>NC_136854.1:7235345-7892845 GCF_951799975.1 Gobius niger
GAGCCTCAGCTGTACCACAGAGCCTCAGTGGAATTCAGAGTAAACTGTTTGACATAAAGTGCTTAAAAGTGTTGGACCTTAAAGACGTCCTGTCTGCTGCTGTGGAACAGACCCAGCTGTAGATTCTCCAGAGCCGTCTGCGTGAACTTCTCCACCTGTAACAAACAGAGCTGAGCTCATCATCATCATCATCATCATCATCATCATCATCATCATCATCATCATCATCATCATCATCATCATCATCATCATCATCATCATCATCATCATCATCATCATCATCATCATCATCAACATCAAGATCAAGATGTGGGCGTGTCCTACCTTTGGAGATGTTCTGAAGTCGAACAGTTTCCTTATAGATGTTCTTAAAACCTTGACGTGTTTTGTTGCCTCAACAAACGCATTCTGTCAGAATTAAAAAAAGCATTCCTGAAGCGTCTCACAAAGGTAGACATGTCAGAGCTTTGGACTGTGTCATTGTTAAAGAGAGAGCTTCACCTGGACCAGGTCTCGGGCCTGAGAGTCTGAAGAGCTGAAGTGGATGTTGGGCCACGTGCACACTCTGAGCTGCTGGTACATCTCTGTGAGGCGGCTCTGGTTCACTGGACTGTTCATGTTCTCCGTGTTCTCCGTCTTTAGGGACAGCACCACATTCTGAGCCACTCTGCAGAGACACACTCTGTCAGAGGAGTCACAGGAACAGGAGATCAAGTCAGTACCTGTCTTTGAAGGAGCGCAGCTGCTCCTCCTTCTCCTTCAGCGCAGACCTGTGGACCACAGTCATCAGTCACACGGACACGAGCTCCTGATGTTCACATGTTTACCTCTCCTTCACCAGTTTGTCTTTGTAAAACGCCTCCATCTCGGACAGTCTGCTCAGAGACAACAGTGTTTTTCATCAGTTTTTCATCATATTTAATGATTCTCACTGCATTGGAAAGTTACTGACGTCTGTCTGTTTTCTCGGGCCTGGTCCTCACAGCGCCGGCAGCTCGACTTCCCTGGTTTCCTGAAACAAACCATTACACATTAAAGTGTATGTCGGTGTTGAGACTGATGTCTCTGAGTTGTGGGGTTGATCGTTTGTGGATGTGGTCGGGGGACTCGCCTTTGCTTAAGGTTTAATGGGAAAATGCATTGAGGTTCAATATCTGCATTACCACTTGGAATGTTTTTATTCTGGAAAATAACTTCACGAATATGAGGTCCTAGTTTTTGGAATGCAAACTGATGTTCTAAATGGCTGACAAAGTGGGGTTTTGAACAATGTTGAGCAATGAATGGCTCGTTTTCCATAGAAAAGTGAGTTTGGGCATTAATTGGATATACCTTTTAAAACACCCCTGAGGCAAAGATCAGCAACAGCTTGATATAGTTTTTACGTTTAGATATAGGTTTTGATATAGTTCTTGAGTTTCCATGTAAAGTTGTGTTTTATTTTTTTCTCCCCAATGTCAAGTTATTGACTTCCATTATAAACTCCCTATTCCATCACTACTAGTAGTTTTGTGCAGAACTGAAGTGGATTAACATAAATATGTGGAAAACTTCAATCTACTTTATTTTTTACAGTGATCAAAAAAGTGTAATGAAAAGCTGCTGATGGAACATGAAGGCCTGGACAGTCGTCACCTGGACAGTCGTCACCTGGACAGTCGTCACCTGAGCGGCCGGTTCATTCAGCACAAGCATGTGTGTAATGTTTCATTTGAAGTGCATCCTTCACCTTTTGTCCCCATTCTTTTCTCTTTGGGCCAGAGCGCTCCTGAGGACACAGTGTATCAGTGACAAAGTCAGGAAATCGCACAGTAATGTTTCATATTTCACTTAAAGTGATAGTCTGTCGAATCAGGAGTCTCCCCTACCCAAGCTCGTCTCATTGCTCAAAGTGACACGATTGTGATGAGTGTATGAGATCAGCAAAAATATTATTATTCGATATTGCTTACTTTATGTTAAATCAAATTACAGGCCCAGGCGTCAGTTATACATTAATATTTCAAATATTACATTTCTAAAGCATTTAAACTTACAGACTATCACTTTAAGGATTTTATTCACATTCAAACTTCTCTGTACCTCTGTCTGAGCTCCTCCTCTCGCCGCTGTAGCTCCTCCTCTCGCCGCCGTAGCTCCTCCTCTCGCCGCCGTAGCTCCTCCCCTCGATGCCGTAGCTCTTCCTCTTGCCGCTGTAGTTCCTGTCTTTAGAAAACAAGAAGGGTCTGGATGCAGCACATGGATGGGCTCGTGATCCGCTTTTCCACAGGAACTGACGTCACCTTTGCAGGACAACGTTTAAACCAATCCTAACCCTAAAAGGACAGTGGAGTTTACTAAAGGCGTTTTATTGAGATTAACTTAAATAAATGTCGCGGGACAAAAGTGGAGGTGACGTCATTTCCCGTGGAGTACTGGAGCCCCCACTGGTCACATGACTCTCCATTGGCTGCATTTAGACCCTCTTGAAACAGGAAATACGTGACTCCATGATCCATGTGAAGTCACTCACGATTGGCTTTATTCAAAAGGAGAGCTCTTTTTCATGAGACACCGACAACAACAGTGTTTTCATGCCTTATAGACTCGAGTGTTTTAACATTTTGAATTTGTGCCATTTTCCCCGACGTTAGAATATATAGACCTACAAAGCAGATGCATTTTGTTCCTATGCTTTTATGTTCTGTATTGTGTTGCTTGCATGAATAAATGGACAGTAAGGTAATAAATCTTTGCCCTGAGAACAGTTACTCACCTCTGCTTTTCTGTCCCGCTGGTCAGTTCTTTGACCCTGAAATTTACAAATGCAACTGTGAAGAAAAGGTTGGTTCAACCTCTTCAGCTCTACACTAAAAACAAATACAAATTTGGTCCGTGCACAACGGCAATGAACGAACATTTGAAACGAAAACACCCGACAGCGTTCTTGCCATCGCCATCAACCAGTCAATCGGCTGCGTGAGTATACGTTTATAAGTGTTTCATTACACAAAAACAGTAATGTATCATTTGTATCTGTGTTGTAAATTCATAAACTAAAGCACCGTTTCTCTGAGAGGCTCGAATGGACAACGAACAAGTCCTGTGAGTAATGATGACTGAGTTGTTTCATAGTTTTATTTGGGTAAATAAAAGTCATGCCATTTGGAAAAAATTGGCCTGCATTTTTTCTTTTTTTTTCTTCATTTTAAATGAAAAAATAATCGGTAAAATGAAAAATAACCTATAGATTAATCGAAAAAATAATCTATAGATTATTCGATTAATTAATGAAATGATCTATAGACTAATCGATAGAAAAAAAATTGTTAGCTGCAGCCTTGCAAAAATTATTTGATAAAAGGGAACGTGAATTTGATAAAGACGGATGTGATGACAGTAAATCGAAATTAAAAACTGACCCGTGTAAAATGACTTGTAAAAAATAGAAGTTTTTTATCAATTCACAAATGGTTTCATCAAGTCACAGTGTTTTAATCCGCTCAGGTCTTCTTTATCAAACCACAGCATTTGTGAAACTCCTCACCGTTTGCTGGACCTGAAGGAGAGTCGTCGGCTGGACCTGTGCGGGTTGTCTCTGACCACAGCCTCCTCTCCAGTTTCCCTTGGAGGTCGTCTTCTAAAGACTTTCAAGAAACTAGAAAATACATAATAATACAATAAAGGGCTGCACCTGTTATATATGACTGAGCAGTGAAATCTATTTGCTCTTCAGAGTGCAATGGTGAGCGCATGTTTATTTCTGACCGGGATTTAAAGACTCTGATTAAAAAATTTAAATCATGATCTTCAGAATTATTCAGAATGGTTCAGAGCGAATAAATTGTCATTAAATGTTATTTGCTGGTAATAAAAAATATGATAGACATCAAATCAAAATTTGTATTAACCCTTGTGTGGTCTTCGGGTCATTTTGACCCGAAAGCCACTGCAGGCCACAGCCGGTCAAAATGACCCAAAAGCCACTGAAGACTTTTGTAAAAAAAGAAGCAGAAAAAAATGTGAATGCACGGTTGTTTTAAGGCTCTTTTTGGAGTGTACATTTCTTGACATTAGGGTCTTGAAAGGGTGCAAAATTGAAGGATCACACGGTTAATAATGGAGAAATAAACAGTGTGTCGTCTACATGTTTTTAGGAGTTTAGATTGACGATAAGAACTAAGTCTATTGGAATCATAAGTAAACGTAGAAACCTTGTAAATCATAAATGTCTCTTAACACTTTACTACAGTCTTATTTATCCCTATTGAAATTATGGTAATATTGTTTGGGGAAATACCTTCACTACTTAACTTAACTAAATTTTCACTCTACAAAAGAAGTTTGTCCGTATAGATACTCTTTCCAAACCTGATGCTCTTTTTGATATAAATACTCTAATGACTTGTACCTTTGTATAGAACACTGTATGATGATGACTGGCCTTCCTATATAAAACATTATTTTATGCATAACCATCAGGTTCATCGTTTCTATAGGCTATAAACAGTTCCTTCATCTGCCGTTATATAAAACATCTCGATCAACGGACAGTCAGATATGATGGAGTTAAAGTCTGGAACAGACATGTCCATCTTGTGGATTCATCCACCACATTGTACATGTATAAAAACAAACAACTTAAATGAATGACTGAGTGTGCTGAGCAGAGCAAAGACTCATAAAGGAAATGACTGTATGAGTATTTGTATTTGTATTTGACTTGGTAGTTTTACTATGTAGTGACATGGTGTGGGTTGAAGTTACTCTGATTCTTATTTCATTGTTTACTTGGGAGTGGTGTTATTATAAGCTTATAGGCTTCTCCCTCTCCCATGCATTATTATTATGTTTTTGTTTACTCATACATCCAAATGGATGCTTTTTATGTTCTTTTTTTTTTCTTTTTAAATTGTATTATACTAAAGTGCTAAATAAAAAATAAATAAAAATAATATTCTGTTTGTGGATATTTAATAATGGAATAAAGAAACTGCAGTGTATCATGAACCTTTATAAACTATGAAGTAGCATCAGTGCTAAAACAGTAGCCTTGTGGAGGCTAATATTGTAAACCTGGCTGTTGTAAGCATTGCTTTGACACACTGCTGCTACCTTATGTTTAAGGAAAGCAAGGAATGAGTCCTGACTACAGTTAACCTTTTCCAAAATTAAACAAGCTCCCTATTTTCAGCTTGAAAACTGGAAATATTAGTTTGGCTTGTAAAAACATGTAATGGAGGAGCAGCACGGACAAAAGGAGAGCTGACTCTGCTGAAGATGTGTTTGTGTAGAATCGAGTTTTAAAATAAATCGCAAATCCGGTCTTTAAAAGTCTGTTGATTTCCATGAGCACAGCGACACTTCCTCGTGTACTTTACAGTCCACAGAAAGGTGCCGAACATGCAGACAGTTTAGTTAGTCATTTTTGTTGATGCTCTCCAGTGGCAGTATTATAGAAGGATATTTTAAATAGACAGTTTAGCTATATCAGTATAAACAGTAGAATAAGAAAAACTGAGCACTTACTCCCAGGACATGTCTGTGCTGCGTTGACTGAGATTATGATTCAATCACAGCCTCAGAGTCAGGAGGAAGAGACCGGACGAACCAGTTTGTGTCGGCCAGCTGATGTGTCTGATACCGGACAGGAAATACTTTTAAACTCACAAGTAAAGTATTTATTCATAATCTGCCATGTGCAGATGGTGCTACATCTTTGTGCAGGCATCTTTTAAATGTAAATGCACAGTGTGAAAAGTCTGCAGTATTTATCTATTTGTTTTATTTGAAGGACTTTTTCAGCACATGGCCCTGTCTCACCTTTAACAGCGAGGGAGATGGTAAATGGTCGCTATTTATTAGGGCTATACTAATACTTTGTGCTGCAATACCAAGTATCTGTCATGATTCTGCTTATTCAGTCATTGTTTACATCCGCATTCACTTCCTGCTCCACTCTGCATAAAACTAAGTATTTTCCTCCCCCTACAATGTGTAGAATGAGCTCAGACCTGTTCACCACAACTGCCTCTAAAATCCTGTCCCTCAGAAAGGTGTTAATTCGGGTCTGAAGTGCCGTCATGCACAAGCTTAAAATAGAAGCTGCATGTTACACGTAAGACCTGAGATGGCAGCAGTGAGTATAAAAATGACCAACTTGCATCTAGCCCCTTTAAGATATGTCAGATTTACTTTAATTCACACTGCGCTGCATTTGAGTTCTAATCTATCTACGATAGTATTGATACTTTATCAAGCATCACAATACTTTACAGGCATTTCTATCATCACTCCTTTGTTTTACAGCACTTTGTTACATTTTATGCCAATACACTATCCAATCTTAACACCAAATGTCAAATGGCATTTCATTTAATTTATAATTTTTTCATGGAAATGTAACATGAAATTGGTACAACAACAATCCAACAAAACAATAATACATTCCATGAGAAGAACAGGAATTGGATGAAGAAAAAATATTATAAACTCCTAGCCCATTCTTTAAAAAAAGTTACAAATTAGATGGCATTTGGTTTATAAACTTTTGCAGTGTTGCTGTTTCGTGGACTTTTTAAGCGTAGCCATGGGCGTAGGTTTGCGTGGGGACATGTCCCCACCAGATTTCAGGATGGCCAAGTTGTACCAACTTCTTTCACATTGTGCAATCTTTCACAAAGACTTGACTCAGATGTGGCTCTTTAGGCTTGGAGACAATGATCGGCATCACAACACTGTTTGTTTCGCATTGATTGGTCAAATATTCGTGGAGATATTCATATTCTCACTTTCATTAAAGTGTTCCCACCAATAGTAAGACCTGCTGCATGTGTAATTTCTGATGAATGAATCTTATGTACAGGGCACTATGTTCTGTATCCTGACTGTCTTTATGATCAGGTAAATCTATTTTGCACACATACAAAAATGAGCTGGAAATGAACGGGACTGGGGGTCTCTCTTCGCGCGTGATCAATGACCCGATCCACAGACAGCCTGCGGGGAACCCGTAAACCTGCGCATCAGCTGCTAATGCCCAGTCATGTGTGAAACCCTGCCGGTTTTATAGCTGCAGTTTGACAAACAGATGAGGAAACTTTACGCACGGTTCTGATTCAGTTCAAGAGAAGTGTCAATACATGTGTATTCCATTTCCAGCCCTGTCCCTCCACCTGTCGCCCTGGTCACACTGCACTGGTTACTCTTACAGTTTGAGCTAGAGTTTTCTAGTGTGAAGCACTTTGTGACTTTTGTCTGTGAAAGGTGCTATATAAATAAACATTACTTACTTACTTACTTACTTACTTCCAAAAACGGCCCAACTCCCTGTGCAACACTCTGGCGGGGTCGGCCCCAGCCCCCCTTTTCTGACGTCTATGGTCTGACTAGATGAAGAGTTTGACTTTGCACTGGGGCAGTCATTGGTCAGCAGAGTGAACAGTGCTACAGATCTCCTGCCATGAAATAAGCATCGTCCATCCATCCATTTGGGTAATTACCGAAAGGACAAGATCGCGAATACAAGCGGCCGAAATGAGTCTCCTTCGCAGGGTGGCGGATGGATGGATGGATGGATGGATGGACGTTAAACTTCCATAGATTATAGATTCAGGGCTCACAACTTAAACCAATTCAAGTATTTAGTTGTTTGTTTGTTCATAATTTGGGCTTCCAGCTCACAAAACCCACCAAAACAGGATATCCAAAAAATAGAATACTGTGAAGAAATCAGCCCAAACTTTACAGGCCATGAATGTTTCAAACTGAGTCACACATGACTCATCTACTAAATTCAAAGACCTGCACAGGTTTTTCCAGGTGTCATTAAATTGTTTCACTTTGGTTCAATTGTCACAATGCCACAGGCTGATGCCTCAATGCCACAGGCTGATGCCACAATGCCACAGGCTGATGCCTCAATGCCACAGGCTGATGCCTCAATGCCACAGGCTGATGCCTCAATGCCACAGGCTGATGCCACAATGCCACAGGCTGATGCCACAATGCCACAGGCTGATGCCACAATGCCACAGGCTGATGCCACAATGCCACAGGCTGATGCCTCAATGCCACAGGCTGATGCCTCAATGCCACAGGCTGATGCCACAATGCCACAGGCTGATGCCTCAATGCCACAGGCTGATGCCTCAATGCCACAGGCTGATGCCACAATGCCACAGGCTGATGCCACAATGCCACAGGCTGATGCCACAATGCCACAGGCTGATGCCACAATGCCACAGGCTGATGCCTCAATGCCACAGGCTGATGCCTCAATGCCACGAGACCTTTGGAAATCCTGTTTTCGTGGGTTTTGTGAGCTGGAAGCCCAAATTATGTACAAATAAACAACTAAATACTTTAAATGGTTTAAGTTGTGGGCCCTGAATCTATAATCTATGGAAGTTTAACATTTTGAATGGAATTTTTTTTATTCAAATTTTTTGGAAAGGGTCTGTATAAAGGGCCCACCTAGGTGCGCTGTCCCCTAGTAAACCGTAAACGCACCTTCTCAAACAGTGACTGCCCACACATCTGGTGTGGGTCTTTTATACTTGTTATTGCAGGAAAATGAATGAACTGTATGACAGTTGACCATATACCCCCATTCATTTTGGAGGTGGATGACGAGCGCGAAGCATGGGGCTCGTTGAGCTTTCCAAAAATGTATAATATGTTGTTGTATTTGCAAGAAATATTATCATTCTTTCTTTCTTCTGCCC
Source organism: Gobius niger (assembly GCF_951799975.1). NCBI lineage: Eukaryota > Metazoa > Chordata > Actinopteri > Gobiiformes > Gobiidae > Gobius > Gobius niger. The sequence goes on from NC_136854.1 coordinate 7,244,051, forward strand.
TTTAAGCAGGAATTTGACCTTTGTACCTTTGTAGGCGCATTGAGTTGCATTGTGTTCGAAATGCATGGTATAAATAAACATGCCTTGTCTTGTATCAAAAGTCTACACCGATGACCACCCCGGCGCAGACCGCACTGTGCCCAGGACATTTCTACCCACATTCTTTCACTTTTTGATGAAGTCCATTTTGACGGATGCTGTGCTCCCTGACTCCAGGTCTGTGGCCACTGCTCTGATCTCAGTGGAGCCAAAGAAGACTTGCAGCTGTACCTTCCGGTCCAGACCTTTGGAGATATCAGGCATGTCCAAATCACAGTGAGCAACGGGACCCTCCACTCCCCACTCGTCCACATACGTCACATTCTTTCTCTCCGTCCTGTAAAATTCCAGGCTCATCACTGTTTGCTCACTATCTGTTGGAGTAAAGTCAAATATTCTGGTTTTATTCCAGCCCACATCTTCATCAGCTTCAACCATTTTCCCAAAAAGATCATCACACCAGTCGCCATCTTCGTTTGTGAACCTCTTTTCTGGTTTATGTTTAGAAGGATCAAACCTTCGCATCTTCACAAAGCCGTAAGTGAAGGCGCTCTTTCTGGACCTGATCACAGACTGGTCTCGCCCGAACATCTCCTGAGGGTTTTTAGGACACATCACTTTGGCTCGGTCACTTTACTCTCTCTGAACATGTTCACGGAGGATGTGGCTCAATGATAACCCTCCCACTAACAGGATGTAGCTGATGCCTTTATGTTCCTGTAAGATTTCAGTGAGACTGTCTGTGATGTGCACCAGCGTCTCGTGGAAGAAAGACTTCATTTTCTCCTCGGAGATCTCCATTTTTCCTCTGGCCCAGCTCACACCTTCCATCCTCTTGAACAATGGATTTTCTTCACTTTCTCCCGCTCCAGCCATTTCTCTCTTTTCAATCTTTTTCTTGAATTTGTTGTGCACGTTGAACTTATAGACCTGGTTCTTTGGAGCCTGTTTTAAATAACTGAAGTCCTCAATAAACTCCTGAGCCTCTTTGGGATGATCTCTCTCGTAGTCCTCCCACAGACCGTCACGGAAGAACTTCCTCAGACACTGAATGAACTCTCTGTCCACTATCCGTCCTCCTTTATCCTCTCCTGAGGGTTTGTGCAGCTCTTTAAGACCTCCTCCTTCCAGTACCTCATGGACCGTGATGTCGATGGTTCCTCCTGAAACAAAGCACAAAACATTTTATCAAAGCCTGACGGAAAGTGTCAGGACATGAATTAGATCTTCAAAATGTGAGTCGTAGATTATTTGACACAAGAAGCTATTTTGGAACATTTCTTGTTTAACTAAAACAGTAATTTGAGTGTTACTAAACCCCATCACGGCACATCTTATTTTCAATGAAAAGTTGGAAAACAAGAGAAAAGCCCTTTGTCAGTCCCGCTGTGCTCTACTGTGTTATGCCTTGAAAGAGTTTGTTCATTTATCCTGCCACTCAGTGAATACAAGCCTTTAATATCTCTTACCTCCACAGTCGAGGACGACGTACTGCGCTCCCACAGACAGCTTCACTCTGTCACCGCTGTCTTTGATGAAGTCTTTGGGTTCGAGCTGTTTACACCAGACTGAAGCTGCCTCCGGCTCCAGAGCGATCACCAGAGTGTCCTCAGTGAAGGCGGACGCCAGCCCAGCCTGGACACAGATTAAACACTGAATGGGTTAATGTATCTTCATTTGATTATCTTAACATGTGATCAGAGTCAGAACAACAAGGTCAACAGTCAATGTCCAATGCACCAAACCAAAACAAAAAACAGAATTAGGACAATCGGCATTTTCTTTTGAATCGATCACAGAATGGAACAAACTTCCAACTGCACTAAAACCATGCAAAGACTTTTGCCTGGGTGTGAAACAACATTTTCTGGGAACTCAAACATGTCAGCATTAAAGACGACGGCGCTGTCAACGACGACAAGGGGTGGGTATAGACCATAGAGGAACACGTTTTCCCTTTGATAAAATGTACTTTTTAAAATTTTATATAAAATATAAATACTGTCGGTAAATATTATGAACTGTATTGTTTTATGCCTTTTGTAGTGTTTTGTAATTGTATGTCTCTTTTTTTTTATTTTATTTTACTTTCTTTATTTGATCAGGGACAATGCACAAACAACATTAGTCTTAAAGGAGAAGAGATGTCGTGTACCAGGTTAGAGCAAAAATGCTAATTTCAACCCGCAGTCCCTGGACAGGCTGATGTTATACTTACAAAAATAAAATATATACAGAATAATACACAGAAGCTCACATCATAAAAGCAGTAGTTTGACTGAGATGCGGGGGCCTTGCAGCCGCGGGGGCCCTACGCACTTTGCATAGTCTGCGTATAGGAAAAAACGTCTCTGGCGTCAGTCATTCAGTGCGTACAGGTTTGCTTTGATAAAAAACATCGTTTGGTCAGGCGTGCTTTATAAGAGAACGATTGTCGACCATATGCAGTTTTGCGTCTCGGAACTCTGCACTAGAGATTCTCTCCGAATGAAGAAAGAAACACTTTCTCAAAGGGGGAGCAGCGATGTTATGGATTATTGATTGAGTCAATAAATGGTTCCCCTTTCTTTATGCTTATTATTATATCTTTCCGGATTTTCAGCAGCTTTCTACACTTTCATGCTTTCTGCAATTAAAGGTCCTATATCATGCAAAATCGACTTTTTGTTGCTTTTAGCCATGTTGTTATGCTATTTCCTTATCAAAAACACCCCAGAGTGGTTTGTGGCTTCATTCACGCAGCTCTCAGTAATCGTCCTGAATCCTGCTGTCTGAGCAGCTGCTCCGCCCTCTCCTGGTGAACGGCTGAGTGTTCAGTTGTGTCGTAACAGCGGAACGGAAGTGCTCGACGTCTGTAATGTAATGTCTTAATTCTATGCTTACGGCCTGATTTTAATTTGTAAAACAGCGTTTTCATTATTTCTGTCGTAAGAGAGAAACAAAGAGTTAAAAAAAAAAAGGATGTGCCGAGGTGCTTCCAGGTCAGCTGTGGCCAAAACAAACACATCGCGTCTGAACAGATCAGTCATGTTTGCGCTGCAGCTGTGAAGATGGAGCTCGTTACCTACTCTTGACACACCTGTTATTTATTCTTAACTAACGATCATGTCACGGAGAAAAAGAAGTGCGTTTGGCTACTTAACTTTGGAATGGCTAAAATAGCATGATATAGCTCCTTTAAGGCAAGTTATGTATCAAAACGTTCCGCATGTTGAGGAGAATCCTGCTGTTACTTTTGGGACTTCTGTAATTTACGTTTTTTCCGCAATCTGCCGAAATATTGGTAATTTTTTCCATTGACGTATAATGGGGCTTCTGCTAATTCATGCTTTTCTGCACTTTTTTCTGCATTTTCAGCAATTTCTGCACTTTGTGCATGTTCAGCTTCTGCAACTTGTGGGTTTTGAGAAAAAATTGGCCTTCTGCAGATTTCCAGGGTTTTTTTTCTTACGGGAATTTTTGCATTGGTGTGTATGTAGAGTTTGGCCCATTAGTGTGTATGGGGGAATCCAGCCAATGGGGAGACTCCAGGCCTTTCACTGAGGCCATTTCAACAGTTTGACCAGTTTATGGAATTTAACCAGTTTATGCATTTTAAAGCGTTTATGCAATTAACATAATTTATGCAAATCAACCCATTCATGCAATTTGAACAGTTTATGCAATTTCTGCATTCGCATCCCACCATTCCACAGTCAATCGCAATGGCGCAGCATTTCTAGTTTTGAACAGAGCAGAAATTTGATTATATTTAATAAGATTTTCGAAACTCAGAATGTTATATTTACTTTGTGCTTTACAGTGATGGTGCTGAAGAGGCTTTTTATCATGATTTTTTATGGCCCTTTTATATCATGATTCAAGTGGTTTTAATGATGTTTTACACCTGAGACCAACTAGACATGCACTACAGAAGATGAGGAACATTCATAGTGTTGAGGTAAGTATTTGAGGCATCTGTAGTTAATGACTTTCTAATATGTTTATAGTTCATCAAGTTAAATTTCAATGCATTACCAAGTTTTTTTATGTGACTTTTAAAACCAAGGTTCAAATCAAGTATTAGACCTAAATATTTTGTTTAGCTTACATTTTTTTATTTTTGTCCATTTACCTGAATTGTTTGAGTTTGTTGTAATTTACGTTTATTTGAGAAAGACATTGAGACCGGGGACTGCAGATGGAAATTAGCTCCAAGAGCTAAAGTCTGGTTTCATCTGCTGATTAATGCTCCTGTACATGTCCCTGTCAAATAAATAAAACCAAATAAAATAAATTATCAACATTAATTGAATAAAAAGTCAAACCAAGTCAAATCAATTTTAGTTGACTAAAACTAGACTAAAATTGAAGATATTTTTTTGACGAAAACTAGACTAAAATCGAATTACATTTTCGTCAAAAGACTAAGACTAAAACTAAATTAAAATATGCTGTCAAAATTAACACTGCATAAATCATTCAATCTAAAAAGTAATCTATGAATAATAAAAAATGGATTGTGGTCATATGGCATGACAGCGACTATCAGTGGGTCTCCTGGTCACATGATCATGCTGTGTGTTTCACCTGAACTGCTGCTTCCCTCATGAACTGTCGCGCTGAAATGTCCCAAATGGCCGGAACCGTCAGGACCCAGGTGAAGTCTGAGGCGACGCACTTCACTGTGTGAAGCGTGTTCCCTCTGATGGTTCTCAGAGCGTCCTCCTTCAGGAAGCTCAGAGCTGCAGAGAACACCTTCAGAGCGCTCATCGACTTCTTATTCACATCTTTGATCTCCAGGTCCTTCGTGAGGACTTTTTTCTGTTCAGCAGATACAAAACTTTAACCACAGGGGTTATTACAGTGTTTCTACCTGTGACTAGAAAGACATTAACTTAGTGCCTGTTTCTCTGACTCAGGGCAGAATAGTTTTATATACCTATAGAATAGGTTTAAAATGATGCAAACGACAAATTCTAATGCATAATGAAAAACTTATATACATCAGCTATGATCAAAATAAAACCTGTGAACTATTACATTTCGTGTCTAAGAAGAAAGCGTCATTGCTACTTCACTGGTGGAAATTCGGTCTCTTACTTTCCAGGAGCTCCCTCTACTGCTCAGAGTAAAACACTGCCACAAATCTGATCTAAATCAAAATATGAACCAGAAACAGTAGTTTCACACCTTCAGTGTTGGGTTTAAAGCTGTTTCTCTTTATGTTGTTATTGGACAGATACAAAAGTGACTTTTCCATTTCTGTTTACCTGTGGCTCATATTATCTGTATTTAGACCAAGAAAAAGAACAGATCTTACCTTTCCATAAAGACTCATCTTAAAGTCCTTAAAGTAGTAGAACTTGGCCGTGTCTTTGCGTATCTCATAGTACTTGTTCCGTGCCTCGTATCCGAACGCCATGACCTCTCCATGTTCGTCCAGCAGGATGCAGGTGGGAGTCTTCGGGGTCTTCATGACCGGTGTTTTGGTCCATTTTTTCACGTGAGGCTCTGTCTTGGCGCTGGTCGGGGTCAGGCTGTAGGCATAGCCGCTGAAAGACGTCCCAAAATCTATAGCGATGATAAACGTGTGGCTCATCTTTGCAACAGGACGGACAGGTCTGACAGTGAAGCGGCTCAGCTGTGTCGCCTCATGCTCGGGAAGTCCTGCCTCCTGGGCATCGCTCTCGCAGCAGAGACACACTCAAGGAAATGGGCTGCACTTTATGTTCCTGCAGTTTTAAAGTGATCAGAAAACGTAACTATGGTGACAAACAAAGAACGTACTTAGCTGCAATGTTTCCATATCATTACTAGAAAATACTACAAGAGTCTCCTGGAATTTGAGTTTTCCCAGAGGGGGGTGACTCCATTTTCAGGAGTTAATGTGTCTTGACTAACGTTAGAAAAAGACCTGAGTGTCAAAGTTGTCAGTGCAAAGAAATTGATTATTTTTTACAGTCATAGAGCAGCTGATTGTGATTAAGTGAGTGACACTTTTTGCAGGTATTTGCAGATATAGAGGTTAATGTATGTGAATTGATTTAATTATAATACAGGGCTCATTTATTAAACTATTAGTTCGACCAAAGGCAAGTAAAGCAAACCAGAAGCAGACACTTCTAAACCACAGCCTGAACATGAACATCAGCATTTACAAAACAGTATTAACTCTGTCCAGTGATCTTTTTTATTTTTTCCAAGTTTGATTTTATTTCAAAGCATTCAGAGCTAAAGAACAGTTTTCTTTACAAAATATACAAAGGGGACGCCCTGGAAACAGTTCCAGCTCATGGGGTCAGTAAAGATGCACAGACGTTTTATATTATTCCAAAACATTTAGTATTTACCTGCACACGTCATGATAGAGACTCTACAGTTCAAAGTATCTAAATGTTCATAGAGTTAAGGATGTAACCACAAACTGCTTTGAGAGATTTATGACGTCAATCACAAGTGCCAGCCAAAAATGAGAGATATAAGATAAACCACGAAGTCTGGTAGTGGCTTTTGTTCCGTGTTATATCAGGATGGATCTGTCTGCGCAGGCCTGGAGCTCCTTCGTCCTGCTGACCGGGTAGATGATGATGTGGGATCAGACTGCACAGGAGGGCGAGTGTCAGAGGGAGAAGACGGCATCTCTCTGGGACTGAACTTCGGCTGTGGTGAGGGGTGAGCGTAGGCTGCCCTGGGCACTGGCGGAGGTTTGGAAGGAGGCTTGACATCTCCAGATCTGAAACTTTGTCGTACCGTCGGCCCAGAGGGGGTTGGTGTGGGCTGATCAGAGGGAGGATGAGTGAGAGTGGAGGGAGGATCTGTCTGTGCAGGCCTGGAGCTCCGCCGTGCTGTTGGCTGAGCGGATGTTGGCTGATCAGGCTTCACAGGAGGGCGAGTGTCTCTGGGTCTGGGCTTCTGCTGTGGCGAGGGGCGAGTGTTGGTCGGTGATGGGTCGGAGGGCACTGGAGGTTGTTTGGAAGGAGGCTCGACATCCCAGAGTCTAAAACTTCGTCGTGCCGTGGGCCGAGAGGGGGTTGTGGTTGGCTGATTGGAGGGCATGGGAGGGTTCGTGAGAGTGGAAGGAGGATCTGTCTGCGCAGGTCTGGGGCTTCGTCGTGCCATCTGTCGTGAGGGGGTTGGCGTACTGGAGCGCACAGATGGGTGTTTCATGGAGGAGGAGCGTGGACTGGATCTGCTGAGGACGGTGTTCGAGGGAGGAGGTGCGGGTGAGGAGATGGGCTCTGATTTGAAGTCCATCGTGACTGAAACCGTGGACGTCGACTGCACGTCTGTGGCCTCTGCTGTGATGGTGGTGGAGCCGAAGTAAATCTTCAGTTTGACCTCGTGGTCCAGACCCTTGGAGACCGTCGGCATGGTTACGTCACACGAGGTGACTGGACCCTCCACCTCCTCCTCGTCCACGTACATCGGATCCTTCTTCTTGGTTCGATAGAAGTCGAAGCTCATTTTCCTCTGGTCGCCCTCTAGAGGGTAAATGCTGAACTCCCTGGTCTCGTTCCACTCCACGTCTTCATCGACTTCCACCATCTTCCTGAAGAGGTGTCTACACCACACGCCGTCCTCCGTCTCGATCCTCTTCTCTGCTTTGTGTTTGGACGGATCGAACCTCATGATCTTGGAGAAGCCGTAAGTGAAGGCGCTCTTTCTGGACCTGATCACGGACTGGTCTCGCCCGAACATCAGGGCTCCCTTCAGAACCACCTCTTGAGGGTTTTTCGGACACAGAACTTTGGCTTGGTCTCTGAACTCTCTCTGAACACGTTCCCGCAGCACTTGGCTCGAGGACAAACCTCCCACTAACAGGATGTGTCTGACGGTTCGATGATTCTGGAGGATCTCACTCAGACGGGCAGCGATGTCCACCAGCGTCTTGCGGAAGAACGACTCCATCCTGTGCTCAGAGATCTCCAGTTTGGCCGAGTGTGGCTTTAAGTGGAAGGTCATGCCATCCATTATTGTGAACAGAGGATATTTACTTTTCTTTCTCCTTTTCTCGATCATGTCCCTGAACTTCACACCAAAGTCCAGCAGTCGCACATGAGAGCTGGTCTGTCTGAAGCATGTGAAGTCCTCCATGACCTGCTGAGCCTCTTTGGGATGTTCTCTCTCGAACTCCTCCCACAGACCGTCACAGAAGAACTTCCTCAGACACTGACTGAACTTCCTGTCCACTGTCCGCCCTCCTCTGTCGTTTCCTGAGGCTTTGTGCAGCTCTTTAAGTGCTCCTCCTTCAAGGACCTCATGGACCGTGATGTCGATGGTTCCTCCTGCAAAAACATTTCAACATTTAGTTTCTCCCAGTTCAGCCTGAGGCGACAGAAGAGCAGACGGTGAGGAGGAGATGAGCACAGGACAAAGACTCTTTAATTTCTTTATGATGTCAAAGCCTGGATGACCCTAAACTTTCTGCACTTTACTGGAAAGACAAAGTGAAATCAATAATTGTTAAGGTGTCATAATATTTTGAATATTCCGTAGCAAGTTGCAACCTCAGATCAAACTAAGATTTCCCAATTAAAAATACTGCTCTTAATTGCAAACAAAATGATTCCAGTCTCTTGGCTCAAACCTCAGCCCCAACTTCACCCAATGGGAAAATATAGTGAAAGAAGTGGATCATGTGGAGCAAATAACAGCAAGAAGCAAAAGAAAACTGACCTACAGTATTTATGGACAATTGAACATTTTATTTTTTAATTTGATTCCAATTGTATTGTACCTGTTGTTTAATGTTTTGTTTTTTGAGTGATTTTCTTTGTTATGTTGAAGATTTTAATTGTCTGTGTAGGCTCTCAGTCATACAGGAATATGCATTGTATTAGTTCATTCATAATGATTTGGCTTGTAATCAAAATTCTCTTATAGCATTACCACACTTCAGAGCTGTGCCATAATGTCTGGAAAACCTGAATGTTTATTGCAAAGGGGAAATGGTCAACCTGGGTTTTAAAATGAATTTGAAACTGGAGAGTCAGATTCGCTCAGTCGTGAGGTCCAGTTTCTTTCATTTGAGGCAGATCAACGCCTTTGTGACCACTCGGCTGGATTACTGTAAACTCTGTTTATTTTGTGGTAAGTCAGGCCTGTGTCTCTCGACTTCAGCTTGTACAAAATGCAGTCTCTTCACTTCACTGGCTCCTGTGCACTTTAGGATCCATTTTAAACTTCATCTGTTTGTTTTTAAATGTCTAAAGTCAGCACACACTCCACGACTTTTCTAGTCATAAACGATTTTATATAGAATGGGGGGTCCACACTACACGACCGGGTGCAGTGCGATTGTAAAACAGTAAGTGCCCCTAAACTCTGTTCGTGGTTGAAATGTAGCTGGAAAAAGTGGTTCTCGTGAACTTTTGGTGACAAAGTTGTGCTGTTTCGTGTGGGGCTGTGGCCATGAAATGAGTTGTTTGTGTCGCTGTTTTGACAGAGATATGAGAAGGGAGGTGCGGCAGTGTTTTTTGTCTTTCTTTCACTGTCATTGGCCGCTGCTTTCTTTGTGTTTACAGAAACGGTAAAATCTTCCACGTTCTCCCGTGAGTCCAAGAAAATCGGGCTTAAAAATCAAACATGTTTGATTTCCTACGACTGGAGTCTAGTCACGTCTTTGTGCTGCCCACACTACACGATTCCAACGCCAGTCCAGTCGTGACCCCCCTCCACACTACGTGACCCGACTCCGTGCCACTGTCTTCGACGAGCCACGCGTTTTGACTCACCACCGCTCTGTCCTGGCCTCTCCATCACATTGGGGTCTCGCGTTGGTTATAAAAGTTAATCCACTTTGATTCTGGCGAAGATTCACCAAACAGAGACAGTCACAGAAAAACACTATTTTGTCTGATAGTCGCTGAATCCCGGAAAGAAATTCCAACTTCTGGCGAGTGGCCTCTTCTTTAGGAAAGTTGAAAAAAGTCCTGCACCTCTCGTTGCCAAACGCGCTTTTCTCCGTGACATTATCGTTAGGTAAGAATAAAGAACAGGCGTGTCCAGAATAGGTTAGAAAGAGCTCCATCTTCACATCCTTCAGTGCAAACATGACATCTGTTCAGACGCTCAGGGGTGCGTTGGTTTTCTGTTTGTTTTCAGCCCTGACCTGGACGCGCTTCCTTTTTCTTTTTTTCTTTTTTTTTTCTTTCTTGAAGCTATTTTATAAATTAAAATCAGGGTGTAAGGCACTACATCACAGAAGTTGTGCTCTTCCTGTTTGACACTATGACGTAAAAAACGTCAGAGTGTCACAACTCAGTGGTTTTCCATCAGAGGGCGGAGCAGCTGCTCAGAGAGCAGGATTCAGGAGGATTGCTGAGAACTGTGTGAATGAAGCCAAAAACCACTCTGGGGGTGCTTTTGATAAAGAACAACATGGCTAAAAGCTCCAAAAAGTCGATTTTGCATAATATAGGACCTTTAGATCTGTTCTTAAAACGCACTTTGGCCTTTGACACAGCCTGAGATTTTTCACATTTATCAGATTTTATTCATTTGTTTTTGTATGGTATTGTGCTTAGTTGATAAAGTTGCATTTTGCTCAGAGACATGATGCTGCACAGACACAGTGGGTTTTAGAAGGAGGTTCTCCAGAAGGAAGGTCTTACCTCCGCAGTCCACGACGACGTACTGAGTTCCTGCAGACATCGTCACCTCTGCTGTGTCGTCCGAGTCTAGCAGGAAGTCGTCTGCAGAAAGATGTTTGCACCAAACTGAAGCGGCCTCAGACTCCAGAGCAATCACCAGTCTGTGCGACGAGCGGTCCAGCCCGGCCTGAAACAGACTCAGACTTACTGACATGAGACCACAGACCACATGAGACCACAGACTCAAACAGACCACGTGAGATGAAACAAGTCTCTGTTCATCGCCACACCGTACAGTATTTTTCACCTGCTCCGCTGCTTCCCTCATGAACTGTCGTGCTGGATTGTCCCAGATGGCCGGAACCGTCAGGACCCAGGTGAAGTCCAGCAGATCCAGGTCTTGTGTTTCTTTGTCTATGGTTTTCAGAGCGTCCTCCTTCAGGAAGCACAGAGCAGCAGAGAACACCTTCATCGCACTCATCGGCTTCTTATTCACATCTCTGATCATCAGGTCTTTGGTGATTCTCTGTTTGGAGAAGAAAGTGAGTGACATAAACTGCGCTTTAAACGAAATCATTAAAACATTTACTACACACATCTAAAGCCCTTTTCACAGGGGATTAGAATGACCTCGGGACCTCAGGTAAAAAGTAAATATTACTGACGTTTCTGCTCGTGTGAATCTGCCATGTCAGTAATTTCGAAGGGAAAAATTCCCCTGATTTTTCCCTTTAGGATAATTCTGCAAACTCTCAGGTGATTCTAGTCCCGTGCGAATCAGCATGTCGGGGTTTGAAAAGTTTATAACCAGCGTAACAAAGTCTAAATCAGGGCAACATCGATTCAAAACGTCTTTTTTACCCGTGTATTTATGACTTAAATGCTGTTTTTTATGCATTTAGAAGTATAAAAGAGAAAAACTACAGAAGTACAGCCCCATTGTCATGGCAACAGACAGATGGAAACAGACCAACATGGAGGTTCAGGGAAAGTTGGGATGGGTTTGATCCGAGCGAATGGCCACAGAAATGACCTGACGTCCCCAGGTTGTTCTGATCCCGTGCGAATAGGATTTAAGACAGTAATTTATTAAACCTCGTGGAGGAAGAGACAGTTCCAAGAGGAAGTGGTTTAGTCGGGGCAACAAAATGTGGAGCCGTCACATTCTTTCTGCGGTTTTGGTGCATGTGACTTTTAGTTCATTACTATGAAGCTGATAATGAGTGCAGAGCTCAATAAATAATGTGGATTGGGATCATTCATCAAACACATGTGAGCAGAATAATGAATGTGCAAATAGTTCATAGGTTGTAGAAAATATAAAGTTTAACCCTGGAATGTACAGGTGTTTTGGTAACACTTTCCAAAAATGATGCAATGATGTAAAGCAATTATTAACTGACACATGATGAATATAATAAAATACACGACACAACTGCACTGTGCTGTCATTAACAATGAATCAAAAGTGCTGAAAAGTTCAATCAGTATCTGGGTCATGACACTCAGAGAACAAGAATGTGCTCTTACCTGTTTGTACAGATCCATCTTAAAGTTTTTAAAGTACATGTAGGTATTTGTGTTTTTAGATATCTCATAGTATTTGTCTCTGGCCTTGTATCCAAACTCCATGAACTCTTGCTTCTCGTCGAACAGGATACAGGTGGGAGTCTTGGCCGTGTCTGCGCCCGCCCTTCGCTCCCATCGCTTCACACGCTGGACTTCCTGCTGATTCACGGTCAGACAGAAAGAATAACCGCTGTACGCAGTGCCAAAGTCTATGGCAACGATGCAGCTCCGGCTCATCTCTGCATTAAGAGGAAGATCTTTGTTCCAGTCAGAGAAACTAAACTAACTGGCTCGGCTCTAGCTGTGGACGGTAAAGGTGTTCTGCTGACTCCGCCTCCTGGGAGGGGCTACGATCAGGTAATTCATAAAAACAAAGTTGATTTGAACAAAGTCCCCTTGTGGAACCGCCACCTTAACGTGGTAGAGAGGTTTGAGCACCCGAATGATCCCGGGAGCTCTGTTGTCGGGGGCTCTGTGCCCCTGGTAGGGTCTCCCATGGCAACCAGGTCGTAGGTGACGGGTCAGACAAAGAGCGCTTCAGAAGCCCCTTATGAGAGACCAACAGGCCCGGTTAATCGTGAGGCCGTCCTTCTGTGGACCCACCACCTGCAGGAGGAGCCATAAGGGGCTTGTGCAGTGTGATTTGGGCAGCTCCAACAGCTGCCCCCACGGCAACGGACAAGTGGAAGAAGATGGATGGATGGATTTGAACAAAGTCACAAAAACGACAAATGAAGCTAAAAACTCTACTTCAGTCGTCAACTTTCACACACGTCACATTTCAGCTTTAAATTTGTTAAAATCACAAACGAAAAACAACATAAAAGTTTAATAAATAATAAATCAATGTCATGAAAAGAAAATGGATTTGTGTTAATCCAGACGCGACGCTACAGATGCTGAGAGAGCCTTTTCAAAATCATGTCGAGGGATGTAGGATTTAACTGATCAGCTGAGCTCCTACAATCTGCTGCTGTTCAAATGGAAGCTACACCATCTTGCCTTCTTCTATGTCACTTCCTGCTGGTGTGCAATAAGGAAGTAGAACCATAAACATCACAAACCTGGTCAAAATAAAGAAAACTGGGAACAATCTTTACCAAATATTAAACATAATTGTGTTGATGTTTTAGCAAAAATTGTGTGTAATGTGTCATATGCACTTTAAACTGCTTCCTTAAGGTGGTAAATTATATTAGTGATAATCTGGTGTAAAATACACAAGAAGCAGGTTTGCATGTCTGTACATTTGTCATGTCTTACTTTTATTCTTATTCTTTATTCTTACTTTTTATTCTTATTGTCATGACATATCTGTTCAATAGGTTTTTTGGGGCTCTGTACAATTACAATGTTGCAGAAGAGTGCGTTAGTGAGTGTTTGAGAGGAGGAGAGCGCTTTGCGCTCGTTTCGTGAGTTTCCGCTACACGATTTCAAGAGCCCCTTCGCCCGCCCTGATGGCGCCCGGGCCTAAAAGTTACATCTCAAGATCAAGTCTACAATTGCAGAGCACCATGTGAAGCAGCGTACACGTCCCACAGGTGCAGACAACTTTATACCACTGTTAAAAGCTCAAAGTTTATTCAGAATAAAATATGTTCTCCAAGAGTGGGAGATACTCACTGTAAAGGTTACACACAGTTCATCCTTCATATCAATTCAACAGTAAATACAGAGCTTAACACATGTATTAGACCACCACCACCATGATTACCTAAATCTGTTTTTTATGTTTCTACAATGATCAGTACATTAAAATGTAATATTGTTAGACTGAGCTGTTATCAAGACCAAAGGAGGCAATATTATATATGAACTAAATGGTTATTATGTGAAAAGATGTTTTTAGTTTTTGAAAGAATTGTGAAATATATGTTTTATGATAGGTGGTCTGATAAATTCGTTGACACTGTATGTAAAACAGAGGTGTCCAATATTCACCTTATTCCGCCCCACCCACTTTTGCCTCTTTTTGCTTTGTCTTGGCACTTCCGTTGTATTGAAACGCCCGGCAGAGCTTGAAGCCCATTTAGTCAAATTATTTGTGTAAAATGTTCAATGTTCATTTGCACCTGCAAATCAACACTGCAGCGTTTCTCTGCACGGACTAAAATGGCTTTGTTTTCATGGCGCAACTGATTTTATATGCACTTCTCCAGTCCCATGTTAACTGATAGGAGAAAAGGGGCGAGCACAATTCATGGCGGCGCCCATGTGAACTTCCGGAATAAGGTGAATATGAGCAATCATGATGTCGTCACGTCCAGAATCTAATGTTTTAAATAATAATAGTTCTATGATGAACAAAAACAATGCTCACAAACAGGGCATTGCTTCCCTTTTGCCTTTTGCTCGGACAGATTAGTCAGTTTATAAAACAATGTTAAGAGTTTACATCAGCTGTTGCAGAACATTCACCAAGACATCCAGCCAAAATCTGTGTGATCTGAGTCAGTGTGACTGATATCGGAGTGTGGGGTGGCGATTTGAGGCAGTGTGACGGATATCGGAGTGTGGGATGGCGATTTGAGGCAGTGTGACGGATATCGGAGTGTGAGATGGCGATTTGAGTCAGTGTGACGGATATCGGAGTGTGGGATTTGAGTCCGTTTGTGATAAGGATATGTCAATTATATGGATAAAAAAGTCATTTGTAATTTGTAGTGATTATATTTTGCAGTAGCATGTGGCAGTGTGGGCACCTGGTGTTATTAATATGACAAATATAATATTGATAAAATCTTAAAAAATATGCTCTAATCATTATAAATTATATACATCATTGCACATATATTTTCAGGCAGTAAATAGACTTCATATTCCTGTGTTCACACGTTTGCCGTTGGTTCAGGTAAAAATATGCTGATAGGTGGAAAACAGAAGCAGCAGTAACAAGGACAATCCACTGGGGGCACCGAGGGTCACACCGCTGCTCGGTTTGGCTGCTGGAGAGACAGAAGAAGACATGTTGAAAACGTGTTTTTGGGCTGATACTAATACTTGTGACTCTGTAGCTACCTAATCTATGTCAAAAGTTTGAATAAACATGAAGAAAACCAATTACGTTTCGGTGTGTGTGTGTGTGTGTGTGTGTGTGTGTGTGTGTGTGCGTGTGCGTGTGCGTGTGCGTGTGTGTGTGTGTGTGTGTGTGTGTGTGTGTGTGTACACGTGCGTTTGTTCTTGTACTTGCGACACTGTGAGGACCAGTTTGAGTTTTCAAACAGAGTGAGGACATTTTTGGAAAGTGAGGACATTTAGGTGGTCCTCACTTATGTGAAGGACTGTTTGAAGGTCAAGATGTGGTTTTAGTCTTAGGGTTAGAATTGGGTTAAGTTTAGGGTTCGGGGCTTAGGGTTCAGGGTTAATACCTGGGGTATTAATGGGTAATACATTATGTCTATGAGTGTCCTCACTAAGATAGCAGTACAAGATTGTGTGCTCCCCTCATGTTTGTGCTTCACTTTTCTCTGTATCAGTCAGTATGTTTCACAGTAGGTGAAGTCTAGTCCGACTAAGCTAAAGATTTGACTCAAGAACCTTCATTGAAGTAGTAACCATTAGCAGTAGCTAGTAGCAACACAATGTTTTTTGACAATGTGTTGGCCTTCCTTTTGGCAGCCTGACAGTTAGTTTCCGGGCAGGGACAGCATGCTCAGTTACTTCCAGTCCGATGCGCTTTGTTTGGACTGGGCTGTTACATGCTAATCTTACAGAATCGGCCTGGACAGGTCGCTGATCGGCTCAGGGAAAAGTCGGATCACACCTCCCAAATCGAACCTCTTGGGTTTACATGAGCTGCCAATTAGCACTTGCAAGAAGCTCTTTATGCGCTGCATCAGCTGCAAACTTGAATTGCAATGATGTTGATTGCATCGTCCCTGGTAAATAAATGAATAAATAAACATGGGTTTGGGCAATCCTGTTCTAGTCAAACTAAGCAAAAGATCACCTCTCCCTTCTCACTTAGCTTTTATTAAAGGCTTAGGAGAGTATCTGATTTGGTATGAAAACATTACTTGCTGACTGATATAATTTAGTGTGTGAGGCGTGTGACATAGAGGCATATAGTGAACTGACTTGTGGTGGCAGCAGATCCTGTGGTGGTGGTGGATCCTGTGGTGGCAGCAGATCCTGTGGTGGTGGTGGATCCTGTGGTGGCAGCAGATCCTGTGGTGGTGGTGGATCCTGTGGTGGCAGCAGATCCTGTTGTGGCAGCAGATCCTGTGGTGGCAGCAGATCCTGTGGTGGCAGCAGATCCTGTGGTGGTGGCGGATCCTGTGGTGGCAGCAGATCCTGCAGTGGTGGCAGATCCTGAGGTTGTGGCGGTTGGTCCCGTGGTTGTGGCGGTGGATCCTGTTGTGGTAGCAGCAGTTCCAGTGGTAGCAGCAGTTCCAGTGGTAGCAGCGGTTCCAGTGGTAGCAGCGGTTCCAGTGGTGGCAGCGGTTCCATTTGTGTTTCCAGAGTTGTCCGGGGCAGAGGTGGTCGTCTTGAGGCCTCCGGTTAGCCCGATATTCAGCATGTCCAAGTCGCTCTGGAACCTAGTAGTGATCCAGGTCTGGACCACGGTCTCGTTCTCATAGTTCTTGAGTCCCTCAGTGTTGGACCCCAGCAGCCCCTGCACGTCACTGACAGACAGGCTCTGAGGGACACAAAGAGCAAACGGTCAACAGAGACTCCAGATCTTCAGCCAGCTTTGATCAGTCTGTTGTACATGCTTCAGGTTGGTGGTGGACGCCAGACACAGGGAGAACATAGGCCCTATTTGTAAGTTAAAGGTGCATTATGCAACTTTTTATAGCGAAAAAAAAAGTTGATATTTGTGCATATTTGACTTTGTGGTGACCCAGCAGCTGTATGAGTGGTCAGCACGTCGCCTTTGCTTTCCATCACGGTGGTCTGTAGGACGCTCCAGGATCAAGTGTTTTGTAGGTTTTCTGGTGAGAGAAAACCTTCCAAATAATTGATCCTGGAGCATCCCGCTAATACTATTTTCAGCCCTCTCTCTCACTGAGAAACACAGCCCCCTCTGAACAGAGAGAAACTCCTCCACGCAGGTTCCCCCTCCCTACTGTGTCATCTTCCTGGAAGTGAGAGGGAGCCACCCGTATGCGTTGGCCAGATGGTGTTTTTAGCAGTAGCTGCGAGCAGACACCGGGACACGGCCATTTGGGCGAGCAACAACAAAAAAATGCGCCGTGGACGGATTTTGCTATTGCTCATATATATTGCTATACATGAGCGCCATCTATGGCATCATGCCTTGGACAGTTGTCAGTGAGCAGGACAAACAAGGTAAAAAAAAAAAAAAGGATTGTCGCTGACTATAGCTTCACCTCTGGTAAACATAAGAAAATCACTAGTTCTGTTGGAACATTCGTTGTCGAAGTCTGAGGTTGCAAATGACGGCTTTTGTGATTTATGAAAACAATAGATTACATAAATATATTAATCTGGTAAACTCAGGAGGGAATAAGCTGTATCAGTGTCAAAGTAGTGTCAGTTGTATGTGAGATGCTGACATGTTGTTATTAGGAGAGTTCCTTATGGGGAGAGCAGCAGCTGCATGTGCTACTAATAATGCACGAGTCCAGTACAAGCCTATTGACTATTGAAAATGGAGTTAGCACACATAAGCTTTCTTTCAGCCGACTCCTTTGAGCTTCCATTACTGTGTAATGATGCCAATTCTAAAAGAAAATAAGAATGTAAGCAGCTCAAACAAAGTAAACTCAAAACTTAACTTAGATACAATATTTTCAAAGGTCTAAAGAGCTTTGCACTTGAATATTTTGCACTAGAACCTATTTTGATACAATAAAGCAGACAGTGTAAGAGGATTTTTCGTCAGCAAAATCATATTTGGAAAAAAAAATTGGACTTAAGTGCATTAAGTAATGTGTAATAATAGTAGTAATTAACTTAATTACTTTACTGATTACTTGATTTTGAAAGTAACTAAGTTACAGTATTTTTTTAATGGAATAATCAGTAATCTTGTGACTTTT
The DNA here is from genome assembly GCF_951799975.1 of Gobius niger. Lineage (NCBI taxonomy): Eukaryota > Metazoa > Chordata > Actinopteri > Gobiiformes > Gobiidae > Gobius > Gobius niger. The sequence continues at coordinate 7,262,238 of NC_136854.1, forward strand.
TCCAGGGAACTGTGGCAACACTGTTTGGCAAAGCCATTTGCTTTTTATCCTCTTAACCCCCATCTGAACCAAGCACATTTTTTCCAGTTTGGCTTTACCCAAATGGCTTTAAAATACATCCATCCATGAAATGCAACGAGAGTGACAAAAACGAGACAAAAATGCAACAAAAAAGCAACCAAAACGCCACAAAATAGCAACAAAAAAGTGATAAAAAGTAATGACAAAATGACAAAAACACCTACAAATATGCTGCAAAAAAGAACAACAAAAGAGTAACAGAAAAGTGGCAAAAAAACACAAAAAGGAAATGAAAAGAAATGTATAGTGACATTACAGCACCAACACAAGGAAAAAGATCAGTTTAAATGAGTTTTGTAGGTCTTCGCTTTCAAATGAGGTGTTACATTGGCCTTTAAGATTTTGTTTTAGCTGAACTGGAGAAAATGCATTTGGCTAAGGTGGGAGTTAAGAGGTTAACTTGATGCTTGTTCACAGATGGTGCTACGTTTTCCTTCAGATTTTGTTGGAAATGAATTTAATTCATTCTTTGTTCTGACTACGAAATGTTCCCTGGGCTGCAATACAAGCCCGGAGGCTGATGGATCATCCCAGGCTTAACAGCTAGAGAGATGTTCTTTTCATAACATCTTGTGGCCCTTCTTCTCCAAACAAACCTTTGCTCTTTCCATAAAGTTCTATTTCCTCCTCTGTTTTCTGTCTCCTTGTCTGAATGTTAGGACTTTTCCACTGAAGAACAGAGTCTCACTCACTCACATGATGCATGCTTTTGATGTCTCTAATACATTCCATTTATCAGCTGTAATGTAATGCAGTACGGCTTCACATCAAGGGCCCACACTTTTTTTTTGTGAGCTACATTCAAAGTCAGCAGGCCTGGAGATCTACCATTACTTTTTTAAATCAGGGTTGTCATAATTTAAAATGAAAGCCTTTTGTCGGCTCATTTTGCCCACAATAATTACAATTCTCTTCATCTCTTGCTCCTCAAATATGAGTAGTTTTGGTGAGTGACAGGAGCACCATGGTAACGCTCAGGGGTGGGGCTTCAGACTTGAACAAAGTCAGCTGTTTTGGCTCACGCCTGGCATTACAGTCTATGGATCTGTGTCCTGCTCTTCATCTCCCCTCTCCCTTCCACCCTCCAGTTGTGAGTGCTGTGGCCACACGGGGCTGAATGAGCGAGTTTTGGAGAGATGAGACTCTGACCCGGGTGTACCTCATGATCGATGTTGTGGGCGCCCCTGCTTTACATGAACCAAAGAAAACACCACTCCAGGTTTGCTTTTGGAAAGGACATTACAACATTGTTCTTTATCAATTTAACAAAGTCCAGACCTGTATAACGTCAGGTTTCAGTTGGGTGAAGGTGGGCAGGTTCATGTTGATGTCAGAGGAGACCAGACTCTTCACATACGACTCGTTTGCACCCCCTGCAGGCCAACAAAGACATGTATGCGTTACATCAGACTGCCTCTATGTGTGTCTCCAATTTGAACCATTTCACATTCACTCACTGCAGCTCATTCACCATTCTGATAATCAGAGCATTATTATTTGTTTTTCAGACTTTTACACTCACTCTACACTTTAAACTCAGTTCCTCAAGGAGCATTTTCTCCAAGAACTCTTTTACTCTCACTTGAGTAATCATTTGAGCCACTACTTTCTACTCAAATTATTTTCCGTGGCAACATTGTGGGTACTCACCTCTGCTAGCCTGCTGTCAGAGCATCAGTGTTAAATCCAGATTCATAAGGAAAGGCCATTTCATGCAAAGTGCAATGGTGGGATCCCATTTAAGTTTTGTCAAGACTGGAGCAGCGGCTTTGTGGATTAGCTGGACCTGCCTGATGGTTTTGTTCTCACTTGTCACCAGAGGACGGTGGAGTCGCCCAAACATTTTCTCAAGTAAGAGTAACGTTGCCTTGAAATAATTTTACTCAAGTACAAGTAAAAAAATATTTGGAGAATATGTTACTTGAGTACTGTGAGTAACTGAGTGACTGTTTGAGCCAAAAAGTCTGATTCATTTTCATTGATGCCATAAACTGTGGGAAACAAAACATGAAGTCATGTGGAGATGGTGATATTTACAAGAAAATGACTGAAACAAACAGAAAAACAAAATAATTCTGCATAGCAAGGAGCACGAGACGAACCATTTTACACATCAACATGAGCTTTTTCCGCTTTAATATTTACTCACAGTGGAAAGTGACAGTACAGATACTTCATTTTACTCAAGTAGAAGTAAAAAGTACTCTAAGAAGTTACTCAAGTACATGTACTCGAGTAACTGAGTACTCCCTGCCTCTGCTTGTTCTTCACGGTCTCCCAGCTGTGTGATTTGTTTTAATGAGATTTGATGGGAGCATTACTTTGTAACTGGCAGAGAGCCCACAGACGTCTGTTTTTTCCACTCATTTTATTTTCATTTTAAGAACTTCATTTTTGAACTTCTACAAAATTAGGAGCTTTAATAATACGTACAGAGTTTTCTGTTACAAAAGGTCTTTAAACCTTGCCATGACAAAAAGAAGAATCTTCTTAAATTAGCTGGACTAATGACTTAAACTATTTGAATGACTGGGGGCTTTGACGTGGAACACTCAGACTCACTGAGTGACTCGGACGGTGAGTTGTACTTTGAAGACTCAAAGTCCACAATGTGCAGGTCTAAGTGACTTGGACTCAAACAATGAGGACTTCAGGAGGACTTGGGCTGGAAAAACTGCAAGTCTGGCTTGGCTTTTTGTGTGTGTAATAATAAAGTCCAATAGGGCTGAAGAGAGTAAGTGAAGGCAGGTTTACCCATGTATGGCGCAATGAGCTGGTAGCTGGAGACGGACGTCGCGGAGCGTGTGGAGCTGCTGTAGCCTTGGCTGGCTATGGCAAACAGAACATCTTCCTTCTCCTCAGAGCAGGACGATACGTCCAGAGCTTCAGCGTCTCTGCAAACACAAACACCACCATGTCATCAGACGTCACAGTAAGAAGCCACTCACTGAACTCCTCCATCTTCCTTTAACGTTTACTTTTTTTTTTTTAACCAACACAGGCAAAACTTCAACTTGAAAAGAGCTAAAGTTTAGTTTTAGTCATAACTTTCCGAATGATTTGAATTTTAACCTTGCTATGTACCTGAGCTTACTTTTTGCTCAATACACAAGATCATTTATTGGTGAAAAACCCTAAAAGCTCTACTGACAGACCTGCTCATATCATGGAGATGGTACGGCTTAGCCTTCGCTATAGTAGATAAGCATTAGATTTATACATTAGGCTCTTGGCCAGAGGCTGCTGATTTTTTTTTTCACTGTAATAACATACATTAGTACATACATGTATATATATATATATATATATATATATATATATATATATATATATGATGTATATGGCTTACAGTCCATTTTCAAAATATTCTAATATTATGAGATTTTTTTACAAGCTGTGATAATAATCAAAATGATAACAGATGAATGCAATACGAATCTCTCTTTGCATGTTGTGAGTCTATCATATTTTAGTTTCACAGTTTACGCTGAATTACAGAGATGAACGCACATTTTAACAACGATTTGATGAAAAATCTGTTGAGAATATATCTCATGGGTTTATGCTTTTCAATGCCCAAATAGTTAATTTTAGATGTCCCAAAAGCAAGAAAAACAATGCATTCATAATGTCAAATATGAAATATTAAATTTCATAATGTCGAAGGCTTGCTACCATTTATCAAACCGAGGGCTGGTGAGAATATGACAGGCAACTTTTGAGCTACACTTCTGATTAAAACAGAAAGAATTTAGCAGATGAATATGTTTTGGACCATAGTTGTATCTTCTATGAAAAAAAAATCTGCAATGACATTGAAGGTAAATAATGACATGATTATGTCGTTATCATAATATTTAAGACAGTTCAAATGTATTGCAATGTTTTTGTCCAGCCCTGAAACTTTAGTGAATGAGGTAGCACTACTAAGGTCGATCATGGGTGAAGATGAAGAAGAGGAAGAAGAAGCAGAAGAAGTAGTGGAAGAAGTGGACAAAGTAGAGAGAAGTAGAAGAGGCAGGAGATAAAGTAGAAGTAGAAGAAGTAAAAGAAGAAGCAGTAGTAGAAGAGGTAGAGAGAAGAAGTAGAAGAAGAAGCAGCAGAAAAAGAGGTAGTAGAAGAAGTAAACGTAGAAGAAGACGAAATAGAAGAAGTAGAAGGAAGTAGAAGAAGCACCAGAAGAAGTAGAAAGAGAAGCAGGAGAAGAAGTAGTAGTAGTAGTAGTAGTAGAAGAAGTAGAGGAAGAAGTAGAAGAAGAGGCAGCAGAAGAAGTAGAAGTAGAAAGAGAAGCAGGAGAAGAAGTAGTTGTAGTAGTAATAGTAGTAGTAGTAGTAGTAGTGGTAGTAGTAGTAGAAGAAGAAGAAGTAGAAGAAGAGGCAGCAGAAGAAGACGTAGAAGACGAAGAAGAAGCAGAAGAACCAGAAGAAGAGGGAGCAGAAGAGGGAGAAGAGGGAGCGGAAGAAGAAATAGAAGAAGAAGAAGCTGAAGAAGAAGAAGAGGGAAGAAGAAGAAGCAGGAGAAGAAGAAGAAGAAGAAGAGGGACAGGAAGGGGCTCACCGGAGGCTGTCGGCTGAGATGGTCTGCAGAGTGTCAAGGTCCAGGGAGCAGAGGTTTCCATCGATGGCGTTGAGCTCTGCAGAGCCCAGACTGTTCCCTGCTGTGGTCAGGTACTTGTTGATCACATCCTTGGCCTGAGCACAGAGAATCCATGGCGTTAGAGCAGCATGCTCTTCAGAGAGTGTTTTCAGGCCTGAAAATGTATTCACTTAAAGGGGCTGTACTTGTATTGTAGTCATAGTACAGTGTGTGCACAATTATTATGCAAAAGTGGTCAGGTTTACACTTTGGTAGATGATGGATTCCTGATACTTACGTCTTTTTTCTGTAAGCTCACCTCCTACGACCCTGCTGGCTATTGGCGACAAAACCTTTAATGGTTGTGTGGTTCTGGCTCAGTATTTGTTGGTCCCTCTGACCAGCTATTAACAATGTGCTTTGGCCACACATAACAAACATTGCTATCACCTCAGACACTTCAATCTAACAACCTTTCACTTTAGTTTGAAACTGTGAAGATCTCTGGCCTCTTTAAAGGTGACTGACCAGACTGGCCTCCCACGATCCGTCTGCTGAGTTCATGAGGGCAGCCAGCGTGTCCAGCTGTGTGATGGTCCACTGGCTGATGTCCTGAGAGGTGGCCTCACGGGAGGCGGGGCCCAGCACTCGCACCTGATACTCAGGGATGACTATGGGACTGCTGCCTGCATACGCCTGCACACAGTCACATGACAGAGCAGATGAAGCACACACAGAGGCTGGCATAGCTCTGCAGTGTCAAACTTCATGATGACACTGAGACACTTTGAAACCTCAATATTCCCACACGTGAAGGGTCTCGTCCTCACCTCATTCAGCTTGTTCAGCACCACCCGGAGATGCTCTTCGCTATCCACCTTGTCTGTGATGCTGTCCAGGTTGTCTCGGACCGTGGTGGCGCTCAGGCAGCTGTTGAACTGAGCCAAGTTGTCCTCAGTGGGGAAGGACTCGTCACTGATGGTCACATGGGTGATTTCCCCGTCGGGGCAGCCTGCAACGGAGAGTAACACGACCATGACACTGTTTATGCACTCGACCTCTGTTCAAACGTTAAAAACGTTAAAAACGCCCCTATTGTGGTTCAAAAAAATACTGTAAGTGTAAGTATTTCAATTGCTCACAAATGGAAATATGATTTAAATAATTCACAATAAAAAGAAAAGACTTCCAAAGTGACAGTTTAATTGAGTGTGTTTTAGATTTTGTTGACTAAATTTAACATTTTCATCCACTAAAACTAAAAGGAATTGTTGTTAAATGAAATGTGTTTTCATTATGAACGCAGCAGGTCGATAGCACAGTAAAAGGTAGATCAAAATCCTTTTTTAGTTCTGTTTTAAATGTGAACTTTTGGTAAGTGTCAGTAAGAATAATTTTATTAAAACATCAAAAAAATATTTCCAGTGATTTCTTATGTAATTTTCCTTAAAGGGACCAGATGGAGTTTAAAAAAAATATGTATTTTCCACCCGCTACATGCTCCTGCAATGCTCTAATGTGTAGAATGAGCCCAGACCTATTCACCACAACTGCCGCTAAAAGCCTGCACTCAAAAAGTATTTCGGGCCAAAACACGAAATACAAACGATCTCCATTGTCAGGCACAAGGTGAACCTGTTACCTCCCGTGTACCTGTTACCTAGAGTTAGGGTTAGTTAACCCTAATCAGGAAACAAATAGGGTCAAGAACGGCAAATGTAACGCAAGTTGTGTTTGACTCACACAGATCTCACACATATTTTTAGAAACTAGAAGGTCTTGGCTTTCAAATTACGCATCACACTGTAAGCTCTCTAGTCAATATGCTTTGAGAATCGGATGGCAATAATTGTTAATCCTAATCCTAACCCTAATTCTAATCCAAACCCTAATCCTAACACTAACCCTAAGGTGGCAGTTAAGAGGTTAAAGCAGTACGAAGTAACTCTAGCCCCTAGAGGCCATAAGCACACAGAAAAGACAAAGGGACAGAGGGATATTGTTCCTCCAATTCCACAATGGAGATCATTTTCTTCACTCAAACTTGGATGTAAATACTGTTTAAGTGGTGCTAGCCCACAGTTAGCTTTGTCCGTTAGCCTGTTAGCTTCTTCTTCGTGATTCTATTAGTGTGTATTGGTCCTCCGGTCCGGTGGCAGTCAAATTGCAATTGTGATTTTCTGGCCAGAGACACAAGGGGGAGATGAAAGACCCCCCAATCATCCCATCAACACTTGTATTGCCCCCAGAGGGACTACGGAAAGGATTTGTTAAGGTGCACATCTGCGCCAACAGTCCCTCTGACCACCATCATTCATTCATGCACACACACATCATTCATCCTGGCCTATTGTACATGTTTTTAGTGGCAGGGGAGTTCCCGGAGGAAACCTGTGTAGACACGGGGAGAACATGCAAATTGTATAGAGCGGGGAGAGACTTTGAGCAAATAGTCAGAGGCCGAACTGGATTAGTCCCCTGAACGACAAGCCCCTCAATGACATTAGAGTGTGACATAGGCGTAAAAAACCCTCTGTGAAACCTAATGACGTCAAGCATCAAGTACAGTGGCATCAGAGTCCTCCTCGTCCAGTGCATGCTTCAGGAGGAAAGGCTGGAACACTGTGCACTCACTGGTGTCACGCCTGGTCCGGCTCCTGATCGACTTTCGGATCTGCTTCTTCATTTCCCTCCACTGGGACCTGGACTCTTTGTGGATTTTGAGCTCTTTGCGGCAGTACTTGATGAAACTCCTCTTAGTTTTCTGTCAACATAAAAAGATCTGGATCAGTGCATGTATTACTACGACATGGGCTAAGAATCCAGCTTCACTGACAGGTGACTGGTGCCGTTTATATTTGACAGCTACACTTCGTAATAGTAGGTTAAACAGGTGATACATTGCTATCACAGGAGCAATTTTTAACGCTAAAAATAAACCTCCCAAAGCTTTATGTTTGGCTACCTGTAAATCACACAACATCTCCATGGAGATGAGGTGGCGATGGCCCTAAATATTTTAGTCAGCCCTGAATGAGTCACAAGAAACTTCAAACAAGTCCAGTCAAAGCTCCTCAAGAGTGCTCTGGTGAATGATGATGAGGCAGTGTGCAGCAGCTGACCTTATCAAAGTGACTGTAGAAGGACGACTGGAGGAACCGAGTCAAGATGCCCAGGTCCTTTAGTGTCTGCTCAGTCCATGTGGACACAGCTCTGCACACAAACAATAGAGTTATCAACGTCTCCTAAAAACATCACCAGCTCATGACATCTTACGTACGTCTTTATGGAAGCACATTAAAGTAGAGCAAAAAACAAGACTTATTACAAATATACAGAAATATGGTTTAACCTTTACTTGACCAGGAAAGTCCCACAGATATTCCGAAAGCCTTTTTCAAGGTAGTCCAGGTTGCAGAGGAAACCTTATTGTACATGTTTTCCTAACCAGATGATGGGATCTAGGACTGGGTAGTGTTAACAGTTTTTTATACCAGCACTTTAACAATACTTGGCTTTCGATACCAATACCTGAACAGCAGTACCTTTCAAAAATATTTGCACTAAAATGTTTGTCATGTCTTTCTGGTGGTGACTGGACTATTGTCTCAAACAAAAACATAAACATAGACAACTTTTGACATCCTGTAAGATGTTTGTATAATTCTGAATAAATAAACACGACGGTCGGAGACTTGGATCAGTTCTGAAGTATCTTTGAAAAAACGATCCTATCAAACAGATGAAGGAAGTGTGAGTTGCACGGGTTTCCCCTGGACAGATGAACCCACTGACCCGTAGGACGTGTTCCCGCTTGTCAGCAGAGTCTCCACCGCGTTCGCCTGGTCCACCGTCAGCTCGGGGCAGTTCTTTAGCTGCTCCAGGATGGACGGGTCTGAGTCCTGGATGTACGAGCCCTGCAGAGTGCAGCACATGTTCCCCAGCACCTGGACCTGATCCTGGGTCAGGCTGGTGTTGCTTATGCCCTGACAGGGAAGAGGAGAGGATGGTATAAAACACGGACGGCGGTGGCGCAGAGAGTAGAGCGGGTCGTCTTGTGATCGGAGGATCGAATACTGCAGGTGCACACTGTCATTGTGTCCTTGGGCAAGACACTTCACCCCCCCTTGCCTCCAGTGTCTGCATACTCTGGTGTATGAATGAGACAGTGATAATAATTTCTGGACACTCAAAGACGCTTTACATTGCACTATTCGTTCACTCCATGCTCGGTGGTGGTAAGCTACTATTGTAGCCACAGCTGCCCTGGGGTAGACTGACAGAAGACTAGACTAGACTAGATTAGACTTCCTGGTGTTACTAAACGGTCTCCCATCCACGTCCTGCCAGGCCCTTCCCTGCTTAGCTTCCAAGGTCTGACGGGATTATGGCCACGAATAACTGAGTGGTTCCTTGATGTAAAGCACTTTGAGTCTGGTCCACCCGCACTGCCCTCAGACATTCCTTCACTGGGTCTGACTTCACACACGCTGAAACTTTGGGAATCCCACTCTATGTTAGCCCAGTTTATAGGCACCGATGTGCGCTTTTCCAAATGAAACTTGATTATAACTGCCATAAAAACCCTTGACTTACAATGTTCTCACAATATAATATTGAAAGAAGGTGACGAGAACTCAAGAGCTTCTCTTATTAAGCCGAACAGCTCACACTCCTGCCACACTCCTAATGTGATGGACTGACCGGTTCATATCAGTATAGCTCGCGTTAGGGACATTACTCTAAATCAGTGGTTCTCAACCTTTTGGAGCCGCGACCCCCATTATAACAGGTAAAGGGGTTCGTGACCCCCCACCCGGGTCACACCGTGAAAAATAGGAACATTGGCCTGCATAATTCTTGAAAAACATAGAAAAAAACAAATGGCTAAAATAAAATTCATCAAACTACGGACAAATAATGGCAGTCTGGTAAAATAGCATCACATGCTACAATAAAACATTAGATTATATGCTAATGAAAATATGTATATTTTATCTAAATGATCTGGCGACCCCCCAAATTTGTCTCGCGACGAGAACCACTGCCCTAAATAATCCCCCAACCCAAAAAATTACCTGAGGGAATCTCGGAATTACCCCCAAATGTCTGTAATTGTCAGTTTCAGCTTTGTGCAGGGCCTTTAAGTCTTGTGGCTCTTCTCCTCTTCCCCCTGCCCTCCTCACTCCGAGGCTGTGCTCTCTCAAAGCGTCACCAGTATGTGGACTTTTTGAACAGGAGGCACACCTAAATCGAAATAACTTTTGTTCAGAAGTTACAAACTAAACTAAGGAGAACTAGGAGAAGCTCATGTCAGTGTGGGCGCCAACTCTTAACCAGCTTCTCTTTGACAAGGCGCTTTCTTGTATTGCGTCAGTGGTGTTTTCAAAGGAACACTATCTCCCATGTAGCCTCTCTTCATAAATGCAGGATAAAATGTTGAACATCTTGATATAAGGGATGACAGGGGGACAGAGGGAAGCACAAACGTAGGGTAGAACTACGCTTCCACTGTTTGTGTTTTGAGATACTGTCTTTAAATAAAACAAAACTCGGAAGTACTGTTGTATTAGTTCCCTGCTGAAAGATGTGGAGTAAATGTAGACATTTAAAAATGTATTTGTCACTTTTTCCACCCGCAAATCTGGTGCCCTCATTTTTGTTCAGCCCAATCTCTGTTCCTGCACGAGATATGAAGTCAGTGTGTGGACTCCAGCTGCATCCACAGTACAAACATCTCTGTGTGTGTGTGTGTGTGTGTGTGTGTGTGTGTGTGTGTGTGTGTGTGTGTGTGTGTGTGTGTGTGTGTGTGTGTGTGTGTGTGTGTGTGTGTGTGTGTGTGTGTGTGTGTGTGTGTGTGTTTGTGTGTTGGTATTCCTATCTTTATGGGGACATTGATCTGTTTACACAGTCACGCCATGGGGACCTCTAACCTCATGGGGACAAAAAAGCAGGTCCCCGCGAGACAATGCCTCTTAAATGAATGCTGGAGCCATTCTGAAGGTGCCTGTGAAGTTTTAAGCTTCGGCCCATAAGTCATGTTTTTCCGTCGGTAAACACACACACAGATTTCTCACTATCGCCCCCTATCGGTCCCCATGAAGTATTGCAGTCAGTTGATTCACACACATTCTTCCATATATGGTAAGTTCCGCCCCCTTCCTGGTCCCCATACAGAATGTTAAAAGCATTCATAGTGTTATTAACACTAATATACACTAGTTAACACAAACATGTATTAAATATGTATATACATACATATGTACATATATATGTGGTTGGAGGCTATAATTCAGTACAGTGCAGTGATCGTTGTGATTTCAGCCATGAGAGAAGATGTTGTTGTTAGGGGATTAGGGGAAGCTTCGCTTGCTCGCTGCTCTCTTCCCTGCAGCTTCTCACTGTGGGCTGCACATCCATGTTTGTGGGGGCGTGGACTTAGACAGATCACTGATGTGAGGGGGAGGAGGGGGGTGGAATTTAGATGAGGTGCTACTTTCAAATCTTGCTAGCTCTCTGCTCTCATAGCTCTGCGACGGTACGTCATCATGAACAAAAGCGCATGTAGATCAAACCAGCGGTCTTAATAGTGTTCATCCTCCCTACCAGTTGTTGGCAGACATGCTACCCTTTCAAACAAGACTACGATTGCGTCATTTTGTAGTTCATAGTGTCTTTGGTGAAGCCGTAAAAGATGCGACCTGTGACACGACCACAAAATGCGGAAGTAGCCACTTTGCGTCTTTGACTCGAGGCGTACAAGTTGGGCTTGTGTTGTTATCAGTGAACTATCAGCGAGCTATTTCATCATGGCTAGTGAGAAGTTGAATCGTGATGAAGTTCTGAGCATGCTATTTGCCTATTCTGACTCTGAAGGACAGTTTTTATCTCACGAGGAGGATAATGATCGGACGAGCACTCTTTGTTTACCGTGGCGAAACTTCCGAAGGCAGTGATGCCGACATGCAAAGCAAGGATGTTCTCTAAGCACACACACACATTGAAACTCATTTGGTGACTTTATCCGATCTCAAGTGAGTTGGTGGTAGTGGCGAATGCAGTCGTAGTGTCCATACAGGTATTGGTGGAGGAATTAGGGGTGAGAGAAGTGGGTCTGGTAGCCTAATGTTAGCTTGGGCTCCCTCCATTCAGCCCCCGGTTATGCGGGTAGCCACCTATCCGGACGCAAACGCAATAATCCTGGGATCAGACCAACACTGTTCACCAAGCAGCCCACACGCACTCATTCTGTCCCTCTTTCTGACTTCTACTGGGTGGATGGCAGCGGCGAACGTGGCCATATCTCCGTATGGAGAGGTTCTGGTAATAGAACGCACGGTGAAGAGAAGACTAGGGTGACCAGACGTCCGGTTTTCCCCGGACATGTCCTACTTTTGAGACCTAAAAAAATGTCCGGGGGGAATTTCAGAAATGTCTGGGATTTTGTTGGACTGCCTGAAATAGACCTAATTCATCTGCACTGTAATTTTCACTCCGTTTCATTTGACTCCACTCCAGGTTTCTCTCTACCGTTCACAAATTAGTCACTTCCTTCTCATCAAATCTAGCCACTTCGCACCATGTGTCCGAAAGAAGTAGCCTAGGGGACTAGCCAGTGCGCCCCATGTTTACAAGCGAAAGCTAATCTGTCCGCTGGTTCGACGGACTGCAATGCCGATAGAAACGCAAATGCACGTTCGCGGTGGAGTTGAAAACAAATTCCCTCGTGTGAAGCCAGGTATGAAGGTAATCTAACACAGGAGTAAGCCTAGTAACACCACCAAATCCATCATTTAGGGAGGTACAAGTTTTGTTACACCTTGTCACAAGACTTAGCCTAAAAATTCTTTCATGATCTGACATTTCCAAGTTATTTGCAAAAGCAATTTCTCTGAGCTAGAAGGACTCATTCCTGAGTTAAGAAATTAAGCTTCTTCATCAGTTTCTTCTTCTGTCTATTGCCTTTGCAGTTATTGATAACGCTGTATGGGTTATCTTATTAAGTAAGGGTTAACGTTCGGCGAGAAGGTCGCTACCGTGGAATAGCAGCACGACAGAGAGAATCTTTAGACCCCGACGCGGGGAAGTGCTGCTATTCCACAAAGCAACTCGTTGTTGACAATCAGACTGGTCACAGCGTTTTGACTGTCTTTGTAAGCGTTATACAAATCAGTAAAACAGCAAATAGAGACGAAAGAGGTGGCGATATATTTCCCTCAAACGGGGGAGAGGGTGGAAGGGCGCTGCGCTCGCCACGCGAGGGGGCGGGGATTGTGTTCCTGATCGGCTTCAGGTGTCAGGCTATAACGTAGCCTAATTACGTTGGACACAATACTATGGACATGATACTTGTGATTTCATACCCATTATGTTGACAGTTTGCCCATTAGTTTTGTGAAATGTAAGAAGTAAACTGTAGAAGTCACTGAGCTAGACTCTGCCATGATCAACCATTTTACTGCCTATACAGCGCCTGCTCCAAAGGCCATAGTAGGCTATACAGATGTAAAAATAGGCATAAATATGAATTGAATATGTGTGTGCTGACCCTTTCTGTGAAAGTTTCACAAGCTATAAAGGTACAGGTTACAGATACAAACATGTTCGGCCCTCCAGGCAAGAGTAGTAATTGTTGCATTATATATTTCAATATTATTGCATTAGGCCTATATTATTGCAATATTACAATATATACTACATATATTCTGCCTAAAACTACGTATTTCCTTGACCATAGTGTATGTGCACTATGTGATAGAAATGGAATGTCAAATATTGCTAAATAAATTCAATAATCTATTGAAAATTATCAATATTTTCCAAAAATTATTAAAAATTCAAAATGGCCACCGCCATATGATGTCATAATATGCAAATTAGGTATACATATTTACTCCCAAAATAATCTTGGGGTCATCCCCAATATTTGTCTAATTGATAGTCAAGCTCTATCTGTTACCAGTGTCAAGCCACAGTCATTTGAATTTATCATGCCAACATTCAGCTTTTTTGAAAAATAAATTGTGGCGCTTAAAGGGTTAACATCAAACCTGAGCTGGAGTTTCAACGCCACATCCATAGTAAAAAAAAGCCCAGCAAATGCTGTACTTTGTTAGGATACTCAGGAAGGCTGGGCTGAATCACCGCCCTCTCACCCAGGCCTACAGAGGACTAGTAGCATCACCACAGGCATCACTGTCTGGTATGGCAACACCACGCAGACTGAAAGGAAGTCTCTGCAAAGAGTCATCAAGACTGCAGAGAGGATTATAGGCACAACACTTCCCTCCATGAACTCAATGTATGTGCAGCGCAGCCAGAAGAGAGCAGAGAGAATCATTAAAGACCCACTCCATCCAGCTTACTCTTTGCTCAGACACAAGCACTGCACACCTGAGACACAGTAGAGCGGACAGTAGGCCTATCTCTACAAAAAAAGCAAGTTTTTTTTTTATAGCTTCTTCCCCTCTACAGTCAGACTGATGGCAAAACAGAACATTTGATCTCTTATATATTTTTAATTTTTATTTTTATTTTTTTGATTCCTTGATTTTTCCACTTTGGATCACTTTTTTGAATGACATTTGTCCCTTTCTTTTTTTTCTATTTATTTCTTTCTATTTATTGACTCAGAGGGCCTGCACAAGAGTCTAGTCAAGGCACAAATGGCAAATAAAGAACTTTGAATAAAGAACTTTGAACTTCTCCCCTTTAAATTGCCTGAAATGGGCACTTCCGCTGGTGGACTTTTATTCTGAAATCGGTTCAGCCTGCGGTCAATGACGATGTCGGATGATTACCCGGAGCTGCCTTGAGTTTGTGGTCAGCGGTGTTTTTCGGTATGTATTAATCATTTTTATTGAAATGTAGCAGTTTATATTCGTTCATTTATTCAAACTATCGTTTGTTTTGTTGTTGAAGACTATTGAAGGCGAATTTTTCGGCAACCAGGATAGATTTATTCAGTTAATGTTAATGCACATGTAAACGGATAATGTTAGAAGCCAAGTGAGAAGTCGACGTTGCACCGTGTCAAATGCTCTGTTTAGTCAATATAGTATGTAACTTATGTCATTTAACTAGAGAAAATAGCCGTGATGCCGTGATGCTACCGTCGCACGTGTAGCATGCCGAGCTGTTGCAGCTAGCGTTAGCTCCAACAGCTCGGCATGCTACAGGCGATATTGTCGATCAGATCTACTAACAGTTAAATCTAATGCTACAATGAGGCAAAAGATAAAAGCTCTTTTAAGATGGATCTGAACCTGTCTGGGCATTTTCTTTTGGCCTAAATATCACTGTAATCCAACACATTTACGATGTCCCCACAATGTACTTATGATACTATTAGTGTTAAATAACATCCAGAGATGCTTAGTCCCCGTGAAGGATGATAACATGGTGTGTATTAAAGTCCCCATGAAGCTTGTTGTATTGAAGATGTGTTAAAGCAAACACAGGTTTACTCATTAGTCTGAAATATTACAATTTGGTGTTCTCTTTCCTCTGAAGTCTGGTCTTTTGGCATGTACTAAAGTTTAAAGATCCTTAAACATGTATTTTTATCTACTTGAGTTTTATATGGTGGGCACATTAAGGTCTTAATTTTTCCATTGTGTTCTTTATACATCATTGCAGATGATATTGTGTGCCCTGGATATTCATCCTACAAAGACGTCCCATCCTCTTGCCGTTTCTGAGAAACCGATGGAAGCAGCTTTGTGTCCACAGGACAGTCCTCAACAGGTACATTCACCTTTATCACTTGTTGATTACTGCAACAGCCTCTAAAGTTAGTTTCAAGTAACTAAATAAAGCAAATGGGGTCATCGTGCAGTTAATTTATTGTCGATCAGATCTACTAACAGTTAAATCTAATGCTACAATGTTAATGTCATTTAGCAGACACTTTAGTCCAAAGCGACGTACATTTTAGAGTTATACATTCACATGCACACACCAATGGCACAGCCTTTGGGAGTAATTTTGGGTTAAGTGTCTTGCCCAAGGACACATTGACTTGGAGAAGCCAAGAATCGAAACCACTGATCTTCCGATTGGTGGACGACTGCTCTACCTCCAGATCACAGTCGCACTAAATAAAGCAAATGGGGTCATTGTGAGGGTAATTTATTGTCGATCAGATCTACTAACAGTTAAATCTAATGCCTCAATGAGGCAAAAGATAAAAGCTCTTTTAAGATGGATCTGAACCTGTCTGGGCATTTTCTTTTGGCCTAAATATCACTGTAATCCAACACATTTACGATGTCCCCACAATGTACTTATGATACTACTAGTGTTAGATACTATTAGTGTTAAATAACATCCAGAGATGCTTAGTCCCCGTGAAGGATGATAACATGGTGTGTATTAAAGTCCCCATGAAGCTTGTTGTATTGAAGATGTGTTAAAGCAAACACAGGTTTACTCATTAGTCTGAAATAGTACAATTTGGTGTTCTCTTTCCTCTGAAGTCTGGTCTTTTGGCATGTACTTAAGATTAAAGATCCTTTAACATGTATTTTTATCTACTTCAGTTTTATATGGTGGGCACATTAAGGTCTTAATTTTTGCACTGTTTTCTTTATACATCATTGTAGGATGAATATCCAGGGCACACAAGGTCATCTGCAAAGACGTCCCATCCTCTTGCCGTGTCTGAGAAACAGATGGAAGCAGCTTTGTGTCCACAGGACAGTCCTCAACAGGTACATTCACCTTCATCACTTGTTGTTTTCTGCAACAGCCTCTCTTAAGTTAGTTTTAAGTAACTAAATAAAGCAAATGGGGTCATTGTGCAGTTAATTTATTGTCGATCAGATCTACTAACAGTTAAATCTAATGCTACAATGTCAGTGTCATTTAGCAGACACTTTAGTCCAAAGCGACGTACATTTTAGAGTTATACATTCACATTCACACACCAATGGCACAGCCTTTGGGAGTAATTTTGGGTTAAGTGTCTTGCCCAAGGACACATTGACATGGAGAAGCCAAGAATCAAACCACTGATCTTCCGATTGGTGGACGACTGCTCTACCTCCAGACCACAGTCGCACTAAATAAAGCAAATGGGGTCATTGTGCAGTTAATTTATTGTCGATCAGATCTACTAACAGTTAAATCTAATGCCTCAATGAGGCAAAAGATAAAAGCTCTTTTAAGATGGATCTGAACCTGTCTGGGCATTTTCTTTTGGCCTAAATATCACTGTAATCCAACACATTTACGATGTCCCCACAATGTACTTATGATACTATTAGTGTTAAATAACATCCAGAGATGCTTAGTCCCCGTGAAGGATGATAACATGGTGTGTATTAAAGTCCCCATGAAGCTTGTTGTATTGAAGATGTGTTAAAGCAAACACAGGTTTACTCATTAGTCTGAAATATTACAATTTGGTGTTCTCTTTCCTCTGAAGTCTGGTCTTTTGGCATGTACTAAAGTTTAAAGATCCTTAAACATGTATTTTTATCTACTTGAGTTTTATATGGTGGGCACATTAAGGTCTTAATTTTTCCATTGTGTTCTTTATACATCATTGCAGATGATATTGTGTGCCCTGGATATTCATCCTACAAAGACGTCCCATCCTCTTGCCGTTTCTGAGAAACCGATGGAAGCAGCTTTGTGTCCACAGGACAGTCCTCAACAGGTACATTCACCTTTATCACTTGTTGATTACTGCAACAGCCTCTAAAGTTAGTTTCAAGTAACTAAATAAAGCAAATGGGGTCATCGTGCAGTTAATTTATTGTCGATCAGATCTACTAACAGTTAAATCTAATGCTACAATGTTAATGTCATTTAGCAGACACTTTAGTCCAAAGCGACGTACATTTTAGAGTTATACATTCACATGCACACACCAATGGCACAGCCTTTGGGAGTAATTTTGGGTTAAGTGTCTTGCCCAAGGACACATTGACTTGGAGAAGCCAAGAATCGAAACCACTGATCTTCCGATTGGTGGACGACTACTCTACCTCCAGACCACAGTCGCACTAAATAAAGCAAATGGGGTCATTGTGAGGGTAATTTATTGTCGATCAGATCTACTAACAGTTAAATCTAATGCCTCAATGAGGCAAAAGATAAAAGCTCTTTTAAGATGGATCTGAACCTGTCTGGGCATTTTCTTTTGGCCTAAATATCACTGTAATCCAACACATTTACGATGTCCCCACAATGTACTTATGATACTACTAGTGTTAGATACTATTAGTGTTAAATAACATCCAGAGATGCTTAGTCCCCGTGAAGGATGATAACATGGTGTGTATTAAAGTCCCCATGAAGCTTGTTGTATTGAAGATGTGTTAAAGCAAACACAGGTTTACTCATTAGTCTGAAATAGTACAATTTGGTGTTCTCTTTCCTCTGAAGTCTGGTCTTTTGGCATGTACTTAAGATTAAAGATCCTTTAACATGTATTTTTATCTACTTCAGTTTTATATGGTGGGCACATTAAGGTCTTAATTTTTGCACTGTTTTCTTTATACATCATTGTAGGATGAATATCCAGGGCACACAAGGTCATCTGCAAAGACGTCCCATCCTCTTGCCGTGTCTGAGAAACAGATGGAAGCAGCTTTGTGTCCACAGGACAGTCCTCAACAGGTACATTCACCTTCATCACTTGTTGTTTTCTGCAACAGCCTCTCTTAAGTTAGTTTTAAGTAACTAAATAAAGCAAATGGGGTCATTGTGCAGTTAATTTATTGTCGATCAGATCTACTAACAGTTAAATCTAATGCTACAATGTCAGTGTCATTTAGCAGACACTTTAGTCCAAAGCGACGTACATTTTAGAGTTATACATTCACATTCACACACCAATGGCACAGCCTTTGGGAGTAATTTTGGGTTAAGTGTCTTGCCCAAGGACACATTGACATGGAGAAGCCAAGAATCAAACCACTGATCTTCCGATTGGTGGACGACTGCTCTACCTCCAGACCACAGTCGCACTAAATAAAGCAAATGGGGTCATTGTGAGGGTAAGTTATTGTCGATCAGATCTACTAACAGTTAAATCTAATGCTACAATGAGGCAAAAGATAAAAGCTCTTTTAAGATGGATCTGAACCTGTCTGGGCATTTTCTTTTGGCCTAAATATCACTGTAATCCAACACATTTACGATGTCCCCACAATGTACTTATGATACTATTAGTGTTAAATAACATCCAGAGATGCTTAGTCCCCGTGAAGGATGATAACATGGTGTGTATTAAAGTCCCCATGAAGCTTGTTGTATTGAAGATGTGTTAAAGCAAACACAGGTTTACTCATTAGTCTGAAATATTACAATTTGGTGTTCTCTTTCCTCTGAAGTCTGGTCTTTTGGCATGTACTAAAGTTTAAAGATCCTTAAACATGTATTTTTATCTACTTGAGTTTTATATGGTGGGCACATTAAGGTCTTAATTTTTCCATTGTGTTCTTTATACATCATTGCAGATGATATTGTGTGCCCTGGATATTCATCCTACAAAGACGTCCCATCCTCTTGCCGTTTCTGAGAAACCGATGGAAGCAGCTTTGTGTCCACAGGACAGTCCTCAACAGGTACATTCACCTTTATCACTTGTTGATTACTGCAACAGCCTCTAAAGTTAGTTTCAAGTAACTAAATAAAGCAAATGGGGTCATCGTGCAGTTAATTTATTGTCGATCAGATCTACTAACAGTTAAATCTAATGCTACAATGTTAATGTCATTTAGCAGACACTTTAGTCCAAAGCGACGTACATTTTAGAGTTATACATTCACATGCACACACCAATGGCACAGCCTTTGGGAGTAATTTTGGGTTAAGTGTCTTGCCCAAGGACACATTGACTTGGAGAAGCCAAGAATCGAAACCACTGATCTTCCGATTGGTGGACGACTGCTCTACCTCCAGACCACAGTCGCACTAAATAAAGCAAATGGGGTCATTGTGAGGGTAATTTATTGTCGATCAGATCTACTAACAGTTAAATCTAATGCCTCAATGAGGCAAAAGATAAAAGCTCTTTTAAGATGGATCTGAACCTGTCTGGGCATTTTCTTTTGGCCTAAATATCACTGTAATCCAACACATTTACGATGTCCCCACAATGTACTTATGATACTACTAGTGTTAGATACTATTAGTGTTAAATAACATCCAGAGATGCTTAGTCCCCGTGAAGGATGATAACATGGTGTGTATTAAAGTCCCCATGAAGCTTGTTGTATTGAAGATGTGTTAAAGCAAACACAGGTTTACTCATTAGTCTGAAATAGTACAATTTGGTGTTCTCTTTCCTCTGAAGTCTGGTCTTTTGGCATGTACTTAAGATTAAAGATCCTTTAACATGTATTTTTATCTACTTCAGTTTTATATGGTGGGCACATTAAGGTCTTAATTTTTGCACTGTTTTCTTTATACATCATTGTAGGATGAATATCCAGGGCACACAAGGTCATCTGCAAAGACGTCCCATCCTCTTGCCGTGTCTGAGAAACAGATGGAAGCAGCTTTGTGTCCACAGGACAGTCCTCAACAGGTACATTCACCTTCATCACTTGTTGTTTTCTGCAACAGCCTCTCTTAAGTTAGTTTTAAGTAACTAAATAAAGCAAATGGGGTCATTGTGCAGTTAATTTATTGTCGATCAGATCTACTAACAGTTAAATCTAATGCTACAATGTCAGTGTCATTTAGCAGACACTTTAGTCCAAAGCGACGTACATTTTAGAGTTATACATTCACATTCACACACCAATGGCACAGCCTTTGGGAGTAATTTTGGGTTAAGTGTCTTGCCCAAGGACACATTGACATGGAGAAGCCAAGAATCAAACCACTGATCTTCCGATTGGTGGACGACTGCTCTACCTCCAGACCACAGTCGCACTAAATAAAGCAAATGGGGTCATTGTGCAGTTAATTTATTGTCGATCAGATCTACTAACAGTTAAATCTAATGCTACAATGAGGCAAAAGATAAAAGCTCTTTTAAGATGGATCTGAACCTGTCTGGGCATTTTCTTTTGGCCTAAATATCACTGTAATCCAACACATTTACGATGTCCCCACAATGTACTTATGATACTATTAGTGTTAAATAACATCCAGAGATGCTTAGTCCCCGTGAAGGATGATAACATGGTGTGTATTAAAGTCCCCATGAAGCTTGTTGTATTGAAGATGTGTTAAAGCAAACACAGGTTTACTCATTAGTCTGAAATATTACAATTTGGTGTTCTCTTTCCTCTGAAGTCTGGTCTTTTGGCATGTACTAAAGTTTAAAGATCCTTGAACATGTATTTTTATCTACTTGAGTTTTATATGGTGGGCACATTAAGGTCTTAATTTTTCCATTGTGTTCTTTATACATCATTGCAGATGATATTGTGTGCCCTGGATATTCATCCTACAAAGACGTCCCATCCTCTTGCCGTTTCTGAGAAACCGATGGAAGCAGCTTTGTGTCCACAGGACAGTCCTCAACAGGTACATTCACCTTTATCACTTGTTGATTACTGCAACAGCCTCTAAAGTTAGTTTCAAGTAACTAAATAAAGCAAATGGGGTCATCGTGCAGTTAATTTATTGTCGATCAGATCTACTAACAGTTAAATCTAATGCTACAATGTTAATGTCATTTAGCAGACACTTTAGTCCAAAGCGACGTACATTTTAGAGTTATACATTCACATGCACACACCAATGGCACAGCCTTTGGGAGTAATTTTGGGTTAAGTGTCTTGCCCAAGGACACATTGACTTGGAGAAGCCAAGAATCGAAACCACTGATCTTCCGATTGGTGGACGACTACTCTACCTCCAGACCACAGTCGCACTAAATAAAGCAAATGGGGTCATTGTGAGGGTAATTTATTGTCGATCAGATCTACTAACAGTTAAATCTAATGCCTCAATGAGGCAAAAGATAAAAGCTCTTTTAAGATGGATCTGAACCTGTCTGGGCATTTTCTTTTGGCCTAAATATCACTGTAATCCAACACATTTACGATGTCCCCACAATGTACTTATGATACTATTAGTGTTAAATAACATTCATAGATGCTTAGTCCCCGTGAAGGATGATAACATGGTGTGTATTAAAGTCCCCATGAAGCTTGTTGTATTGAAGATGTGTTAAAGCAAACACAGGTTTACTCATTAGTCTGAAATATTACAATTTGGTGTTTTCTTTCCTCTGAAGTCTGGTGTTTTGGCATGTACTAAAGTTTAAAGATCCTTGAACATGTATTTTTATCTACTTGAGTTTTATATGGTGGGCACATTAAGGTCTTAATTTTTCCATTGTGTTCTTTATACATCATTGCAGATGATATTGTGTGCCCTGGATATTCATCCTACAAAGACGTCCCATCCTCTTGCCGTTTCTGAGAAACCGATGGAAGCAGCTTTGTGTCCACAGGACAGTCCTCAACAGGTACATTCACCTTCATCACTTGATGTTTATTTTACAGCCTCTCTTAGGTTTAAGTAACTAAATAAAGCAAATGGGGTCATTGTGCAGTTAATTTATTGTCGATCAGATCTACTAACAGTTAAATCTAATGCCTCAATGAGGCAAAATATAAAAGCACTTTTAAGATGGATCTGAACCTGTCTGGGCATTTTCTTTTGGCCTAAATATCACTGTAATCCAACACATTTACGATGTCCCCACAATGTATTTATGATACTATTAGTGTTAAATAACATCCAGAGATGCTTAGTCCCCGTGAAGGATGATAACATGGTGTGTATTAAAGTCCCCATGAAGCTTGTTGTATTGAAGATAGAAATTTCCTTAAGTAATGGCTTAAAAACTTCTGTCACTACATTTTACTATGATTCTCTAAAGAATGTTTGAGTCTCATTTAGCTTCATACACTACTTTTTTTTGTACTTTTCAGTTCAATGTCATACTGTATAATGATTTAAGTTGTTGCTTATTTTTACAGAGTCTGGAGGACTTCCATAATGAGAATGAAGAAATTGTACCAAGACTAAGACGGACAAAAAGCATTATGGTAAGTCCACAACTAACTGCCTGGATTAACATTGTGGAAATGTTCCACAATCTTTCATAAAGTACATGATTTAATGGAGTGTTTATTTTAGAGAAAATATGTCCAAGTGACTTCTTTTTATTTATTTCAGAATGACATATTTCTTGAAGACACAGAACTGTATGATTGGGGATGCATGAATGCTGTCAACATTGGCAATCTGAAATACACCTAAAAGAAACATGCATGTCATCATGCACTGTGACTACTGAAGCAGATCATGATATTCTCCATAGGATTGCATTCAAATCTCACACCAATCTATTTAAGCCAGATGCAGACTCAAAATGTAAAAGTTCAATGCAAAGAAAGGTTGAAACGCACACTGATGACGATGATGATGATTTAGTTAGATGATGATGATTTAGTTTCATTTCGAGACGATTCGAGCCAACACAGCCCCTTCTCTACCAGATTTTAATCTGGGGTGTACTCACTTTTGTGAGTACATGTTCACTCAGAAAAAAACAAAATACAGCCATTCATGTTTGAACAAGAAATTAAAGTGGTTAAATATGTTGTTAAAAGGTCACTAATCATTGTGTCAAAGTGAAATTTCTGTAATGCTTTCCTATGAAAAGATATACTCAAAAATCTGCAAAACTTTGAGGGGTGTACTCCCTTTCGTGATATACTGTGTGTTGCAAAATTGTAATATGTGAAGAAATGAAAGAGTTCTCCGCTAATTTACCTTGTTTAATAAAAGGTATGATGTACAAGTCAAATTGGTTTGATTTTTGTGTGGATGAGTTGACTGAGTAGTTGCGCAGTCTTCATAGGCTAACAAGACCAGACATGATATATATTTTTTTACACTTGGGAATCAGTCTCCATATATTTAGCGGATACTGGAGTTAGTTCCACAGATCTAATCATTCAGGCACAGCTGTTACCCTGTTAGCACATTTTTTAAATAGCCATGAAGGTTTTAAACCGATTCAAAAGGTAATGTGTTGACATGGGTAGTATTTATAATAGTGAAATTTGTCACAATGGCCATCCTTTTAAGAATCATCCTCATCACTTGCACAACACGAGTGATTAGAAATGAGTCAATCTGCATCTTTCTAGATACCGCTACAGTAGAAGTTAAACTCCCAGATGCAATATGTTTTGCAGATTGCAGATCACTCACTGGGGTGGGAGGGTTTCTCTTTTTGTTATTGTTGATTAATTGCTGACATTTGGATGTGTGCATGAAGGTGTGTATGGGTGAGGCAGACTTGAGTGTTGCTGCTTGTGTGTACCGTTTTTTGTTTTTCAATGTATATTGGACAATATGCTGCTACAACCAAAGGTACAAATATATGCACACTGTCTGTCTTCCCTGTTTAAGGTGGCATAAAAAGAAATTTAAAAAAAAAAAAAGTAAAAAAAAAAAGAGGTCCCCACAAGTAAAATACACATTTGTGTGAAGTATGTAAATTTATGCAAATAGTGTCCCCTGTAAACACATTGACCCGTTTTTACGGAGGTCCCCATATAGCATGGGGAAAACACTACATTGCATTTTCAAAGGTTTGAAGGTGTGTTTAGGCTTACTGACCAATGCATACTTTACCTGATTTTTTTCAGACTTGTAGAACCTCTAGAAAGGGTGGTCCCCAGAAGTGATGATTAAAAACTTAGTCCCCATGAACCATGGAAACCAGACTGTGTGTGTGTGTGTGTGTGTGTGTGTGTGTGTGTGTGTGTGTGTGTGTGTGTGTGTGTGTGTGTGTGTGTGTGTGTGTGTGTGTTTGTGTGTGTGTGTGTGTGTGTGGCGGATCAATCACCAGGCAGGACTTGGCGTTGGTGAAGAGCAGGTCTCTCTTGTAGCTCAGAGCTGTGGAGAAGAGGGAGAAGTCTGCATGTGCCAGCTGCTCGAAGTAGCTCCTGCAGCTGAACTCGGGCACCAGGGCGTAACTGTGGACCAGAGTGCAGACCTTTCCATAAACATGCTAATGTACTTCACACACAGCCCAAAGTCCAGTACATACTCGTAATACAGCAGCACATCTGGAGGGTACAGCGAGAAGAGCGTGACGTCACTCGCGTTCTTGATGTGGAAGTTCATGCAGGTGAGCTGTGGACACACACAGCAAAATGTTTTTATAGCATTTTTTCACCAACAAAAGCTGCTCTAATGAAATCCTATGCCTATGTGCCTATCCTGCAGCTACTGTTGACTGAGGGCGGCTCAGACCTGGGACTCCACCAGCTGGACCTTGTTCTTGCTCGTCCGGCGGCAGGCCTTCACCAGCTTGTTGATGTGTGTCCACTGGAAGCTCCGCACACCGGTGCAAGTGAAGCCCTGCAGCACCGAGGAGGACAGGCTAGACACAGGGACAGAGGGACACAGGGACAGAGGGAGGTTAGGGTTAGGCTCAGGCACTGGAGCAGTTAACTGTGGGACCAACATTCAACAATGTGACAGAAATGACAGTTTGGCCCTGTTTCAGTGTCTTTAATGCTACTCATCACCACATTTCCCACTCATGGACATAATAGGTAAAATGTCATTTCTGGATTACTAAAATGTCTCTGTGAGGAAAAGGATTCTTTTAAGTTGGTCTGTGTCACAAGGGATAAGATGCTGCTACTCAGTGCTTAATTTGAGCTCCCATTTTAGGAAACGCATTCCCCCACCTTTCAGTGTTTTAGGGTAAAGGATCTGAGGAACTATTTTTGAAGGATCTGGAAAGGATTTGAGATGATATAAAGTTGTTTAATCAGTGTTCTCCTTACTGTTTTGGCCTGTTCCATCAAATCAATCCAAAAGTGTTCCAGAAAGTACTCATTTACAAATGCAGCACTGTTACTCAGAGCCGCCTTAACCAATGGGCAGGGGCTGGAGCCCAGGGGCCTACCATAGTCAAGGGCCTATCATGGGGGTCGGCAACCTGCAGACTCCTTGTAGTGGCTCTTTGTCCCACTGGAGCAACGAGTTTATCTACAACCGGTTCTGATGAGTAATCCATCAGAACCGTGTGACTCCTTCATTAGCGACGCCTCTTATTGAGGCCGCTTTGCGTCGCAGCCTCTTTTTACAATAAACCTGCAGGCGCGGAGCCGCTGCAGATGCACAGCTGCAGATACACACCTGCAGATATACGCCTGCAGATATACGCCTGCAGATACACGACTGCAGATATATGCCTGCAGATACACGCCTGCAGATACACGCCTGCAGATACACGCCTGCAGATACACACATGCAGATACACGCCTGCAGATATATGCCTGCAGATACACGCCTGCAGATACACGCCTGCAGATATATGCCTGCAGATACACGCCTGCAGATACACGCCTGCAGATACACGCCTGCAGATATATGCCTGCAGATACACGCCTGCAGATACACGACTGCAGATATATGCCTGCAGATACACGCCTGCAGATACACGCCTGCAGATACACGCCTGCAGATACACGACTGCAGATACACGACTGCAGATATACGCCTGCAGATACACGACTGCAGATACACACATGCAGATACACGACTGCAGATATACGCCTGCAGACACACATCCTAAACGTCCGTGCTGTTTTAGGATCCGCGCGACACGTTGTAAAGAGCCCTCTTTATATACGCTT
Source organism: Gobius niger (assembly GCF_951799975.1). Taxonomy (NCBI): domain Eukaryota; kingdom Metazoa; phylum Chordata; class Actinopteri; order Gobiiformes; family Gobiidae; genus Gobius; species Gobius niger. The sequence continues at coordinate 7,288,541 of NC_136854.1, forward strand.
ATACGTGCAGCTGCTACTTTATTAAGAACCAAAACAAAGCGCACGTGCTGAAAGTTCACTCGCTCATATCAATCAGAAACTACGACGCTGAAGGGCTGACACGAACACCTTCCACCCTCGTTCATAAAAATAGAGAGTCTGCCACTGAAATCCCATTAATTTAATAACCATTTTACATTAGCCTTTATAAAAATGCTTTGAGGATGTTTATGTCAAAATAGGTCAAGAAGCACATATCATAATTTATAGCCTATTTTTTAATGAATTGATAAGAGAAACGATAAAGAACGTATCAATAACAAGTAACAAGTGAATTTCTCCTTTGTGAGATCAATAAAGGTTTATCTTATCTTATCTTAATAAGAGAAATGATCAATGGTATTAACATTGATAAAACAAATCTACAAATAAGCAAATAAAACATAATTAATCATTTTAATTGGGGGGGGGGGGGGGGGTACAATTCTGTTTAAGCCCCGGGGCCTATGGTACTGCTGTTACAGCTCCTCCAGAGCCTACAACGGTGGAGGTAATGTTGGGTCATGTAATGTTCACAGTAACGTTACATGTCTCATAAAACTCTCTTCAAAAACACCACCATCATACTATGTTTTCTTCATGTGTTACATTTACGGCAACTGGCTGGGCCCTGGTTTTCATCACTTTGGTTTGGAAGAGATATTTTCACACAGGACACTTACGCTTCAGAACCGTTCAGAGCAACAACAGCCGTCTCCTGAGCCACCACACTGAAGAACAGCTCCACCTACAGGACAACGCAGAGAGAGCGAGACAAAAAAGAACATGGAAGTGATTCTTTCGGCTTACATGCCACTAACAGCAGCAGTGATTGTTCCCTGGAGAAAAATTGTCACGGTAGATAAATATGTGAACTGAGAATATGAAAAAAATAATTAAAATAAAATACATTTTTCCCTCACTCACCTGCTGGCGTTTCCACTTCTTCTTGTTGATTGCCATGAGCGTAGAGACCCTGCTGGACATGTCGACCAGCTTAACCCTGGGGATCATAGTGGCCATCTCATCTGGGACGTTCAGCACCATGTCTTCACTGCTGCTGTACCCCGCGATCATCTGACAAAACAAACACAGCCAACTGCAAACTCATGATACTCACTACAGACCATCTGGAAATGACCGCCGTGAAACTAAAACACAGCGAGACACTTTTGGTTGTTGTAATGAGCAGTTTCTGAAGGTATGGCTGTAGTAGGTATGGGGAGTAGAGCCAGCCAAACAAGAGCTCATTTTGCATTGGTGTCGATTGTCTGAGTCGCTTCGATAGTCGCTCTTTAAAAGTTATCTGTGAGTGAGCTCTATACATGTCTGTCATTAAATTGGAGGAGGAGGAAGAAGAGGAGGAAGAAGAAGAGGGAGAAGAAGAGGGAGAAGAAGAGAAAGAGGAATGAAGAGGAAGAAGGAGAAGAAGAAGAGGAAGAAGAGGACGAAGAAAGAAGAGGAAGAAGAATGAGGAGGAAGAAGAAGGAGACGAAGAAGAAGAGGATGAAGAAGAAGAAGAAAATAAAGGAGAAGAAGAGGAAAAAGAAAAAGACTTTCATGTACATTGATTATCAATTTCTTACTCTTACAAGAAATTACAATTTTTGACAACTATATTATTATCCATTTACTATAGAGTCTGGTAAACTGGCACACCTACACAAGCAGAACTAAATGCCCCCCTCTCCCTGTTCACAGGCCCTCCCTGACGAAAGGGCTGTACAGGATCTCTCTGATGCAGCAGTCTGGGGTCTGTGCATCCAGAACCAGGCTGACATTAAACTGGAAGAAGAAGAAGAAGAGGAAGAAAAAGAGGACGAAGAAAGAGGAGGAAGAAGAAGAGGAAGAAGAAGAGGAAGAAGAGGAGGAAGAAGAAGAAGAAAACAGGAAGAAGAAAAAGAAGAAGAAGATGAAGAGGAGGAAGAAGAGGGAGAAGAAGAGGAAGAACAGGAAGAAGAGGAAGAAGAAGAAGAGGAAGAAGAAGATGAAGAAGAAGAAGAAGAAGAAGAGGAGGAAGAAGAAAACAGGAAGAAGAGGAAGAAGAAGAGGAAGAAGATGAAAAGGAAGAGGAGGAAGAAGAGGAAAAAGAAAAGGAAGAACAGGAAGAAGAGAAAGAAGAAGAAGAGGAAGAAGAAGATGAAGAAGAAGAAGAGGAGGAAGAAGAAGAAAACAGGAAGAAGAGGAAGAAGAAGAGGAGGAAGAGGAAGAAGAAGAAGAGGATGAAGAAAGAGGAAGAGGAAAAACAGGAAGAAGAGGAAGAGGAGGAAGAAGAAGAGGAAGAAGAAGAGGAGGAAGAAGATGAAGAGGAGGAAGAAGATGAAGAGGAGGAAGAAGAAGAAGTGGAAGAGGAACAAGAAGAACAAGAAGAAGAACAAGAAGAACAAGAAGAAGAAAAAGAAGAACAAGAAGAGTAAGAAGAAGAAGAAGAAGAAGAAGAAGAAGAAGAAGAAGAAGAAGAAGAAGAAGAAGAAGAAGAAGAAGAAGAATGGGCTTTAACAAAGCTCATCATTACAAGATTGTGTCTGAAACCCGTCACCTGCATGTAAGTCAGCACACACGTGAATGCGGTTTGTTTGTCTGGCTTTGTGATGTCATTGTGATTGATTGTGATGAGTGTAAGTGAGAGTTGTAAAGATCAAACTAGGCCTGTCATGGTAACAGAATTTGAAGTTAATATAATATACACAGAAACAGAAACCAACTAAAACATTAAAATTATAGTAAAGCTTTCTTTGATTAAATAAATAAATTAAATAATACAGCATTACATTTGAACAATTGGGATAAAAATGCCAATAAATGTATAGATGATGAATATTGAGCCCAAAATGTGTTGTTTATCTGTCATTTATTGAACAATAATTTGATAGAGTCATTGTCGTGACAGCCCTAACCCCAGGGGTTTTTGACCAATGGCCGCTGGCTGCTCTGCTTTATGCCCACAACACTAGGGGCCGCCATTGCTCCGCCATTGCTGTAGTACCGCCGGTCCCCCATTGAAAAGCATTGGACTTTAGACACGCTAAAAACAACTTTAAAGCCTGCTCCCAATTTTTTTGGAACTATCTAGAGCTACATATTCCTCCTGTGATAACGCTGGGTTAGTGACAATTAAGGGGACCAGGCTGGTTTTCATAAGTAGGATTTTTGAAATCCCGTACTTAATGAGGGTCGGACTGTTAGCATTGGAGCTGCGCGAGCTACACGTCACACAAGGGCCGAGTCTACAGTGAAGATCCCGCCCTTATGCCCTTTGTAGGAACATGCTTCGTCAGAGCTGGGGAGGGGGAGTCTGTAAATCCACCATGAATTCCCCCACGAGCGTGGTCATTATGGTAAACAGGGAGGAGTGAGGAGAAGACGTACATTTATATATACAGTCTATGTTTTTGACGCTCAAATCTGTTAAAGAGGGGGTATTATGCTTTTTTCAGCCACATAGCACCAGTCTATATCACACTACAATGATGACGAAACCTTCTGTTGGTCTGTCAATGCAGTAAATTAGAATAACTGCCTTGTATAAAATTCCTCTTTCAAAATGGCGTTAGCAAATGACTTGAAATAGGCCTCTGTCTCTTTAAGAACCTCTGACCCTTTCCGACACGCCCCCTCCACACGCTGTCTGTGGCATCACAACACTTTCTCCACAGTATTGAAACTAGGATCGGTGCATTTAAATTTTTATTGTTGGAAAGGAGCTACTGTTTATCACTTTGTGAACAATGGCCACACAGGATATTATTTGGAGACGAACCTTCCACACCGGACGCTTGGACGGGGCTCTTGCCTGAAAAATAACTGCTGTTTGGAGGCTATCTCTTTGCATCTGCCATGCCCTATGGATCTCTAACTATACCCCCATGGACGACACCAGGATCTGCAGGAGCCCATACGATTCAAAGACGGACATTATCTGTGCAGGTGGACAATGTTTTTTCGAGGTTACCCGTTAGCTTGTTATAATCGACTACAGCTCATTGTTGATGAAAAGTCTGCAATAAACCACACATGTGTAAAGCCAGGCTCATTGTGTGATCATCGTAAAGGCTGCTTCAAGTAGTTGCTGCTTTATTGACGTTATTTGTGCATAATATGCTGCCTGTTTTCAATGAATGTTGTGAAGGTGAAGGTTGTTAGCTTGTCGCGGCTAATAGTGCCTTAGCTCCGGGAGAAAACCATTCGGCTACGACTCACTGTAGATGAAATGTGAGCAATAAACTACGAAATCAACAAGCCAGGCTCCGTGTGTGATCATCATAAAGGCTGCTTCAAGCAGTTGCCTGTTTTAGTGGCGTTTTTAGTGCATAATATGCTGCTTGTATTCAGTGAATTTTCCCGTTAGCTTGTCGCGGCTAGCTTGTTAGCTCCGGGAGAAAGCCACTCGTCTATGACCCATTGTAGATGAAATGTGAGCAATAAACTTCCAAATCAACAAGCCAGGCTCCGTGTGTGATCATTGTTAAACGGTTCTGTATGTGTGTGGTGGTTTCATTGACTTTATTTGTGCATATTTCTCGTTTCAACGTGATGACTCGAGGTTTAGCTTAGCATTAGCTTTCTCCGGAGGCTCTGTGCATCATCAAGGCCCAGCGCAGAACCAGACACTGAAATAAGTGTTCTTGTCACCGGTTTTAATCCTGGGTGTTTCGGTAACAGAAACACTGATGTGTGTCTTTGTAAAAGTCTGCTGTGGCTCCGGTTCACAACACATGAAGCTAATCCTCCATGATGACTCTGTTTACATCTTAGGGCTAGACACTGCGGGGAGGGGGTTCTGCTGAGGGGCAGTGGTTGGTTACTCGGCTGGTGACGAAAGGTCGGAGGCGTATCCTGGAGGTCGAGGGCGTTTCCTGAAGGAATCAGGCGTTTTATCCCTAAAATGGCCGCCATCAGAGTTTTTACAGATTACTCGAAAATACGTGAATGTGCTAAGGCAACACTTCAGGCATGGTTTTAATGAGGGAATGACATCATAACATGATGTAAAGCTTGTAAAAGTCGATTTTGCATAATACCCCCCCTTTAAATAGTCGAAACACAATCGACAATACACACATGAGTGAAATGATCGCTTGTGAAAAAACAGTGATCAGGCCATGCCTTCCTGAACTCGGGCCAATCAGACTTCAGCAATAGTCAGTGAATCAAACAGTGAATCTTTGATATGAAGGTAACTGTCTACCAATATGTTGTGATATGGTTGCATTTCCTTTTTGTAAATCATTAGTTTGGTCCTTAGTCCATCTAGTTGATGACGTGGAGTCCTACCTGCCAGATGAAGCTTTCCTGGGTGGCCTCGGGTGCAGACATTATGTTCTGAAGGAAGGTCGGGTCTCTGGACGCGTCCAGGAGGGCCGAGCTGCTGAGGTTCGCCATGGTGGATATGGGAAAGCACTTCACCAGAGTGCCCAGCATCAGCAGAGACGAGGTCCTGGAGAACTGGGAGGAGAGAGGACAGGTCACACGGAGTCTCTCCTCAGCTGCTCTCACTTTAAAGGGACGAAGCATAAAATCACCTAATAAAGAAGAGCCTGAATGTTTATTTGGACCATCATTGTGATGTTTCTGATCAGAACGACTATCACTACTGCAGACTTAGATTCAGATTTATGCTTCATTATAGATGCTTTAAAATGCAAAAAAAAAATCCAAGTCAAAAATATTCATCTTAAAATTCACTCCACATACTAAATGTGCTTTAGCACACCTGAAATTCTATTAAATGAAAAATCACTTTAAAAAAGCCTTTTAAAAGTTCAGGGTGTAACTTACGCTTCCTTGAAAAGAGACACATTTAGCACCCCTGTAATATAAAAGTACCTGACAAAGGAACACATTATGTGGATTTAAATTGATCAGGATGAAAGACTTGTTACAGGACTGGATCGATAAGAGGAATAGTATTGATTCTAAAGTTGGCTGTGGGTTATAGATGATCATGGCTGACATTAGTTCCAAACAGGCAGACCTGCAAAGGCCCAGTACCTGCATGTTGCCCTTGGTCCGCATGGCCTGGACTAGAACGTATGCCTGCCCACAGCTCCAGCCCGTCACTTTGCTCAGCATCGCAATCGACTGGATCAGGTACTTGGCTGGAATATTTCTGATCTGAGCAATGCTCAGCCCGGCGCTCTCCTGCCCCAAGGCAGCTAAGACGGTGCCATCAATGTTGTGTCCAAAGTTTCCTGCCAGAGCCGCCCTGATCTGCAGAGGGAATAAAGACGGGGAACAGTCAGTTCATTCATCTACAGTACTTACTGTCAGGACACATGCTCTGAACCCTCACCTGAACCGAGCACATGTGCTCCAGTTTGTCATTACCCAAATCTAAAAGCTTCTTGAAAAAGGCGTCAAAATAGTCACAAAAGATAAGGATGAGAGTGCAACAAAAAACATTAAAAAGTGGGGAAAAAGTGACAAAAAGTGACAAAAACACAATGGAAAAAGTGGCAAAAAGATGACAAAAAAGCCACAAAAAAGTGATAAAAAATCAATGGAAAAAGCGGCAAAAATGTGATGAAAACGCAACCAAAAAGCAACAAAAATGCCACGAAAATGCAATAAAATCCGTTTAGATCAGTTTCGGTGGTCTTAGCTTTCAAATCAGACATTACACTGGCCTATAAAGCTCTCCAGTCAAGAAACTTTTAGATTTGGGTAAGACCGGCCGAACTGGAGAAAATGCACTCGGTTCTGGTGGAGGTTCAGAGGTCAGCACCTCTAGATATGTATGTTGGTTCAATAGCAAAAATGGTCTTAAAATAAATTACCATCCAAATCAAGGAACTACGGAATTAAAAATATGGCCTTGGAAATTCAATCTTGTAAAATGAAAACAAAAGTAATTGGACACCATTTTTACATTTTTCCTGAGATATGCACCTGAGCTTAGACGAGTTGATGCGTATCTGTCTGGTCTCTGTGTGTGCGCTCAGTCACAGATGTTCCAAACTTGGTAGCTTATACTGTAACATGGAAGTTAGAAGCTCCCAAGTTGTTCCACATTTTCCCTATTTAAATACAGTTACGTGAGCCATATATATATAGTACCCCTTTTTATCCGCTTAGAAAATCGACATGTTTAATTTTGTGTAACTATACTTGGATTGTGTAAAGGCTCATGTAACCGAATTTAAATAGGGAAAACACGTGGAAGAGCTTGGAAGAGTGGGCGCTAGCTGCTCTGCTTTATGACCACGACACTGGGGGCCGCCATTGCTGTAGTACCTCCATATCGCCGCTAGTTCCCCATTGAAAAGCATTGGAGTTTAGACACCTTAAAAACAACTCTAACGCCTGGTTTCAATTTTTTCAACACTAGACTAGGCTAGATATTCCTCCTGAAATAACGCTGGGTTAGTCACAATTTAAGAAACCAGGCTGGTTTTCGTAAGAAGAATTTTAGAAATCTCGTACTTAATGAGGGTTGGACTGCATTGGAACAGCACAAGCTACACGTCACACAAGGGCCGAGTCTACGGTGAAGATCCCGCCTTTATGCCCTTTTTAGGAACATGCTTCGTCAGAACTGGGGAGGGGAAGTCTGTAAATCCGCCATGACTTCCCCCTTGACCGTGGTCATTCTGGTAAACGGGGAGGAGTGAGCAGAAGTCGTCCATTATTTTTTACAGTCTTATGGCTTGGAAGCTTCTAAATTCACCACAGTTTGGAGCTATATCTATGCAAGGAGAGGCTAAATGCTAACAACATTTGCGTGACTGAGCGCATGCACAAAGACCAGACAGGTACAAATCAACTCGTCTGAGCTCAGGTAAGAGCATATATCAGAATGGAAAAATGGTGGCCTATTCCTTTAAACGTTCATATCATTCTTTAAACAGACTTTGACTTTGTAACCCTTCGCCGCAAATTCGAATAACAGGATTACTGAAACATGAGTGAAAGACCCCACCCAACATGGTTTACAACCAGGATTGACCTTTTGTCAGTGAAACATGTTATAATATAAGACGGTCAGATAGTGTTACCTGGGGGTCCACTTCGATGCACGTGTTGGTCAGGTTGAACAGGATGATCATGCTCTGGTCTGGGTCGAGCTGAGTGAAGGCTGGGCCTGGGGCTACACAGCGACACAGCAGAGGCAGCCTGTGGATAGAGCCGCTGGGTTAGGTCACTTTCCTCACGGGACAGGGATGTTACCTGTGGGCGTGGCCGGGCACTCACAGCAGTGGGTTGAAGTTACTGTCCTCCTGGTACACCAGCGCAGTGTAGTAGTCCGTCAGGTTCTGGGGCAGAGCCGAGTGGTTCAGCAAAGCGATGTTCTCAGGGTTGACTGCAAACCGCTGTAGGTGCTGGACACACACATACGTCATCCATTAATCCACTGGATATTTGTAAGATTAACCATAGAAATGGTATTTTTTTAACAGATGAAGCTAAAGCGTTGCCATTTAAAACGACTCTTGATAGAGTAAACTCCAAAGTAAAGTTTGTAAGATCCTCCTAGTGGTTTAAAAAGGCCCTACAACTGAAATTGTGTCGACGACTGAACTTGTGTCGCACAGAGCTGCTGTTGAGACAATATGGACACTCGCCACTCCTTATTTGAAAGCTCAGAACCTCCAAACTGGAGGCTCCACTAGAACTTGAATGGGGACATGAGCTAGGATTGTGGAAGTGAGAGAGTGCATTTCTGAACTGAGTTTAGTCCAGGATTTGGCAACAATAAGTGAGGGCTCATTTTCTCCGATTAGCAAATTCAGTTTCTTGAGATTTAAAGGTGCATTATGCAACTATCTATGTAGAAAATAATCGTTTCATTAGTGAGCATTTGACCTCTGAGTGACCCAGCAGCTGTATGAGTGGTTAGCATGTCACCTTTACTTTCCATCAGAGAAGCTCAAGGATCAATTACTTTTAGAGTTTAGAGGGAACCAATGAAACAATTGATCCTGAAGCATCACAGAGGCCGCTGTGATCAAAAGTGATGGCATTGTGCTGACCATCTACAGTATACAGCTGCTGGGCCACAAAAGGTCAATGAAGCACAAACATTAAGCTTTTGCTTTTTTGCAAACAGTTTTTTCCATAAAAAAATGTCTACATGTTTCTACAAGTCTAACTGAGTCTGTGTATACCAGAAACAATTAATCCATTATTAAAATACTACAGTACAAACAAAACACTTTTCTTTATTTTCAACACATGTGATTCTATTTGACTACATTCAACTATGAATAAACACATGGGATTATGGAGGAAACAAAAAGGGTATAAATCTATGTTTTATTTTTAAATTCTCTGTATTCTTGCCCTTTTCTCATTGAGCTTCAAAAGGTTGTGCCTGAAATGGTTTAACAGTCTGTCAAGTCAGAACCATTTGTGTGACGACATCGTGAAGCTCACGGAGCGAACGTCAAAAGAGCAAAACAGTAATCAAAGCAAAAGGCGCCTTTTTAAAGAATCTATTTCACCTTTTTTAACATAAGCAGTGTTGGGGAGAATACTTTGAAATTTTGTTACTGAAAACTTGCCTTAAAATGTATTTTGGAACGTATTCCGTTACTTTGTGTAATCGGACTACTGTGTTGTGAATACTTTGAATACATGTAGTATTTAGTGTCTCCCCAATAGTAAACATAGTGACCAATACATAGACCAGTTATGTATTTCAATCATGGATGAGTGGATTCATGGTTGGGTTGGTGGTCTTGTGTGGAGGATATGGTACCTGTTCTGAGCCCAGCATGAGCAGGTCCTCCAGGGTCATGCTGGAGAAGAAGGGCCCAATGTTCTCAGCAAACCAGGCCGTGCTGTTCAGCTCAGGGTCACTGGGGTCGTAGCACCTGGGGATAGAGGCTGCACACACAACAGATCACTATGTAAAAGTGCAGAGATTACAGAGGCTCAGACGGAGAACATAACACGGATGAAACCAACGGAATGTGTTCCTGTGAGTGGCACTGACCTGACAACAGGTACGATCTGATGGTGCTGAACATGTAAGCTCTGTTAAAGTCTCTCTCTGTGTAGTTGTAGACTCCCATTGCGGCCACCCTAGAGGTCAACAGGTTCATCAGTACGTTTACATGGACAGAAGACCCGACCAGGCTGATTCTAGTGGGATTTGTCCAGAGAACTTCTCAGAGCACTCTTGCAATGTGTTCTCGGTGTATGGGAAATAAGCATTCAAATGTTTAAGGTCCGTTAACTTCCACTTTAAGACATGCGTACAAGTGGGCGTGGCCTAGCCAAGGGGGAAGAAACCTTTCATGGGAATTGCAATTTTTTCACAGCAAATTGTTCAGTAGAAGCAAAAAAAAAAGAGTAAAGTTCCATTGACTCACTCCTTTTCCATGGTCGGCATGGCAACAGTTTAAATTCAGTTCAAATAGTTTGCCTCTATCTATGTCACTTCCTGTCAGTGTCCAATGTGGAAGTAAACCTACAGACATCACAAACATGGACAAACTAAATAAAGCTGGATATATATTTTATAAATAATTGTGTTTATATGTTTTGCAAAGATTGTGTCAAATGTGTCATTATGCACTTAAGTATTTGCTCCTCTCTGTGTTTCTGTGTCTTTATTAATCTTTAAAGAGGGGGTATTATGCTTTTTTCAATCACATAGCACCAGTCTATACTATATCACACTACAATGATGACGAAACCTTCTGTTGGTCTGTAAATGCAGTAAATTAGAATAACTGCCTTGTATAAAATTGCTCTCTCAAAATGGCTGTAGTGAATGTCTTGAAATAGGCCTCTGTCTCTTTAAGAACCTCTGAACCTTTCCGACACGCCCCCTCCACACGCTGTCTGTGGCATCAGTGGGGAGGGGGTTCTGCTGAGGAGCAGTGGTTGGTTACTCGGCTGGTAACGAAAGCTCGGAGGCATCTCCAGGAGGTGGGGGCGTTCCTAGGAGGACTCAGGCAAACCTATCCCTAAAATGGCCGCCATCAGAGTTTTTACAGATTACTCAAAAATACGTGAATGTGCCAAGGCAACACTTCAGGCATGTTTTTAATGAGGGAATGACATAATAACATGCCGTCTGCTATTTCAGATTCCAGCCAATGAGCTTTAGCCACTAAAGGCTGCTCCCGCCCCTAATTAGGCCCTGACCAGGGACAGGGACTGAGATTGTGTAAATCAAGTCGGGTTCTAAAAAGAACCTCTGAGATGTTCACATCAAGTAAGACTGAGCAAAAGCCAGAAAGTTGTGCGACGGGTAGAGCCAAGCAAGCAGGTCAAAGTAATTGACTAAAAGTAAATACATACTACTGGCCGAATATTACTCCAATAATTGGTGATAAAGTGTTGTGAATGATAACTTTGTGCCTAAGTTAACCCTCACCTTAACCCGAGCACATTGTCTCCAGTTATTATCCAGGTGTCCATGCATTAACCAAACCTAAAAGCCTCTGGAGAAAAAGTCTCGAAAACGTGGCATGAACGAAAGATGAAAATGCAACAAAAAAGCATTAAAAACATTACAAAAAAGCAACAAAAATGTGACAAAAACGTGCCTAAAAAGTTTTAAAAAATGCACCAAAAAAGACAAATAAAAAGGAATGAAGATGAAACAAAAACGTGACAAAAATATGACAAAAAAATGACGACAATGTGGCAACAACACATGGAAACCCAACAAGGAAAAATCGTTCTATTTGAAATGAGGCTGACGGCTGCCCCCACCACCCGACTCTTCGACACCCGAAGATGGATGGCGTTACACTGGTCTGTCAGCTTTTAGATTTGGGTAAAGCAGAACTGGAGATAATGCACTCTGTCAAAGTGGGGGTTAAGAGGTTAACCATGTGAATGGCAACACAACGGGGACAACTCTTCGTTACGTCTGAGTGGAAACGGCCTCGTGTGCAGACAGTGAGTAAGAGCGGGAGTGTGAGATCTGCGTACAGAGCTTTGAAGGAGCCACAGGAGGAGTTGTAGGTGACGCTGGGGCTCAGCATGTCCCGTGTCATGTAGGCCATGTAGTTGTGGAGGCTGCTGAACCACATGTTTGCATCGGTGAAAGAGGGTGCACTCAGAGCGCGGCGCCATACACACAGCAGAGTGGACCGCCGAATACGCTCAGGGAGCCCCTGGAACAGCAGGAACCACAAAGGAGTTCAGTATCAAGCAACATATTACTGCATATCATTGTGAATATGACTCTTTCCCTCTTTCATTGTTTGTCATGCATTAACTGTTGTTAACTGTTATGAATTAACGGAGCGGTGAAGAGGCGTAGAGACTCACGCTGTCCAGAAGGTCTCGCGCGTCGTCATAGAAGTCGTACAACGTACACGGCACTGAACCATTGGCCACACGAGTCCGCCACAGCAGTGCCCTCATGTGCGGCACAGGCATGGAGTTCAGCATCTGCAACAAACATCACGGTGACCACATTACTCAGCTTCCTCCACTGATCTGGAGGATCACACTATTCCCTATACACACAATTATCATCACGGCAGGGAGTTTGTGTTCTTTTTCCTTCAAAACTACTTGGATTGAAGCGTCTTATTGATGAGCCACTGTGTAATGAGAGGGAGAACACACACTCCACAGCATTTTCAGAGCAATATTCTCCAACGTTTACAGAATATTGTTTTAGCTTTGACGGAAAATATTGAAGGCCGTCCGTCATATCAGCACATTCAAATTCCTGCCACCGCGGGGTTTCACTTTGCATTTCGCACGGCAACACAGCCTTTTCCTGCTGCGATGGTTCTAACATGATGCGCTCACATCCGAGCTGATGAAGGACAGAGAGAAGGAGAGAAAGGAGGAGGTAAGAGGACACAGACACAGAGTAGAGCCGGCTTCAAAGACGCACCACTGAGAAAATACAAATAAAACACTGAAAGTTGCATTTGTATTTGTGAAATATGAGCCTTGACATTGACAAGCTAATGATGCTCTGAATAAGTCGTCCTCCTTTGAGACTTTTACGGACAAGTTGCGAAATTCACGTTCCATGATTCTGTTTAGAAATCATGTTTACTTTAGCTCCATTTATCCTGCAATCTCACAAAATGTCCTATATTAAATAGGTATGCATCTTTTTAGACACCTACAAAATGCAAATAATGAGAGAGAAATGATCCCGAGCGAAACCACTTTTCAGAACGATGCTGCACCATTTCAGGTCAGTGACGCTGTATTAAAGCAGTGGAGGGATAAGGCTTAAGATGCCTTAAGAAACCTTTCGACGTGTTTTTGAAAAGCTGAGGGGGAAATGAATAATTGTTTTTGTTTTGTTGTAAATTGATAGACCATTCATTGCCAAAGAATCTACCAAAGAAAGTCCAAACCTGGCCTTTAAGCAGGTGTGAGCTATATTCATCTTTCGGATGTTCCTGTTGTTCCTGAAACATCTGAAAGCTAAAACATGGCCCTAACCTGATAATAAACACCGTGTAGTGCCCTATTGGCGGGAGTCAAAAACTGACCTGGGGCCTCCGGTCGTGGGGTATCAGGGTCATGATGGCGCTCAGGTCAGGGAACGGGAAGCCCTGGAAGCTTCTCTCCAAAAACATGTAGAAGTCGCGGTTGTAATCATTTCCATAACAGCGCATGGATCCTGAAAAGATGAAGTCACTTTGCTCTCAGTGTATCTCGCATAATAACATGTATTTGCTCTGATAGAAGATTGTGTCTTTACCCCTCAGGCCTAATAAGATGTGTTCACTGATGGAGTCCCTGGTTTCTACACTGAGGGAGGAGATGGTCGCGTTCAGGTCGGCCACTCTGGAACACAGGACAAATACATTTACACTTTCAGCTTTGGCTCTACACTCACTACTGCCACCTCTGGCCATATTTGTAACTGCACCTTCTGTATTAAGCTCTTGCATGACGGACCTGAAGTGTTTGAGTGACAGTGCAGGGATTTAGAGGCAGTTGTGGTGAACAGGTCTGAGCTCATTCTGCACATTAGGACATGGCTGGAACATGTATGGGGAGGAAAATACTTTATTTTAACTACTTTAAACTCTGTATAGTCCCTTTAAGTTAGGAAACAATCAAGGCGGCACAATTTTGACTATCTACATTTAAAAAACTACACCTAAAACATAAGTAGAGCGGGTAAATATTGAAGTATTTACCAGATATTAGTAACATCAGCTTCCTGTTTACATTTTTACACATTCTGTCTGGGTTGCAGTTTGAGACATGGATTTTTGCAGAAAACATTAAAAATCCAGTGTTTTTTTCCCCCTCTCTCACGTCTTTTATATTGTTGTTTCAGCCAATCTGTGTATGAATGAGCGTGATGCATAGAGGGGAGGTTAGATAGGCGGGGCTCAGGCAGACCATAGTGAGCAGGTAGCCTACACAGATTTTCAACCGCTTGTGTGTACAAGGTTGACAAGGATTTTATGCACTGAAGAAAGTTGTTTTTATGCATCTATGTGACGTTAAATGCACTGCCTAATAAACATTTGTTTTAACGTAACCTTACCCGGCTCTCCTGGACTCAATGGAAGGCACACACAGCCCGTCTGGAACCTCTACAACACTTACCTGCTTTCTGTTGTAAATGGCTGCTACAATAGTAGTTTTGAACCCTCATGTAAAAAGAATGTACACATCTACATATAAAATCACCATACAGTGTCTTTTCAAAACTACCAAACATTCAATAACCCTTTAAATGCCAGTTTCTGTACATAAACTTTAAAAAATGTTAAACAAAATGATACAACACATGAAATATTATGTAAAAACAAAATAGCAGTGCTGGGGCTGAGTTGGTGTTTAGAGCCTCAAAGTTGTCGTTGATTTACCTGCATTAGTCTGTCGTGAGAGATTTACAACTTTGGACCATTATTATTTCACCCTCGTGTATAAAAATGCACAGCTAAAAAACACCATACATTCAGATTTGTTCTTCTTTTTGCATAAATCTGACAACATGACAAAATGTAGAGAAATGCTTGAATTTTCCCTAAAGAATATAATGGAGGCCCCATCATCACCGGCTGCGCCGGGTGGGGCCCCGGCTGCGCCATGCCGGGCGACGTCACGGTCCTTGAATGTCGTACGTCCATGAGGGTCTTCTGAACTGCTCTTCGTCTGACCCGTCACCTCGGACCTGTTTGCCATGGGAGACCCTACCAGGGGAATAAAGCCCCAGACAACATAGCTCCTCGGATCATTCGGGCACTCAAAAGACCCCACCACGTTAAGGTAGCAGTTCACGGGGTTGTTTTCTATGTCACACTTGTGTAAACAATGTGTTTGACCCTGTGTGTGGTTTGGTGGCTGACGTGGACTCACCCGTGCTCCTGGAGGCTGCAGCTCCTCCCTGCGGTGATGCTGAAGAAGGAGCTCACGTGTGCGGGGGACATCTCCACCAGCAGCGGCGGTATCAGGTCCTGGAGCCAGGGCCACAGCACCGGCTCTGGGGTGGACGGGTCAGAGATGTTAGCCCGGTCAAACACCTGCTGTAGCATGGCTGAGAGCACGGGCGGAGGGAACTGGCTCTCATGGCCCTGAGAGGAGGACACACATTATTATTATTCACATCCTGTATCTCTGCAACAGTACTGTATATTCTCACATCATTGTTTCCACAGCCAAATTATTTGATGAAAAATGTGCTTCAAAGGAGAAGCATGGCTATAGTTTGTTAAACCAAACAGAGCTGCATCTCAGTTTAAAAGAGTTTTTGTAATCAGTTTCTCAGTTTTGCACTGACTTCATGTATAATGCTGTAACAGTTTGTCATTAGCCCCGTGAACACACATTTAATCATTTCTGAAACGTTCCTAATAATTTGTTAATCATATACCATAATGTTCGGACTATTGAAAAAAAACTAAATATTAACTGCACCCACTAAATCTAAAAAAAGAACATAAATAGGCTGCACTTGTCTATAAGCTGCAGGTGCTCTCGCGCCATCAGCGAATGCACTTTTCTCTGCGGGCGAGGTCCAATATTTCCAGAGAACGGGGGCCTACAGGTACATTTACTAAAGTAAATGTATCTGTATAAACGCTAAGAACGTAAACGTTTATAAATCTGATTGGATTATTCTTAAAATTTTTCAAATGAAGTATTTTCCACCCTCTACTCTCCAGCCATGTCCTAATGTGTAGAATGAGCTCAGACCTGTTCACCACAACTGCTGCTAAAAGCTATGTTCACCGTCATGCAATTACGAATTAGACCTGAGGTGGCAGTGGCGAGTAAAAAGTCCCTCAGTCAGACTGAAGCTCCTCCCGGGAGAGTGGCTGTGTTTAGAGTCGTCCTCCTCAGCCCGTCTGCGCAGACGGTCTGTGATGCTAATCACATGCTTCCCTATGCTAAACGTGGATATAAGATGGTCAGATGCTCTCCCTCGTGGTTTTGTTTTTTGCTGTGTGCAGTCAGTCGCAGCATGGCCAGCCCTCGGTGCAGTTCAGGTGTCAGTGTCTCTTCGGCAGTTTCCAGCCTTGGGGAACTTAGTCCGTAAGTCAAATAACATTCATGTTGTAATGTTGTTTGACTTTAAAAAGTGTACGTTGTTGAAAATATTTGTTGTTGATTAAAACAAGTATGGTTAGCCACTGTTTAGCTCCTGTGTAATAGGTCAATGCGAGTTTAAGCTAGGTTACACATGTGTTGCTTGTTTCAGGTATTCAAGAGAGTTACAAATATTTCATTCATATTATATGCAAATTAGTGCATTCATTGCATTACTGTGTGTACTTCTACTTTTCTTTTCAATGGGTACAGTCTGTACAATTTATTAATACACAATTTCATGTGTTCTGTTACAGTCTCCGGAGTCGTTTTTGTTCACTATCTGTCTAGCTCTGGTAGTGACACCATTGTGAGGACAGAATACTGTCCCTCCTTGGCCCGTCTGTGCAGATTGGTCCTCCTCGGCCTGTCTGCGCAGACTGGTCCTCCTCGGCCTGTCTGCGCAGACGGTACCTCCTCATCCCATTGTCCCAACTTTGTGGGAACAGTATGGAATGTTCCAACATAACTGCACCAGTGACGAAGTCAGTTCAACAAACACATGGAGAAGAGTTTGGTGTGGATGAAGCAGACCCAGGCTTCACAACATTCTGAAATGTCAAGTGATAGTTTGTGTCGGCCTTGCCTGGCTAACGCCAGACTGCTGTGTGCGCTCGAATCATTTCGAACTGCACAACAGCCTGGAGACCATAGCCGAAATTCTCGCATGGATTTGGGACCAATCACAGAACGAGGAGGGACGGCAAGACGATGACGCACTATGCGATATACGGAAGCTTTATTTACAGATAAAAAAAATAAAAGTTTATTTACAGATCCAACATGACAGCACCAGACGCAACGCTATTTTTCGATCAAGCTTTAGTTTAGACCGTGTTTTAGATAGTTTAGCTCAAAAGTTTACAGCGGGTACGTCATACATCATCGGATACGATGATATGATTGGCTATGGCTGCGTGCAGACGGATATGATAGACATTCAGCCCAATAAACGGCTGGAGACAATCGTAAGCCACACCTCTCCTACCAGAAAATGAATTGCCATGGGACTACGGATGAAAATTAGCCTATATGGCTAACTCTGGCACATTTACATGTTGAAGAAACACATGTTGATTAATGTGCACTGTCCCAATTCAAATAAAGATATAAAACAAATAAAAAATAAAAATAAAAATTGGTGGTCCCCAGACTAAATATCACTTGTGATTTTAGTCTGGCGTTCGTCTCATGGCTGAAAGTCCTTTCATCATTTGGAACAGATTTTGTTTCATGTGGATCATAAATCATAAACCAAGGCCAAAATGCAGCATTTTGACCATTACTATAGTTTCCACCATGGAATTCTTATCTGCACCAATTTTAAATCATAGCACACTCCTGGCTGAAGAGGGCTGTCTGCGTGTGTGTGTGTGTGTGTGTATAAAGGGACTTACGGTAATGGCTGGAGAAAAGTCATCAAAGAAGGCTCTGAAGTGCTCGTTGGGCACATGATTCATCACCATGTTGACCTGAGCCTGAGATTGAAGCTGCCCTGGGGTGGCACTGAGCTCTGATAGCTGCCGCACGGTGAGCATGGGCAGGACGTCCATCTGAGGGGTCAGAGAGGAGTCAGGAGAAAGTTGCACTTTGCTTTGGGCCACGATTGTGACACTCAGTCTTTAGACAAAGATTAAATTATCTGAAGACGATATCTTGTGATTGGCACTTGTAGGAGGGGACCTACGGGAGAGAAGTCGGACTTAAGGACGGACAGGTCGGAGAATGGCACCAGTGCAGAGAAGGCTCCCAGGTTGGAGACGGCCCAGGACATGCTGTTGTTGGACAGGGCCGAGCAGCTGGGGTCTGAGCAAATACACAAAAACATCAGTGTGAAGAGCCCCGAAAAGCTGTTTTTCATCAAATGTACAGAAGAACACGTGGGCCGAATGAGAAGACACTGACCACCAATAACTGGAAATAACCATAATATTAACACTGCGTTCCCTGAGAGCTGGGTGAACTGTTGGATGTGTGCAGATCATCGTCCTACTTTTGAAGGGATCTCCAAACTACCCCAGCAGTCTCCAGTAGTCATCCCCCCATACTCCGAGATGGTCGTCTGGACCCAAGCATCCACCAACCCCCCAGGTACACCTTGCAATGTTATTGTTGACCCCCTGTCCGACAGCAATACCGAGTGGTGCGTGGGGCGGACTTTGGCCACTTTAAAGGGTGGACAGGTCCCCTGTAGGGTGTGTAACCCAATCCCTTATGAAGTCCCACAGCGCCACCCACTAGCCAGGATAACTGAAGTGGGAGCCAAGGACATCCAAGGTAAACAGGAACTGGTCCTAAATCAAGAGCCAAAGCCAGATGTTGTAGAGGTGGTGGTAAGGCGGGTGAGGGTTTCAGAGCTTCCGAATAATAAATTTCACACAGTGTTGTCCTTACAGGGGGATGGTTTTACCCCAGAACAACAACAAAAGATGACTGCATTACGAACCAAATGGAAGGGGGTGTTTTCACAGCATTCAGAGGACTTTGGCCGTACAAATGGAGTGAAGCACCAAATACCCACCGGCTCTACGCCCCCCAGTAGAGAACGCTATAACCCCGTCCCTCCAAGCCTGTACAATGAACTCCAGACATTGTTAAAAAATATGTTGGAGAATGGTGTTGTGAGAGAAAGTTCGAGTCCGTGGGCAACACCAATTGTGTTGGTGAAGAAGAAGGACGGGAGCTGGAGGTTTTGCGTCGATTATAGGAAACTGAACGCCCTGACCCACAAAGACGCCTATCCCCTGCCACGAATAGAAGAATTCTTCACCGGGCTGAAAGCAGCCAAGTACTACTCCACTCTAGATCTGGCGGTGGGTATTGTCAGGTGGAAGTAGACCCAGTGGACCGCGAGAAGACTGTGTTTGCATCCCCCTTTGGACTCTATGAATTCGAACGAATGCCTTTTGGTCTATGCAACGCTCCTTGATTTAATTTAATTTACGTTGATGATGATGTGGTTTTTTCCGCAGATTTTGACAGTCATGTACAACATTTGGAGGAGGTCTTCCGGAGGCTTGAGGGGCTTGGACTGAAACTTCAACCCAAGAAATGCAACCTCTTTCAGAGGCAAGTGAAGTACTTGGGTCATGTAAGTGAACAGGGTGTTGCTACAGACCCGTCGAAGACTGCAGCAGTGAGAGAGTGGCCTGTCCCACAAACTGCCAGACATGTAAAATCTTTCCTTGGGTTCGCAGGCTACTATCGCCGCTTCATCCAGCTCAAGGCGGCACTATTGGACACACCAGTGCTGGGATGCGCTGATTTCACCATACCTTTTAAGCTCTACACAGATGCTAGTTTTGATGGTCTGGGCGCAGTCTTGGCCCAAGTTCAGAATGGCAAGGAGAGAGTCATAGCGTACACCAGTAGGAGCTTACAGCCCACTGAAAGATATGACCAGAATTACAGTTCCTTTAAGTTGGAACTTTTAGCTCTAAAGTGGGCAGTCACAGAAAAGATTAAAGACTATCTCTTCGGAGTGGATTTTACAGTGTACATGGATGATAACCCACTGGTACACTTGGAGGCCGCGCGGTTGGGGGCCGTTGAACAGAGATGGGTAGCTCAACTTAACTACACCATTAAATGGCGCTCAGGGCTACAGAATAAAAATGCAGATGCTTTGTCCAGGCTGGCAGACCAAAGGCCGGTTGACACCGTTGGACGAGTTGATCAGGTGATCGCACCAGAAGGAGATGAATGGGGGCAATGGCAGGCCAAGGATACTGATCTGGTTCAGATCCAAATATGGAAAGAACAAAGGGCACCACAGCCAGAGGTATGCGCTTTGATGTCTGCTTATATGAAAGGCTTGCTAAAGGAATGGGAGAGGATTGTGGCTCGCGAGGGTGTCCTGGGGAGACTATGGGATGGGGCAGACTCCCAACCTTCTGTGTTCCAGGTTCTTGTCCCATATTAGGAGACCATGGACCTGTTAGCTTCCTTTCTCCTTTCAATCGATTTGCTCTGCATTTGTGGGAAATGTGAAGATAAAAGCGCAGAGATGTTTGTTTGCAATGGTCGGAGTCAGGGCTGGACTGGCAGAAAAAATCGGCCCGGGACTTTTGGGTCAAGACAGGCCCTCTAAAAAAAAAAAAAAACAGTCATATTCAATGCAATAGTCGAGGTGATGAGCAAAACAATAAGCCCTTGGCTTGAACTAAAACAGTATAAGCTACAAATCGAGGACAATAGTTGCATGTTGTTTCGGCCGAATTTAAGCTAACACCTCAGAGACTCAACACTTTAATCTTGTCATTTATAACTTGAAGGAACTTTTGTAAAATTACTTGACAATCTTAAAATGTGCGTTCCGTTAATGAAGTTCCACTCGCGACTGCAACACAAATAAACTTCTCAAAACCAACCAAATGATCCCACTGTAGATTGAAGATGAAATGGTAAAACTCACCACGGAGCTAGGGAGGTCTAAGTGAGAATAGAAATCCCAAAAAGGCCAAACATTGTAAATCCTTTCAATGGAAACTAGAAGATTTACAAACTGCACGCACTGACGGCGAGGGGCAAGATGGAGTCACCTGACAACTCCCAGCATGCACTTCTTTGCAAACATTTGTCTAAAATGTATAAAAATAGAGGTCTAAGGTTCTGTGGGTCCTGGAGGGAGTTACAATAAACTATTTCCTCTAATATTCGCAATGTGAGGGGCACGAGTGTTATGTCCCAGAGGCCCATTGCTCATTATACGAGATTATCTGGGAACCATAACTCAAGAAAGCGCCAACAGCAGGGTATAAAAGGCGTCACATCCCTCTAGTGGAGGAGTTGTGTAATTGCATAAATGTAATGATAGAGATTTTAATGGCTTTTCCCGTTAATTGTGGGCCGGTGTAAGGTATTATGGGCCTTATTTCGGTGTGATTGGCCCATCCAGCCCCAAAAGTACGTCGGCCCACCGGGAAAACTCCCGAATCTCCCGATGGCCAGTCCAGCCCTGGTCGGAGTGAAGAGGCTGAAGCTGAATAAATGATCAGGAAACATGAGCGCTCATCTCATAATAAGAGCCTAATTCACTCAGTTTTTGATAAAGCGCCAGGTCTGGCAGGAGAACAGCGGCTCAGGTGCTTGGATAACCCCCACGCTGCAGTCTGCAAACTGCGGGATTCGTCGCGGGGGTACCGCGGACAAAGAGGAGTCGGGAAGGGGGGACGGCCGCAGTTTCCCCACCCAACAAGGAGCCACACCGGGAGAGGCGCTTCCCCCACTTTTGGATTCCAGCTAAAAGTTTTTAGCATTTTTATCTAGGCTGATCTATTTAGATCTAGTAAATAAATCTTTTACAAAATATTAAACCGGTTTCCTGTTCATTTCTCATTTGCGGAAAACAGTTCTCTTTGGTGGCTTCAACCTTGTCACATTTCTGACACAGACACTCACCTGCTGTGTTGTTCCTGGTGAGGAAGACCCTGATGAAGTGCGTGTAGACGTACATCTGTGTGGGCGGGGGCATGTGGGGCTGCTGCCGGCTCAGGACGCGCACACTGTCAGAGAACACAGATGGGTCAGGACAATATCAGCAGGAGAACCGTCTCTGTCAAACACGATAGTCGGTTTTACGCTTCGCCGCGTTCCTGCTGCCATGTGAAGTGGGTTATCGCTTGTCAAATCAACTTGTTTTGGAAAATAATCCTGCTTGACCATGTTGTATTTTCTGCAAACTGACTGTCATTGATGCATCCAATATTGAATGTATGAAATGGAGAGGGTGTCCAATGTCCATTGTATTTTGTGAAATTGTCGCTCTGCCCGACCCCGTCAGACCTCGCTATTTTAATTTAGTTTAAGTCTTTTGATGAAAATGTATTTTAATTTTAGTCGAGATTTAGTCAAATCATTCTCCTCAATTTTAGTCTGGTTAAAATTGCATGTAAATTTAGTCGACTAAATCTATGACAGATTTAGTCGACTTTGCATCAATAACATTTCTTTTAATCATATTTAATCATTTGTCATTGGAAGTTTGCATTATCTTAGGCTCTTCTTTTCATTTTTATTTTGCCATATTTTAGTCAACGAAAGTATCTGTAGATTTTAGTCATAGTTTTAGTCTCATAAAAAACGTTTAATTTAGTGTTAGCCTAACTTTTGTCAGCAAAAATATTATTTTGACTAAAATGATGATATAACATTTTTGTCAACGAAATAAAAAAAAATCAAACATAATCAAATGACCAGTTTTGGAATTGCCATCCTGTTGCATTACTCAGTAATTACAGTAGTGGATTACTTTAGTACTCTAGCAACGTGCCACGACTGAGGACACTGCAGAGTGAGTGGTTTTGATGACCTAATGGAGTGAAGCCTTCTGATGAAGTTCTTGAATGTCTCACATGTGCTGGTAGGTGGAGCAGTTGAGAGCCTTGGTGGTCAGGCAGTGCAGGAAGTCCATGGACACGGATGAGAGGAAGGGGCGGAGCTTGTTGAGCCAGTCTTGGATGACCAGCGGATGGTTGATCTGGTTCTGGGGGAAATTGTCCAATTGGATTTCTCGAATGGCGTCCACTATGAAAGGAAGGGCGGCCTGTGTCGGGTCCAGCGTCTAAAGCACACACAAAGACAAACACACAAATACTTTACACTTCTCATCAGTACTGGACTCCTACTTTTTAAAGGAAGAGGACTCTAACTTCAAGCATTTACATATGATGGGTGTTTGTTCAGTTGAAAAATACATGAGCATGAGGAGCATTAGCCTCCAACAAGACTGATGGACTTGTGAAGAATGGGAACTTGAAATGGCACAACAAAGCAAAACACAGACGTTTTAAACGGGCAACTTTTAAAGAAAAGAAAAAATTCAGCCAAACCTGCAAGTACACATGTTCTGGATGCTGTCATTTTTGATGGCACATATTTCTTACTTTTCTCCCTCCTGTACTTTACAGCTTTACAGAGGGGAGCTTCACAGTGAGTACGGCTTATGTAAATGAGCCCTACTGTCACTCCCGCAGCAGAGAGGTGAGAACTTTTAGAAGCTGTTTTCTCTGCTTAGGTTAGCTTCAACTGTTCACAGGTTCTCCAAATATCATCAGATTTCCATGTGTTACACATCATCGGACACTCAGCTTTCATAATCTGTGTCCCTGGTTTCTGTGATGGGTCACACTTATTCAAAATGATTTGTACTTTCTACTTTGAATACTGAAGTATGTTCTTCAGTACTTTCACACACTTGTATTGTATTATACATTAGCAGCAGTATCTGTACTTGTAGTAGTAGCAGTAGTAGTAGTAGTAGTAGTAGTAGTAGTAGTAGTAGTAGTAGTAGTAGTAGTAGTAGTAGTAGTAGTAGTAGTATTAGTATCTGACTGTGTTTGTATTTGGAGAAAGCAGTGCTGACCGTGTTGGCTAAGAGGTCCAGGGCCGGGTCCAGGGCGTGGGACGCTTTGCTGAGCAGGAGCTTCCAGGAGGCCCGGGACCCGCTGGAGTTCAGTGGGCGGCTGCACTTCAGGAGCTCCGCCAGGTCTGCGGCGGTCAGGGCCGAGAGCTGAGAGGACACAGAGAGTCCGAACAGGCTCACACAAACAACTCTGAAGTTCAGGGTACAAATGGAACACGCAGCAGGGGCGACTTACGGAGGCGCAGGCCAGCTGCTCCACGCTGAAGCCACAGAGGCGTCCGCTCATCTGGCCCTGGTCCATCAGGAGCTGCAGGGACGTGCTGTGGAACCACCACTCATGTCAATGTTTCACAAAGAAATGATTGGATTTCCCCCTTAGAAATGTTAGACTATATTTGTTATAATTGTTTGTTTCGTTTCCCCTTCCCGTCTATGCACTTTCAGCACTTTTAGGCCAACATTGTTAATGTTTTGCCTGATTAAATAAACGATATAAATAAAAGAAAATTACACACACAATAGAGTAGCTCATTAAGTGCTAAATGTAAAGGGCTTCAGTGCTGTCCAGGAATTTCAGGCTTTCGACAGCTCATAACAAAAGTAAATATATATTTTAAGAAGCAAATTGGTCAGAACTGAACACTTGTGAATTAAAACTAAAACGGACAGAAAATTCATCCAAATTGAGTAAAACTTGTGATTGAAGGCACACATTTAAAAGCTTTAAAGGCATGCTGCGTAACATTTTGGGTCATACATTTGAAAACGATACAAAACCTGTTCCTAATGAGCAGCTCAGCATAGATGATAGAAAGTCTATTTGTGCTGTGATTAATCAAAGAGTGGATTTGGATGAGGACCTAACCTATTCTAATGTCATATTTGGCTGCCTTTAGTCTCATCTCCATGGAGATGAGCTGGAGACGCCCTGCCTTGAGTAAAGTTACAGTCAGGTCATGTTGAATCAATTAATTTTTAGGTATGCAACATTTCAACAATATGAACACAACAAAATAAATGCTTTTATCTCATTCGATTTATTAGGTGAAATGTTAGGTGTTAAGCCGTTGATTCCTGTTGGGCTTTTTAAAGTCCTTTAAGGACTTTTGGCACAATTGATTTAATGTTAAAGGGGCTGGAAGCAAGTTCGCCATTTTATGCTCACTACTGCCACCTCAGGCCATATGTGTAACTGCACCTTCTATATTAAGCTTAAGTTGTGGTGAACAGGTCTGAGCTCATTCTACACATTAGGACATGGCTGGAACATGTAGGGGGAGGAAAATACTTAATTTTAACATTTTTAAACTCCTTATAGTCCCTTTAATGTTTCTTACTGGCCCACAGAAACCCTGTGATGCGAAAAGACACACACACACACACACACACACACACACACACACACACACACACACACACACACACACACACACACACACACACACACACACACACACACACACACACACACACACACACACACACACACACACACTCACACACACACACACACAGTCATGTGACAGTGCTCACCTGTTCACTCCAGCACAGATCTGTGTCTCTGAAAACACAAAATCATACAACACGTGTGTAACTACTTTATGTCGCTACATCACTGACATGTTCGAACTATATGAACGAGCATGACTTACCACTTGTATTCGTCACGGTACACTGAAAAACAAACAGACAGTCATTACGTTCAGCTTAGGAGATGAAACGTAAATAAACATAAATATAATACATTACCTCTCCTTCATAAATGACACAACCTGTGGAAAAGATCAAAACGTGTGAATGATGATGGGATGTCCATAAACCTTTGTAACGTTCTTGTTGTTGACATTACCATGTGGGATGTGACGGGACAGGGCCATCGTAGTTTCAATTATGGAGATTTCGGTTGCCGGGGAAACGCTGGCTGTGGCCCGGTCAATTCTGTTGAACCTGTGATGAGGGACGGAACAATGTCCCTCAGCGGTTCACTCATTCATATGATTTTAGCAGAGGAGAGGAGGGATACTCACAGTGTTACGTAGGCAGAGCAGGACAGGTTTCCCTGGACACAGAACACACAACAGCAATAAGGCATGCTTACTCTTTTCCACTTTTGCCACTTGTTTGTTGACTTTGTTCTATCCCCATACAAATGAATAATAGGGAAGCCTTGTGCAATACTAAACTACGGTGTGGCATGTTCTGTCCTTTTGATGGCATTTAAATCATTTCTGTGGTTTCTTTATCATTATCATCTTATACAGTAAGAGGATGTTTAGTGGCCACTACATGTGTATCAGACCAAACCAAAAGCAGAAACTGCATTGAATTTGAGCTAGCATTTAGCTCAGGAGACTTCTATAGGCTCATTTGTATCTTAAATCAAATCTCAAAAGGTCTGTACATTTATTAATGATTTCTGACAAGACCTTGACCTCACCTACATGTGGAAAACAGCTGAAAACATCTGGATCATTTATTATTTGGGAAACTTCATGGCTAATGATAACGGCTATAGGGAAAATACCAAGGATCTTTATTAAAACTCTAGATCGGATGTGACACTCGTTGACATGGCGGCCATCTTTGTTTTCTCCATTCATTTCCAGGGTTCAGGGGTTAGACTTCACTGTATCACTGTCATATGTTCAATAAATATTGGTCATGTGGTGTTAAAAAGTACAGAAATGCTGTTCTAAAGCAGGAAACAAATGTTATATTTGTCAGAAATAGAAGTGAACGATTTGAAGTGTTTGACAGAAGAAAATCCATGAACAAACGGAGCTCCTATAAAACTAGCATTTGAAAAACTACAAAAAATGTTAATTTCTTTCCCGATTTGATATATGGTCAGTCACAATCATGAAATAACTCAAAAAAAAATCCAAACAGTGTCAACAAAATAAGTGTTGTTTTCTATTTGATTACATGGCACAGGGTTAGAAGGGCCAGTCACAAGATGGCCGCCAGAGTTGCCATTCGCTCCATTTATCACTATGGCCATATCCTAACTAGAGTTTTATTAAAGATCTGTGGAAAATACATTGAGCAGGCTAATGGACTAGGCTAATTGCTAACTGTAAACTGCGCCTCCTTCTGATTTCTATCCTGAAAACCCTCAAAGAGAGGAGAATTGGAGCACTGGAATGAAGTGAATGTGTTAGGAAGAGGAGCATGTCCTGGATGTCCTGGTGGAACCGTGTTAAATGCACAAATTCAGGTAAATACTGTATGTATTTGATGAGGGAACAGCGTCAAACTGCTCGAATAAGCAGTTTTCATGTAAAATAGGAGGACATCGTAGCTACCTGTGGGACGACGTGTGGCAGGTATTCGAGGAACATGCGGAGCTCTGATTCCCTCGTGCTTTCTGTGTAAAGGTTAAACAGCCTGTTGATGAGGGTGTCTTTGCCCATGGGGAGAGGCAGGGCCAGGAGCTCGGCGTTCTGCTTTGGGGTCATCTGGTCCAGGACGTCCAGCTGAGGACAGAGGACACACAGGTGAGGACCTCTCTCTGAACAACAGCAAAGCAAAGGAGCTGATTTCAAGCAGCAGCGAGGAGAAGGACACCACTCCACTTCCATCAATAACTCTGAGGTAGAGCCGGTCAGCAGCGAGGATCTGACCTGGTCACCTCACATAGACTGTTCCTCAGAAAGCTCAAGTCATTTGGATTGAATACCACAATCATGACCAATTTCTACAGGTGCACCATCGAAAGCCTGCTGACGGATTGCATCACAGTGTGGTATAGGAGTCTCCCCACCATCCAGGTCAGCCCTCTGTTCCCCCACTTCTATTGATCAAGTTTATGCACAGCTCACAATACTTAAGGTCAGGGTCAGGGTTAAGCTGATTGATATATGTATAATGTTTCACTCTCATGACTTGTGATTGGTTGATGTACCAACTCACCTACTAAGAAGGGGACCCACACCATGTCCCTTCAGATTACACAGAGGGGGACAGGGACTCACCGGGTTGAAGAGTGGGTTGAGCTGCAGTAGTGCTTGGAGCGGCAGGAGCTGAGAGAAGGGCCCCAGGTTCTGCCTGAGCCACTGGGAGCTGTTCATGGACACACAGCCCGGGCCTGGGACAAATACAAGACAAGTGTCCAATTATTTCTTAAGTGCATAATGTTTTCGAATACAATTCTTGCTTATGGAATAGACACTTTATCAGAAATTCTGGTTTTATCGGCTTCTACTTCCTAAAAAGGTAAATAAAAGCTTTCATTTTCATCCAACAGCATGTTAAAAAAATGATGGAGGCGTGTTAAACACAGCCTGAGTGTAGTGGTATGGGTTCTATCAGACTGAAGCTCTTCAGCAGAGTAAGAAGAATCCACCTTAGTAAACAGGAAAATGAAGCGAAATGATACAATATAGTTCTGTACTATAATAATACTGCCATGGTACTGTTGTTATGTGGACTGTTGTACTAGATATACCTGCATGTTTTTGAAAGGATATGGGTCAAAATGATGGCATTATAAATGAACTGTTTCCACACCTGAGATGTTGTGGGACAGGAAGCGGACGATGTAGTTCTTCAGGATGACATGCTGCTGTTTTAGCGTCATGTTCTTAAAGTCGTGACTGAAGATCTGCAGGCTGAGAGTAAAGCACAGAGTCGTAGAGTCAGGACACATTCACACTTGGGGCATGGCTCACAGAAGCAATGCCCAGCTCTACAGGGGTGCATTGTCACTTTAAAATGTCTGCACTCTCAGTTTTAGTTTTATCCCATAACATTTAATACTTGGAGCCTCTTGAAAGCCAGATTGTTCTAGAGCCAGTTCAAACAAGGGCTGAATTCATTGTGTATAAAAGCTGCTAACACAATAGAAGAGAAGCCCATTTCTATGTACAGAGGACAGTCTGGGACAGCTTCCACTCAATGGGACTAACAGGAGTAAACAGTTGTGCAGAGACAGATGGACATTGCCTAGGAACCAACATGGAAACGTATAGCAAACAAAGGTATTTATTTTATGGTGAGGTGCTGGTGCTGGTGAGGCCTCTCAGACACATGGACATGGACATCCTTGATCGTGGACTGCTCTTGAATTTCAATTTGGCATATTTTCATCTTGTTTTTACCTTGTACCGATTGAAATTACGTTTAGTGTTCTATTGGTTTCACAACTCTTGGCTTTCCCCTTAATTTTAGATGCAATCATTTTGTATTTATTTGGCCATTCATTGTAACTATTAGATAGTGACCAGCAGCAGTCCGATGTGACTGTGACAGTGATGAGACTCTGTGCAGAGTTAGAGGTCTGCAATGACCAAATCATGATTTTGAAACTTAAATCACACCTCCAGACCAGTTTCAGTAGGGTTTAGTCTTAGTTCAAAGCCACAGTGGGCAGTTCTATCTGGTATGTGAGCGTACATGTGCTGGTAGGTGGAGCAGCTGATGTTGCGGTTGCTCAGACAGCGCAGGAAACGTCCTGAGGCGTACGGGAGGAAAGGTCTGAGGCGCCTGGAGAACCAGGTGTGGAGCACAGTGGAGTTCCTCAGCTCCTGGTCCGTCAACATGGACACTCGAATCTCCCCCAGCACATTCAGGACCTCGGGCGCAGATTGACTCCAGGGCGCTGACTGTCAACACAAGCACAGACTTTTAGATCATGTGACATTTACCAGACAGAGTTACAGACCAGGGAGATGTCTGACCGTTGCAGACAGGATGTCCAGCGCTGGGTCAACGATGTCCGTTAGCTTCGTAAGCAGGAGCTTCCACAGGGCTTGGGAGCCAGTGTCACATGGCTGTTCACATGACAGCAGAGAGGCCAGGTGATTGGCTGTGAAGTTCTCCAGCTGGGGGGTAAACATGAACATGTTAGTGATCCCTAAAGCTATTCAAACTTAAACTTAAACATTGTGCACAAATGGGGAGAGCATCAGTCAAATATGAATTAGGTATAAATCATTTATCAAGAAGCTGTGCACGCCAACGAGTTTTGATGTGAAGTTGTAGCATTACAGAATGAAAAGCAATTACCGCTATTGTATTGTAGTATCGTTACAATAATGGAAACCACATTTTTAAACGCTTCTCTGTGGAAGATTAATAAAAGTAGAATGCTGTGAAATGCAAAATGTGAAGAGACAAGTACAAGTAAGTAAGTAAGTAAGTAAGTAAGTAAGTAAGTAAGTAAGTAAGTAAGTAAGTAAGTAAGTAAGTAAGTAAGTAACTAAGTAAGTAAGTAAGTAAGTACTTTATTTTTTCATTGTACATTGTACAAGCAAATTGCTTGTTGGGTCAGTCCTCAGATATTTATTCAACCACACATCTCCAATGTCTAACAAAAACCTACAAGCTAGATTTAAGTCTTGCGAAATAATCGCTTATTATTTGTTTTGGCAAATGGAAAACCCTGACCCTATCCCAAAAATATGACTGATCTATAATACTGATCTCCTGTGAAAGATCAGCATTATAGGCATATATAAATAATAAAAATATAAAAATATATAAATAATAATAATGCAGCCCAATGCATTATTACTATTTAAGCTATTTTTGGACTGAGTAGATGGGTCAGGCACGTCAGGAACGTGCACAGAATGGTTTTAGAATGAGCTCTATTACCCAGACTAAGTCATAGTTGAGCATAGACAATGGCCAGAGCAGTCTGTCTGGGATCTGTGCCTCTGGAGGTGCACAGGAACATGCACAGCCCAGTGCATTATTATTATTTAACCTATTTTAAGTGACAAACCAGATGTATATTTTAAGTGTATACATACACTTGCATTATTTGTTAGTATTTAGTATACATAAAAGCAGAGCTTTTTGATAGACTTTATAGGACCCGGGTTGGATGAACTAGTTTATTTTAGGTCCACTTCATAGAACATTGTATTGTACATGTTACAAAAAAGTGAGTACACCGTGTGGAATTTCTCACATTTCTGCCTAAACTGGTCACTAAATGTGGTCTTCATTAAAATCTTCATAAATTTGTGAATTAATTTTTCCATTGATGATATCACGTTGTCCAGGCCCTGAGGCAACAAAACAGCCCCACACCATGATCCTCCTGCTCCAGACTTCACAGTGGGGAGAGGGTTTTGATGTTGGTGTGCTGTTCCATTTTACCTCCACACATGAAGTTGTGTGTTCCTCTCAAACTATTCAACTTTGGTTTGTGAAAGAGCTCCTGGGTCTCCACAGCACTACTGCCCCCTCTCCTCACTGTGAAGTCTGGAGCAGGAGGATCATGGTGTGGGGCTGGGGTTTCGTTGCCTCAGGGCCTGGACAACCTACTTTCATCAATAGAAAAAATAATTCACAAATTTATCACAATATTTTGCTGAAATCCTGAAACATTCACAACATGCATGGAATAAGTTAGTGAACCCTTGTATTAAATATCTGCTGATCCTTCTTTTGCAGCAATAACTGCTTTTCTGTAGTTGCAGATTAGACGCTCACAACAATCAGGATGAATCTTGGACCATTCCTCTTTACAAAACTGCTGCACTTCAGTGAGATTCAGGGGTTATACTTACTTATTCCATGCTCTCCTGTGAATGTCTACATGTTATGGCCAATAAAAATTTGATTAGATGTAAATGTTTGGGTGGTATTAGTTCAAGCACACACTGTTCATTCATTCTTATGATTTTGCTGAAGATCAGACCAATTTAGTGACCAATTTAGGCAGAAATGTGAGAAATTCCACATGGTGTACTTACTTTTTCTCGCCACTGTATATTAAATATGGATTTCAGCGGTAAATAAATCACATTATTTTTCCCGACAGAAAGAGGGAGGGTGCTTCTATTTCATGGTTGAGCACCTGCCTGTGCCCGTCACTGGGGGATATGTATGTGTACAATGTTTCAGTCTGACCTGTGAGCAGGCATATTCCTCCAGGCTGGAGGCGCACATTTCCGTGGACATGTTGGAGAAGGACCAGGGCTGAGTGCTGTGGAGCAGAGTAACAGGCATCATTGCATCTGTACAACATACACGTAAATGAAACACACTTTCTGAACATATGCGGTGTACTAGGGCTGCACAATATGACAATATATTCAATAAATGTCGTGAAATAATCGTGTGTTGACACAACAAGAGGCGTTTTAGATTTTTTAACTTATAAACCCTTTGCCCAAAGAGGCCTTAATGATGAACTTTTACTTCATGTAATGTTGTAGATAATTGTGTTTCCTTCTCCTTCTGATCAGTGGGGAGAAGTAAGCTCCGCCTTTGGCGACGTGCTTCGAGTGTTTCATGTGTTTTTTCGTGAATATTAGTGACTATCATGAATGTTTTAAATATAAAAAAAATATTAAAATCATTATGTAATAATTATGAAAATGTTTTGATTCATAATATTTGCTGTAATCACATGTTGAAAATGATTTGTTTTATAGGTCACTCGTTTGAGGAGATCACCCACAGCCTATTGTTGGGGGCGGAGCCTAAAGCTCTAAAATACCTGACAGAAGGGGCCTGACGAAAGTCCTTTGACCGAAACGTTGCAGCAGTAAGAATTGTCTGAAAGAGTGAGACGGTGTGCGGGAGCTTTTGTTCATTTTTGCATCCATTTCCCTGTCTTCTACGCACCTTACCTAATACTGTGTTAACAATCACTTGTGGATGTTTTGTGCAGCCCCACCTCACCCAGTTTACACGAAGGCCTCGGACTTACCCATTTATGTCTCTGCAGATGTAGGAGCCTGGCAACAACAGAGTCACGGTTAGAACACGGTCGTTTAATGTGATAGACTCATTGAAAATCCAACAGGGTCCACGAGGGGACAGACTTAAAAAATGTTTATTAAAGTACAGGGCAGGGCGTGACAAAATTCCCCTGGGACGCTGTGTTCCTGAGTATTCAACTTTTTAGTTGTGGGTGGATGCTAGGGGTGCTGGAACTGCATTCAGACCGTTATTTGACAATGGTCCATGAGTTCTTTTTGCCTGCTCTTGAAGAAAAGGACCTGGTCAATGTGTGGCTTCATCGACATGGGGCGACAGCCCACACTGTCAGGATTTCAATGGATCTTTTAAGATAATCTTACCCCGGATGACTGATCTCCCTGAGAAGGGATGTAAACTGACCTGCGTACTTGCCTGATTTAGCCTGACATATCTCCAATCCCTGGTTCATAACAATCGTCCACAGACCCTGAAGACCTACAGAATGACGTCCAAACCCAGACTGACAATATACCGGTTAACATGCGAGAGAGAGTGGACCGAAACTGTCAAAATTGTCTGAATCAGTGTATTGACAATGGAGGCAGACATTTAAAAGATATTCTTTTTTTAAAAACTGTTTACTAAAGAATAAAGAGCTTTGAAACGTGTAGTTATTAGAGGAGATTCCCATGCCCCACCGTGTATAATGGATATAATTCTATGTTCTCACTGTTCTATATTTTCCCAAGTGTTGAGAGGTCATTTAAAATGACTGATAACATGTGACTCATCAGTTTTTCTATATGTACTTCATTTTATGACTGAGTAAAAGTAGATCCTCCAAGAAAAATATTACTGCAATACAAGGTTACTTTGGAGCTGTTTTACTAATGCTTTGTAGACTTTATGGATGATATTGTAACTACTTATGGATAAAGTAGAGTCTTACCATTGACCTGTGTGACCGGGCACTGTGGGGGAAACAAACACAGTATTAAACAACTCTTCTGAATCACGTTTGGAAAATTCATTTATTATTGGGAAACAAAAAACCTACTGTGATGTTGTCAGGAATGCAATCTGTCAAAGAGAATGCAAAAAGGTCAATCAATGAATTACAAAGCACTCCCCACAGGTTCTACAGGACTAAAGGCCAATGCACACTGAGGTTACACGTTCATTCTGGTGTGGGTAAGACGTTGAACATGTAATGCATATAAAGGTTACAAACCCAGTGGAGCAATGCTGATGAGGTCCTCAATCGAGTCCCAGACGTGAGGCTCCAGAGCGGTGGGCACTTGATTCATACTAAGGGATCCATACAGGTGCGAAGTACTGAACAGCACAGAACACTCATGAAAAAGGTGAATTATATCCCACTTGAGCAGGTCTGAGGGGGCTGAGGCTGCTGCCAACATCTGCTGCAGGATAAGACTGAACCTGCCTCAAAAATACTAGTAAATGACATTTTAGAAATATATATTAATAATAGTTTGCTGGGTAATTGGGAGAGTCAGGGTGTTTTCTGGTGGGGCATCTTTGGTCCGTGCCACTACAGGCTATAGGATTTGGCTAGGCTGCTGTTCGAGACATGAATGAAGTCACACAAAGGCACAGAGACAAAAGAGATGGACAGAAAAAAAAGGTGGGACTGAAAAAGAAAGGCGTAAGAGATTTTTTGTGTTAAAAAGATGTATTTCATTTATATGACTCGTTTTGCGGCCTTTGTGTGAAAAGAGAATGTGACATGAAGTGGGACCGACCCCAACACCATACGACCTGAGCTACAACTCTGGGTGCAGCAGGGCCAGTGTATAAAGGATCAAAGTCCTGGGCCAAAAAGAGGCCCCAGCACGCCACTATCTTTAGGGTTTGTAAAAACAAACAAATAAACTTGTTTAACAACTGGTTTTAATTCTCCTTTCCTGGTGTAAAATGTTTTTTTGTTTTTTGTTACTAAAGTCAGAGTACCTATATTTTGAAATGAGTACATTTCCTTTAAAGAGGGGGACGTATGTAAGATAATACATTTTTCTCCAATTCATCCAAAATTAATTTGGTAATCATACTTCATATTCATTTCATTTATTAGTTTGGTGCTACTTGTCAGGAAGTATCTTTTTTCTGGCCAGAGGGATCCGATCTGAATCACTATCAGTCGTTACTGGCTGTTCTACTAATTTCTGTTCAATAAAGTTTCCTCTCTGTGTGCTGCTTTACCCATGACCATCTGAAGACCTGTCACATCGATCAACACACTGGGAGAAACATGAGAAACCCTACATGTTTGAACTCACATGTGTTGGTAGCGCAGACACCCCGGGTTCACCTGTAAGACAACACGGCAGTGAGCTCATCTCTCGGGACACTGATTCAGAGACAGTGGGGCTGTGTGTACCTCCTGGGCCAGCTCCATCACCTCCTCCATCACCTCCATGAAGCGTGTGTGTGGAGTGGACAGGAGGAGGTCCAACACCTGCTCCACCACAAGAGGAGAGGACATGGGCAGCAGCAGCAGCTGAGCCACCTGCCGAGGGCTGAGGACGGGCAGCGCTTCCACCTAAACACAGACACACACGGTGAGCTTTCAGGTCATATGAAGTCAGAAGATCTGTGAGTCTCCATGGGTTCCAGCTGGATAAAGCAAAAGAACCAGCAGTTTTGGAGCGGCTGAAGGTGTAATCAAATGGGAAACACAACTTATTTCCTTGATACTGTTTGGAGTTATTTCATGACTTTTTGATACTTGTGACTGACCTTATGTCATATCTTTTGTTGCATAGGATGCATTTACTTTAGCTGCATTTGTTTCCACACGTCCCTAGCCTGATGAGACCAGAATGATTCCCCTCTTTTTCATGCACAGAGGTACAGGGATCAGTCTGGATCCCCCATCCC
The DNA here is from genome assembly GCF_951799975.1 of Gobius niger. Classification (NCBI taxonomy): domain Eukaryota; kingdom Metazoa; phylum Chordata; class Actinopteri; order Gobiiformes; family Gobiidae; genus Gobius; species Gobius niger. The sequence continues at coordinate 7,323,969 of NC_136854.1, forward strand.
TGGTGGCGGCAGCATCAGAAAATTCAAATGAGCTTGTGCAATCAGATCTTGTGGCGGCGCACACGGAGGGGCGCATGCTCTTGGCAAATTGTTTTCCGAGTGGCGGAGCTATATGCACCATTCGCCTCCGCCACTTGTGAGGGGGCGTCACAAGAGGAGGTGACTGCACTGATGGGAACGCCATTCATTTCCTCGTTTACATTGCCCTGTGTACTGTTTGCAAAAAGCTCAACTAAGAGTACAAATAAGAGTACTGTTGCTGTAAAATAAATTACTCATGCAGAGGTAAAAAAAAAAAGTACTCCCAGACGTACAGCATGTTAAAAGCTACCCAAGAGTCAAGAACAATGTAGAAGCCTATGCTTTTGTATCTTACTTATTAAATGTATTAAATGATATTTTTCAGACTGGCTGCATAACTACAGACGGACCTCCAGATTCCACATCCTCCAGTTTGATCCAGTGGCTGACGCGAACTACTGCAGCGCCAGAAACTCTTCCTCAACAGCTCCTTCACACTCGGACAGCTTGATGACGGCTGAGGTGTTCTTACATCTCATGATGACATTATTTATGTAAAGCTAAACAAAGCAGCTAAATGTTCATTGGGAACATGAGGAGTCATGTATCAAAGCTTACAGATTGAACAAGCCGCACTAAGAAATTAAATTCAGTGCTTTCTAGTTCTCTAAATCATTATTTCAGACCTACAAAATGAAATGGACACAACTTCTACAAATGGCAAAGGTCTCTGCAGATATATTTTCTGCATGTTTTATTCTGCCTCTAGCACAAGCATGTGCAACCTTTGGTTTAGGAGTCACATGCAGCTCTTTAACTGAAATATGAGCTGATTGTGTGGTTTGTTTTGGACATGTTTTAGTTCTGGTCTAATCTACAACAAATCTAGGATAATCCTGGTAAAAATCGATCTATAATAATGTATATTAAAATCTTCAACTAAATAAGCATACGCATCTAAATAGTAGGACTTTAATACAGGGCCATCATTTAGTGGTGGTTTAGTGTAGGTGTTACATTGTAGTCACAAAATATAGTAATAGAAATTACTTGTGGCTCTTTATGTATCAGAAATTTGTCTTTTGGGGGAGCAGTTTTCCTACACGGTATTATTTATTTTGAAGACAATGCTTTTATGTGACATGTTTTGTGCACTTTACTGTGAAAGAAAAAATAAAATAAAGCTTTAGTCACATCTCTATACCTCTCACATTCTCTGCTGGGACACTGAGCTACACATCTCATGCTTACATATCCTACATCAATAAGTTTACATCTAATGTAGATCGGTAAAAATCGGTGAAAGCAGTCAAGTCAACTTTGTCTGGGCCGTTGTCAGGTACGTTCGGTGTCTCTGCTGCGATGCTACCCATAGCACCACATTAGCTCAATGCTAAGCAGCTAGCTTTGTAAATGACAGAGGAATCACTGTTAATAAAATAACCCAGCGTTTCAGAGCACTCTCAGGCACATGGCCGCTGTCTGCCAATGTAATAGTAGGTGTGGCAGGCATATCGGGGACAGGAAGAGAATTGGACACAGGGGTTTAGCGCATGCGCAAGCTTCGCCTGGCCAATTTATGTTTACGACAGTTAGAAAACAGTTGTGGCAGGCATATCGGGGACAGTTAGAAGACAGTGATTAATATGTTGGAGTCGAATAAAAAAAAATAGCTCGACACAGACATAATGCTTTGTATAACATCATTTTAATAAAAATCAAAAGTACTGTTTTGAAAGAAGTTTGTTTTAGTACTTCTGCGCATGCGTCTTACAGGCGCGAAGTTCGACCGACTTTAAAATGTATTAATATTTTTATGATTTTTATGATGATTTTAATTGTTTTTCCGTTTATTCCAGTCATATAGAGTGCAAACTACCCACGAGGATGTTTTCTTTCGCGTTTTTTCGCTGAAAAGAATGGCTTTATGAGGACCTAACCTATTTAAATCTTATATTTGGCTGCCTTGTGTGTAAATATATAGGCCTATAAATATTGTCATAGATTGTAAATTTTGTAAATAGTCAATTGTTGTGTTTTTGTTTGTTAAATCTGATCGTTTATAATTATTATAATTTATATCATCATCAACATCATCATTATTTTGTTTATTTGTATTTTCTATAAATATACACTATTTACAACTTGTTGTTCTGTTGCTTTGTCAAATCTTTCATAATCGTTATTATCATTTCTATCATCATTACAATTATTTATTTCAATGTATTTTACATAAATATAGCCGACATAATTTACACATTGCCTAATTAACACTTTCTCCATCTTTGAGATCAATAAAGTATCAAAGAGCTGCCGTAAACATGCGAAGCCTGCGCATGCGCTAAACACCGTAGCCCTGATTCTCCAGCGTTCGCTAGCTCCGATTCTCTTCCTGTCTCCAATTCTCTTCCTGTCCCCGATATGCCTGCCACAGTAGGAGCCGTCTGCGGTCTACCTGCGTTCGACCTCTGACCTTTTGTTCTTCCGTGTCTTCCTGGTGTGGAGGTGGTGTAGCCTAAGGCTCTCGTGAGCAGGTAAAAGCAAATTAGCCCTTATCCGAGCCCTGTGTTTTGTGCAGCTATGGGTCTGGGGTGCGCTTCAGGCGCAGTGCGAGATGGCGGTGCTGTAGGTGGGAGGTGTGGTTCCCCACGGTCCAGTACGCGAAGCATGACGTCCCCACGAGTATGACTCCAAAAGCGGCATGTGCTTTGCACATGTACGAAGTAAACCAGGGTAGGTTTAGCAGCTAACTTTTGGATTTTGTTCAGAACACGAAGTGAACCATCTCGAACCTACAGAAACAACCATTGCTGCTTTGTTCATGGGGACGGAAATGAAGCGAAGAGTCTCTGCAAAATGTGTGTGAACTGTGAAACAACGAGAAACGTGAGAAGCGGTGTGCCAATGAATGGACTTTTGCCCACCTGTTTACCTTTTTTTTTTACGAACTGAAACAACTGAACTGGAACTGAAGATTGAAACCTAATTTAATTTATAAACCTGAAATTAAATTGGATAAAATTATTGGAACGACTTGCCTCTTCAATGAACAAACCTGTGGTCCTTTTCTTTTAATGTGGTACATGTGTTAAGATAAAGCCTTCCACTCTGTCACACCACGATGCCTCTCGTGTGTCTTCCCAGTGAACATGTTGCTAAAAAAGTTAGCTCGCTGTCGGAACTCCATGCGGACTATGTTGACGATGTCTCCGGCCTGTCAATCACAGACCCAGACTCCTCCCACCTCCCAGGCAACGCCCCCTGACTCTGAGGGTGAGGCTCTGGAAGGGGGGGTTAGTTACTCTTTAAGCCTTCTGGTCTCACGGGTCAAACTATAAACTTTATTTACCCCATCGTGAGCTAAACAATGTTCACGTCTGGAGAGAAAAAGAGCTACAGCGCTTGCTGTCAATGCGAAACAAAACAAATACACATGTTCACCCCCCACTCCCCCACAACCCCTCTACTGGCCGCGGAGTCGATCTGGTTGGAGGAAAATGTGAGTGTCTCCACCCACTTAAATGCGCCATGTCTGGAGTGGCAAGATCACAAAGTGCCCCTCACGTACCACGGAGAAGTATGGGACTAGTCTGTAGAGGTCTGCGATGTGGGCGAACTGTGAGAAAAGGCCAAGGTTCTTCTGAATCCACACGCCGCTGTTGTTGAACACACACTGGGCATCTGTCAACACAGGCACTCATTAGACTTACATTCACACACATCTGCTTGTGGTACTATGTAGTCGTCTAAGACTGAAAATGTTGATCTTTTATGTTTATGTTAGGGAGTGTGGGTCTCACCAGAGGAGTTGTGATGCAGGAGGAAGGGATAGTTGAAGTACTTAAAGATGCGCCCTTGGTGCACAGGACTGGCCGACCTCATGTGGTTACTCAGGTCTGACACGCTGGAGAGTGGACACACGAGACGACAGACGTCAGAGGGACTTACATATCAAGGACCAACAATTAGAAAGACATAACTACTGATCTGGACAACACAGTCTCAACAACAACACTGACGATAACTGGAGAAGGTTCTATGTCTGTGCTGGGGGATATAAAGCTATACAGTATGTATAGCACTGCCTTATGTAATCACATCATTTGTTATTGAACAAGTTGAAGCGTTTGAGCCTTTTCCTGACCTTAACCACACACAGGGATGTTACTATGGCAACTATTCAGGTGCTTATAAATTACAAGATTTGTAAACTACCACTCGTCTAGACTACTGTAATGCTTTATACTGTGGTTTGGACAAAGCGTCCATTACGAGGCTACAAATGGTCCAAAACGCAGCGGCCCGCTTGCTGACCGGCACCAGACGACGTGAGCACATTACACCTGTGCTCGCCCGTCTGCACTGGCTTCCTGTCTGTCAAAGAATCAATTTTAAGATTCTTTTAATTGTTTTTAAATGTTTAAATGGCTTGGCACCTTTGTATCTGTCTGAGCTACTCTCTGTCCATGCCCCGTCCAGAGCACTTCGCTCAGCTGACCTGCTCCTTCTGGATGTGCCCAAAACGCACATGAAAACCAGAGGAGACAGAGCTTTTTCCGCTGCTGCCCCCCCGGCTGTGGAACGGTCTGCCCCTCAACATCCGTTTGGCCCCGACTCTAAGCAGTTTTAAGTCCTCCCTTAAAACCCACCTCTTTACACAGGCCTTTTAATATGTTCAACTTTCTCCATTGTATTTTTGTTTACTTGATTTTGACGTAAAGTTTATTATGCCTTGTTTGTATTTGTATTCATAGTTTTTATCATCTGTTTGTGTTGTGAAGCACTTTGGGCAGCCGTGGTTGTTGTAAATGTGCTATAGAAATAAAGTTGACTTGACCTAAACTGTGTCGATGAATGAAGTATTTACTAAAGCATTATTAAGTGCTTTATACTGCGTACTTACTGAATTTATGAAAATGTGGCTTTACTACACAATGAAGTAAAATATTAATATCTTGATCTATATTTTGAATAGTAATTACAAAAAACGGCACTGTTATAACATTTGGCTTAATATTGGCGATAGAACAGTGGTTCCCAAACTTTTTGGAGCCATGTTCCCCTGAAGCTTTGGGTCGGGTCTAAGGCTCGCCTCAGGTTGGGTTCTGGAGTGGACAGTGTTTAGGTCCAGAACAAACACATCCACATCTGAATTAGAAGGCATTTCGGCCTGTATAAGCGTGTGTCCCTTGCGGGGGTTTTAATGATTTCATTTCTAGCAGATTGCGATAAACATATTTGTTCATCTTAAAATGTCTTTGTGTACCCCCTGGGCATACCACAGTTTGGGAAACACCGCCATAGAACCTACTCTGGGGGACCAAATTTAGCCCCCAGGCCTGCCGTTGCCTGCCTCTGCTATACCAGAAACAGCAGGTTTCCAAAAGACTGTGCACTGGGGGGGGCTCACATGGAATGGTAGACTGGACAGGAGAAGTTCTTTCGGCTCAGGCAAGACAGCAGCTCCGGGGAGACGTCCGGCAGCAGGGGCTGCAGCTTGACCCCGAACCACATGTGGATGAATTTGGGGTCCATTAGGTGCTCCTGGGTCAGAGCGGTGGAGGTACTCCTACTGAAGATCTGCGTGACGTTTACAGCCAGAGCATGTAAGTCCTGCACACACAAAGTGGGGACTTTTACACTTGCTACCAACATTCCATACACACATCTACTGCTAATCTCTTTTGTTTATGTTGCATGCACGTTATTTCCCTTAAGTTTCTGTTAAAGGTAGAGGACGCACACCTGCACCTCTGAATGGCGACCTGGCATTTGTCATTCGTATAACTCAAAGCTGACTGTGGTAATGTGTCAGGCCCAGATTATGTAGCCGCCCATGTGAAAAGATAAAGTGTTGGAACCAATTTCTACAACCTTCCTTTATCAAAGGTACCGCCATACGAGGTGAGCTATTCTTCAGAGATTTAAATAATAAAACCCTCCAAACACGCCTGGAAGCTGCTGTATTTTAGACGAACAAATCCAATTTTCCGCAGCTGCACACAATACAGATTCTTTACTTGTGTTTTACACATACTGCTGATCAACCACCAAATCAACCCAATCCTCAAGCTTTTTGTGAGGAGCTGGACTTGTTTTGAGTTGCTTTGATCGTGATTGAATTGAGTAGTTTGGACCTGCAGCTATTCTAGAGTCATAACTCGCTGTAGGCTGTTCTCATACTCCCTCTGCTGTGAGTACATCGTGTGAAAACGCCTTTACCTTACCCAGGTTTAGAAGGAAATCTGTAAGGAGAAGACTCTAACCGTGTCAGCAAGCTCCCCCAGCAGCGAGGACAGTCTTTGGGTCAGTCCGAACAGAAGTCCCAGGACGTTCGTCTCGTCCAGAATGAGCTGAGTCTGAGCAGCACAGTGCAGCACGTGGGCCACATCCCCCACCACGTCTGTCAGCTGGAACATACAGCGATAGAAGAGTCAGAGTCACTGTATCAGTGCCAGGATTCTCACCGTGAACAGAGGATAATTAGTTCATAACCTGATCCGATCCACTGCTCAAAAAATGCATTCTTGTTTTACTGCAAATAAAGGTGCATTATGCAACTTTTTATGAAAAAAGAAAAACAAAGAGCATATTGGACCTTTGAGTGACCCAGTGGCTGTACGGGATTTGAAGATGGCGTCTTTGCTTTCCATCGGTGGCCTCTTTAGGCCTATTCACACAGGATTAGAATGACCTCAGGACCTCAGGTGAAAAGTAAATACTACTGAAACTCTGAGTTTCTGCATGATTGTCACCCATTTTTTATCTAAGTCCTCAGTCCCCAGGGGATTCTAGTCCTGTGTGAATCGACATGTCGGAGCACGAGCAACATTGATTTTTAACGGTTTATTTATGTCCACATTTAACTCACTGCCAATTAGGTTTTTCAGTGGGGACGGGTGCAGTAAAGCCTTGTCCAACTTCTATGTAAAAATCTTACTTGTAGACATTTTATTGAGTCAGCAGGTGGGAGCTGTGCTCTTTGGATGTGATCACAGACGGTTACTTGTTTTGAAACCATGATGACCATCAGACGAGGGACAATGCAATGGTGATGAGAGTAGGAGAAGATCCACGTCAGAGTGTTGGATCATATTGGTGGAGGAGGATCAAGGAAGCAGACAGGTATTACACCTAACAAAGCCGCTGACAAGCATTCTAGAAATGCTCACCCCGGAACATAGGACCCGGGAACATAGGACCCGGGGTATATCGGACCTGAGGAACAAAGGACCCGGGGAACATAGGACCCGGGGAACATAGGACCCGGGGTATATCGGACCTGAGGAACAAAGGACCCGGGGAACATAGGACCCGGGGAACATAGGACCCGGGGAACATAGGATCCGGGGAAAATAGGACCCGGGGAACATAGGACCCGGGGAACATAGGACCCGGGGAACATAGGACCCGGGGGAACATAGGACCCGGGGAACATCGGACCCGGGGTATATCGGACCTGGGGAATATAGGACAAAAGTTTAGACGGAGGAGGCTGTGTCCGAGTGAATGGATGAAAAGAGAAAGGAAAGTGCAGTTTTATGTCAGAGCACAAGCCCACAGGCGTGACGCTCATGTTCATCGTAGCGTGTGCCGTACGAGAACCTAAAGCAAAGCTCATAAACTAACCTAGATTTAGTTAGCGCCCGGCCGCCCGCATCACAAATTCAGATGTTGGGTTAATCCTGATCGGCTGTGGGCCGACCTGATCAGCATGTTTTTGGAGGTCAGGGAAACCGGAGTACGGCGGAAAACTCACATTGTCCCAAAACAGACACAGAGGATAGAGGGACTCACCCCGCACTGGACCCGGTCCACTGTGAGGCTGCACACGTCCTGAAGCTCTGAGGTGCTCTCATTCACGCCGTGCTCCAGGTAACTGCACACACACACATTACAGGAATTAGATTAAAGCTATGTTTCACAGGTTATAAGGAGCTGCCGAATGTCCAAATAGAAAACGTTGGACGGTAAGACTCCGAGGCGAAACAGGAAGCCCTTTACTGCTGCTGTTCCATCAAAAAAGTGTGTTTATAAAGTGCCTTACTCTTACAGAAACATGTTATTTGGTGGGGTAAACCAACATACTGTGTAAAAGGTGGTTCCCTGGAGCAAAACCTCATAGCACATTGTTTGGAAGAATACAATGGAAAGTATTTTGGGGTAAGTTTAACTTTTCCCCCTCTGTGTAGCGTCTCTGAGTATCTTTAAAAGTGCCATGTATTATTTCAGTATTCCAGGAGTTATTAACCTCTTAACCTCGAGCACATTTTCCCTAGTTTGGCTTTCCCCAAATCGAAAAGCTTCTTGAAGTAGCAACGAAAATGAGACAAAAAACAACAATGAAAATGCAACAAATGAGCGAGAAAAAAGCTATGAAAAAGTGATGAAAAAGTGACAAAAAGCCTAAAAAGACCAACATAAACATAAACTGGTGCACAAGTGACACAAAAGAGCAACAAAAATGCAACAAAAAAGTGACAAAAACACAACAAAAAAATGACGAGAAGTAATGAAAATGTGGCAAAAATGTGATGAAAATTCAACAAAAAAGCAATGGGGAAAATGTGACGACAACGCGAGGAAAAAAGACCCAATTAGATGAGTTTTGTAGGTCTTAGCTTTCAAATGAGGCGTTTGGATTTGGGCAAAGCTGAACTGGAGAAAATGCCCTCGGTTAACGCGGGGGTTAAGAGGTTAAATCCAGTTAAACCTCTACAAACATGCACTGAAATGCGTGTGAGTCTTGCTTTAGTTTCTTAGTTCATATTGAATCTCTGTGAACTAATTGTAACCACAACATAAAAAAAAAAAAAACACGTTTTTTTTCCCCAAAATGGAGCCTAATGGCCATTTGACGGTATGATGAGTTTCAAGTCAATACAAAAGTGTGAAATATGATGAAAACATGATGTAGATGTAGAGATAAACGTACAAGAGCTGGTGGAAGGCCATGGAGAGGTCGGGATGTGTGATGAGATCCTCGGGGAGGAACCTGCGTAGAACGGGCATCACCACCTGCAGGTACCAGTCGCCCACACTGGTCGGGTCAAAGTGTGGCGGCGGAGGAGGGGTGGAGGGGGCGTACATGTGTGCTAGAAGCGACAGTGTGGAGTTCATGAACAACTGGGCCACGTTGGTGATCCGTACCTCAGACACGTCCTTCTGCGGGAGATCAGATGTTAGGTGAGTGTGGTAACGTGAGGGCGGTGCCGTGCCGTGTGTCGTGGCGGTACCTCTTTGGTGAGGGTTACAAAGTCGTGGACAAATGTGTTGATGGGCCTGAATACTCTCATGACGCCATTCCACGTCTGCAAATCAAACAGGGAGAAGAATCAAACAGTCAGCACATCTCAGATCCGTCTCAGCGCCTCTTGTGGCAGTAGCAGCTCATTTTTTGGAGCTTGTAATTTGAGGAATAAAATTCAAACTCAGTAGTGAGTCAAAACGAAGCGTTGGCGTTTAATACATTTCACTAGTAGCTGATTTTGTGTGCCTCAGATTCTATTTTCCTCCTCTATTTATCCTCTGCCTACTCGGGATCCTGCAGAGCACCATATCTGTTGGATCCGGCGAGCGCTCCTACCGGTTGTTTGCAAAATAGAAACTATATTAAGCAAAATGGGCCTTTGATTAGTTCATAAACCACATTCATAAAAGCCAGACTTCTAATATTAAAAGTAAAATCAAACTGAAAATCGAGATTGATTAATATGACGGGGAATTTTTTTGTTTTTTGCCCTATGGCCCAGTCCTACTTCTGACAAAGACTTAGAACTGCTTGCCCACCTCTAAAACCTGCACTGGTTTCATATGAAAATGTACTGTTTTTCCCATAGACTTTTTAAAAAGCGAGAGAAATAAGATCATCATAACGTCTTTTAATCTGGGCTCTGTTGGGCTTAAGACAAACCAACTCTCACAATGACACAATGCCAGAGAGTGAGGTAAATGTGATGCGGTGATGCAATATCTGTATCACAAGAAGCCACAATGAATGGAAAAAGTCTTCATTTGAGGGAGACCAACACATTGTATCAGGCTAATACAAAACATACATAAAGTACACCTTTGAAGTGTGCAAAGTTTTTGTTCTAATTTTACTAATTTAGTTCCATTTTAGTCTTGTTTTGGTCCAGACTGACTGTGTTGTTGACAAAATCTAATGAAAAACAACACTTTTGTGATTGAATTGAACGGAAACAATTTGGTAAAATATGCCAATATTGCACACTTGTATTGCAATTGTAAGTTTTCTTCAATATTGTGCATCCCGGACGCCTTCTCCAAATGGGACATGCTGGAACACCGCCCCAGGGAGGGACCAGAAGGCATTCAGAACTGGTACTTGTCTGTACGTGAAGGAGCAGCGGCCTTACACCGAGCTCCTCCCGCGTGACTGAGCTCACCCTGCGAAGGAAACTCGTTTGGACCGCTTGTATCCGTGATCTTGGCCTTTAGGTCATGACCATGATCTCATGACCATAGGTTGGTCCATTGAATGTTTGACCAGTGATGTACATTAGAGGGCGCTGTGAGAAAGACCACACTGACTGACACTCACCTCAGTTAGAGTGTTGTCTATGCTTAATGGGTTTGGTCCATAGGGGGGCGCAGTAGATGTCAAGTTCTGGCCTGGACGATTTATCATGCTGTGGACGACCAGGTGGAGGGTCCCGTTGTCCAGCCCAGCCACCACTGGATCGAGCGTGATTTCTGCCATATGCCATGGGCTCAGGAGCTCCAGCACCTCCAGCTGACTCAACAAGAGGGAATTAGTCACATGACATTAAAACAGTATGCACTTGTGGCTTTCAAAACTACTGTAGCCCTTGAGCCTTAGTGATACTTGTGAAACACTCCTAGGACTAATTAGGAAACGTAGTCATGCAAAACGACAGCAGAGACCAGAAAAACCTGCCCTTGTTGCTGTGATGCAAATGGAAACAGTTCAAAAAGGAAAGTAAAAAACAACTAAAGTGACCTGTGAACATGACAGTCAGTGTGCGGGAGAGAGTTTGACCACAGACAGGACAAGAAACAAATGTGTCTAGACTTTAAAACTTTTGGAAAAGACATGTTAACTCACGCCACTGAAGTTCATGCAGAGCGTTGAGAAGTCCTTCACTCGAGCCACGGCCCTGAAACAGCCAAAGTTCTTCATGATCCAGTCTATACTGTTCTGGCCCGGCTCCACGCACCCTGAACACAGCAGTCTCTCAGTAAGCACTCATCCTTCAATCTCTTAACCGATGTAACTTTGAACATGCTGTACCGCGCACGTCGTCCCGGGAGAGGAAGGGGTACATGAAGAAGTCATAGATCCACCGCTGTCGCATCGGGTCCATGTCTGAGAAGTGCTCACTCAGCTTCCTAACCCTGAACAGGACAATCAGAGAGGACATGTCTTTGGTTTGGCTCCGTGCTCGAAGACGGTGTTCAACATGTTCAGAACAGAAAGAGAGCGCGTCTGAAATGAGGCTCGTCAAATGTAGAAAGACTGTGGGAGCCCCTGGGAACGGGCTGGAGAGACTGTCTCAGATCCCTGGGAGTGGGATCTGACTAGCTGCAGGAAAACCGTTGGGGTGATTGGGGGGCGTGAGCGTTGGGCCTTGGCAGTGGGGGCTGGGTACCATTACATATTTTTCGATACCAGTACTTTAACAATACTTGGTTTTCGATACCAATACCTGAACGATACTTTTTCCAATACCTATACTGAAATATCTGTCATCCAGAACCAGAAAACAGATCAATAATGTGGAAGATCAGGAAATATTACAATATCAGGTTCATCTCCAATATCAAGAAAAATGGGGAATTATTTGGGGAAAAGATTTGGGGGAAATTGGAAAAATAGGTAATGTATTTTATTTGACCTTTATTCAACCAGGAAAGTCCCACTGAGATCAAGAATCTCTTTTTCAGGGGAGTCCTGGCCCCAGAGGGGAACCTGTTGTACATGTTTTTAGTGGTAGGTGAAACCAGAAAACCCGGAGGAAACCTACGGAGACACTCGGAGAACATGCACACTCCGCAAGGCCCCGTCCAGGTGGGAATCGAACCCGGGACCTTCTAGCTCTGAAGCATGAGCACTAACCACTGTGCCGGAAAATACCCAAAGTATTTGTGTATATTTTTGCCCATATTAATGGACAAAATTTGGGGTAAAAATTGGGAAGATGAGCAAAAAATGGGGCAAGAATAAGAAAAAAAGTGTGTAAGAAATGGGGCAAACATTGGGCAAAAAAATTGGGGGGAAAAATCCTGTATTTGAGCTGAAACAACCAAGTCAACAGCATCAAAACTTGGATCTAAACATGATTTTTTTTCCCGGTACCTGCTTTCAATACTGTCATTTTTCCGACACCAGTACCTAAACTATTTTCCGAGTGGTATCATTTAACGGTACCCAGCCCTATGTAGGACACAGCTTTCTTGGAGCCAAAACCTAAGCTCTGCAACCTCCAACATCAAAAGAGAAGAAAAGTATTTGCATACACACATTATTTCCTTAATTGATCATATGATGATATGATAAAGTAATATTTCATCCAAACTCTTTGAAATAGTATTGGTTGTATTAGAAGGAAATATGGGGAGATGAACAAATCATTATCACTGCCTACATTCTGGCTCAAATGCATGTAATATAGTATATCAGTATAATATAGTATATCAGTCATTTAAATACGCTTGAAAGGCTGCGGCTCGTGATATAACGCTGCAAAGTGTGTTTAAGCAGATGTGAATCACGATCGAATCTCTCTAAATGAAAAGATTCAATTTTTTATCAAAACAACGAGCCACTTTGGTGCTCTAAGCAGAAATGCACGATGCCTGATGGCTGGCTGCGTTGGCACACATCTTCCCCATTGTCCTCATTGAATATAATACTGTTCAGTGTCATTCAGTCACACTGTGCCATAGTAGCGTACAGCGAGCGGCGGCACTGTAAACGACACAGCCCAAAGGACAACTCTTAGAGCAATGGAAGACATGTTCATCTATGTAATATTTTACAAAACAATGAGTAATTATTCATTAATGAGAAATACAATTAGGATTAAATGTATATATCTTCAAGTGCAAATGACAAGTTAACAAAAGTGAGCAGACGGGACAAACGCTCCAGGAGAGGACCGTTGGAACAGATCTGGGATATTTAGCTCGTCTGAAGCCTCATCATATGGTGCCACTTCGAGAAATAAAAAGAATGGTTGAACTAATGCAGTTGAGCAGACTGAAAAGAAATATATCCATGTTTTTTTGTTTTTTTTCAATACTATTTCCATTATGGATTCTCACTGAAGGCACACAGATGGTAGAAAGTTGACATACATTCTTCAAAATCTACTTTGCGCATTTTTGACATTTTCTCAGTGAGCTTCACGATGTCGTAAGGAAATGGTTTACAATTCACAGCCTCTTAACCCCCACCTAAACAGAGCACATTTTCTCCAGTTTGGCTTTACCCAAATCTAAAGCTCCTTGAAAAAAGTGTCAAAATCAAGACAAAAACATGCCAGAAAAGCAACACAATTTTAAAAAATGAAAAAAAACGACAAAAACATGACTAAAAAGCGACAAAGAAACAACAAAAGAGTGACAAAAACAAAAAAAAGTGACTAAAACACAAAAAAAAGTGACAAAAAACGCTTCAAATATGCGACAAATCAGTTACCATCAGTTTTGTAGGTCTTAGCTTTCACTCTGATTTGGGTAAAGCCGAAACTGAAGAAAATGTGCTTGGTTAAGGCGAGAGGTAAAACCATTTCAGGGACAAGGACCTTATGAAGCTCATGGAGAAAATGCCAAGAATAAAGGGAATTTAAAATATAAAATAGTGTGGCCGTGTTTGCGTGTGGATGTGTGTGCGTGTGGGCGTGTGGATGTGTTTGCGTGTGGATGTGTGTGCGTGTGGCCGTGTTTGCGTGTGGATGTGTGTGCGGGTGGATGTGTGTGCGTGTGGCCGTGTTTGCGTGTGGATGTGTGTGTGGGTGGCCGTGTTTGCGTGTGGATGTGTGTGGATGTGTGTGTGGGTGGCTGTGTTTAAGTGTGGATGTGTATGTGGGTGGCTGTGTTTGCGTGTGGATGTGTGCGGGTGGCCGTGTTTGCGTGTGGATGTGTGTGCGGGTGGCTGTGTTTAAGTGTGGCTGTGTTTAAGTGTGGCCGTGTTTGCGTGTGGATGTGTGTGCGTGTGGCCGTGTTTGCCTGTGGATGTGTGTGCGTGTGGCCGTGTTTGCCTGTGGATGTGTGTGCGTGTGGCCGTGTTTGCGTGTGGATGTGTGTGCGGGTGGCCGTGTTTGCGTGTGGATGTGTGTGCGTGTGGCCGTGTTTGCGTGTGGATGTGTGTGCGTGTGGCCGTGTTTGCGTGTGGATGTGTGTGCGGGTGCATACGTGAGCTGGTAGGTGCTGCAGCTGAAGTTCTTGGAGCTCAGGCAGGACAGCAGCTGTTTGGACACAGACTGGAGTAAAGGCGTCATCTTCACCTCCAGCCACATGTCCACCAGGGCCTCGCTGTGCAGGGGCTCTCCGGTCAGGCTGAGGTCCAGGCCCCCCGCCAGGCCCAGCACGGGAACACCCCTCACACTGGCGCGCTGGGGAGGCAACCACACATTACAGTACAGCAAGGTCACAGTTTCAATGGCAATTATTTGGTCAGGATTAGGGCTGGGCACCGTTAGACGATCCAGTCTGGTATCGGGGGAAAAAAAGTTTAGGTTCTACCAGTATCAAGGAAAAAGTCATATATCTTTAGATCCAAATTTTGATGCTGTTTCCCCCCCCCCCCCCCCCCACTTTTGCCAAATGTGTTCCCTTTTTTTTCTCCAAAAAATGTGCCCATGTTTGCCCAATTTTTCCCGTTTTTTACATTCTTTGGCTCAGTTTTTTTTTTATCACTAACATTGTTTCTCCCCATTATATTCCCCATGTTTTCTTTTTTGTGTCTCACAAATATATATACAGACAAATATTTTAGTATAAGTATCGGAAAAAATGTTGTTCAGGTATTGGTATTGTAGCACTTGGTTCAAAGTGTTTTATGTATTTTCCTCCCCCTACATGTTCCAGCCATGTCCTAATGTGTAGAATGAGCTCAGACCTGTTTACCACAACTGCCTCTAAAATCCTGCACTGTCACTCAGAAAGACCTGAGGTGGCAGCAGTGAGCATAAAATGACAAACTTGTCTACAGGTCATCTTGAAGGTCTGGGTTCGATTCCCGCCTGGACGGGGCCTGTGTGGAGTTTGCACGTTCTCCCTGTGTCTGTGCGGGTTTCCCCTACCACTAAAAACATGTACAATAGGCCAGGATGAATGTACTGTGCGAGTGGTTGGTGGTGGTTGGAGGGCAGATGGCACAGACTGGTAGCCTCGCTTCGTTCTATTGTAGCCTTTCCCCCACCAAGTTATGAATGTTGAATAAATAATGAATAATGACCACAACTTGGTGACACAGGCAGTGTAAGCCATTATTAACCAACCTGGGACCTTCATGCTGTGAGGTACAAGCTGTTCAAATCTCATATTGGTTTACTGATAATTGACATTTGGATGAATTCATCTTTCTAAAAGGCGTGTCAGTGTAAGTGTGTCAGGTGACTACAGCATCTTCTTAGCCAAGCCAGCCAATATGACAGTCTTTCCTGTGCAATCTATAGACTAGTCCGGGATCTCAGTTTATTTGTATGACACACAGCAACATCTTGTGCGTCCACAATATGAGCCATCGCAATGAGGGCCTCACGTGAACATGGGAACTGTCTGCTTTTTTGCTGCAAACTCTACCATTGCTAATACTATTACTATCTACTCTTTAGCTAAGGCTTTTTCTGCGAGGTGGCCACTGTGTTCTATCCTGAAGGCAGTGGCGTTGGCCTTAACACCATCATAACACACAGAGGTGAAGAGAAGGTACATATCACTTGTCTGTATCAAAATAAATGTCAGGTTTGACACCTTCCTGTCACTGTGAAAACAAGCGTAGTGACTGCACTTTTAGCCCCAGGAGTGTTGATCTGGATGGCAACATGAAGGCTATTTTAAATTCTCCGTGAGGCCACCCCTGCTACAGAGCGCTGTGTAAGTGGGACGAGAAGGACTTAACAGATCGCTATTGCCGAACTGATTATTATGACTCATAAGAAGTCACACTGTCTTTTGTAGTTTGTTTTAACAGAAGTGTTGAATTTCCGGTAATGGAATAACAATGCAAGAAACTGGTCGGAGTGGAAATTTAACAGCATTCCAACATGCTACATACCACTGGGTATGCAACGGGAACACATACAACCTGATAAAGAGGTGAGTCAATGTATTTTTCCCTCAAATATCGCAATTACGAATACTTAGCCACTGACCACATACAGTGGGTTGCATAAGTATCCAAACCCCTTTAACTTTCCGACATTTTGCCACGCTTTGCTCCACAAACATAAATATATATCATTGAAATTTCACATAAACACACACACACTTAAATTTATACATGATTTTGAACTTTTTTTATGAATAAAATCTGTAAAGTGGGGTTTGCAAAAGTATCTTTCCACCTGTCTGGTGTGTTCTTGGACTTCTTGACCCTGTCTGGTCCCCAATAGTCTTTTAACAGACCTCTGAGACCATCACAGAGCAGCTGTATTTGAACTGACATTAGATTACACACAGGTAGACTCGATTTAGTCATTGGGTCAACATGTGATCATTCACAAATCATCATGTAGTTTCTCAAGACAATTGGTTGCACTAAAAGGAAAGGCCCTTACGGGTACGGATACTTATGCAAGGCCCTGCAACGATGAGGTCAAAGCCTCATTAGAAAATAATTAACATTAACATGTGCAAATCAGTATATAAAAGTGTTCTCTTTACAAAATGCTAGCTCAGGATACACATTCAGTGACCACTAAAAATCATCTTATAAGATGTTAAACCAAAATAAATGATATAAATGCCATGAAAAGGACAAATCATACCTCACCATACATTATCTGGGATTCTTCGGCAAACAAAATGTGAGCATTTGTAGGAACAGGCTCAGATAACTAAAGGCATTTCTGTGACTTCTATGCTCAGAGCCTCCAGAGTTCACTTGCTGAGCTTTAACCATAACTGGAGGCTAAACTCGCACTAATTAGAAGTAAAAGCGGACCCCCGTTCCCCTGTGGGTGAGTCAGTGCAGTGGGGGGGTTTACCATAAAGGTGTAGAGGTCCATGAGAGCCTCCATGACGGAGTGCAGCCTGTGGAGGTGCTGAGGCCCTGTGTCTGTGGAGGGGAGTCCCACGCACTGGAGGAAGCCTTCAGCCGGGTCCATCTGTAACAACAATATGTTAACGTTAGCCACGAGAGGCTGGGGCTACACCTGGCATTTTTAGTTGATCTTACTGATCCTCAACCCACTGAACAAGAACCTACAAGGGAAAGAGCAGCTTGTAGCACAGATTCATGCACACATGAGAGCATTCTGTGTGAAACGCGTTTTGAGACGCAACTGCACAACTTTAATCTTGCACACCCCATGCTGTCCGAAATCAAATCTGCTTATCCAACGGCCAACCTTTCTACTAAAAATGGGAAATATGTGTCTGTGATCACATCTCTGAAGACAGGATTCAGTCAGCGCTTCCAGGATTTTGCAAACATTGAGAAAGAGATGAAACTGTTCTCGACTCCATTCCTGATGAATGTAGAAGTGGAGGAGAGTCTGCAACTGGAACTCATAGTCATGCAGTGTGTCCGACTTTTACCGGAGCTTGGAAAAGGCCAAGTTTCCGCTGACGAGGCGCCAAGCAAAGACAATGATGAGTCTGTTTGGATCAACGTACATCTGCGAGCAAACATTTTCTCTGTTAACTCTGAACAAAAGCAAACAGAAAACCAAAATGACCGATAGCCATCTTTGTGACGTTCTTCACATCTCCACCACCAAGTTCACTCCCGACCTTCCAGCGCAGCAACACTGCTCCCACTGAGTGTAATGCCATTCCGTTATAGGTGAGTTCAAATTATATTCATGTGTTAACGACCACAATTCCTAATAAATTCAGTCAGTTGATGTTAACATTAAGGGATTCATACTGTGAGCTATACATCTCAGTCTGTGCTGGTGAGTGTTGCTTCGCTGTGGATTAACTTTTTTCTTTTTATGTGTAATGTTAACATTTTATTGATTTTGCTAACTTTAATACAATAGAGGTGAAGTTATATATTTGACCTCTACTGAGTGTGGTCCAGTTGTTTGTATATTTTTCTGTATGTGGCCCTCAGTGAAAAAAAAGTTTGGATGCCTCTGGTCTAAAACATGTTCAGCTTCAGCTTGGGCTGCTCAAAAAATGTACTCAAAAGTTTCCCGTTTACTCCAATTATCTTTCCTCTGTTTGATGAAATGTTTCCAGATTTTAAGAAATGAAAAATGCAGTGTTTGTCGCAGATGCAATTTCTCCATCTGTGAGATCAATAAAGTACCATCTTATCTCTTATCTTATCTCTTAAAATATCGTATTTAAAAAACATTGAATTTGACTTGCTTCTGCCTGTATAAACCCTGATTACTGTCTCATGCTTGAGTTTGGCTGTGATGCCAGGGTGACTGTGGGTCAGAGGGGAGCCTCTCCCAGCTGACTAATGCTGGCAAAGGTTGACAACAGCATCTTACTCAGAGGGATGTAAGGACTATAACGAAATCTGAACAGGCCTCTGACTCATGCTTTGCTTACACGCGACAGAACAAGAAGACCATGTCACCCAGAGTAGCTGATAGACAATGGTCTATACCATTCTGAACATAACGTGAAGTACAGATAATATACAAACACATAGACACAAACAACTGACTCACAGATAGGCAGTCACCTTCTCTACGCAGAGAAGTGCAAGACTAGGATAAAAGGGGACTGTCAACGGAGGTCTGGACTTCACTTCTTCTCTTTCTCTGAAGTCACCAGCTGGTTATACTGCTTTGTAACTAGGAACAATGGCAATAAAAGCCTTATCTTTGAGACGACTTCTATCTCCAGTGTATGCTTTGGCTATATCCAAATATCTCTTCTCGCGTCATACAAAAGAACCAGGTCGGAACAGGGACAAGTCAGATCAGAAGCTTACACCATGACACACAATCACAATGGTCACTGGGTCCTGAAGGTTTTCTGTCATTGTTTTATAATTGACACCTGGGTGTGAAATTTGACATAATGAAAGCAACATTCGATAATAGGGATGTAACGATTCACTCAAGCCCCGATTCGATTCGATTTCTGATTTTTAGTTCCCGATTCTTTTCGATTATTTTATAAGAAAATTAAAATGATTTTTTTTTGTCCTTGTAACAAACTCTATTTAGAACAAATTTTACAGTGCAGTCTTTGACCCTCGAATGCCTCACAGCAACGGGTGCAGCCTTTGTAAACATACGCAGGACAAAGACATGACAGTTCTTTGTAGATATTGGATATTTGACAAACGGACATTCGATGAGGAGGTCAGCTGCATCAGAGCAGGTCGGTCAGATGTTTGTCAGTTTATGATCTTTGGTAAACGTCTCTCATAATGATAAACTCTGTGTTAGCCGCTAATGCTAATCTCTGACTTTTGCATCGTCTGCTTCTTCGATGCCTACACGTGTTTTTGTTTCCATAAATCAATGAGGCGTGTGTTGGGGTGTAGCGTGTTGAGGGTGAGGCATGTCTTGGGGTGAGGCCTGTGTTGAGGGTGAGGCGTGTGTTGAGGGTGAGGCGTGTGTTGGGGTGTAGCGTGTTGAGGGTGAGGCATGTCTTGGGGTGAGGCCTGTGTTGAGGGTGAGGCGTGTGTTGAGGGTGAGGCGTGTGTTGAGGGTGAGGCGTGTGTTGGGGTGAGGCGTGTGTTGGTGGTGAGCCTTGTGTTGGTGGTGAGCCGTGTGTTGAGGGTGAGGCGTGTGTTGAGGGTGAGGCGTGTGCTGAGGGTGAGGCATGTGTTGGGGTGAGGCGTGTGTTGGTGGTGAGCCTTGTGTTGGTGGTGAGCCGTGTGTTGAGGGTGAGGCATGTGTTGGGGTGAGGCGTGTGTTGAGGGTGAGGTGTGTGCTGAGGGTGAGGCATGTGTTGGGGTGAGGCGTGTGTTGGTGGTGAGCCTTGTGTTGGTGGTGAGCCGTGTGTTGAGGGTGAGGCATGTGTTGGGGTGAGGCGTGTGTTGAGGGTGAGGCGTGTGCTGAGGGTGAGGCATGTGTTGGGGTGAGGCATGTGTTGGGGTGAGGCGTGTGTTGAGGGTGAGGCGTGTGTTGTGTTGAGGGGGTGAGGCATGTGTTGGGGGTGAGGCGTGTGTTGGGGGTGAGGTGTGTGTTGAGGGTGAGGCGTGTGCTGAGGGTGAGGCATGTGTTGGGGTGAGGCATGTGTTGGGGTGAGGCGTGTGTTGAGGGTGAGGCGTGTGTTGTGTTGAGGGGGTGAGGCATGTGTTGGGGGTGAGGCGTGTGTTGGGGGTGAGCTGTGTGTTGAGGGTGAGGCATGTGTTGTGTTAAGGGGGTGAGGCATGTGTTGAGGGTGAGGCGTGTGTTGGGGTGAGGCGTGTGTTGGGGGTGAGGCGTGTGTTGAGGTTGAGGCGTGTGTTGTGTTGAGGGGGTGAGGCGTGTGTTGGGGTGAGGCGTGTGTTGAGGGTGAGGCGTGTGTTGAGGGGGTGAGGCGTGTGTTGAGGGGGTGAGGCGTGTGTTGGGGTGAGGCCTGTGTTGAGGGTGAGGCGTGTGTTGAGGTGAGGCATGTGTTGGGGTGAGGCATGTGTTGGGGGTGAGGCGTGTGTTGTGTTGAGGGGGTGAGGCGTGTGTTGGGGTGAGGCGTGTGTTGAGGGTGAGGCGTGTGTTGAGGGGGTGAGGCGTGTGTTGAGGGGGTGAGGCGTGTGTTGGGGTGAGGCCTGTGTTGGGGTGAGGCCTGTGTTGAGGTGAGGCGTGTGTTGGGGTGAGGCATGTGTTGGGGGTGAGGCGTGTGTTGAGGGTGAGGCGTGTGTTGAGGGTGAGGTGTGTGTTGAGGGTGAGGCACGTGTTGGGGATGAGGCGTGTGTTGAGGGTGAGGCGTGTGTTGGGGGTGAGGCGTGTGTTGAGGGTGAGGCGTGTGTTGAGGGTGAGGTGTGTGTTGAGGGTGAGGCACGTGTTGGGGATGAGGCGTGTGTTGAGGGTGAGGCGTGTGTTGAGGGTGAGGCGTGTGTTGGGGTGGAGTAGCTGAGGGTGGCTTAACGTCTATTTTTTACATATTTTAAGCAGTTTAAATCGATGTTTAAATCGATTTTTGATTAATTGTTACATCCCTATTCATAATTAATGTTTTTTTTTCTAAAGTCCCTCCCTTTGCTTCCAGTGAACCGGTCTCTCATGTCCAATCAGGAGGGAGGGGAGGATCTTTTGAAAGTTTGTCCGTGCTCTCCTTATTTTCCAAACTCGGAGTGGCTTTTTGGCCCAATCAGGAGGGGAGGAACTTGAGCGTTTACTTTCGAATTTCACTCTCACTCTCTCCTCAGTTGCACCTTCTGTGTCCACTGCAGTTGATATCATAAATACTTACTTTTTGCTTAAATCATTTCAGATGAACATTATGACTACTCTTCCCAGCAGCAGAAGAAGGTTCAAAGCTCAAAACAGTTTTAGTGGGTAAAATGAGGACAGAGGAAATCTGTGTGTCCCGTTTATAAAGGTATGCTTGTATCTACAGTACAGTTGGGCTCCGAGGGGTCGCTCACCTGTACACAGTCAGTTACTCCAGTCGGGCAGGATCCATTTCTGTTCAGAGACAGAGACAGGAGATGTAAAGACGGCGACGACAGGCCCTTTCTAAGAACACTTTTATAGTTACAAATCTCATCTTACCTGAGTCCTAAAGACATCCCTGTGAGGGAGACACAGAGAGACATTTAGATCAGAGACTGTCCAACAGCTGAAGATACACATCAGCTGTACTGTTTAAACTTATCCTCAAACATTATCATAATTACTCTGCTCACGACACAAAAGCAATGATTGTTAATAGCATATATAGTTTATAAAAAGACACTGTAAGGACAATTGGCTCAAAAACACAGAGGCCAGGGGGAGCTCCCCCTGCAGGCAGCACTAGGAATGACTTCAGAAAAATCAAACATCATCAAAGAGCGTGGTTAGCAACTCTGTGGTGCTGCGGTTTACGCTGCTCAACTTCCGCCCAGCTCTGTCTAGCCATAGGATTTCTTGATTTCAGCCACCTCATGTTTCGGTAATACATCCCGTGTAGGGGCTTGTCCTCCCATTCACTGAGCAGTCATCTGTTGGAACCTTGTCCTTGATGTACTTACGGCTAGCGTACAGTCTCAGAGTGCTGGATTTGGGGTGAACCCTCCGTGCAGGTTAGGAGCTTTCGCGTCTTAACATCTGTGGTCTGTATCTCATCCTATGGCCAGCTTATTATTCCTGCAGGGTATCTGATTACTGGCAGGGCGTAGCTTTTTATTGCCCGGGACTTGTTCTTGCCATTGAGCTGGCTTCTTAGGACCTGCCTTACTCGCTACCTGGCAACTTGAGGTTGCCATTTACTTGTGAAATTCTGAGGTCCTCAATGTCTGCTATTGTTCCTTCAGGGAGTGAGACCCCATCTGTGTGGACTACCTTCCCTCTCTTAGTCACCATCCGACCACACTTCTCTAGTCCGAATGACATCCCAATGTCTGCACTGTATATCCGGGTGGTATGGATCAGTGAGTCGATGTCTCGCTCATTCTTAGCGTACAGCTTGATGTCATCCTTGTAGAGGAGGTGACTGATGATGGCCCTGTTCCTGAGCCGGTTTAATGTCAAACAAGTGTATATTCTGTATATTACAACATAGGAATAAACAGAAGAGAAAGAAGACTTCCTAAAGCCAAAGTACATATGATTTAGTGTAGTGTTACTGTACCCCAGCACAGCCCCATCAGGTAGAGCAGCAGGAAGAACCCATGTGATCGCATCGTATAACTGTGGGTCATGTGACTGGTCTCATAGACAGAACTGTGAACACAGAGAGACACACACACAATTATTACCAAGTTCAACAACTCTGCATGTTTTACTAATCTAAAATGAAACACCACAGAGGCGCTCTCTCAACATGTGCTTTCACCTGGAAATAAAGAAATAGACTCCACAATATGGTTTTGAATAGACGTTCCTCCATACAGTTTTACAGGCATGCACTACACTCCAGTCATGTGTTTTGTTTTTCCCCAAAGGATTTGTCGAAATCTGATTGTGATTTATCTGATTTAATAAACCAGACAGGATATCAGGCAAAAAAACAAAAACAAATATTGAGGCAAAGTTTTACTTAAATATTCCAAATTCCCTTTGTAAAAAATAAAAATTGAAAACAGTTAGCTAGCTAGAGTTTATCACGCCATTATGGAAGAGAAGAGTGTGTTAGTGACTCTTTGCTCTCCTCCAGATCGAGGTTAAATGGGTTGCAATGTGCAGCGGAGGGATATACTCAAAATATGTAACAAAAGGATCACTGCAACTATTGATGTTAAAGCGCCAGTGTCTAGTGAAATCAGAAAAACCCTGGAGCTTCCTTCAGCCACATTGTTTTGCAAGATGCTTTTGCACATCTTTGCCGTGTTTTTGTGAGGTTTAGCTGAGTTTTTACTGCAGAGTCCTAATAGCCTGGGAGTACCCATGCTGCTGTGTGCACTCGAATCATTTCCAACTGCACAGCGGCCTGGCGACCATGGCCGAAATCTTTGCATGTGGATTTGGGACCAATCACAGAAGGAGGAGGGACGGCAAGACTCTGACGTTTGTTTACAGATAAAAAACAACAACAACAGTTTATTTACAGATCCAACATGACTGGAATACCCAGAGGAAACCAACATAAACACAAGAACATGTAAACTCCACAGATCAAACCCAGGACCTTCTAGCTGTGACGCACGAGCACTATCCACTGTGCAACTGTACAACATGAAACATAAAACATAACATCAAACTTGGTTGATAAGTAATAAACTATAAAAATGCTATCAGACTATAATGGCATGCATGTAGTAGAATGTATTAACAGATGTGCAGGTGCATTAAGTGTTAGCAGCAGAGTGTGGACAGACCACATACCGGCACAAGAAAATTGGAGCACATTACTCCCATTCTGTCCTCTTTACTTTGGCTACCAGTTCCCTTTCAAATCAATTTTAAAATTCTGCTGACAGTTTTTAAATGCCTAAATTCGCTGGCACCTATGTATCTGTCAGAACTGCTGCAGCTCTACTGTCCTTCCAGAGTTCTGAGGTCTGCAGACCAGCTCCTTTTGTCTGTTCCTAAATCCAAGCGTGTGTCCAGAGGTGACCGAGCCTTTTCAGTGGCGGCCCCTGAACTTTGGAACAGCCTCCTCTACATGTGCGCTCGGCTCAGTCTATAGAGGAGTTTTAATACCAAATTAAAAACTCATCTTTTTGCTTTGGCCTTCGGTTCTATGTAGACCAGACACAGTTGGTGCCTTTATCACCTGTGTTTAAGTTTTATTGTTTTTATTGTACATATTGTTTTTGTACTTGTACAGCACTTTGGTCGACTATAGTTGTTTTTAACTGTGCTTTATAAATAAAATTGACATTGACATTGACATAAAGTAGTGCAATAAAGCATTGTAAATGGCTGGAACAGGTGATGGCGTTCATGAGTCTGACAGAGTCATTGGGATTTTGCTGATGGCGGTGGCGGGAGGTGCTAGCCCAAAGTAGTGTCACATTTTGGTCACTTCCAGGTCACTTTGCTGGCAGACATTGCAGTCTTTGTGATTTGCTAATTCTACGATTTGCGATCACACTCTCAGCTCTGCACCTGATGATGTCACAAAGTGGAAAGCTTTGTATTATGTTATTGGTGACAGAAGCCTTTCCGTGTGAGGTCCTGCGTGGTCTGCTCATCCATCACTACAGCAGGTCAGACGTCCCCTTACATAAGCCAAAGCAGCTGTATCGCCGCGGTGTGGGACTGCCCTGAGTGCTGACTGATAGGCATCGGGGTGTGGCTCCATCCCATTGTACAGGGAGAAATGACCTTTGGCGCAGTGTTTTCAAAGACAGCAGACAATAGGCGCTGGAGAGGGAAGAATGCTCACAGGAGAACAGACACTCGACACCTGTACACTTCAGTCAGCGACGAACAAAACACTGGGCGTGTACACTCACATGAGAGGAGGCGGAGTCTGACTGTGGCCATTATAAAGACTTTGTTTATATAACCATGGCACATGACATGACAGACTACAACTGTATACTGAACTGTCCACTTTATAAACTCATTCATTTCTATTTCTCTGTACAACATTTTTCACAAAAATGTCCCTCATGTTAGGGCATTTCTTTCATTACAGATGTAGTGGGAAACCCCTGTAAAACAGGCTCCGTTACTGTCACCTGACTCTCCTGGGAGCGGAACATCACCAGCAGCTCGTTTGGGGGTCACTCACTGGAGTTTGAACAGTTTAGTTGCTCTTGTGACGTAGCAACATACTGTAATAACATGGACAGTTTCACCGTGTGGCTCATCAATGTCCCATCTTACCTGTTACCGACTCTATAAGACTCAAAGGCAAGAGTTACCTGTGAAGTCGAAAACCATGAAACCTGTCATTGCTATTGTAAATTGCCATTGGAAATCCTATGAGTCACAACAGTATGCACACAGGTACACACAAACACACGCACACACACACACGGACCTGACTGTGTGGAGAGGCATGACCTGCTCAACGACTTTGGCACAAATCAATCAAGTTTTCTCAGTGGTAAAGGAAATAGCCGTGTGCTCTGGTTAATGACAGGCACTGGTGAACACATGAGAATTTTATTATGTTGAAGTCTGTGGCAGAAAATGCCTCAGCTGTTCATTTAGATTTTGCTAAAACTTGCATCATACATTTATTTACTATGTAGCCATACTGTACATAATGGCCATACTGCCAGAAAAATTTTATAAAAGGGGTTATTGCTACGTCTAATGTGGACACTTATTTGTGTCATTGAACGTTTGGAATCTGTTCACACAAAAAATGAAAATGAGTCAAGCCAGTTTCTATATACAGTAAATATATGGTTTCATCACAATGATACAGATACAGACGGCAACACTGTCACACACCAATAAAGTCAAGCCAAAATCTGGTCCATGTGGATGTTTTTTTCACAGCAAATTGTTCAGTAATTAGCAAGAGATAGCACTCAACGCTAACGCTAGTATTTGTAGCATGAACCTAACGTAGCTTCCTGCTTTGCATTGTCAGTTTTTTAAATATTTAAGGGCTATTGAACCACTTTGCTCCTCTCCTCCTTTATTCAGTAGAAAAATAAATTCATAATTCAGCATTTGTAACTCTAATAGTGGAGTTTTTTCTCCTCTTTTTTTCCCTGGGGCTGCTTCGAACATGACCATATATGGGCAATTCCAAGGATGTCATCTGGTTGGATTATGGTGGTTTCTTCTCCATCACTAACAAGTCAAAAGATCAAAGACTTTTTTTTTTTTTATCCGTAAATAAACTACAAGCTTCCGTATATCGAATAGCTCGTCATCATCTTGCCGTCCCTCCTTGTTCTGTGATTGGTTCCCAAATCCGTGCGAAAATTTCGGCCATGGTCCCCAGGCTGCTGTGCAGTTCCAAATGATTCGAGCGCACACAGCAGTCTGGCATTAGCCAGGTTAGAGTTGAGCAGGATATTCTGAAATGTTTCCAAGTAGCCGGCTTACGAATTGTACGTTAGGATTGAAAGCCGCATCAGTGCAGCTAGTTATGCATGTGTTCATGCGAGTCACACTACTGTCCAGGGAATATGTATTTTAGAACATACAAATTCCAACTTTTTTCAACTTTCCTTCAGAAATTGCCTCCTCACTCAGAATCGTTCCATCAAACTAAGAAAAACATAAAAACCTTTCGTGTGCCCTTTTAAATGTCAATTTTAAATGTATTATTGTAGAATCATCAGTGAATTTTATATAGAGAAAGAAGAAAGGTTTGTTGTTGTTGCTTCATTTTTGTCAAGATTTTGCTAGCAATACATTTTGGTCTAGTTTTACTTTACAATAAAATGATTCAAAGCAGAGGCCAGTTTCTTAGTCCCTGCTTTTACTTATGATTTAATTTTGTCGACCCAACTATCTGGAGATTGTACTCAGTGTTTCAGTGATAATTAACTATGTTTGATTTAGCTAATTAAAGTTAAGGTTAACTTAACCTTAAAGGGACTAGATGCAAGTTGGTCATGTTATGCTCACTACTGACTTCGGACCTGAATAAACAACCTTTAGTGACAGTGCAGGATTTTAGAGGCAGTTGTGGTGAACAGGCCTGAGCTCATTCTACACATTAGGACATGGCTGGAAAAAAAAATCATAACAGGTGAAGTTATATTTTAACATAGAAGCCATTCTTAAATGGGAAATTAGAGTTTCTGCTTGGATTTCTTTGCAGGATGTCAGAATAGCCTCCCTGAGCTGCTGTTTGGATGTGAACTGCCTCCCACCCTCATAGATGTTTTGCTTGAGGCTCAAAAGGTTCTCAATAGGGTTGAGGTCAGGGGAGGAGGGGTTCCACATCATGAGTTTCTCTCCTTTTATGCCCATAGCAGCCATTGATGCAGAGGTATTCTTTACAGCAGGACATGGTGCGTTGTCATGATGAAGATGATTTTGTTCAGGAAAGCACGGCTCTTCTTTTTATACCATAGAAGAAAGTGGTCATTTTATATATTTTTCAGAGGTCACACCTTCAGGGATCCTAAAGGGGCCGACCAGCTTTCTCCACATAATTCCAAGCCAAAACATGACTCCGCCCCTCCTTAGTGACGTCACAGCCTTATTGGGACATGGTGGCCATTCACCAACCATTCAGTACTCCAGAGGCACCAGCAGCTTCAAATACCTGTTTGCTGCTTTGTAGCAGCTGTTCTCTTAAGCTGATGTGTTTGTCTGGCAGAAATCGTCCTCATTGTGCCTTTATCTGCACAAACCCTTGTGTGCTCTGAATCAGCCACAAATCTCTTATCAGTACGATGATTACGCTTCATCTTTTGTGAAATATCGAAGGTTTTCATACCTAGTCCAAGGCATTCAACTATTTCATGCTTTTCATCAGCAGAGAGATCCTTTTTCTTTCCCTTATTGCTTGAAAATGATGATCTGCTTAATAATGTGGAACATCCTTTTCCAGTAGTTTTTCCCTTAACTGAGCTTAACCTGACAACTAATCATCCCAGGTCTCTGAGATTGATTTCAGTGATTCAAAGACCCCTTAGACACAACATCATCCATGAGTTTCATTGAAAAACTTTGTTTTACCTTTATGGCACTGAAATACATTTTGCATAATAATTTGGAACACAGTGTAGTTTTAGCCATAAAAATACAACTTATAACAACGTGCTATTTTCAACAACAAAATTAACACTGCAAGGAGATAAATTGTTTGAATCAAAGCTGTCAGCCAGCTGAGGTGTGCTGTCCGTCAGTCTGTGAGAGACTTTGTCTTTGTGGGCTGTACAAATGTAGAGGGCAGTTTGGAGTTCATGCAGTACAGATCAGAGCACTACAACAGTGGAAGAAGAAACCAGGAAACAACCAAAGTGAATAGATTACTCAAAACTGTGTGAATCAAGGTATGCTTTTGACGAGAATCACATGTTCTAACATGGTTTAAAGCTTCAGTCAGTCCATTTCTGTCTTTAAAGTTCCATGCCTGAATAAATACGAAGTTATCACCTCGACTGGACGCACTTGGTCAAATGTTTCACTGCATTAACCACAGGTCTGTGGCCCTCCATGCCATAGACAATGAGAACCATATGTTTACATACACTTCATAAAAAGACACATTTACATTTTTTTTCCTCACTGCCAGGCATGAAACCAGAATGAACAAAAAATATTTATATTTGTCAAATTTCAGAAGAATGAGAGATAGAATTGTCTACACTATTTGTTAAGATTAAGATTAATATACCTTTAAACAGTTTGGGAAAGCCCAGATGACGATGTCATGTCCTTCGAAGCACAAGTCTGGTTCATCCTTGGGTGCAATTTCAAGACACTTGAAGGTTCAGGTTCATTGTTAAACAATGATGGAAATGTCCAGTCATCATACAGATCAGAAAGAAGGCGGGCTCTGTGTCCCAGAGATGCTGTGTCTGAAATGTGAAGATCAACCCAAGAACAAATGCAAAAGACCTGGTGAAGATGCTGAACCTGGTAAGAGGTACGACACCCTGAACTACAGTTACACTGTTCGCTGAGGAATAGCCATACACCCAACAGCCATAAAAAATGCTGAAGAAGACATCATTCTACATTTCTCACAGTCCCAGCTCTGCCCGAGACTCCATCAGGGTCATACTTCCAAACGGTTCAACAGGAAACCTGTGTGTCTGTGTAAGGTAGGACATCTGAGTGCTGAAAGGATCAGATGGAGTCTGGATGTACTGTTTTCAAAAATACAAAGGAGCACATCATCATGATGATGATAGGAAGTGGAGGACCCACTTTTTATTTATTAAACTGACTTCTCTTCTCTTGCAGGACTTTACATCCTGTTTAAGGGTGAAAAAGGGAACAAAACCAAATTAACACCAAGAGGACACTCCAGGGTTTATACTATAGGACCTTTAAAGTGGACATTATGCAGAATGTTTAGAAACATTGTTTTCATTTACATTCATAACTTCAAATAACCAAAGTATGGAAAAAGCAGTTTATGAGAGGGACTCCCGGGACCTTGTAACTGTGAAGCGCAAACGCTTATCGGTGGCTTGCACGAGGACACAGCACATAAGATGTGCCATCCTGCTGTGTCCTGATGGAGACATGTACAGCAGAGTGAGCAGAGAGTGAGTGCTGCTGTTGGGTCATTTCGCTGTGCACACATGAAGAGCAAACACCATCAAAACCCTCGCAAACATTTGCTCACACAAACTGATTTGTTCAACTGTCAAAGGGCTAGGCCACTTTCTGTTGAATGATATACTGTAATTTCACAAACGCAACTTATACAAATGAAAACTAAAGAGTGTCATTAGTGACTTGTTTATCGAGCAGAGACGTAATCATTTCCGGGAGAGAGAACTCGACTTGAACTCAACACGACTTTGTGAGAGTCAGAGGGGCAGTGACTCCGACATGTGAGAGTCAGAGAGGCAGTGACTCTGACATGTGAGAGTCAGAGAGGCAGTGACTCCGACATGTGAGAGTCAGAGAGGCAGTGACTCCGACATGTGAGAGTCAGAGAGGCAGTGACTCTGACATGTGAGAGTCAGAGAGGCAGTGACTCTGACATGTGAGAGTCAGAGAGGCAGTGACTCTGACATGTGAGTGTCTGAGGGGCAACAACTCGGACATTTGAGTGTCTGAGAGTCAGTGACTCCGACATGTGAGTGTCTGAGAGTCAGTGACTCCGACGTGTGAGTGTCTGAGAGTCAGTGACTCCGACGTGTGAGTGTCTGAGAGTCAGTGACTCCGACATGTGAGTGTCAGAGAGTCAGTGACTTCGATATGTGAGTGTCAGAGACTCTGACATGTGAGTGTCAGAGGGGCAGTGACTCCGACATGTGAGTGTCTGAGGGGCAGTGACTCTGACATGTGAGTGTCAGAGGGGCAGTGAAACTGACATGTGAGTGTCAGAGGGGCAGTGACTCTGACATGTGAGTGTCCGAGAGTCAGTGACTCTGACATGTGAGTGTCTGAGAGTCAGTGACTCTGACATGTGAGTGTCTGAGAGTCAGTGACTCTGACATGTGAGTGTCTGAGAGTCAGTGACTCCGACATGTGAGTGTCAGAGGGGCAGTGACTCTGACATGTGAGTGTCAGAGGGGCAGTGACTCTGACATGTGAGTGTCAGAGAGTCAGTGACTCTGACATGTGAGTGTCTGAGAGTCAGTGACTCCGACATGTGAGTGTCAGAGGGGCAGTGACTCTGACATGTGAGTGTCAGAGGGGCAGTGACTCCGACATGTGAGTGTCTGAGAGTCAGTGACTCTGACATGTGAGTGTCCGAGAGTCAGTGACTCTGACATGTGAGTGTCAGAGGGGCAGTGACTCTGACATGTGAGTGTCAGAGGGGCAGTGACTCCGACATGTGAGTGTCAGAGGGGCAGTGACTCTGACATGTGAGTGTCAGAGGGCAGTGACTCCGACATGTGAGTGTCTGAGAGTCAGTGACTCTGACATTTGAGTGTCAGAGAGTCAGTGACTCTGACATGTGAGTGTCAGAGGGGCAGTGACTCCGACATGTGAGTGTCAGAGAGTCAGTGACTCTGACATGTGAGTGTCAGAGGGGCAGTGACTCTGACATGTGAGTGTCAGAGGGGCAGTGACTCCGACATGTGAGTGTCTGAGAGTCAGTGACTCTGACATGTGAGTGTCCGAGAGTCAGTGACTCTGACATGTGAGTGTCAGAGGGGCAGTGACTCCGACATGTGAGTGTCAGAGGGGCAGTGACTCTGACATGTGAGTGTCAGAGGGGCAGTGACTCCGACATGTGAGTGTCAGAGAGTCAGTGACTCTGACATGTGAGTGTCTGAGGGGCAACAACTCGGACATTTGAGTGTCTGAGAGTCAGTGACTCCGACATGTGAGTGTCTGAGAGTCAGTGACTCCGACGTGTGAGTGTCTGAGAGTCAGTGACTCCGACGTGTGAGTGTCTGAGAGTCAGTGACTCCGACGTGTGAGTGTCTGAGAGTCAGTGACTCCGACATGTGAGTGTCAGAGAGTCAGTGACTTCGATATGTGAGTGTCAGAGACTCTGACATGTGAGTGTCAGAGGGGCAGTGACTCCGACATGTGAGTGTCTGAGGGGCAGTGACTCTGACATGTGAGTGTCAGAGGGGCAGTGAAACTGACATGTGAGTGTCAGAGGGGCAGTGACTCTGACATGTGAGTGTCTGAGAGTCAGTGACTCCGACATGTGAGTGTCAGAGGGGCAGTGACTCTGACATGTGAGTGTCAGAGGGGCAGTGACTCCGACATGTGAGTGTCTGAGAGTCAGTGACTCTGACATGTGAGTGTCTGAGAGTCAGTGACTCTGACATGTGAGTGTCAGAGGGGCAGTGACTCCGACATGTGAGTGTCAGAGGGGCAGTGACTCTGACATGTGAGTGTCAGAGGGCAGTGACTCCGACATGTGAGTGTCTGAGAGTCAGTGACTCTGACATGTGAGTGTCAGAGAGTCAGTGACTCTGACATGTGAGTGTCAGAGGGGCAGTGACTCCGACATGTGAGTGTCAGAGAGTCAGTGACTCTGACATGTGAGTGTCAGAGGGGCAGTGACTCTGACATGTGAGTGTCAGAGGGGCAGTGACTCTGACATGTGAGTGTCAGAGGGGCAGTGACTCCGACATGTGAGTGTCTGAGAGTCAGTGACTCTGACATGTGAGTGTCCGAGAGTCAGTGACTCTGACATGTGAGTGTCAGAGGGGCAGTGACTCCGACATGTGAGTGTCAGAGGGGCAGTGACTCTGACATGTGAGTGTCAGAGGGGCAGTGACTCCGACATGTGAGTGTCAGAGAGTCAGTGACTCTGACATGTGAGTGTCAGAGGGGCAGTGACTCTGACATGTGAGTGTCAGAGGGGCAGTGACTCTGACATGTGAGTGTCAGAGGAGCAGTGACTCTGACATGTGAGTGTCAGAGAGTCAGTGACTCTGACATGTGAGTGTCAGAGGGGCAGTGACTCCGACATGAGAGTCAGTGACTCCGACATGTGAGTGTCTGAGAGTCAGTGACTCCGACGTGTGAGTGTCTGAGAGTCAGTGACTCCGACATGTGAGTGTCAGAGGGGCAGTGACTCTGACATGTGAGTGTCTGAGAGTCAGTGACTCTGACATGTGAGTGTCAGAGGGGCAGTGACTCCGACATGAGAGTCAGTGACTCCGACATGTGAGTGTCTGAGAGTCAGTGACTCCGACGTGTGAGTGTCTGAGAGTCAGTGACTCCGACATGTGAGTGTCAGAGAGTCAGTGACTTTGATATGTGAGTGTCAGAGACTCTGACATGTGAGTGTCAGAGAGTCAGTGACTCTGACATGTGAGTGTCAGAGGGGCAGTGACTCCGACATGTGAGTGTCAGAGGGGCAGTGACTCTGACATGTGAGTGTCAGAGGGCAGTGACTCCGACATGTGAGTGTCTGAGAGTCAGTGACTCTGACATGTGAGTGTCAGAGAGTCAGTGACTCTGACATGTGAGTGTCAGAGGGGCAGTGACTCCGATATGTGAGTGTCAGAGAGTCAGTGACTCTGACATGTGAGTGTCAGAGGGGCAGTGACTCTGACATGTGAGTGTCAGAGGGGCAGTGACTCTGACATGTGAGTGTCAGAGGGGCAATGACTCCGACATGCGAGTGTCTGAGAGTCAGTGACTCTGACATGTGAGTGTCCGAGAGTCAGTGACTCTGACATGTGAGTGTCAGAGGGGCAGTGACTCCGACATGTGAGTGTCAGAGGGGCAGTGACTCTGACATGTGAGTGTCAGAGGGGCAGTGACTCCGACATGTGAGTGTCAGAGAGTCAGTGACTCTGACATGTGAGTGTCAGAGGGGCAGTGACTCTGACATGTGAGTGTCAGAGGGGCAGTGACTCTGACATGTGAGTGTCAGAGGAGCAGTGACTCTGACATGTGAGTGTCAGAGAGTCAGTGACTCTGACATGTGAGTGTCAGAGGGGCAGTGACTCCGACATGAGAGTCAGTGACTCCGACATGTGAGTGTCTGAGAGTCAGTGACTCCGACGTGTGAGTGTCTGAGAGTCAGTGACTCCGACATGTGAGTGTCAGAGAGTCAGTGACTTCGATATGTGAGTGTCAGAGAGTCAGTGACTCTGACATGTGAGTGTCAGAGGGGCAGTGACTCTGACATGTGAGTGTCAGAGGGGCAGTGACTCCGACATGAGAGTCAGTGACTCCGACATGTGAGTGTCTGAGAGTCAGTGACTCCGACGTGTGAGTGTCTGAGAGTCAGTGACTCCGACATGTGAGTGTCAGAGAGTCAGTGACTTTGATATGTGAGTGTCAGAGACTCTGACATGTGAGTGTCAGAGAGTCAGTGACTCTGACATGTGAGTGTCAGAGGGGCAGTGACTCTGACATGTGAGAGTCAGAGGGGCAGTGACTCTGACATGTGAGTGTCAGAGGGGCAGTGACTCTGACATGTGAGTGGGCCCTTCAAACAAAGCGAAGTACAGCATGGTTCTAAATAGGTCACCCCTCTTAGGGTTGTCACAGGAGGAAACACTATTTTTGGAAAAAATTAAATTCTTTGGAGCCAGGCTTGTTTTTGAGTGATGCAAAGTCTGCCTATGATTTAGTTTTACCTATGGCCAGTAGGCGGTGGTTTTGGAGCAATGTCAACACCCTGACAGGAGGACCAAAGAGAAGTGTTACATGTTACTACAATTGAACAATGATGTGTAGAAGAGAGAAGGCTGTGTAAGTAATGATTCTAAATGAACCCATGTATGTATGTATCATGCTGGTAGTTAGAGAGCCAATGGGGCATTCAAACTTAAAAAAGGGAGACAAAATAATTATATATTTCTCAAACATATGCAAATGAAAGAAAGCACATCTCCGGGAATGTTTCTGACGAGAGAGACATGCAAAGCTACTGAAACTTTAGCTTAGCGTACTAAAAACCCATGAAGTGGTTCCCATGCCCCCTCTTCATTATCTGATAACATTATTTCTCCAGGCACTTGAAGCATGTGCCCATTGCTCCACAGCGGGCCCTTTGCCTTTGCTTTTGTCTGTGCATATTTGAAAGAAAGTACACAATAGAAGGTTGTAGTACTGTAACACAACATGTGTCTCAGAGGGTTTGGAATCTCAGCAGCAGAAGCCCTAAGGAAACACTGGCAACATCATGATATTCAAAGCTCTATGTTCAGATACGGATGCTTCAGTGGCTAAAACAACAGGGTGCATCTCGAGGCGAGTAGGACTTTTCACTCTACTATCAATAAAAACGTTCCCACTGTCAGTCACAAAACATTTAGCTTATAACAAAAGGCAAAGGTTGCGTTCCTTGCTCCTATGAGGAATGTTTCTTTGAAATATGGTGAATTCTGAATTAGTGTCACAATTACACCACTAGGACATAAATCAACTTTACGCTCGGGTACTCAACAGTTAAGCAGTACTTTCACCAAATACGTTTTAGTAATAAAGAGAAGTCACAGTTTGTTGAGTAAGTATTTTGGACACTTGTTTATGTATAAGCTCAGTTGTACAGGAGTTTTCCATCATGTGTACCAATTATAGATGGTGGTTTAGCAACCTTGTCTCTAACAAACATTTGTTTGTAATATTGAACATTCACAGACTGTTTTTTCACAGCCCGAGCGCCTATAACACCAAGGTGAGTATTTACTTTACGGCTGTGCTTCAGATATATCAAAAATAAAGGGCTGACCGTGGCTCAGTAGTGGAGCAGTGAGGCATAACTCGACAGCCAGAAGCAGATTCACGTTACTATCCCATAGCCCAAAGCAAGTGTGGCTAAAGAAGGAACTTTCCATCACTGAGGAAAGTATGAATCATAGCGCACTTTGGGACTATTATTACGGGGTTATTATTATTGCGTGGAAGTAAAGTCATCCAATAGTAAAAGTAAAAACATGATCTGTCCAAAAATAATAATTTCAATTTAACTTTTCAACTTATATTGTAAAGTTGGATTTAAATTTTGTATAAAACAGAAACAAAGATGACGGTGAGCGTGTCATGTGGGTTAGTTAAATGTCAAAACAGCAGAAACCACGTCATCATCATAATCTTCTAGTGAAATAACTTGAAATGAACGACCAAACATTTATTCATTACAACCAAACTATTTCTCCAGACAAACAGAGCAATGTAATCATACTAAGCCTTCATTGAGCAAGCGGTAAAATTAATTTATGTTTGAAAAGCACTGGTCGGGAAAGTTTCTGTGCGATCAGATGTTTGAAAACAGCATTGTGCAAGGGTTTGTGGGCGGTTAAAATCATCAAAGCTCAAGATTGAAATGAATCCACATTTGTCATGACGGCTGGCGTTTCCAACCTTTTCCAACAATGGCAACCAAAGTCACAATTCAAGAAGCAAAAAAGAAGTTGTCATCCCACTAATTATGGCTGTTTCTGAGCGTGAAAGTCTGATTTAATGGACTGACCGAATGAAACCTAACATTCTGATGTTTAAAAAGAATTCACTCAAGTTGAAATAAATAAAACATAATGTAAGGTATAATATAACAAACACAAACTACATTGTTTTCCTAGGTCCGCATAAGGCTTTTGCCACTTGCATTTAGTGAGACATCAAAGATACATCAAAAAGTGACTTCCAAGTACATGTCCAACAGTAAATCCCTCCCAGCATTTTCCTGGTTAAGATACAGCACAAAGTGACAGCGTAGTCAACGTTACCTGTGTGGAAAACAGATTGGAGCAGTGATTCGCGAGAGGCTCTGAGCTGGTGTGCCGGTGCCGCCGCAGGTGGAGAGTGAGTCTACCTACAGCTCCAGGGCGAGGTGTGGCTGCGCTCCCGGGGGACGGCTCTGTACTCCTGCTGGGGCCAATGAGGGCAGGGGCTGGGCTGGAGCTCAGCCTGAGAGACGAGAGCGACAGTGTTAGAGAGCCAAGGCTTCACACTGAACCCCCCGGGGGAAACCATTGCTGAAGAACAATTTCACTTCGACTTGAAACAACTGCACGCTCCTACTTTGGTAGAAACATGTTGTCCTCTTTCCTGTGTGTGAGCGGCAAAAACTTTGTGTCTGTCTGCTCTGTTACATCAACACTATCAACACCAAAACTTAAATCACACTTTTACACTGAAGTGCAGGGTGAGTATGAGTGTTACTGTCTGCTTGACTGATGGATCGTATATTTTCACCAACTACTTCTTTGCCTTTATTTAATTACACAAAGCTATTCCCAAATTGTCATTATTTTACAGGTAGAATTACATAGACAGCAACATTTAGCCATAACTGAACTGTTCCGAGGCCCCCCAAGCCTGCTTGGAACTCCACATCACAAGTGGTTTGGAGAGTTTTTTTGTTTTGTTTTGTTATGTCTGTTTTTGTGAGAGAATAACACTAGAACATAGCGAAAAGTTTATTATATGCTTAACATGGAACAGTCCAAAGAGAAAGCTTGATTGATTGAAATTCAAACTCACAAAGCCAAACTGAAATTTCCATGATACAACAATGTGTGTAACAGATGCTAAGTCATTCTTCAGAAAAGCAGCCAAGTGACAATTGGATTATGTTTTGACTAGCTACACGTGGGCGGACCCAGGACTTAAAAGAAGATGTAGTCAGACCTGTTTTTCTTGTTATTACATATACCCATTACCTACAAAACATTCCACTTATGTGATATGATGAAATAAACCTATTTCACACGGGTAATACATTTATTTATCCAAGTAAATGACATCAAACTAAAATACATAATTTTAAACAGGTTTTAAATGTTTTGACTGTTGACATGAGGACACACCACACTTATATTGTGTTCTAGTATCACTTTAAGGTTCGTTTTGTCAGACACTAAGGTAAGAGATGTTAAAGATCTTTTACCTTTACGTCACCAACGTGGTGCCCGCGGGCACCCAGGGGCCCTTGGGACTTTTTCTAAAGTGTAAAACACTTCATTTTCTTGAATCTAATTCTTAAAATACAGTTATATATTTAAAATAAAGCTATTTTAATATAATATGGGGTCAATATCCTATAAGTGAACAGTGTACGTTTAAGTCTTTAGGATTTGTTTTTAACTGGTAGCCCTCGAACAACTTAATGCTCTTAAAGTAGCCCTCAGCTGAAATAAGGTTGGTGACCCCTGCTTTACATGTTTCAGCCGCCATCTGCAGGCCGTCATCAGAAGTATCACCGGCGTGCGGTGACGTGGTGATACTTCTGATGACGGCCTGCAGATGGCGGCTGAAACATGTAAAGGTAAAAGATCTTTAACATCTCTAACCTTAGTGTCTGACAAAACGAACCTAAAAAGTGATACTAGAACACAAGTAGACACAATGAACGTTACGAGGTTTCTTATATTGTGTATTGTGTCCTCAGTCCTCAGCAAGGAAATGAATTTGGACCATTAAACATGGATCCTTGAATATTTACAACTCCCTCTTTCCTCGTTTGTCAACAAAAAAAATAAAAGATTGCAAAACAATAGAGCAAACAACTATAGTTCCTTTCCACTAGATGGCAGCATGGGTCGGCTTGACTGCATTTTCTAACCCCCAGCCTTCACTGAGCGCATTTGGGCTCATTTGAAAGCTAAGACCTACAAAACTGACTTTTGGGACTGTGACTTTATTGTTACTTTGACCACTGCATTTTTGTCACATTTTTTAAGCATTTGGTTGTCATGTTTTTTTTTGTTTCACTTTTGTCACTTTTTTGTTGTGTTATCGTCACTTGTTTGCTGCCTTTTTGTTGCATTTTTTATGCTTTATTGTCACCTTTTGTTGCACTTTTGTCACGTTTGTATCACTCTATGATCGTATTTTTTGTCGCTTTTCCTTTGTGTTATTGTTGCTTTTCTGGCCCGTTTTTGCCGCTCTTTCGTCGTTTTTTTCGTTGCATTTTCAGCTGTGTTTTCATCGCTATTTTGACACTTCTTTTTAAAGAAGCTTTTAAATTTGGTTAAAGCCAAACTACAGAAAATGTGCTCGGTTCAGGTGGGAGTTCAGAGTTGAATAAAAAAGATTGCAAACTCTAGCTACAGTTCTCTTCCACCAGATGGCAGCATGAGTCGACTTGACTGCAGTTTCTAAGATGATATAAACGAGTTTCTTGATCTAAATACATTTACGTGGCGTTATTATAAGTATTAGTGTGTAGTATTATTATTAATGTGATGTACGTACCTTACGGAAATTAAAATAAATAAACTATTTGATGAAGTATTTTTAAAGGAGCGTAAATGATGACAATTGTCCCTTTGCAGTTACCGTAGTCATAATGGCGGCCCCGTGGAGGCATGGGTGACGCAAATCTGGTTGTCTCACTGACAGGAGCTGTTCAACGTGAAACAAGAATAGAGTAACTTTATTACATCGCTGGTTTATTCGAAAGGCGCACTTTTTACCGGACTACCAAATATAATGGCAGCTCCTTGACCAGCATGTCGGAATATCGTGCAGAAGCTGTGTCCGTGAAGGTTGTGCTGTTAGCCCGCCACAGCTGAGTCGGTTCCCGGGAACATGTCCTCCTGTATGAGGGTCTGTGTTCGCTGGGGACAGTGGGGGGTCGCCCTCAGGAGATGCTCCAGCTCAGACGCGGGGGTCCGAGTGAGGTTTGCCCCGAGCCCCACAGGTGAGGGAGCCGAGGCTGAACAGCTGCGTGTGCTGCACTACTACACCAGCACATGAAGACTTCATGTGTTATGACATGCTTAGTCTTCAGGCTTGTGTCAAATGTTGTTTCTACATACATGTATTATGTATGTTTGTTTTATTAATAAATAAGGCTATAAACACTCGGGCTTGGCGAATGGACCAAAAGTCATACCCGATATATTTCGGTTTAATAATATTCAACCGAAAAATATCGGGATTATATTGTACTTAGGCTAATTAAAGTACAATAAGTAATATAAAGTACAGCCCTCCTCTCAAGTACCAGTGTTTTTTAGTTTTAATCAAAATGTGCCCAATATTTCTGCAGAGGTAAAATTATGACAAAATATTATAGTTGACAAAATTAACTCTAGTGCCAGATCAAATCAGGTCTAAACCTGAAAAGGGTCCAAACATAAAATCTAAATTGGACTAATGTCTAAACTGCGGGTAAACCATATCTAAACCAGAGAAGCGCTGACCTTGTGCATTATTAAAGCATCATTAAAATGATCTCTAATTTGTATAGCACTTTACAACAACACCAAGGAAACCAAAGTGCTTCACAGAA
The DNA here is from genome assembly GCF_951799975.1 of Gobius niger. Classification (NCBI taxonomy): domain Eukaryota; kingdom Metazoa; phylum Chordata; class Actinopteri; order Gobiiformes; family Gobiidae; genus Gobius; species Gobius niger. Next base: position 7,363,908 of record NC_136854.1, read on the forward strand.
AGATAAAAACAGTTTAAAAACACAAAATTATGTCATCCTAGACCAGAGGTGCCCAAACTTTTTGTCTCCGAGGGCCAACATGGAAAAGTGCCTGTGGGTAGCAGGCCAAACACGGCGACGTGAAGCGTGAAGCACATATAACTGCCAATAATAATAGTTTCGGATGCATTTGATTCTATCTATGCAAATAACATGCTATATTAAAACAAATGTTAACTATGGAAAAAGCTTTGTTTTAGTAATAGAAAATCAACTGTAGCAATTTAGTGCAAAATGTAAAAAACAACACCTACATCTACAGGACTTGTAGTGACTTTACCTCACGTCACTATGACCACTATAGGTAATTTGTTAACTCAAAGAAAATGCCACATTAGATCATTTTGAAACCATTTTGAAACAACCTTTCCAATAAAAGAAAACTGGAAAAGTTGATACTACAATGTGATTGATAAACATCAAGACACCACAACAGTGTTTCCTTAAATTTGCGAAAGGAGTGAAACAGCACCCCCAATTAGACAATGGTGGGTGCCCAAACAGTGTACTGCATCCATATTTACCATTGAGAATGAATGCGTCCGAAATGAGCAGATTGGTAAGAGCTCTTACGCCAAACCGGATGTGTGTCAGCGTCCGCCATGACAAGATGCTTCTGAATTGTGCTGTCAGTTAGGAAGGAGTTAGGAAAAGGAGCCTCAATGCTAACTATCATGGCCATTTTAGCATAGGGACCTCTGGTGCTAACTAACCGTTGTTGAGATAAAATAACACTAAAGGGAAATGTATGGCTCATTTGGATTTTATTTCTCCTTAAAGGGACTATACGGAGATTAAAAATGTTAAAATTAAGTATTTTCCTCCCCCTACATGTTCCAACAATGTCCTAATGTGTAGAATGAGCCCAGACCTATTCACCACAACTGCCTCTAAAATCCTGCACTGTCACTAAAAACGGTGTTGCTTAGGCCCGGAGTGCCGTCATGCACGAGCTTAATATAGAAGGTGCAGTTACACATATGACCTGAGGTGGAGGAGTATAAAATGGCTAACTTGCGTCTAGCCCCTTTAAATGTCTTTGTTTGGACACTATGTTGTTGTTGTTGTTGGACACTGTACAGTAGGGGGCGAAATGCGCTTTTGTTTGCCCTGCACTCCACCAATAACTTTAAAGAAAAAGAAAAATAGCTGTTGGTGATGTCACTTCTTCTGGGTAGGACGTACAGATTGTGCAAAATAGCTCTGAAGCTCTAGTTCACTAACTGCATAGATCTAACAGTTGACCCCATGAAAGGTTAAGGATTAGTTGCTAGTGTTCATGTTTAGAGGCTACAATTTGATGGTTTCGGACGCAGCCTTTGTATAAACCACACTCAGCGCAAAAGGAGGCCAACAGAATTGTTTCGGTGGGCCAAATTTGGCCCGGGGGCCCCACTTTGAGCACCCCTGCCCTATACATTGTTTAGTGCATTCTAAGTTTAAAGGCCAGTTTGAAAAGATGAGTCTTTAATCTGGACTTAAAAAGTGACAGATCTGTGAGAACATGCAAACTGAGGGGCAGGGGTGGTGCGACCACCACAGAGGAACGATCGCCACACTGTTTGTACCGGGATCTGGTCACGACAAGAACCATTTGCTTGGAGGACCGAAGAACTCTGCTGGGGCGATGTACGGTCAACTTGGTATAATGTAAATGTAATCAATAATTAAAGCAGGCAAATTACATTAAATAAAGTAATGTCAAATTGGCCTGTTAAAATCTCAGAGAGTCTCATCTTCGAAAATACTTCCAGCTTTACTTTGTGCCACCATAGCCCTATTTTCTCGTTTGTGTTGCAGGGTTCTTGCACCTGGGCGGCCTGCGCACAGCTCTCTACAACTATCTGTTCGCCAAGAAGTACGGAGGCACCTTCATCCTGCGCCTGGAGGACACTGACCAGAACCGGCTGGTGCTTGGAGCTGCGCAGGCCATAGAGGACATGCTGGACTGGGCAGGTAAGGACCATGTGAGGGCTATAACCAGGTCATAGAGGACATGCTGGACTGGGCAGGTAAGGACCATGTAAGGGCTATAACCAGGTCATAGAGGACATACTGGACTGGGCAGGTAAGGACCATGTGAGGGCTATAACCAGGTCATAGAGGACATGCTGGAGTGGGCAGGTAAGGACCATGTAAGTGCTATAACCAGGTCATAGAGGACATGCTGGACTGGGCAGGTAAGGACCATGTGAGGGCTATAACCAGGTCATAGAGGACATGCTGGACTGGGCAGGTAAGGACCATGTAAGGGCTATAACCAGGTCATAGAGGACATGCTGTACGGGGCAGGTAAGGACCATGTGAGGGCTATAACCAGGTCATAGAGGACATGCTGGACTGGGCAGGTAAGGACCGTGTCAGGGCCATAACCGGGCCAAATACAAATCCACACATACATTGCTGTGATGTCACGTGAACACAACCTGTTGGCTAAAGTTGTCATGAAAGGTTGAACCCTAAGTAATAAATTACATTTACTGTTGTGCACCTCCGTTGTGTCGGTCCCTACATAAAGCCTGTCTGTCTGACCCAGGTATCCCCCCAGACGAAAGCCCCCTACGCGGAGGGCCGGTGGGGCCATACCTCCAGTCCCAGAGACTGGAGCTCTACTCCTCCACTGCCCAGCAGCTGGTCCAGTCTGGACATGCGTACCACTGCTTCTGCACCCCCCAGAGGCTCCAGCTGCTCAAGAAGGAGGCCTTACGTAGCGGACAGACTCCCAGGTACTCCGCAATCCCACTGCTCCAGTATCTCGGGCAGCCCCCATTGAGCGGCTCATCATGATCGTCCTGGATGTGTGTGTGCTGTATGTGCAGGTATGACAACAGGTGTCGCCACCTACCTGCCGCACAGGTGGAGCAGCGGCTGGCCCAGGGGCTCAGTCATGTCATTCGCTTCCGTCTACAGGAGGGAGCAGAGCCTTTCCACGACCTGGTGTTTGGCTGGACCCGACATGAAGTGGCGCAGGTACGACCCAGGTCACTTGAGTTGATATTTTGGTACATTTTGGATCAAATTTACACGAAACATTTACACACTACGCAGCAACAGAGTAATGTCCAAATTATAGCAGAATTAGGTAATGATAAAAAACGTTTTTGAAGTCTCGGCTAATATTTACTATAGATTAAAAAAGAAATATCAAGCATGGGTTTAAATTACTTGCATTGAGAATATCAATCTTGTTTTGAGAGGACATTTTCCACTGGTTCTGAGTACATCACGCTTGAAATAAGAAAGTAAAACAACAAGTGCAATCCCCCACACTTTTGAATGGCCTTTTCCTGAAAATCCTCTCCAGACAGCGCTCATCCCTGCGGCTTGTGCACCTTTTTATTCCACAATTTCCCTTCCACTTAACTTTCTGCTTTGATGCATCACTTTGAGAACATCCAAATTCTTTTACTATTACCTTTTGAGGCTTTTGTCAATGATGGTTTTCTGCACACCTGTCAGATCAGAAGTCTTCCCCATGATTGTGAATTCTAGTGAATCACTGAGACCATTTAAAGTCTCAGGGACCGTTTGCAGGTGTTATTTAGCTGATGAAAGGGTAACACTTTGAGACGACAATATAGTACCTTTTCACAATATTCTAGTTTTCTGAGATTTTCAATTTGTGTTTTTTACAAGCTGTAAGCCTAAATCATCATGCAAAGTGAGATATATCAAGCCTTAAATAAATAAATCAAACATTTCAGAAAATTTGAATATTTTGAAAATCGACTGTAAGCCATAATCATCACAATTACAACAAAGGCTTAACATATCTCACTTTGCATGTCATGAGTCTATATCATATATTAACCTCACATTTGAAGTTGTATTACAGAAATAAATGTTTTTCACGATATTCTAATTTTCCGAGTTAATCTGTACTCCTGAAACCCAGTACCACCAGGAACACTAGACAGAAGCTTGTAAAAACATCTTTTCTGTGAGCACATCAGCAATTAATTCAATATAAAGTCATTCACAGGTTTTTTTAGTTTTTTTTTTAGTTTAAGTGTGCAGAAGTGCACAAATTTATTTGAGCAATTTTACATTCATCTTATCTTTCAAAATTCATACAGTGTGGATACTCAAAATGGAGTCGGCTGAAGCAATAAGCTTATAAGTGCCGACCCCATGTTCAATTCAATGTACATTTACATAACATAATCAATTATTAGGTCTAGATCACATTGACTTTTGATGCAAGTCCTTCCTGAGCTAAACAGATACAGATTTTTAACGATACAATCGTCAGTTTTAAGCTTCACACAAAATTTGCCATGAAGAGCATAACACAGCATGAAGTACATAACACAGCAGTTTTGTACATTTGTTACAGATGTTTGTAGAATGAACCAAAATAAACAGAACAACGAAGTATGTCTGAAAAGAATTACTACGTCATTAATCTTACTTAATTCGAGATTAATCACAGGTATACACTGTAGTTCTTTCTGATATTGGTTCCAATAGTAATCTTGTGTTGTTTCTAATTATAAAGTTCAAAATTATTAACATTTTTATCACGCATTTGACTTGCAGCAACAACAGCCGGGTAATTTAAGTTTGGTCTAGTTCGTTTTGTTAAGCTTCAGGCTGAGGCTTTGCTTTTGCCTTCCCTTTTCACAAACTACAGTGTTCACACTGAGGCACCAAGTGAATGTACTTTAGGGATTCACATTACCCAAGAACACGAAAAGAAAAAAGAAAAAATATGTATATATTTATATATATACACACACAATTCCACAAAGATGATTTACCATTTCTTCTCTATATAAGAGTTAATTTTAGCTTTAAGCTCTCTTTTAAACAGACATATTGATGTACTGGACACTTAAGCTCATCCTCCAGACAGTTCCACACATTCACACCTTGAAACGAGTGACATCTTAGTTTTGCATCTGTTTGCGCTTGCGGTTTGGTAAACGATAAATATATAAATAAATAATAAATAACATTAACCATCCTCTAAGTTCGAACGGAGTGCGTTTTATTTCAAACAATTTCTGGACACAGTCTGGTCACACATCACACAACACAGCATGCATGAGGTGGGGGCTATGGGGGCCACTGTTACTTACTTACATGCACTTTGGGATTGCACTCCTGTACAGACTTTCTGGAACACTATCACACAAAAACTCTCACACATCCTGAGCTGCGAGTCCCGTTACTCCCCTCGCTTTGTTTACAGAGTCTCACTTTAACAATAACAATACCGCCTAGACTTAAGAACAGTCTACTCACATCTTAAACTATCGGGAAGAAAATAATTCTCCAAAACTGGAAAACAAAACATGCAATCAACATCAATCATTGGACCAACTCTTTTACTCGATACATAACATCCTCACAAATAGCAGCTTACCATGATGATGACGTCACTCCCTCCACATACTCCTGGTCACCATTCATTAGCCATTTTGATATCAACTGATGATATCAAACGCACGTATGACACACACGCACACACACACACACACGTGCGCGCACACGAAACGAAATAATGTTCAGGTGTCAGTCCTGAGCTGCTGTGGCTGAGCCTCCCTGCCACTGTAGCTCCCTCAGCTCCAGAGTTGTCTTTTACCATCTCCTGGTTTGTCCCTGTTTGTTTCCTGTTGCTCCTCTTGTGACACCTTCACTGTGGTGCAGGTGTGGGGGCTCTTGGTGCCTCCTCAGTGTCTCAGAAGAGGAAATGTGTAGGTCTCAAATGGGTTTAGCTGATAAGCTCGCTTTTTGTTTACCTTTTAAAAGCTGCTTCTTCAGGACCATTTTGAACTCTCAAAATAAAAATATCCACCAAACCTCCACAAAAACATGGCAAAGATGCACAAAAGTATCCAGAAAAACAATGTGTAACAGAAACCACAAATGCAGCTCGCAGAAAAAGGTAAAAAAAAATTGAGCTGTACTAGGAGAGAGGGAAGTTGCTTCCTGTTTTTACATCGCCCTGACTACACTCGGGACCAACACTCAGCAAAACAATAATTCATAATGATCATGAGAAATAAGGTTTATCTATTAAACACTGCAGGAAAAAATCATAGGACTCCCCACACTAAACCTCAAAGATCTAAAAAAATGGACCATTGGACGCTTTGCACTAGCAATAGAACAGGACACCCCCTACACGCTCAGCCATCGAACAGGCCCCGCTGAGTCTACTCCATGCTGTTTGTTCTCTGTTGTCCTGTCTGCCCTTTGTCAAACATGCACTGTGTACGTGAAAAAGAAGTTCCCCTTGGGGACAATAAAGTCTAAAGTCAATTATGTTTCTCTTCTTTTTTCCCTCATTATTTATGACATTGTTTTTTTAATTTAATTTAATTTGAAATTGTTTCATATATTACCCCTGCCTTGCATGCTCTCATGCACGCACACAGAAACTCCACAAACCAAGGCAGAACTGAAACAATAAAAAACACAACCTAAATGTATTAAATTAATAAATAGAAAAAAAAAAAAAAAAAAAACGCAACCTGAAAAGCTTCTGATTACACCCTGACCCCCCTCTCCCCCAACCCAACCCAACCACCCTTAACATCTACTGTATTTGTATACTTTACATTTTATATTTGGAATATTTTCCTTCTTTTATGTTTCTGTCATAGTAATTGCATTTCTTTAAATCAAAAATGAGAGTATGTGGTGTTTTCCTGTGTCTGCAGGTGGAGGGAGACCCGGTCATTCTGAAGGCAGATGGTTTCCCCACGTACCACCTGGCTAACATTGTGGATGACCACCACATGGGGGTGTCCCATGTGCTGCGGGGGTCCGAGTGGCTCATCTCCACCTCCAAACATCTGCTTATGTACCGCGCCCTGGGCTGGACCCCCCCAACCTTCGCTCACATGCCCCTGCTCATGAACAAGGACGGATCCAAACTGTCCAAACGCCAGGGCGACATCTTCATTCAGAGGTTCAGGACCGAGGGTGTCCTGCCTGAGGCGCTGCTGGACATAACCACCAACTGCGGCTCAGGCTTTGACAGTGAGTCCAGACCTTGTAATCATCCCGTACAGTCCAGACAATTGCTTTCCTCTATTGCGCTCCTGTGGGTGATCCCACACATGTGCACTGCGCTGGAGGGCCTAAGGCTCGCTTCCACAATCAACACAGCCCACTCAAAACCTCATTAATATCTCTAACATCATTTTAAGACATCCACCGGCAATACAGTCACTTAACAGACCATCTGACAATGGTCAAATGGCCCTCCTAGGTTAGTGGCCCTTATCCTAGTTCACTACCCTTGTTCTTTAAATGTTTTTATTTATCACATTGTACAAGTCTGCACTTGGTTGGTTCAGGATCACGTGCGCGTGACATCACTCGTCAACATGCATAGAGAGAGGCAGGGGTTAAAGTGGGCTGGAACTGTCCGGTACAGAGTTCCGCCACCTGGAGCGACAGTGGCGCCGATTGTAGAGCGGGTCGTCTCATGATCGGAAGGTTGGGGGTTCGAATCCCGGCTCAAGACACTTCACCCAGTGCCTATGTGTGAGTGGTTGGTGGTGGTCGGAGGGACCGTTGGCGCAGATGTGAGCAGCCTCGCTTCTGTCAGTCTGCCCCAGAGGAAACTGTGGCTACAAATGTTTCAGCATGGAGTGAATGAACCCCCCTTTCATAAGTGGGTGTGACTTGTGTCATATGAGATTCCCTTTCCCCTTTCGGGTAAAAAAAAATTTAAAAGCGTGTCTGACAGACAATCACCAACACCAAATAAATAAAGAAGAAGGAGATCATTGTTAATTTGCTGAAGCTGCGCTGGACAGAAGTCGACAGAAACTGGAGGAATAAGCACGTAAGCAACTCCGCTGCCCGTGTTCACGAGTTTAATACGCCTCAATATAACAGCATTTATCCTGAAATCATGAACTCCTTATATACTCCTGCCCAAACTATTCAACATTGGGTCCATCAATTCCCTGAATATTTAGCCAGTAGTGTCATGGAGCATCCAAGAGCTCTTTCGCCAACCACAGTTTGGGAGGAACACACAACGTCATGTTGGAGGAAAAATGGAACAGCACCAACATCAAAACCCTATCCTCACTGTGAAGTCTGGAGCAGGAGAATCATGGTGTCGGGCTATTTTGTTGCCTCAAGGCCTGGACAAAGTGTTATCAATGCTAGCAGTAACTGCTTTTCTGTAGTTGCAGATTAGACGCTCACAACGATCAGGATGAGTCTTTGACCATTACTCATTACAAAACTGCTGCGCTTCAATGAGATTCAGGGGTGTACTTACTTATTCCAGGCTTTCCTGTGAATGTTTACATGTTATGGCCAATAAAAATATGATAAAATGTAAATGTTTGTGTGGTATTAGTTAAAGCACACACTGTTTAATCATTCTTGTGATTTTAATGAAGATAAGACAAATTTAGGCAGAAATGTAAGAAATTCCAAATGGTGACAGTGCACTCACTTTTTCCTCCCACTGTATTGCACTTTTATTTATACTTTAGCCCCACACTGTAATTGCACAGTATGTAATTGCAAAATCACCTCTTACTATCACAATTTGTAATTGTGAAATATTTAATCTCACACGACAGGCTTGTTTCAGGGGGGATGTCCTCTGTCTCCTCTGGCAAATTAGTATCAGCCCAGGTGCTTTGCCTGAGATGGAAAAATGCACCCTGGTCAGCCCTGGTCAGCCATGGTCAGCCATAGTCAGCCATGCCAGCGCCAAGTTGACAGCGTCGAAGTGTTATTGAAAGGCTTCATTTGTTTGGCTTTGGTGGTAATACTGTGTGTCTTTAGGTAATGGAATGGGCCGGAGTCTACAGGAGCTGATCAGTGACTTTAACCCCTCGAAGATCACCACTCACTCTGCCCTCCTGGACCTGGACAAGCTGCCTGAGTTCAACAGGTCAGTGTATCGTCAGTCCTGCTGCTCACGATGGCCTGTGTCTGTTTGAATGGCCGTAACAGTGGCCGTGTGGTGTGTACCTGCAGGATCCACCTGCAGCGGCGTGTGGAGGACCCTCAGCTCTGCTCCTCTCTGGTCTGTGAGCTCCAGACCCAGCTCTTACAGCAGTACTCTGAGCTCAGCCTGGACCGGGACATCCTACAAAGCAACTCCATCAAACGGGTGCTCCACCACAGGAAGGTCAGACCGTATCACACACAGACTTGCATTTACTTCTCAAAAAACAATACATTTCCAGGGCCTCTTTTAGAAAGAGTGATCAAGCAGATTTTTTTTTTTCATAAAAGAGTATTATGGCGGGCCTTTGTCAGCAAATATATAAGGGTTACCGCATATCGTCTCATTACATAAAAGCTGCTGCTATCTATGGCTATCTATGCTATCTATCAGTGGTTCCCAACCTGAGGGGAAGAGCCCCCCCAGGGGGGGTGCCTGGGATTGCAGCTTTGTCTGGTCAGAGGGTCAGGTTGTTAAAAACAAAAAGGTTTTCAATGAAACTCATTGATGGTATTGTGTCTCAGGGCTCTTTGTATCACTGACATCAATCTCAGACACCTGTAATAATTAGTTGTCAGGAAATCCCAGTTAAGGGAAAAAACTACTGAAAAAGGACGTTCTACATTAGTAAGCAAACCACCATTGTCAAGCAAAGTGAGAAAGAAAAAGGATCTCTGCTGATGAAAAGCGTGGAACAGTTGAATGCCTTGGACTAGGTATGAAAACCTTTGATATTTCACAAAAGATGAAGTGTAATCTTTGTACTGTTATGAGATTTGTGGCTGATTCAGAGCACACTTGGGCAGATCAAGGCACAATGAGGACGGTTTCTGCCAGAGAAATACAAGCGAACCATGTGTTTACATACACTTCATAAAAAGACACAGTAGCAATTTTTTCTCACTGCCTGACATGAAACCAGAATTAACTTTTATGTTTTTAGGTAAAGGGGAATTTTAAAAAATATATTTATATTTGTCAAATTCCAGAATTTTTTAGAAATGTTTTTGTTTTTACAAAACCAAAAGTTTACATACATTTAATTACTATTTGGTATCATTGCCTTTAAACTGTATGTTTTGGGTCAAACGTTTTGGATTTCCTTCCACAACTTCTCACAATAGTTTGGAATTTTGATCCATTCATCCAAACAGAACTGGTGAAGCTGAGACAAATTTGTAGGCCACCTTGTCTGCCACCTTGACTTTATGATGACCCCTTCAAAACACTGACTTTGTTATCCTTAAGCCACTTTGCAACCAGTTTGGCAGTTTGCTTTGGGAATTGTCCATTTGAAGACCCATCTGCGCTGAAGCTTTAACTTCCTGGCTGATGTCTTGAGATGTCGCTCCAATATTTCCACACAGAGTTATTTGTTCATTATGTCATCTATTTTGTGCACCGGTCCCTCCCGCAGCAAAACAACCCCACAGCATGATACTGCCAGCCCCCTATCAAAAACATTTTAAAACAATTCTATCTCTAATTTTTCTGGCATTTAGATAAAATAAAGTTCACCATGCATCTTCTCTGTCCCCTGTAGGGCCACATCTCCTATGTGAAGGATCTGCTCAGTCCACAGTACTCGTACCTCTGGATCCGCCCTTCATTCTCCCCCCAGCAGGTGGCAGCAGTCACTCTGGAGGCCCCTCACATCGCAGCTCTAGTCATCAGGTACAGTGTGTGTAGACTGTAAATAATAAGTGTGGGATCCGCCCCTGAATATCGTGATACGTATCAGATCGTGACAAAAGCCCTATTTTTACATGTATGAGTCTCGTGCGTTTATTTACATGTACTGTCCCGACCAAATCAACAACAAATAATCCAAAACTGAAGTAATGATTTCACACTAAATTTAATCACAATACGAGGAAAAATTGTAATAAGATAAATAAAACAGAACTGCTGTCATCTTCAGAGTCCAGGATTTCACACTAACATGTACTTTGTACTTTTTTGCTGAAGTATTTCACTTCATTTATGCCGTTTTGATCCTGTTTATTCTGAAATTAGTTCTTTATCCATTTAGCAGCATTATTTAGATTATGAACCACTTTCAGGAGTTGTGAAACTAGATGAGACTATTCTACTTTTATTCTTATGATCAAAAGGCGTAGACTTTGAAAGTTAATATTATGTGATGATAATTAGATAAACATGTGAAGAGAGGCCAAATGTATTGATCAAATGTGTGGAATTTAACTTTAAACTAACATTAAAGTACAGAGTGTGTGTTGTCTCCTGTCTCCCTCAGACTGGTGGAGCAGAGCCGGGAGCTGACGGTGGACTGGCTGAACACGGAGCTGAAGGCTGTGGTCAAACAAACCCATAGCACCAAGTACAGAGAGATGATGAAGCTGCTGAGGCTGGCTCTGAGTGGACTGCATGTAGGTCACCAACAGCAGTCTGTCCTTCCCCACGATGAGCCCTATCCGAAACACCTAAAACACATGTTATTATGTTCCCTAATGACAAACAGAGCTACAGGTGTGCTGCTATCCTTTGCAAGTTTCAGTCTTTATCCACAGCCCCTGACAGTGGACAGGCTGTCAGACTCACATATAGGCTATTTCAGTGTATGGCCAACACCCCGCCAAAGACACAGAGCAGCCCCTCATACAGTGGAGCTTTCCATCGCACCGGTGTGGGAGAGGCACCATGTTTAATTCAACCAAAGCATTTCACTGTTAACTCACACATCACCACTGTCAATAAACCTCAGACAGATCTGTTTTTAGAATGAAGAATTGAAGAAAAGATTGAAGTGCTACAAGCCTCTGGTGTTATGTAAATTTAGATGATCTTTATTGATACAAAAAAACATGGGTTTAGTCGACCATTAAAAATTGGGGTCGACTTAAGCTGTGTACAGACCAAACGCTTTTCGGGCATCAAAAACGCGCCTAAAGCCCGTAGTTAGACGCTTGTGCTTACCTGAAGGCAGACGCTTGTCACAAATGTCACCGAGCGTCAAGATGCTCTGGCCGCATGTCAGCGTGTGTTCGTAGCTACAACAGGCATCCTCGAGGCCCAAACACATTCCCAGCGCAGATGAAAGCCACTGAAATTTTCTTGTCGCCGCCTTTAAGCCTGGGTGTTTAGGTAAAGAAACACTGAAGTGTGTCTTTGTAAAAGTCCCAGAGCTGCTGTAGCTCTGGTTCACAATGAAGCTAAACCTCCGTGACTTGTTGACATCTGTGGGCCGGCAGAGCATCTGCCCCGGTGGCTCAGCTACAACGTACATCACTGTTTATTTTATGGTTTTTATTTGGTAGGGACAGTGCAAGTTAATGAACAAGCCACACCGGATTGTAGCCTTAGGCTAATTTTCATCTGTCGTCCCCCATGTGCACTCTCAAACACACACTCTCATACATCCTGGCCTATTGTACATGTTTTTAGTGGTAGGGGAAACCGGAGTACCCGGAGGAAATCTACGCAGACATGGGGAGAACATGCAAACCCGGACTTTCTAGCTGTGAAGCACAAGCACTAACCGCTGTTGGGGAAAGCTCCTGATTGGTTGACGCTCGCAAATTTCTTCAAAAAGTTCAACATTTCCCAACTCTAGCGTGGGCCGCGCTGGACGCCCTGGAGGCGCGTCAAAAGCTTAGCATGCGCTGACATCTGAAGAAGGCCCAGATACAGTATTGAATTGAATAAAGTCCCCAAACAGGTCACATGAGTGTTTTGGGCAGGTATCATCAGCGTTGTACAGAGCGGAGTTATAAACTGAATCAGCGCTGCTTTGGAGGACTACAGAAGAAGGAGACCACTTCCTCTGTTCTCCTGTGCTGATACTAACCAGCTAACATTTTTAACAAAGATCTTAAACAAAACTCTAGATAGGACGCTCGTCAACTTAACAAACGTGGTAGCCATCTTGTGAATAGCAAGGCCTAAAAATGGGAACACGTTTTTTGCTGATAAAACGCCAGAATTTGCGAATTTTGATTTGTTGTTTTACTGTCAGTCTAGGTCAGTGGTTCTCAACCTGGGGGTCGGGACCCCCAAGGGGGTTGCTTGACAAATAATGAGTGCCATTATATGTTCGCAATTTGATGAATTTAATTTTAGCCTTTTGTTTTTTTAAGAATTATGTAGGCTAATGTTCCGATTTCTCACGGTGTGACCCGGGCGGGGGTTCATGAACCCCTTTAACTTTTATAATGGGGGTCACGGCTAGGTCTAGGTAATAATAATAATAATTACTACTTTTAAGGACTGTCTTAGGACTATTTTCACCATTCACTCTACAGTTGGTGTACTTAATGCCTCAAGTTCACGAGCTAAATATTGTTTGTGAAGGGGAGTATCAAAAGGACAGTCACAATATGATTGAGCCTGCCATTCGCTCCAATGTGTTATTATGGCGTTCTGACAAACTGTAACCTGTTCTGGGGAAAGCCAGTGAGTAACGTTTGTATCAGCCGTCGAAATGAAAGGCTAAAATGCAACTAAATTAGGAAATGAGTGACTGAAAGTGCATTTTTGCTTTAGGTTTTGTTGCCAAAAATGTGTAACTCTCAGTCACCTCACGCCCTATTCTGATGGTATTCACTAAAAAAGCTGCTAATCCTGTAGTTTCCACTTCACCTAATTGTATTTGGCATTTCATATTTCTGTCCTCTCTCAAATGTTAAAGCTTCTGACTTTTTTTTTTTTTAATTAACACCGTGAACAAATTTTTTATTTTAAAACATAAATCACAAATCTAATCACAGTACTTTAAATTTAAATTCAAAATCACATCATTTCCCCTTACAGTAACACAAAAGTAACCAAGGACTTTCTTTTTTTTTGTCTCCACAGCAAGGCCCCAGTGTGGCAGAGATGATGGTGTGTTTAGGAGCGTCCGAAACGACACTTCGACTGCACAAACTGCTGCTGCCTTCACTGACCCACTCAGAGTAATTCACACACCACCCAAGAGACTGTTAACCGTGTGACACGCTCCCAGCTCATCTGGATTCATTTTTAATAGAAAAATAAATGTTATCAAATGGTTCTTGTGTGTATTGTCCTCACCTCTTACCAGAGCTTCAGAGTGGATAGTCATCAACATTTCGTACTTTTGCACAAAACACATTTAAAAGGCCTTACAATTCATTCAGTTGGATTCCAATAGCGTTCAATTGGATTCAAACTAATTAAATTTCTGTAAAAACTTAGAGACAGAACCCACTCACAACATTTCTCAGCTACTTTTACTGCATACATTTGTCAAAAACACAAAAGCGTGGTCTAAAGCTAACTGAACTGCAGTTTTCCCTTGCTCAAAAGTTGCCCGTTGTGTCCAATTTGGTTTAGAATTTCAGTTTACAAATGAAAATGTAGCATTTAGGCATTAAAATGGCATTAAAAGCATTACATTTTGATTTGCTGCTACCTGTAGAATCCCTGTCAGAGCTCCCTTGAGTCTTGTTATTGCTTAAAGATTTTGATTGTTTTGCCCAGTAAGTAAAAAAAAGAAAATCTGTAATCACCGCTTTCTAACATCAGGGAAAGGTAACATTACTATGAACTAACAGGAAATTGATTTGTTTTGAATCCTTGATTTGATAGATTTGTTGGGTTTGAGGCCCAGATCAAACGTGCTGCGGTCCATGTGGAAAGAGAACGTGTCATGAAGTGGAACTGTTCCTACAATGTTCTAAGGTTTTAACTTATTTATAAGGGACGATGCCATGAACATTCTATGATACAAGATGCAAACTTTTGGAAGAATCAATGGGTAGTGATGGAGAATTATAGAGGTAATTCGGCCTTCAGATCTGAACATGATCTGAATGTATGACATTCAGTACTAACTAGTATTTTTTTTTTAAATTTTGGGCAACATCTATGGCTTTATTTCTAGGACACAGAATGATCAGCTTTTAGAGACTCTGGATTACAAAGTTACACTCTTAACATTGCAATTTCCCAATGCATACTTAGTTGGCAGTGACTTACACATAGTTAAATATGTAGGGGGATGAAAATACTTAGTTTTAACATTGTAAACTCTGTATAGTCCCTTTAAAAAAAAAAAACGTTAAACCCCCCCCCCCACAAAAAAAAAAGAAAATGATGCCATGAACATAGTTACAGTTCAGGTCTGCAGGTTAGCTTCTAGCTAATGCTAATTCACAAGTAAGTCAGTCAAATAAGGCAGTAAGTAAGCTTTATTTGTTTTTATACAATGAAATAGTGTTCAGGTGTTAGTCCTGAGCCTAAGCAGCATATTTTTGTAGATCGGGGAAACCGGAGCACCCTGAGGAAACCTGGCTGGCTGCCTTCAGTCTCCTCTGATCCTCTGAAACGGTGCAGCGCCTCCTGAGCTCCCTGTCTCAGAGCGTGGTGTCCTGCACTGGTGTCCTACATTCAGCTGCACCTCCACCTTTCTCTTCCTCCTGCGCAGCTCCCTCCGCTCCACAACTGTCTTTCACCATCTTCTGGGAAGAGTTTAGCAGTTAATCAGTTTTATTCTGCAGTGAAGTCATGCACAGCCGGTGACGGGCGACGACAGGTGTACACTGTAATCTACGCGCTGGCGATGTCACCGCTCAAGCGAACATCTGATGGACTGAACAGCTCTGGCCTTTGAAGAAGAGAATTGGATGATTCTCCAAAATTTTGAGAATCAACCAATTTTTAAAAAAAAATCCAGATGGAGATGTGTTGTGTATCTATTTTCCTGGATGATTGAGGACAATCTTTATTGTTTATTTATGAAGAAAAGTATTTATTTATTTTCATTTTATAATTATATATATTTTAGTAGTACTATGGTATGCTCACAGACCACTAAAGTAGTACTCACTTGTACTTTGAATAAATCAATTAATGAATTTAATGAATTCAAACTGACATCCTTCTGACGGTTTATTCCTTGAAAATGTTTTTATGATTGTGTGTTTCGTCTGCTCTTGGTCACTTGGTCACACAGTAGAATAAATATACACACTCTTGTATAAATATTATGGCTGCACTACCTGCCACATTTTTAATTGTTTCCAGTTTGATTGGATTTGTTTTTACTAGAGGATAATAAAATTCTAAATAGATTTTTAAACAGCTTAAGTTGTTTTTTGTTTTTACCCATAATGATGATGAGGTGAATCAAAAGTGAAATGAACGAACCATGTAAAATGAATGCACGCCCTTCATTAACCTCTTATCTCCGCCTTAAAGGGGGGGTATTATGCAAAATCGATTTCGAAATTCACGTATATTTGAGTAATCTGTAAAAACTCTGATGGCAGCCGTTTTAGGGATAGGTTTGCCTGAGTCCTCCTAGGAACGCCCCCACCTCCTGGAGACGCCTCCCAGCTTTCATCACCAGCCGAGTAACCAACCACTGCTCCTCAGCAGAACCCCCTCCCCACTGATGCCACAGACAGGTGTGGAGGGGGCGTGTCAGAAAGGGTCAGAGGTTCTTAAAGAGACAGAGGCCTATTTCAAGACATTCACTACAGCCATTTTGAGAGAGCAATTTTATACAAGGCAGTTATTCTAATTTACTGCATTTACAGACCGACAGAAGGTTTTGTCATCATTGTAGTGTGCTCTAGACTGGTGCTATGTGATTGAAAAAAGCATAATACCCCCTCTTTAAACCAGTGCATTTTCTCCAGTTCGGTTTTACCCAAATCTATAAGTTTCTCAACTGGAGCTTACAGCCTAGGCCAGTGTAACGCCTTATTTGAAAGCTAAGACCCACAACACTGATCAAAATGGATTTCCTTGTGTTGTTGCCTTGTTGTCGATGCTTTTTTTCTACGTTCTTTTTCATCTAATTTTTGCCGTTTTTTTGTGTTGCTTTTTTTATTGCGTTTTCATCACATTTGTCACTTTTTTGCTGCTTTTTATGGCTCTTTTGTGGCTTTTTTTGTTTAGGTCACAATGTTGACGCTTTTCCTTCCAATAAGTTTCAGGTGTGGGTAAAGCCGAACTGGAGGATACGCGCTCGGTTAAGGCGGGGGTTTAGAGGTTAATGACTGCAGACAAAGAAAGTCAGGAACCGTCGGCATCTTGAGTCTATGGTGTGCATATTTGGTTGCGCGTAATTAGCACGTGACTGTGACGGGACGTGACTGTCACATGTCCCAGAGGCAGTTTGACACTTCAGCCCCTCCCGCCTCCGCCTCGGCTGCCTCTTAAAAAAACCAAGCCAGACACTCGAGACGCACTGAAGAGTCGGGTCCACGGCCATGGCGAGCGCGGACCATCCGGCTTCCTCCCTGGAGAGCCTGCTCAGTAAGTGCACGGACACATGTTCTGCTCCAGCGGTGAGGAAAGCGCAGGGATACAAGAGCTGTACTGGTCTTTAGTCATTATTAGTTTCCTGTGACTTGCATTTGGTACGTGCGTTAACGTGCAGTAAAGAGTTGTAACCAACAGGAAGTTGTGGGACGGTTG
Source organism: Gobius niger (assembly GCF_951799975.1). Taxonomy (NCBI): domain Eukaryota; kingdom Metazoa; phylum Chordata; class Actinopteri; order Gobiiformes; family Gobiidae; genus Gobius; species Gobius niger. The sequence continues at coordinate 7,381,288 of NC_136854.1, forward strand.
CGCGTTCTTTTGGTGTGAGATTGACGCTTATCTTTAAGAAGATCTCCATACGTGTTATAAGTTAAACAGTTTGTGCCAACACGCTATTATGTATGTACTTGTGTTCAGTCTTGAAGTGGGTCAGACCCGTGTTATGTCCGTGACCCAAACACTGTTCTCCAACCGTATGTATTTTCATGAAAAACAGTTATTTATGTGTGTGTGTGAGTGTGTGTGTAATATATATATATATATATATATATATATATATATATATATATATTACAGATAATGAAACAATACAGATTTGAACATATTCTTTTCTCAGAAGTTCTGGGAGTGTTGGTGTCACTGCACAGAATTTGTGCAGGTTTGATGGACTTGTAGTTGTGATTGATATGTTCAGAGGTGGGGAGTATTCAACTAAATTTACTCAAGTACAGGTGAAACTCAGAAAATTAGGATATTGTTCAAAAGGGTCATTTATTTCTGTAATTCAACTTAAAAAGTGAAACTAATGTATGATATAGACTCATTGCCTGCAAAGTGACATAGGGGAGACTGGGTATGGTTGTAACACTGTTTGCTTCAGCTCCTGTAACTCACTGAATTTTTGAGCTAGAGCTCTCAAACCTTTATACAAAGTACCACATTTGTTACTATGGATTCCACCAATTCAAGCCTCTGCAAGAATATCACAGACCTCGTGAGTTGATGTCAAATACATGGTGTTCCTGTGTTACAACCTACCCCACTACCGGATGTAACGCATGCTGGGGTAAGTTGTAACAGTTAAACTTTATCCGGGGCCGGGTCGCAGAGGCAGCAGTCTCAGCAGTCTCAGCAGTCTCAGTAGAGATGCCCAGACTTCCCGATCCACGCACACCTCCTCCAGCTGTTCTGGCCGAGGCAACACCAGGCCAGCTCGGCATGCCCTGGGCCTTTGTCCCAATAGGACATGTCTGGAACACCAACCGCGGGAGGCGACCAGGAGGCATCCGGAACAGATGCCCATGCCACAGTTGATCAAAAGAAGCAAAAACACACCATGTGATATGCTTCAAATAGAGGTTTATTTAAATAAAAGACCGATCCAGAACTATGTCTCTCCCTCTCTGACCTGTCACATGCTTAACCTCATGTTAGAGTCAGTCCATAATACAGGTCTGTCTGAGTCAAATGGTCAGTCAACACTTCCTCCTGCACCTCAGAGAAAACTCTGTTGATGCTTCAGTGACCGACACTGGGATGACCACTGGACCCCGGTCTCTCAGCTTCAGCTGTCCTCTGCAGTGTCTGCTCAGTTTTACATGGCAGATCCCATGAGCCTTTGCAACTGATCTGACCCTTTCCCTACCCTTCTTTCTGACCACATCAGATGATTTTTTTAAACATTAGCTGACACAAATATGCCAGTATTTCTTTTCCACGGCCGAGGCATTCTGTAAAAGTATTCAAATCCAGTAAGTGTAATTAGTAGTGTCATATGTAAGGGGATGACTGTGTTACGACCATCCCCACCCCCATCAGCCATTGTTCAGCTGTATCAGCAGAATGGTTTCAGATTATTAGGGGAAATGTGCATCACATTTTTGAAACTACAATTTAATCTGATGTAAATCAAGTGGTTTTATAGTTTAAGCACTAAAAAAAAGATGGTCTTGGTTCAAAAATGTACTTTCCTACCTCAAAATATTTTTTTTCTCTATAGAATCTGCATGAACTGTTTAACCCTCGAAAACCACCATGTGGGGTCAGGGAGGAAGTGGGTAAACACTGATATGATCAAATGACTCCTGTCTTATCCCTGATTGGTGGAATTGGTGACGTTACAACTCTCCCCATGTTACAAACATACCCGGGCTCCCCTATGTCAACCCTTTAATTTGTTATAATTTTGATGATTTTGGTTTACAGTCTATTTTCAAAATATTGTTATTTTATGAGATTTTTAATTTGGGGTTTTTACAAGCTGAGCCATAATAAGCAAAATTATAACAAATAAAGGCTATACATACCTGACCAGTGCAGGACACCACGCTCTGAAATGGACAAACCCACGAGGCGCTGCACCGTTTCAGAGGATCAGAGGAGACAGGGCAGACAGCCAGGTTCTTCTGAGAGCTACAGTTTCCCTGTCCTCTAAAGGTCATGTGGGTCAGGCTGAGAGACAGGGGCAGCCACAGCAGCTCAGGACTGACACCTGAACACTATTTTGTTGTACGCTTGTACGATGACAATAAAGCACTTACTTACTTACATATCTCACTGTGCATGTAATGAGTCCATCATATATTAGTTTCACAGTTTAAGTTGAAAAACAGAAATGACTGCACTTTTTAACAATATTGTTATTTTACGAGTTTCACCTGTAAATACAGGTGATGGTCATATAATTAGAATATCATGAAAAAGTTGATGTATTTCAATAATTCCATTCAAAAAGTTATATTTTACATCCACACACAGACTGATATAGTTCAAGTGTTTCTTTTATGTTATGTTATGTTTGTTTATAGCTGAAAACTAATGAAAATCCCAAATTCAGTATCTATGAAAATTACTTGAGACAGAGAATACAAACAAAGTTTTTTTTTTTAACAATGTTGGCCAACTGAAAGTATGAGCATGTACAGCCCTCAATACTTAGTTGGGGCTCCTTTTACCTGAATTCCTGCAGCAATGTGGCGTGGCATGGATTGGATCAGTCTGTGGCACTGCTCAGGCGTTATGAGAGCCCAGGTTGCTCTGATAGTGGCCTTCAGCTCTTCTGCATTGTTGGGTCTGGCGTATCACATCTTTCTCTTCACAATACCCCATAGATTTACTATGGGGTTAAGGTCAGGCAAGTTTGCGGGCCAATCAAGAACAGAGATACCATGATCCTTGAACCAGGTTCTGGTAGCTTTGGCCCTGTGTGCAGGTGCCAAGTCCTGTTGGAAAAGGAAATCTGCATCTCCATAAAGTTGGTCAGCAGCAGGAAGCATGAAGTCCTCTAAAACGTCCCGGTAGACGGCTGTATTGACCCTGGACTTCAGAAAATACAGTGGACCAACACCAGTAGATGACATAGCACCCCAAACCATCACTGACTGTGGAAACTTTACACTGGACTTAGAGCAACGTGGATTCTGTGCCTCTCCGCTCTTCCTCCAAACTCTGGGACCTTCATTTCCAAAGGAAATGCAAAATGTACTTTCACCAGAGAACAGAACTTTGGACCAACTTTGGACCCCCTCGCAAACGAGATGGAACATCTCAAGGGGCATTCCATAAATAAACTTCCATAAACCACTCAGCAGCAGTCCAGTCCTTTTAGTCTTTAGTCCAGGCGAGACGCTTCTGACGCTGTCTCTCATTCAAGAGTGGCTCGACACATGGAATGCGACAACTGACAGCCATGTCTTGCATACGTGTGTGAATGGTGGTTATTGAAGCACTGACTCCAGTCCACTCTTTGTCAATCTCCGCCACATTTTTGGGTTTTGTTTCACAGTCCTCTCCAGGGTGCGGATATCCCTTTGGCTTGTCATGTTTTTCAACCACATCTTTTCCTTCTCTTCGCCTATCTCTCTGTGAACAGCCAGCCTCTTTAGCAATGACCTTTTGTGTCATGCCCTCCTTGTGCAAGGTGTCAATGGTCGTCTTTTGGACAACTGTCAAGTCAGCGGTCTTTCCCATGATTGTGTAGCCTACAGAACTACTGAGAGACCATTTAAAGGAACAGGCCAGCGTTCTTCCATACTGAGATATGTTCTTACCTGAGCTTAGACGAGTTGATACGTACCTGTCTGGTCTTTGTGCCCGTTTGGAGCTATAGGAATATACTGGGAGAGGCCAAATGCTAACAGACAGGTACACATCAACTCCAAACTCGGGTAAGAACATATCTCAGTATGCAAAAACTGTGTGCCCTAAAATAAATGTTATGTAGAATGGAGAAAGTAAGGGCACACTCACGGTCCATCCGAACCGTGGCCAAGCACTGAAAACCCCAAGTACTGCTCTGTTGTGTCCCTGTCTTCTTTTGTACAGTTCAGTGTCTGCTAATGTTGTTGTCATGCCCTTTTAACATGTTGTGTACCTTATAACTGTGTTTGTAAGCCATCAGACTTATCTTACAGTTTGTCTATGTTTTTGTATCTGTCCCTATCAAATAAAACCAATCCAAAACAAAATAAGCTCCTTCGGCGCGGTTCGTTTGTGCAATCAAACCGTGCCCAGGTCCAGCTCGGACACGCACGGATACAAGCAGCTGTCATGTGAGCGGCTGCATTTGTTATGGTAAAACAATTTACAACACGTGTCAATGCCTCCTGATGAACAAACCTAGCAGCCCCGGGCGTCTCGCACTCGTCTCCCCCGAGCGTCTCGCGCTCGTCTCCCCCGGGCATTGGGGGTGTGGGGCTTGAACCGGCGACCCTGAATCTGGAGCAGCAGCTTCGCAACCCTCTCGGCCACAGTGTCGCCGACGATGGTTGTATTTTATCCATGGAGGAAAGGCTCAGAGCGACAGGTGTCTACTTCAGTAACCTACACTGGGCGACAGGTGTCGTTTGTGCTGTAAACATTTTCATTTTTGAGATATTCATGATTCTTTTTTGCATACAGTGTGTGTTGCCAGGCAAAGTGTGGACGCCTCATGGCTCTAAAGTTTGTAATAATTTAATAACCGAACCAGCACAAAACTATCATTAATATCTCAACGATAACAGCACAAAGATTTTTACAGCACAAAACAGCACAAACGTAGCGCAAACGACCAACATAGTTTTTATTTAGGTGCTAAGTTCACGGTGATTAGGGAGATTTATCAGCTTTGTCAAAGCAACTATTTTATTCTCCACAGCCCCCTGGGTTGAGTGCGGGCCATCCGGGGCATCCAAACCCAAGTGTGCATGCCTCCTGAAAAACAAGAAAGAGGACAAGACGGGAAGGTTTATGTGCTTGGTGCAATAAACTACCGGAGCCTGGAGTTTGGTTTCGCATAGTTTGTCTGCTACAAAAAGCTTCACTATGCCACGAGCGGGAAAAAAACACTCCGTCATGATGGAGGTCAGTCTACAGCATACGACCACGTTACCTGAAGCAGAAACTACGGCGACTTCTCTGATTTCTTTCAACAATAGTTGAATTACAATAGTAATAGTAAGCCTACTGCAAAAGTTTAAATTATTTTGGCACTATAGTTGTGAATGAGTTGAAAATAGGACTGTGCTGTTCCTCATAGAATTGATTCATAGTAAGGTTGAGGCACAGAAAGGTCAGGCTTTTGTTCACTTTAAGCCCTGATAACAGTTCAATTAGTTTAATTTATTTAATGTTTAAAAGAATGTAATAACCAAATAAACTACTACTACTATGATTTCTTGATTCTTGGAGTTAAAAATAGTTATTTGTGCATTTCAACCTTTGGACCCGACACTTTTCACATTTAGCTCATTTCACTTGCTGGAAACATTCTAGATTTGTTCATAATTTAGTGGTGGGACTCGATAAATTTTAATTTAATTTATTATTTAATTAATTACAGGGTTGTTGTATATAGTCATATAAAGCAAAAGGAGGAGTTTGAAGAGTTTAGTTTTGCTGTACACAACAGTCAGTGTTGGGGAGAATACTTTGAAATTATAGTTACAGAATACTGAATACTTACTGCCTTAAAATGTACTCTGTCGAGTGCAGACGTGTTTTCTCACTGCTCCTGGCTTTCGTGCTTTTTTCCTGCCTCTGTGAGTGTCTTTGTCTGACTTTTGTTTCTCTTGGACCACCTGCTCTCCTCCCAAAGCACTAAATTGATTAACTGGTCTCTCAGCACAATTGATAAGGTTTTTAAACAAAGTGAGGCAATGGAGGAGGTCGTCTTCCCTGACTGGATTGTTACAGCTCGGTTTGCGATGAATACGTGGAGTACGAGTATGATATGTACCTATTTGGACTCTTGATAACAGGGTACCTGTTATTGGATGGACTATTATTGGATGGACTGCCCTGGTTTATCGGAAAAATGGAAAGACAGCAGTTTGCAGTGGGACTGAGTTACCGAGTGATGGAATTACACCGGAAAGTAACGCACAGTGATGGACTGTTGTATTCGACCTGGCAGCTCACTGTGGACACGGACAATAGGTGAACTAAATTTTGGGAGGGAATGGGATGAACTGTGAAGGGAACTGCCTGCTCTGGAGAACTGAACTAATTCTGAGACCAAGTAAAAAGCTCATTCATTATAAATGTAATTTAATCTCGTCCTCCTGAGAGAGCAGATTGCAGCTGGACCTCTTATCTCTCCTACGCCGTCAACACTTCCCTTCAAGGCCAAGCCATGGAGCTAAACCAGACAAGGACTGAGCTCCATGGCTCATATTTTGCATAATACTGACTTTCAGATTGTAAACAACTGCACACACATACCCCTCCCTCCCTAACCACGCCCCCGTCGTTCTGAGTCTGCCTCAGCACATTTTCTCAGCCCCGCCCCTGGTCACTGGCCGGTCGTCCTTCCAGTCCCCAAGGTGTACTGTGTATTTCCCATGTTGTGATGTTTTTATGTATGTGCTTTGCCTTTTTGTAGGTAAAATTATTTTTGCCCCATAAAAGTATCTTGTATAAGTAGTGATTTGTGAAAAAATCAGCCTGATACGTGACATTTGCGCCATGTTTTGATTCGTTGACGTAGTGTATGGTCAATCCAAGTACCTTTACCTTTATCGTTACATAGTGGACAGCCATGACGGTAAAAATACCAATTTCGTCACAATTTGACGAAAAAGGTTGAAAATTAGGTATAGTCCCTTTAAGGTATAGGGCCTAGATGCAAGTTTGCCATTTTATACTACTACTGCCACCTCAGGTCATATGTGTAACTGCACCTTCTATAGTGACAGTGCAGGATTTTAGAGGCAGTTGTGGTGAACAGGTCTGAGCTCATTCTACACATTAGGACATGGCTGGAACATAGTCCCTTTAACCTGATTGTTTTTTCGCATATCTTCTTTTGTAAGGCGCCTTGAGTAGCCTTGTGTGCGAAATGCGCGGTATAAATAAACATGCATTGCCTATTCCGTTACTTTGTCCAGTGAGAGTACTGTATTCTGAATACTTAAAATACTTTCACGTTGATTTGCATAATATTGAAGCATAAAAGCGGCGTTTGATTAAGAAGATGTTTTGGCTGCACATGCCTGTTATGAACTTATTTACCACTAATTTTGAATGCAACAAAGCACTTTGCAAACACCCACAGTCCAGAAGGACAGAGCTAAACCTTTCCGCGGGGGTTTTGATCCTTTCTTACTTATTAATGTTATGAATATGAAACTGAAATTTAATGATTGAGTTCTGTGATGCTTTCCTTTCATTCTGAATAACTATATTCAGGTACAGTTACTCTTTCATTTGAAGGAGTAACTGTACCTGACTATAGTTACTCAGAATGAGTATTCTGAATACGTATTCTAAATACATGTGTTCAGTTACTACCCAACACTGACAACAGCAGTCTTTTCTCCCGTCCCATCAGGATGTTTTGTAAATCAAAAATGAGTCGGCGTTGTGAGCGGATGTAGCGTGTGAGTCAAAGCTACAGGCGTACAAGAAACACGGTGATGGAAAGGTTCCGGCTCGGTACTTTTGTATTGGGGAAAATGGGATTAATTGCGTTAAATTTTAATGCATTACAATTTTTAGTCCCAGTCCCTCATAATAATAACAATGGCTTACACGTGTATTTACAAGCCTGTATTACCAAGTTTCTGAAAGCGCTACACTGTTGTCATCATTCATTCACGCCATACTCGGTGGTGGCACGCTTCTATTGTAGCCACAGCTGCCCTGGAGTAGACAGACGGAAACGAGGCAACCAGTCCTTGCAAACCAGGACCTTCTTACTGTGAGCATGAGTACTAACCGCTGTACCACTGTGCTGCTTTAGTACATATTGATTTCCATGTTCCTATATTTGATACAGTTTGTCCATGATACAGAGTCTTGAATGAACAATGGATTTTTATTAAGGCTTTTGACCATTTTAACGTTAGATCCAGACCTGCCGTGGGATTTTTTTTCATTCCTCAATCCTCAGCCCACATCCCCCCCCCTTCTATCTAACCGCTGAATATGTGCTGCATTTTTGGTACTTTACCGACCTGAAGGACTGGAGGTGTTTCATTTCCTCTTTTCTGTCATGAAAGTATCACCAGGAGAGTCTGGTGCAGAATGAATCAATGTGAGCCATACCACCACAGTCGCATTCTTGAGAAGTACAACCTTCAAAACTTTGAACATTTTAAATGCTTTAAATTTGCTTGTATGGTTTACAAACTACCGCCATTAAGGGAATTCATACAATTTAAATCCTCTTCTGGCAGAGCCACTCGGTCTATGGTTAGAGGAGACTGTGGGCAGACTCTTCTTTCAGTTAGGGGCTGTAACATCTGGAACATCAGCCCTCTCACAATAAGCCGTTGAACACATTTAGGACTCAATTAAAAAACTGGTTGAAATAATCAGCGATGTGCTCAATAGACCCTGTACAGATCTCCCGGTGCAGGACTGAGCCGAGTGTCAGGATCCTCTGCACAGGGGCTGCTTTGTAAATAATAATTGTACATTTTTATCCTTATAATGTCCTATGTTTGATCTGTGTGACCTGCCCTTGCACCAAAATCTCCATTCTATTGTGCAAGTCACAGAACGAACATTCAGATATCATCAATGTATGAATTGTATCAACATTTGTTTTGTTAGTATGTAGCCTCAACTTTGAAATCGTTTTATAATTGTTGTTGGCATTATACACCTTCCCCAGGAGCAACAGCTGAGAACTAGCTTTGCCGCTAATGCTGACACATTTACAGAAATGTTAATTAATGTATACTGTCCCTGTCAACAAAAACAAGAAACAAGAAACAGACCTGACTGTCCTGTGTGTGTTCAGACCTGGCCACAGACCCACAGAACCCCGAGGAGAGATGGGAGAGCATTCAGGGCTTCTACCAGAGGGTCAACCAGCAGACAGACGGGTAACTACCAACATCATAATTTTTCCCAACCACCAGTTTTCAGTTAACATGCAGTTATAATCTGTAATGTGTGAAAGTCACTGGAGGACTGCCGTATTTTCGGACTATAAGTCGCGCCGGAGTATAAGACGCACTAGCCAAAACATGCCTAATGAATAATAAAACAACAGGCTGAATAGGCGTACGGTATGCTAGCGTAGCACATTGATGGTTAGCTACATGAAGCAAAAACAACAAACTGAAAACGTGTCTGGTAAGCCAACTTCAGATAACTATAGCATAAAGAACAAACCAAACTCTCCATCTCACTCCAAATCACTAAATCCATTAAAATCTTCATCCTCTGTGTCACTTCTGAACAATCGCCACCTAGACACAGAGGTGTAACTGCACCGTTGACAAGCCTCTCCCAACAGCACGTTGTTCGAGCTCTCATTTGTGAACTCGTTCCTCTGGCTGTGGCCAGTGAGCTTTTAGCCCCTGATTGGCTTTGTTTTGTTTTCGTCTCTAAGTGTAACCTCCGCTTCTCACTCACTCCAAACTTTCTTTCTGCTGCTCGATTAGCCTGCAGTGTGCTATAGCGGCATGTGAAATTATATATTTGAATAAAAAACGAAATTAAAAAAAATCACATATTAGTCGCTCTGGAGTATAAGACTTGCCAAACTATGAAAAAAAAGTGTGACTTATTGTCCGAAAAATACAGTAAGCGAAACTGCAGTATGTCTTCTTACAATATGAATATTGCTTTAGTTGTTTTTTAATCCATACTGATCTTTTGGCTGTGTTCTGTGCTATGCTAACCAGGACTTCGACATCTAAGAAGATTAATATATCTCACCATTTCTCCAGAAAAGAGACTACAGAAACTTCAGAGTAAATGTGATATTTCTGTGTCGATGTTTAAAAGAGCCTTGCAGTTGGATCTACAGCAGATCATCATCAGCTAAATCGCATTAAAGTGAATTGGGCTAAAGCTCCATTGGATCCGGAAGTAGAGCGATGACATAATCAGTTAACAATCCCATTCTTAAGTGTCTTGTGATGAGTTGAAGGCGAGTCCTGAAGCTGCACAAAGGCACATTTCACCAACATGATGGCTCTCGTCCTCGTGTCTGGGGGTGGGTTCAGGCCAGCCTTCTAACCTCCCTCTCTATGTGCAGTCCACAGGTGGCCCTGCGTCTCCTGGCCCATAAGATCCAGTCCCCGCAGGAGAGAGAGGCGCTGCAGGCCCTCACTGTGAGTCAAACACTTGCACTGAGATAACCAGGGAAATGAGGACCTCCAGAAGTATGGAGACATTTTAGAGACAATAAACACATGAAAACAAGACACAGACCAGTAAAGTACGCTCTGGATTACAAACAGGATCAAATCCTGACATAACAGTGGACACTGGTATTGCACACTCTAAACACACTGTATTGAGTAAAGCTAAGGAAACCGTGTTAGGAGCAGGGGCTTGTGGGCTGCTTTCACTCCTCTGGAGTGTAAACGAGGGAAAAGTCCTCACAGCCAGAGGATACAAACTTGTGTGGTGCCTCATTGAGTGAAGAAAGGCAGAAAGCTGGACAAAGCATGCGTAAAATGCTAGAGGCAGATAGCAAAACTGTTAGGCTTTCACAAAAGCAAAATCTAATTCGCACCTTTAAATTAAAAAGACAGAGATATCAGCTGCTAAACTAATACAACAATCGCATATACAGTGCCTCTCGAAAGTATTCATACACCTTGAACTTTTGCACATTTTGTCATATTTACAACCCTAAACATAAAGATTTTATTTTGATTTTTTTACTGAACGTTCACACACAAGTAACCGACAACTGTGAAGTGAAAGCTAAATGATACATGATTCCGTTATTTTTCAAAAAATAGAAAAGTAAAAAGTGGGCCGTGCATAAGTATTCATACAGCATGAATGAATGCTTTGTGGAACCCCCTTTTGCTGTAATAACAGCACAAGTCTTTTGGGGTATGACTCTACAAGATTTGCACATGTAGAGACTGACATTTTAGCCCATTCCTCTTTACAAAACAACTCAAGCTCTGTCAAATTAGAAGGAGAGCGTTTGTGAACAGCAGTTTTCAGACCTTTCCACAGATTTTCAATAGGATTTAGGTCAGGACTTTGACTGGGCCATTCTAACACATTCATGTGTTTTTATTGAACCATTCCATTGTAGATTTAGCTTTGTGCTTTGGGTTATTGTCCTGCTGAAGGTGAATCTCCGCCCCAGCCTCAGTTCTCTTGCTGACTCCAGCAGGTTTTCCTCCAAAATGTTCCCATATTTGGCTCCATCCATGTTCCCAACTATTCTTACAATCTCCCCAGTCCCCCTGAGGAAAAGCATCCCCACAGCATGATGCTCCCCCCCGTATATTTGACACTGGGGATGGTGCACTCAGGACCCTGAGCAGTGTTAGGTTTGCTCCATACATAACGTTTTGCATTTGGGCCAAAAAGTTCAATTTTTGTCTCATCTGACCAAAGCTCCTTCGTACACATGGAGCTGTGTCCTCCATATGACTTCTAGCAAACTTCAAACAGGATTTCTTATGGCCTCCTTTCAATAATGGCTTTTTTCTTCCACTCGTCCATGAAGGCCAGATTTGTGTAGATACGACTTATAGTTGTCCCATGTACAGATTCCCCCACCTCAGCGGCAGGACTTGCTCCGGCTGATGTTTAAATCTTGGGAAATCTTTGTATAACTTAACGCTGCTTTAAACTTCTCCATAACTTTGTCCCTGACCTCTCTGGTGCTCCTTGACCTTCATGATGTTGTTTAGTGACCAATACACTCCGACCACAGCTCTGAGGGCCTAAAAGAACAGCTGAAATTATACTGAGAGTAGATTACACACAGGTGGCCTCTATTTAACTGTTAGGCCAAGGTGTGAACATTCTGGAGTCATGAGGAATGTTATAAAGGCAATTTAATGCACTCAGAAAATGCTGTATGAATACTTATGCACGCCCCACTTTTCACTTTTCTATTTTTTGAAAAATAACGGAATCATGTATCATTTTGCTTTCACTTCACAGTTGTCTGTTACTTGTGTTTGAACGTTCAGTAAAAAAATCAAAATAAAATCTTTATGTTTAGGGTTGTAAACATGACAAAATGTGCAAAGGTTCAAGGTGTATGAATACTTACGAGAGGCACTGTATATCCAAATATAGATAGATATAGCTCTAACCCTGGGGTTCCCTAGCGGTTTTGTCCACAACCTCAAATATACAACTATAGGGCAGCGACGAACATTTAAAACCAATATGTAATCAATTAATTGTTTTTGTATGCCACTGGAAGAAGTGTGAAACAGCATCAAGAATGATGCTGTTTCACACTAAAAATGTGTGAAATGAGACCTATTCGCTTGTGATAAACCCTGCTGCCCCAGTGTCAAACGGCTGATCACGTGTGTGGCTAACTCCTGTCACACGGCTCCACAGACACGCTGCTTCAGGAGGAGCCTCTGCCATTATTGACTGAGATGGAGCGTGTCCAATCAGACTCTGGTCATGTGCCGCTCAGCCCCTCTTGTTCTTTTCTCTAACCTTTATGCACAGAGGAAACATGTGGAGCACATTGTTTTTCTTTTCATACTGCTTGATCAAAACAGAACTTAAAATACACTAAATCAGGACCAACACAAAGAAAATCATCACTAAACAAGACTTTTCCACATTTTTGTGTTTTAGTTTTTATGACCGTGGTTCTTAAAGCTCCCAGCAGGGGAACTATTAGAGCTGAGCTAAAATGATCAATGCATGTTTGGTCACGTCTTAGTTTCTCATAGAAAAGAGCTATTAACTGCTTTTCAACTTTGTTTTGTGTAATATTACAAAACTAAAATATTTTGTCAGCAACTTTTATAACAACTGACACGTACCCCCATTGCTGAATGTGGTTCTTCACCTGCACAGCTTGTATCCACAGTTCACCTGTTGAGGCTGAAGAAACAATGCACAGTGTTAAATCCACCCCAGAGTCCCAAAAGAATCATGTGCAGCTGCCTTTAGTAGTTGTAGTTCAGCGGTTTATCGACGACTTTCTCGTTATTGGCTCTCACAGGTCAAACTAAAAAGTTTAAATATCCCATTGTGAATTAAATAATGTCCGTGTCCCATGAGAAAGAAATGTTGCCTACAGCCGGTCCGGCTGTGGGTCGGCACTCGCTCAGCCGTAATTCTTTAACGTGACCCGAACAAAAGCACATGTTCACAACCCTTCTCCCTTGACATAACATTGCCATTGGCCGTGGGTGTTTCTCCACTCTACTACTTCCCACTTATATGTGCTTAGTCTGAAGTGGCAAGATCTCAAAGTGCTCCCACTGAGCGTTGTTGTGACAAGCTTAGTTAGTTAGCTGGTTACCAGACGAAAGCAAGCTGTTGTAGTAAGAATACACAGACTAGCTTCTGCCGTCTGGCGTCCTGCTGGGCTTTTAATCACTGCCCAGAAGACCGGCTTCCTCCTTCCTCCCCTCTCATGACCTTCCTAAGGGTGACTTCTATATATTGTGCTGCCCTACTAAAATAGAAAATAGAAAACAATATACTTAGCAAACTGGTTTTATGTGCAAAAGCTGCTAACCCTGTAGTTTAGACCTTTACTGTAGTACTGTACTGAAGTACATGGAATTCTTAGACCTTAACCTGCTGTGTTTTCTGTAGGTCCTCGAAGCGTGCATGAACGAATGCGGGAAGAAGTTCCACAGTGAGGTGGCCAAGTTCAGGTTCCTCAATGAACTCATCAAAGTGCTGTCTCCAAAGGTACAACAGACTGAACACACGCAACATTGACTGTGGGTCAGAGTCGTTTTGATAATCGACTTTTATCATATTATACTGTAGCTCCGGTCATGAATAGGTGATTTCACACAACTTAACCAAACTTTGTTTTTTAGACCCAATTCCAGCTCTGTTGTAATCAATAATAATTTTATGGATCTTAAAATAAAGTCCATTGCTGTCATGTTGGTCTTAACAGCTTCAGTTTCCTCCTGTGGCTTCACAGTGACAGCAGCTAATGCTAATGCTAATACTGTTTTCTCAGACCATAGACTGTATATATAATGGACAGCTTCTGCTCACTCCTCCCCATTTACCATAATGACCATGTTCGTGGGGGAAATCATGGCGGATTTACACACTCCCCCTCCCCAGCTCTGACGAAGCATGTTCCTAAAAAGGGCATAAGGGTGGGATCTTCACTGTAGTCTCGGCCCTTGCGTGACGTGTAGCTCGTGCAGCTCCAATGCTAACAGTCCGACCCTCATTAAGTATGAGATTTCAAAACATTTTCTTACGAAAACCAGCCTGGTCCCCTTAATTGTAACTAACCCAGCGTTATCTCAGCAGGAATATCTAGCTCTAGATAGTTCCAAAAAAATTGGGACCAAAGTTAAACTGTCTAAAGTCCAATGCTTTTCATGGGGGACTAGAGGTGATAAGGAGGTACTACAGCAATGGCGGCCCCTAGTGTTGTGGCCAAAAAGCAGAGCAGCCAGCGGCCATTGTCTCAGACATAGAGCAGGAGCATCAGGAGGAGGAGCTTATTTTACCTTTTTTTGCGGAGGCAGCCAATCAGCATTCAGCTGATGGGCTACAACACTGTCCTTTGCTTTGAAGTCAAGCTTCATAGCTAGCACAGTTGGCCACAGTTGAAAAGGGATTTCCCATCGAGCTTCAGCTGCTCTGTGGGATTTGGAGACGGCAGGGAAGACCACACTGAAACACCTGACTCACAATTTAACACACTCTAATGCAGTGGTTCCCAAAGTGGGGTACGGGGCCTCAGAGCCTCTACAGTGGGGGCCCCCAAAGTGAAGCACTTTGAATTGCCTTTTGTATGAATTGTGCTCTACAAATAAACTTGCCTTGCCTTGTCTACAATACAAGTACATTGGGGAAAATTAGGAAATTGTACATTTATTTGCTACAACCAATAATTAATCTACAGTTGTTACTAGATGTTGCTTTTAATGTCAACTGAAAGCTGACTAGAAGGGAGGGCAGCTGAACTCCCTCCCTTCCCTGTGCTTCCACCCATCACCCACCACCCCCTGTCCCACACCTTTTGAGAGAAACAAAAATTTCAATTCATATGAATTGAATTAAATTATTTTTTGGGTTACATTTTTGCAAGGGTTCAGCTTCCCTTATAGTCAATGAGGAACTGTCGCTGAGATGATCTGGTGCTGTAAACTGGGCTTAAATAAAACGTAATACTGCTGTATCGACCCTCTAGTGCAGCATTATTCTGGAGAGAGGATTTAGATTTGGGAATAACACCTGTATCACTGTTACAGCGTGGCTAAGTTATGCAGACCTAAACCTATTTTCTTCCATCCAGCCCCACAGTAAGCAAGCTGCTGTCCTGCTGTTGTGACCGCTAACCTCCAACTTCTCCTGCCTCTTAAGGACTGGTTAACCACGTGTTGTCATCCTCAGCAGGTCTGGTCCTGTGCAACGCCTGCTGTCATTCTAACCAACTGTTGCATGGCTTTCCTTTGGGGCAGGCTGACAGACGCTCCCTTCTGCAACAATGTGCACGCAACAAGCAACATTTCAGAAGCAAAGCTGCTGCTGGACGAAATAGATCACTCTAATATAGGAGACGCCACAGGTCACACAATCTGATGAGGCACAATTGGAGAGGGGCAACCTTAACCTTACAGTCCTGCCTTGTGTGTGCAGTACTTTGGCGCTTGGTCTCCCCAGAAGGTGAAGGAGCGAGTGGTGGAGGTGCTGTACGGATGGACGCTGTGGCTCCGAGACCAACCCAAGATCCAGGAGGCCTACGACATGCTGAAGAAACAGGGTCAGGACCTCACACTGAGAACCTAGTTTAATAATGCAATAATAATAATAATAAAAATAATAATGCATTGGTTTTATATAGCGCTTTTCTGGACACTCAAAGACGCTTTACATTGCATTATTCATTCACTCCATACTTGGTGGTGGTAAGTTTAGCTTATATACGTATAGGGAGACGCTGCAGGTGCAAAACTGTCCAGGGATTCCTTCGCCTAAGCCCCATATCATGTCTCCTTTTCCTGAGGTGGGTAGAGAACACAAAATAATTACTCATGACAGATTAATGTTGCTTTAAGATAATTTCACTCGAGTACAGGTTGAAAGTAGTGGCTCAAATAACTTCTCGGTAGTGAAAGGTGTTATATGGTAAATATCACCTCCAAAACTGAAAATCATAGTAAAACCTTGAATGTCCTAAACAGCACACCACAAAAATAGATCTTTTATTTAAATATATGTAAGATACAAGTAACAATGCACCGTGCCATGGTGCACCGCGGTTCAACAATCTGACGATACGAAATATATGCATATTTTATATACTATACCCAATATATCCATATCTCAATAATCTTGTCAAAAGGAGTAGAGTAATGTCTTTCTCAAACTGAGCATGAAAAGTTAAAGAAATTTGGTTTTAATAATATTTTTCAAAGCTCGTTTAAAACCGGTCATAAAAGAGGAGTGGCAGTGTTAACACACAACTCTTTGCATTTTTAATGCAAGTAAGTAAAGGACAGTGAAAGCAGATATGTCCTGGTACAATGTAAAAATATAGTGTAAACTTGCATCCCCTCTTTCTGTCTACCTTCCTCCAGATTATAGCTCACATTGTTTGAAAAAAAAAAAATCTAGAAATAATGTCCTCTGAAACACAGGAAGTATTAATATGTGCAGGTAATTTTAATACAGTCATTCATAAGAATGATACATCGAACAATCTCTCTCTCCCTTTCTGCTCCCCTTTATTTTTAATTTTCATGAATTATATGTCCCCAAGGTTATGCAGTGCTTATAATGTATTTTTTTGGGGGGGAATATATATATGTATATATATATATATATATATATATATATATAGGGTGGATACACCAAAAATACTGCTTGATCAAGTGAGCAGACTCTCTCCTCATCAGGTCAGAGGGTTGCTCTAAAGCAGACCTGGGCAAAGTACGGCCCGCGGGCCACATCCGGCCCGCGAGATGATTCAGTCCGGCCCATAACTTGTAGGGCATAAATTCATAAGCATGTCAAAAAAAAAAGTAAGTCTCTAGCTCATTCCTGTGCGGAGTTGTGATTTTTTATTTTTATTACCAGAGTGCTCACTCCAGCCACTAGGGGGCAGATTAAATAAGAATAAAAGTAAAGAATTCCACAGGTGTCCAGCAAAGGGCACTGGCATAATAAGATATAAAGATATAAACAACACATTGTGTGACTTGCAAGTGGGAAATGGACAGTCTGCCCCTGGGCAGCTGTGGCTACAATAGTAGCTTACTACCACGGAGTGCGGAGTGAATGAATATTGACTACAATGTAGCAGAGACTTGTGACACAGGCTTGTAAAGTGTAAGCCGTTGTTATGAGGCTACAGTCCTGCCAGGCTCATCATTATAGATTATATAGATATAATCTATAGATATTGAAATAATTTATAGATATTGAAAAAAATTCCTCAATGTATTTTCCCAATCAAAACATTTTTTTTTATTTTGGAGCTTTTGTTCATGGACCCCAGCGATACACTCCCGATATATTATACTTATATCCCGATATAAGTTTGAGTTATTGTTGGTGCGGCCCTCCGACTCAATTCAGGCTCCTCATGTGGCCCCTTATGAAAATGAATTGCCCACCCCTGCTCTAAAGTGATGGAGCGGTTGCTGCTCTTTAGAATTTAAGCACCATGGTCTTACCCCACCTCAAAATTAAAGAATGAAAAAAAAAAAAAAAAAAAAAAAAAAAGAGAATTAACGACTAATGTAGAAGTGGATGTTAGCCAGGTAAAAACACTTCTCGATCAAGTGAGCAGACCCTCTCCTCATCTGGTCAGTGGGTTGCTCTGAGGTGATGGAGTAGTCCTTGCTCTGCGAGCTGCCTCCCCAGGGTCGGGCAGCAGCAGAGTTTAAGCCCCTGGTTTTACATCCACTTCAAAAAGGGTATTGAACTTATATAAGTAAAAATGATTAATAAATAAATTAAATAAAATTATAAGCATTGTATAACTGAAGAGAAATGTCTTCTATTTGATTGATTTTACTATTATATATTTTAGTTGTATGACTATTACTATTATTATTATTATTAGTAGTATTTTTCTGCTCCTTTCTATACTGCCAAAACTCTCCTTCTCTTGTGTTTCCCCTATAAACATATCCAAGTCGCACTTAGCATTTCATACAGGCACGCACACACATGCACACACGCGCACGCACACACGCACACACACACACACACACACACACACACACACACACACACACACACACACACACACACACACACACACACACGCACACACGCATACACATGTAAATAGAATTTAAGGTAGCACTTCTAACTTGTGCCTTCTTTTGTTGTTGTATAGAATTTATGGTTATTACACCTCAGTGGACTTGTCTACTGTTTAAAAAGAGAAAGAAAAAAAAAAAGAATGATACATCGAACAATAAAAGGATAATCACGCCACAGAGGGTTTGAATGACTTGGGCTTGCTTGACGTTTGGCGAGAGGTACATCCGACTGAGAGAGATAATACATACTTTTCTCCCCCACATACAGTATACTCAAGAATTGATTTTTTTTGTTGTTGTTGTTGTTAAATGACAGGCACAGAATTAATTAAGAATTAAGAAAATAAGGATTCAAATTTCAAATGTACATAAATAAGAAGATAAAAAATACAAGTTCTTAAAGGAATAGGCCACCGTTTTTACATACTAAAATATGTTCTTACCTCACTTTAGACGTGTTAATATATCCCCGTCTGGTCTTTGTCCGTGCGCTCTGCCAGGCAAACGGAGCACATACGCAGCCTCTCCCACACGTCACATAGCTCCGAAAAAGCTCACGATAGAAGCTACCAAGCTCTTCCACGTGTTCCCTATTTAAATAAAGTTACGTGAAGTGTTTTCATGCGAAGTATATTTACACAGAAATGTAACATGTCGATTTTATAAGCAAATAAAAAGGGGGACTATATTGTGAGGCGTAATGATACGAGGAGCACAGCGTCCGCGTAGTAACTCCTAAAGACTTCCCCCGCTCACTTCCGTCAATAACCTTTAGGAGTTACTGCGCGGACGTTTTACTCCTCGTATCATTACGCCTCACAATATAGTCCCCCTTTTTATTTGCTTATAAAATCGACATGTTACATTTCTGTGTAAATATACTTCGCATGAAAACACTTCAGGTAACTTTATTTAAATAGGGAACACGTGGAAGAGCTTGGTAGCTTCTATCGTGAGCTTTTTTGGAGCTATGTGACATGTGGGAGAGGCTGCGTATGTGCTCCGTTTGCGTGACAGAGCGCACGGACAAAGACCAGACGGGGATATATTAACACGTCTAAAGTGAGGTAAGAACATATTTCAGTATGTAAAAACGGTGGCCTATTCCTTTAAAACAGTCATATTATTAAACTGGGCCAAAAGCTACAAAATTACTTGCTCTGAAAATCAACAAAATCAACATTCAGTCTGTTCAGTAATGAATCCACAAACTGGGTCACTTGAAAAAGATTTGGATGGAATTGATAATGTGTTTCCGACTTACTATGAGACACTATATACACAGCCTGAACAAACTAATGCAGAAAACAAGAAATTCTTAATTCATCAATAGGGACACAACAGAATGAACTCTTAACTAAACAAATTGACATAAAAGAATCAGAAACAACTTTGGAAAAATTTAAAAATGACATTTGAAGTGTTATCTCCAGTTCTCTTAAAATCACTTAATTGGACTTAATTGGACTTAATTTTCACTCAAGAATTGAAGTCATAAAAATGTCCGTGTTGCCCAGATTGTTATATTTGTTTATGTCACTTAGTCTCAACGTCTAAGTTTCACGACATATTAAACATATTTCCCGATTTATTTAGAAAGGACAAAAACCTCGAGTTAAATTATTAACAGTGGAAGGTTCTCGACAGTGGGATAATTATGAGATAATATTTGTGAGACAGTTTATTCTTCGTCGACTTCAGCATTTTGCTTGAAAAACATGATACGTTTCTTTGTGACCCCTAAACAACAAATGGGTATTAACTCACGCAGTTCATCATGCTGGAGGCGCTGTGGAGAGGAAGAAGCCCATCACATTTTTTGGACTTGCACAAAATTAAGACCTTTTTGGACTGAAGTTAGCCATAAAATAGAAGAAATTGTGTGTTTTACGATTCCTCAAGCAATGTTAGTGTTATACTTTGGAGAGATTCCAATTGACAACCAAGGATAAATATTTTATAAAAAATTTAATTGTCACAGCAAAAAAGGCAATCACAAGGAAATGGCTTCATATTAATCCACCAAAGGTCGAAGACTGACTGAAGGTGGTTGAAGAGATTGACTTTCACGCTGAGGCTACAAGCTTTATTTCTCATGGTGGGACAAATGGACAAAAGATTTCCATAATGTTTAGTGTGCAAATTGTACCTCTGTTAAAGGAATAGGCCACCGTTTTTACATACTGAGATATATTCTTAACTTAGCTTAGACAAGTTCATTTGTACCTGTCTGGTCTTCATGCGTGCCCTCAGTCACGTAAACACAGCACAGACGGCGTTAGCATTTAGCCTCTCCCTCTCTCCTCTATAGCTCCAAAACAGGTCAAGATAGAAGCTACCAAGCTCTTCCACGTTTTCCCTATTTAAATATGGTTACATACAAGTGTTACTCTACAAAAGTATAATTACACAAAATTAAACAATGTGGATTTTCTAAGCGGATAAAAGGGGGAACTATATTGTAATAATACCAGGAGTAGCTCGAAATGTATGCAGTAATATCTTTACTTTATTGTGCGGACTCCGGACAACCCCTGTCTGTGAGGTAGGATGTAAACCATTTGAGAACAGCACCAGCCTAAGGACCCATTTGAGCTTGACTCACGGTTAGAATCACTAAACTGGAACTACACGTTTTGGGACCCAGTCAGACAGTGGGAGACCATGCACTCCACACTTCAAGGGTCACATGACCTGGGAATCAAACCTGGAACCTTCCTTTGCTATGAGGCTAAGGTCTGAGCCACTGAGCCGGACAAATCTGTAATGAACTAAATATAAAATCTAATCTCATTATTAGATGTGGAAAGATATTATTTATAGACATATAGACGACGGTGGCGCAGGTGGTAGAGCGGGTCGTCTCATGATTGGAAGATCGTGGGTTCGAATCTCAGCACAAATGCACACTTTCGTTGTGTCCTTGGGCAAGACACTTCACCCTATTTGCCTGAAGTGTCTGTGTACATTGGTGTATGAACGAGAGAGTGAATGGGTGACTGGTTCCTTATTGTAAAGTACTTTGGGCCTGATAAAGGTAGAAAAGCGCTATGTAAGTTGAGTCCATTTGTTCCTTTTATTGTATGTATCTTAAAGTGTCCTGCTGTTGTTCAGATATCGTGAAGAAAGATCCCAAACTGTCGAGCACTCTGATGGTGCGCTGCGCCCCACAGAGGAGCCCCGCCTCCATATTCCACCAGGACGACACAGCCAAGGTAAGAGCTCCCGGCTTAATTTGAAGATTACTCTAACGTACTAATGTTTTTATACTAGCTGCTGGACAGACTACTAAAGAGTGGGCGCCCTGAGGACCTCCACACGGCCAACCACCTCATCAAGAGCGCCATGCAGGCAGTGAGTACAGGGTTAAGGAATACAATGGAAATGTCTTACCCTCTTCTGCACAGGAGGATCATTTTAAGGTATTATTTGTTGCTTCTTGACAACATTGTGCGCTGACGGGCAAAAAAATGGACCTAGAAAATTATGAATTTACACAATAATTAAACAGTGACAGCTAGAATATTGATAACAATACAGATACATTTGTTTGGGCTGCATAAGCTGCAAAAAAACATGGATGCTCTCTTCATATTCAAAATATAATGACATAAAACCAAGGAAAACCTTCATTGCTACATGGGGAATGCTGTATAACAGTGGTTCACAAGAGCTGTGAGTCTGCCTAGAGAGGTGCATAAGAACGTTTATAATCGTAATTAATAATAATGAAAAAGACATTGTGAAACTAAAGTACTTTCAAATCTCTCACCGCAACAGGGTTATACACACTTATATTCTCTTATATCTTATATCTGAAAACTTTTTTAAAGAATTTATTCAGTTGCAAAGGCTATTGTCACTAACGACTTGATGCAAATGCATTTAAAGGTAAATGAAGTTGAATTTAGTGTGAAATAGATAACTGTATGCACCGCTCCAGGAGATTCAGCTAGTTCCAAAAGCTTTTAAAAGCAAAGGTGTCTTAGATTTAGTTAGATTTAGAAAAAAACACTTTTTTAGCTTATAAACTGCGTAATTATGTTTATTATAGTGCTCTCTACATTGATTGATTTGTGTAAAATGGCCAATGTTCATTTGCACCAACAAGTCAACACTGCACCGTTTCTCAGCACGGCCGAACGGCTTTGTTTTCATGTAGTAACTGATTTTATGTGGACTTCTCCAGCCCCATGTTAACTGATAGGAGAAAAGGGGCGGGCACAATTCATGGCGGCGCACACACGTTGTTCCGGAATAAGGTGAATAGGCTGCTTGCTATCGCTGGAGCTTGCTGTTAACGGCTAACTGCGAATAGCTTGTTTGCTCCGGGAGAAAACCGCTCTGCTACGACCCATTGTAAATAAAATGTCAGGAACAAACCACAAAATCAACAAGCCAGACTCCGTGTCAGGGCTGCCAACTCTCACGCTTTCACCGTGAGACACACGCATTTGAGTGCCTTCACACGCTCTCACGCCACACTCCTCATATCACACGCTCTCACGCCACACTCCTCATATCACACGCTCTCACGCCACACTCCTCATATCACACGCTCTCACGCCACACTCCTCATATCACACGCTCTCACGCCACACTCCTCATATCACACGCTCTCACGCCACACTCCTCATATCACACGCTCAACCAAAAAATATCCCTGACTTTTTGCAGTGAGTGGCTGCAGACGCTTTATTTTGTCTGTGTGCCGGTACGGCTCCTCTGGCGTGTGTGCGTGTGCGTGCGTGCGTGTGCGTGCGTGTGCGTGTGTGTGCGTGTGTGTCTGTGTCTGTCGCCGGCTCTAGTGATTTGTCGTCGTGAACGAACAGCTCATTTTTTGTAGCCTATTACTATTTTATTCCTTTTCGGAGGAGGGGCGTCACTTAAGTTGTGCTTATTTTCTGCGGGGAAAGGGTTTTAGAGCGCGGCTCCGGGGAAACAGCGAGAGAGAGTGCCCGAACACTCCCAGCGCCAGCTCTCCAGGGTCATGAGAGAGAAAAAGGCGCGTGGGTTCCGTGAGTGACGAGGCGGCTCCAGGAGCCCCGATACAAACATCTTCCACCTGTTCACTCAGCTCACTCGCCTCTGAAGCGACATCACCGCCAACTGCCTCCTCCTCCGCCCCGGTCATCTCCGCCGCTGCTGCTGCTGCCCCATGAGGAGCTCAAAGTGAGCACGCATAAAGCAACGAGTTTGAGAAATAAAAGTCCTAATTAAGTAATAAACAACGCTTACAGCGGAGATCACGTTGAAGCTAGTTCAAGCAAGCTCACTTTTTTTTTCCCTTTTGCACGAGGGAGAAAAAGTAATTATTAGGCTACATTGAATAATCATATTCAAAGTTTAATCATCAAACATGCTCTAACATACTGCAAAATACAGGGATCAAATTTTCATATTTTCTAAAGCTTGTGCTACTTGTTTTTGTTGGTAATAATTGGAATGACTGATGCAGAGAAACAGAGACATTGTGTCATTGTACCTTTTGGCAGAGCTGTAACGATGAAGGGGCCTCTGGGCATTTGCTGAGAGGCCCCAATTTGAAAAGAAACACCAGTAAATAGACCAGCTAAATTGATTTTTTATGATCGAAAATGCACCAGATTGCAGGAAATCATATCTGAATTATAAAAAGATTCTTGGGGGAGGACCCTCAAACCCCCCCTTCAGAGTGCCCTCCCACACTTTCAATAGGTTCTGATGGTCATGTGGGTGGTGCCAAACCCCCTCTGATCCATTATGCAGCTCCTGATGTGCTCAGTCATGTAAAACGTGTACTTGTTTTAGGCTTAGAATTTAATACGATTACGAGACACTATCGCCATGAAAATGGCCCCCCAGCTCGGGACCGACCAAAGTCTCACTCCAAGGTTTGGTGAAAAGTTGGCAGCCCTGCCGATGTCAATCACAGCCCAGACTCACAGCCCCCCTGCTCCTCGCCTGCTCCGCCGAGCAACCCTTTCCGATAGAATTTTCACATTTTTCTTGTGGGCGGAGTAAGGCTGGGCACTGGTGTTTAGTTTATCTTTAACCGTATACACTCACTTTTGTGCTCATTTTCTGGTGGAAAGAAGCTTCCATTCACAATAATCCTACTTCCCGACGTCTCCATGTTTGTGCACAGGAGCAGGAGCGAGCAGCCCGGGTGCAGAGGCGAGAGGACACGCTGAAGGACGTCCACAGCAGCAGCTCACAACTCCAGGAACTGCTGCAGAGACAAGCAGAGAGCAGGAGCAACCAGCAGCCCAGTGAGGAGATGAAGGTGAGGAACATCTCCACACACACACAGCTCAGTGAGGAGATGAAAGTGAGGATCATCTCCACACACTCAGTCCAGTGAGGAGATGAAGGTGAGGAACATCTCCACACACACAGCCCAGTGAGGAGATGAAAGTGAGGATCATCTCCACACACTCAGTCCAGTGAGGAGATGAATGTGAGGAACATCTCCACACACACACAGCTTAGTGACGAGATGAAGGTGAGGACCACCTCCACAAACTCAGTCCAGTGAGGAGATGAAGGTGAGGACCACCTCCACACACTTAGCCCAGTGAGGAGATGAAGGCAAGGAACATCACAACACAGCCCAGTGAGGAGATGATGGTGAGGAGCATCTCTACACACACAGCCCAGTGAGGAGATGAAGGTGAGGAACATCTCCACACACTCAGTCCAGTGAGGAGATGAAGGTGAGGACCACCTCCACAAACTCAGTCCAGTGAGGAGATGAAGGTGAGGAACATCTCCACAAACTCAGTCCAGAGAGGAGATGAAGGTGAGAACCACCTCCACACACTCAGTCCAGTGAGAAGATGAAGGTGAGGAACATCTCCACACACTCAGTCCAGTGAGGAGATGAAAGTGAGGATCATCTCCACACACTCAGCCCAGTGAGGAGATGAAGGTGAGGAACATCTCCACACACAGTCCAGTGAGGAGATGAAGGTGAGGAACATCTCCACACACTCAGCCCAGTGAGGAGATGAAAGTGAGGATCATCTCCACACACTCAGCCCAGTGAGGAGATGAAGGTGAGGAACATCTCCACACACAGTCCAGTGAGGAGATGAAAGTGAGGATCATCTCCACACACTCAGTCCAGTGAGGAGATGATTGTGAGGAACACCTCCACACACTCAGCCCAGTGAGGAGATGAAGGCAAGGAACATCTCAACACAGCCCAGTGAGGAGATGATGGTGAGGAGCATCTCTACACACACAGCCCAGTGAGGAGATGAAGGTGAGGAACATCTCCACACACTCAGTCCAGTGAGGAGATGAAGGTGAGGACCACCTCCACAAACTCAGTCCAGTGAGGAGATGAAGGTGAGGAACATCTCCACAAACTCAGTCCAGAGAGGAGATGAAGGTGAGAACCACCTCCACACACTCAGTCCAGTGAGAAGATGAAGGTGAGGAACATCTCCACAAACTCAGTCCAGTGAGAAGATGAAGGTGAGGAACATCTCCACAAACTCAGTCCAGTGAGGAGATGAAAGTGAGGAACATCTCCACTAGGGATGGGAATTTTTGGTCTCTGTCCGACACGATTCATATTTCGCTACACCTGCTTTAAGATACACCTGGTGACACCAGAGATCCGATGCGATTCGAATTATCACCATGATCACAATGCATCTCGATACGATTTGATTTAGGCCAATTATCACGATGCATATCGATGTAATGCGATCCATGCTATGCTTGATGCAATGATTCGATGGACAAGCTAACAGGGGTAACACGCTTGTGCAGTCGATCTGCAAGCCTTGCCCGGATACCTCCTCATTTGTCCCTTTTTTGTTTCCTGTAGCGCCTCTTGTGTCACCTCCACTGTGCAGGTGCGGGGCTCCTCGGTGACTTGTCAGCGCTTCAGATGATGAAATCTCTGGAGCTCTTCAGCTTTTAAAACAGATCTTTTGTTGATAACTAGCAAAAACTCTGCTGAACTCCACAAAAACATGGCAAAGATGTAGAAAAACATCTTGTAAAATGTGAATCACAAAAACTGCAAATGAGAGTGTGTTTGAGAGTGCGAGTGGGGGACAGATAAATACACTTTTATTGACAATTAGTTCAACTACATGCCTGCTGCATGTGAGCCCAATGTGCCTCAGACGACATCGCTCTGTGTCACGTGTAGCTCAAGCCCCGGTTGCAAACATCTGAGGCCGGCGAATCTCTTTCTCAAATTTAACGTCTCGTCATGTTTGATAAGTCACCAAAGAGCTGTTATTAACTGATCATCGTCATGGTCATCATAATGACCCACACACTCTTGTTTAGAGGCCAGAGAGCAGCCGTTAGATTGGACTCTACTAACTTGAACTTGTGGTGAGGATGTTACACACAAAACGGTACAGTATCTATCTGTTGCCGATGAGGTAGAGATTTTTTATTTTATTTCAATACCTCAGTCATGATTTGGTACATTTACATCACCTGGCAAGTCCTCTGTATGTTTTATACATATCAGTGTGGACTGGCCTTACTAGTTCACTGCTCGAGCCAAACAAACTCAAACAGCCTTGTGGTTGTTTTTGACCGTGGTCTGTCTGTGCAGGGTTTGTTTGAGCGCTGCGACCGGCTCCGCCCTACTCTGTTCCGATTGGCCAGTGAGACGGTGGAGGATGACGTGGCCCTGTCTCGCATCCTGCAAGCTAACGACGTGCTAACCTTGGCCATTAACGCCTACAGAGCAGGGGTTAGTGACTCGGCGGGGGAGCAGACACACGTGAGCAGACTGGAGAGCACCACAGCGGGGCATGAGGGGACTGCAGACAAGAGCCCAGGTCAGTTCACTCTTCATGAAAAATATATTCAGAAAGTAGCACTGGGACTTATACATTCATTTTGATTTCTGAATTACAGGAAATTAGTGCTATTTAAAATTATTACGCAATTAGTCGCACTTTACTCTGTGAGGGGAAGCATATCCTGGATGGTAGGATCTCAGGAGGAGGAAGAATAGCCTCTGGGGAAGATTCAAAGATTACTCAAAGAGACGCTAGTGGCTCGAAATACCGCTCCTATTCTGATTTTGATGAGAGAACTTTGTGCTGTGGTAAAAAGCTCTTATAAGTCGTTTTTGCGTATTGCCCCTCTCTTTAGCTGAGCACGCACTATGCCATTTTTTTCAGTCTTTAATTTTGTGAAGAATGGACTGGATTTATTGCAATTATAGAACAATTGGGGGTTCACATAACGAGTTAGAATCGCGAGAGCGGCTGCAATACACCAGTCTGTTAGAGCTGATGCTGATGTGTGTGTTTGTCCTCTCTCCAGCTTCATTTCTCTCTTTGGAGGGGATAACCTGACCCCAGATCAACAAAGATGTGTTTGTGAGCATGGAAACATGTCAGTGTCCCATTTAGGCAACACTGTCATGTGATCACCGTCGGCACAAACAGTGCTGCAAGTTCGAGTCCTTTACTTGTTTATAGTTCTCTCAAATCAAAATTAAGTCGGTGACACAAAAAAGCGGGACATATTTCCAGTGGATTAAAAGAGAAAAGGAGGTGGACATCAGCTCTGGGACGGAGGAGACAGTAGAGAGAAGCAGCTAATAGAGTGATTGTTTGCACTCAGTGGTTTAAATGAATCTGGAAAAAGTTCATGTTCTTATGAAATTTTGTTCTTCTTCTTGTTTGGCGTGGCTGTATTTCACAAATAAAAATGAAAAGGGAGGAGCTACAGTGTTTTTGTTGGCTGCTGCTTTCTGTGTGTTCACTTCTGAGATGGTAAACCCACACGTCTCCTGTGCGTTCAAAATCGGACTTAACATTGAAACCTGTTACTGCGACTGAGGTCTTTCTGCCATCCACATTACACGAGTGTGTGCTCAGCTTTTGAGAGTACAGTAAAGTTAAAACAAGTCAGTGCCAGATACTGATTATGTACAGGACGAGTCACGGTGTCATGTGGATGTGTGCAGTGTCCAGCCCCAGGGAAGTGCGCTCGTATCACCTGATAGACTTCTCCTCTCTGGACCCCGAGCTGAGCGGCAGAGCATCCTCACCTGAGGAGGGGCAGGCCAGAAGTCACACAGAGGGGCGTGGCCCGACAGACTGCCCCACGCAGAAGATGTCCTACCTGGAGGAGCTCATCCAGGTGAGGCTCAGAGGCTTGTAAAAAGTCCTAAACCCAGTGGGAGGACAGAGCGAGCTCAGCTGGTTGTCTTTTGTGTTGTGTGGCAGCTGGATGAGGAGATGCTCTTTGGTCCGGAGGAGTCCTGGGAGGGGAGGTCCTTCCAGAGTGAGTCTGAGGCCAGCCCCACACACTCCTGGTAAATATTCACCCGCTTGCACATTCTAGTCTAGTCATTTGAAAGATAAATGTAATACTTTTTACTCACAACATTTACTTCACAACATTTCGATAAAAGCTCCAAAGTAAAAAAAATGTAACGCTGGCCATGTGTTTCACTCGATTTAAAGTATTTTTGACACACTCCAGAAAAATAGGTGGCGCTGTGCAGATGTACTGTCACTGCTACTGACTCATGAAGAAGTTTTGTTCCCGTACAGGCGGGTAATTCCAAAGACATCATATAATAAGGCTAGATGTCTCGTACACACTGCTGGCCATCTTGACACAAGGAGCTTGCTCACACGTAACATTGTGTTTTATGGTACTTTTAAATAACCATAACTTGCTCAATTTTATACCAATTTTCAAACGGTTTGGTTTGTCAGAGATGTAGGTATGACACTGCATACATATGAACATGAACATAATCAACATGTTCCAGCATTCAGAATTAGAGCCACATTAATAACGTTTGTAAGAAACCAAACCGTTTGTAAATCTGTCCAGATTTCATTGAGATAAGAGGATTTGTGTTCATGCTGATCACTCACTTACTTCAGCTCGCCAGAAAGCTTCCCTTTGACAAGATGGCCGCCAGTTATGACATCTAGCCTTTATTATATGATATCTATGGGTAATTCTTCCGCAGTTTTCATGTGTTTGAAGTAGGGCTGGGCGATAGATCTTAGATATTAGCTCTAGCCTCACTGTGTTTAGTCCTGACTCTGGGGACCATCAGGAGACCCCTCTCTGATGTGAAGCCATAAAGTAAATATTCACAGTGCTAATTTAAGTACTGTGACCAGGTGCGTAGCACCCATTCACCCATTCTGGGCCCTGGGTACAAACTATCTTGGTGGACCCCCCATATGAAATTCACATTTCATATTCTATGTTCTTTGACCACATAACAGTGGTTTAGTGGTTTGACAGTACAGTTCATTTATATTCTATTAGAACTTTATTATATATACCTTAACGAAGTGACAAAATGGGTTTGCCAAAAAAGTGATTCATATACAAACACATCCAATGGGTACTGAGGTCATGGTTTATTTGTTTTTGTTTGTTTGTTTGTTTGCTACAAGTCAATGTTTGACTTGAAATGGCATCTGATTTGGCTTCAGTTACGGAAATGGAAAAACCTTTAATGGGATATTCTACTTTCATTGGGCCAATCGAAATGGCTAGTTTTAGGTAGAGCATAATGATTGTTAGCAGACCACATTAAATAGGAGGGCTGCACCAGGGACATAGGATATTTGTGCTGAGAATAACACATGTGTGACTTTTAAAATGCTATTTTACATAAAATGATGATACTATATGATGTTTCTGTGGCCCACAGGCCTGAACAAAAAACTCAAGGGCTTCAGTCTGATTTAGTCTCACCATATTTGAAGCCTATACCTTTAAGTGTATTGTCAGTAAATTGTTGTTGTAAAAAGTTACGTCCACCTTTAACTAGAACCATGTTGACTCGTCTCCAAAGCTGCGCATTTATAATGCATGAATCCAAATGCGCGCGGCTAATTAGCATCAAATCGGCGACCTGTGGCTTTTGTCACTGTATTGGCCTGATGGCTCAATTATAATAAATATGAGGAAAGAGAAACTTTAGAGGTTAAAACGAGGAGAGGAGCTCTGTCTCTGACTCTGCACCATCCTCAGAGCAGGCAGAGGCAGGACTCGCCTCACCTCATGTTTAACTGTCATTTTTGAAAGTTTCCTCTCAGGTCCGCTAGAACAGGCTAGTGTTAAAGAAAAGCACATTCGAGCGAGGCCAGACTAATATCTGTCTTTCCTCATAGCTCTGTGTCATTACATTACAGAGTCCACCTCATGAAGTCACTGTTGAGTTGAAGCGCGCGGTGCTGAACACTGGTGTGTGGGCTGAACCATTTGGCACATTTTTAAAGGGGTGTCAGGGCCCTGAGATAATAACAATCATTATTGTTTGTGCAAAATTCTGTGTAGCAACCCTTGTATTTTAGCCTGGTTGTTCAGTATCAATTATGAGGAGACTTAGAAAGTACAATACAGAACGCTTTTTGCAGCATTTTTGAGGGCCCCTACCCTGCTCTGGGCCCTGGGTACTCAGTACCCTTTACCCCCCCGTCCGACGCCCCTGACTGTGACCATAAAAGGATGATTAGGCCTGGTGTTCTCACTAATAGTGATCTGTGTTCTAGGTGAATAGAGGTTTAGGAAGACCGTACATTTGGAAAGACCCAGTGTATGGCTCAGTCTTTCTGCTTTCTGGTTGGATAAGCATATTGAGAGCCAAAACAGCAAATGTGAATGTAAGCAACTTGTACGTCATGTCAAATGTTTTTGTAACTGTGAATAAATTAAGATTACCGTAGTTATCTGTAAAACCCTTTCGGGATCCTGAGAAAGGTTTGTGAAAAGTACTCTCCAAACAGGCTGTAGCACTGATGTATAACGGAACATGACCCGGTGACCCGCTGTTGCCGTAAGTCCCAGTAAACTGCCCTCTGCTCTCTGCTCTCCAGGTCACAGTCCCACACTCGGCCCTATCTGGAGCTGGAGACCAGGGCCGACAAGTCTGAGCTGCACAACGTCTCCGTGCCCGTCCACTCCATACGAGCCAGTGCGTAATTACTGTATACTGGAATATGTCCTGCTGAACAGGCTTTGGGAGCATGTTTGAATGGTTTTCAAGTAAGAGTGGAATAATTACTTGGGAGACGCAGCTACATGAGTACTGTGAGAACTGCATTTAGGCATAAAGTCTGATTTTTATCTCATAAATGATGTGACACAAACATGAAAAATATATTAAAAGTGATCATGTGATGTATAGGTATTGAAAAGCAAGTATCATTAAAGTACTGGTAATTAACAACATTTTAGAAATAGATGATGATTATCACAAAATGCCATGAAAAGCGTAATATGCCTCCTTTAACATCCACACACCTTTTTTTGGTCAGCACTGAAATGTCCTCAATGACTAATAATAAGAGACATTTACACTGCTTCACCACCACCTCATGACATCATCCGGTGGACCTGAGTGTTTTGTCCTGATGAGAAGGGATGCAGGGTTGTCATGTGTGATGGTGTTGTGCAGGTGAGCTGGAGCCCATCCCACTGCTGGACCGGGGTGGGGTACGGGTGTCCCTCCACTTCTCCAGAGACCCCCCGATGGGACGTCCTGCTGTGGCCGTGCTGGTCCTATCCACGGTCAACACCTCCACGCTTAGGATCAGTAACTTCTGCTTCAAGGCGGCTGTACCCAAGGTGAGTGAGTGTACGTATGTGGGACCTGTAAGGCGAAGATTTTATTTGAAGGAGCCTCCAGCGCACTGTGAGAGCAGCGGAGAAGATCTGCGGAGCCCCTCTCTCCTCCATTAAGGACATGTACTCCACCCGTCTCATCCACAAAGGGGACCCTGCGCAACACTCACAGTCTCTTCAAGGTGCCTTCAGGGAGGAGACTGCGGATTCCACGGGCCAGCTCCAGTCGACTGAGGAACAGTTTCATACACCAGGCTATCAGGAAGCTGAACTCCCTCCCTTCCCTTCCACACCTTACTCCCCACCCCCCGCTCCACAACAAGGAGGAGAGAATGAAGTATTTCGATTCATGTCAAATAAATCGACAAATAAAATGAGATCAAATGTGACCTGATGGTTTCCAACGTTACTGTCATCACAAGCAGATGTTTTCTACGAGCCACAGAGTGGGGGCGCCATAATGACCTTCAGCGAAACAATGGAGGTTCATGTGATGCAGGGCAAAGGTCATACGGGCTTCTGTGCAGATGCTCGTCTGTGTGGGAACCACCGGGTTTTTCAACAGGACAATGTGCTGTTAAAAAGTCACTGCCCGCAGGACAAAGGACTTCAGGACAATAACTAATCACTCTTGTGGGCCATCCTGCGTGTTCTCCTGATCTAAATCTAATCTTGAGAACTTTTGGGGATGGAGGGCAAGGGAAGAAAAGGATGGAAATGTTCCAGCCAATAGTTTTTTTTTCTTGTCCCACTCCAGTTTGTTGTACAATTGTATAATGACAATACAAGTTTGTCTTCATAAAGAAGAACAAAGTAACTTGTTTACCTTAATTAATCCTTACCTAGTCCCTCTGGGGGTAATACAAGTGTTGATGGGATGATTGGGGGGTCTTTCATCTCCCACTGGTGTCTCTGTCTAGCAACTTCCCTGCCTCCGGGTTGGAATCACAAAGAAGAAGCTAACAGGCTAATGGGCAAAGCTAGCTGCAGTGTTTACAGCCAAGTTTGAGTGGAAAAAAAAATCTCCATTGTGTCATTAACTTGTGGCACAATGTACAATATCCCTCTCTCCCTTTGTCTTTTCTGTCAGTGTAGTATTTACTCTCAAAGTGCAACATGCTACGGCACCTGCAGTGGCACTTATGGCCTCTAGGGGCATCACTAGAGGAGTTACTTAGTTCTGCTTTAAGATCTAAACATGCAAAATGTGAATTTTATACGTTTTTCAACTGGTCTTAAACGGGACTGCATCGAGGGATTACTGGTTTGCACTATGTGGTTTAGTTAGAGCGCCCGAGTTGGCAGCTGTGGGGATTGTCTGTTTTAAAGCAGTACTAAGTAGTAAGTGTTTACCTTAATAAATCCGTTTCGTAGTCCCTGTGGGGGTAATACAAGTGTTTATGGGATGATTGGAGGGTCTTTCATCTCCGCCTGGTGTCTCTGGACAGAAAACCATGTTTGCAACTTGACTGCCACCGGTCTGGAGAAAGCAATACACACTAATGGAACCACAAAGAAGAAGCTAGCATGCTAATGGGCAAAGCTAACTGCGGGCTAGCGTCACTTTAAACAGTATTTGCAGCCAAGTTTGAGTGAAAAAAAATATTTCCATCGTATAACTGGATGCACAGTAACCCTCTCTCCCTTCGCCTTTCCTGTCAGCGTAGTATTTACTCCCCAAGACAATTAATAAGTTAAAAAATCGTAACTTGCTACTACACCTGCAGTTGCGCTTATGGCCTCTAGGGGGAAGAGGAAGTACTGCTTTAAGTGAAAAATAGAAGATTTGAGTGATGGTTTATGGAGTTTGAAAATGAAGTAAATACAAATTGGTTACTCAAACGTGTGTGAATAAAGCACGTTAAAAAAAGTTGCCTGTTTTGTCCCTTTAAACCGCTTCAGGAAAAGCACTTCTTGGTTTTCTATCCTCCTGTGAACCTGTGTGTTGTCGTCCTCAGAGCATGTGTGTGAAGCTGCAGCCCGCCTCTGGCTCGGAGCTGCCCCCCTACAGCCCTCTGCTGCCCCCTGCTGCCCTCTCCCAGGTCCTGCTGCTGGACAACCCACAACAGGTGATCAGAGACACGAATACACCAAACTGACTTTGTTTTTGATTAGAGAACTACATTTCAAGATCAGACCTGGAGTCGTGTGCCATTTCATTGAGTCTTTCGCTTTCTCTACACAAAGGCCCCACCTACTGATGTCACGGGGTGGCGCTCACGTGCAGTAGTTAGTTGAAGCAGTAGTAGTTTTGTCGCATGGAGCTTTTTCCCTTCTACAGTACGCTTACTTGAGGGAAATATTTGCCACTGTGTGAGAAAAAAATCCATGTGGCATACAAAAAGAAAAAGAAAATGAAGATAAATAGTTATTATTGCACAGTCTTTTGACAATATTCAAATGTCCTCCTTGTTTTCCATTGTACGTCCTCTCACGTCGATTTTCACCAAATACTTTTTTTTGCATTTAGACCACTTTAGTGGTCTAAATGCCCTCACCACAGACTTCACCTTACTTACTGCTGTCCACAAACGCAGTGTAATGTGTCCTTTCATTGCCCGAATGTGTGTTTCTCTCTTCTGTCAGAAAGCGGTGCGTCTGCGGTACAAGCTGAGCCTGACACACGGAGAGCAGCGGGTGGACGAGAGCGGAGAGGTCAGCGCCTTCCCCGAGTGGAGCCGCATGATTGGTCAATGAGCCTGTCAATCAAACGCATCCTGGCCAATTCTGACTTCTCAGTCTTGTATTATTATCTGCTGACATCCATGGAGAGTTCTAGAATTAATGCCCCCCACCAAAAAAAAATCTCTTCTATGTACAGCTGCATTTGAGTGTTCAAGTGACTGAGCTTTGACTGCTGGAGCCTACACGAGAATTAATTAGAACCTGATGTTTATGTTTAGCAGTAGGGCTGAGCCATTTATTTCCTGATATTGATTGATTTTTTTTACTGAATGCGACAAAATTAGACAATTCTCCTGTCGACTAAAACGCTCCACACAAAAAAGCCGAATGCCCATCTCGACTGTGCATGTGTGGGTCAATCAGGCTCCTAATTTTGGCCCAAACAAACCACTCCGCCATTGAAATGTGTCTGAGTTCAGGTAGCAGCCCTGCATGTAAAAGTAGACTTCAAGCTAATATTGTAACAAGCTCCACAGCAACGATAAAAACACAAATCATCAACTTTCCAGTGGTTAAAACGGTCCAAATCAGAGCTTTCTTCGTTGCTTTACGCAAAAGACATTCCATTACCCATAATGCAACGGGCGACCCAAGATGGGCATTTAGCTTATTATTGCGATTGACCTTTATTCGAATCGTAAATAAATTGAAAAAGAAAAAGTAAGATATGGGTTGCCAGATAACAAGGCGAAAACCACTTCCTTTCCCCAACCAGGTCCTAATCAGTCCTAGTGCTACCTCCAGTTAAAGCTCAGTGGTTCTGAGAGCTTTCAAATGAGGAATGGCATGTTCATACTGTACATGTGAAACGTTTACACCTTTAACACGTCCATTTGAAAGCCACTAAGCCGTACCCAGAGGAACGATGGTTTGGAATCAGGGGAGCAGGGCTTTGGTAACGCAAATACTGTGCGGCCCTTCCCTTCAGGACTGGCCAGAGTTTACATAGACCTCTTCTTACTTACAACTACAATTCTTTTACAATGGAACTACGAGAGTGAGAAGAAGCTTCTGAAGATCGAAGCAAAACGTCCTCAACACCAAGACGGTATTTGAAGACCACGCGTGTCCACTTCTGAGCACATCCTTTGTGTGCCTTATGACAGACATGACATGAATAGTTGTATATTTATTGTTGTTTATAAGTTAAGTTTGATGTTAGTTTCTTTTGTACGTGTTTTCGCTGTGACCTGAGCCTATGTACTGAGAGAATAAACCTATGTTTTCTTTCTTTTGTGTTCCTTCCAGTGGGCAAAAAAAAAAAAAATATATATATATATATATATATATATATACATATCATTATTATTCTTATAATTATTATAATCTATAATATAAAACGCAATCGGCGAGTAGGGCGGGGCTAAGCTCCATAAGGGCGCCGCCATGTTTATTTCCCAGAAATCCGCGGGTGGCCCCCAGTGGCGGTCCCTCCGCTCGCGGGCATTGGCCAGGGGCCACCACGTGACCGTCATCCGACAAAAATAAAGGAGAAACATCACGTGTTTCCGTCGGACAGTAATAAGGCTCCGTAAACCAATCAATAAACCAATCAAAAAGTGTTGCGACGCCGATCGTCTTCTCCCAAGCCTAAAGTGCCACATCTGAGTCAAGTCTTTGTGAAAGATAGCACAATGTGAAGATCTCCACATGAAGTTGGGGGGGACAACTTGGCCATCCTGAAATATTGGTGGGGGACATGTCCCCACGCAAACCTACACCCATGAAAGTGGGACATTCTCACTCACAGATACACAGGGGATGGACCCCTCACACTGATGACGTCACACAGGCTCTAAAAAACTACTAAATTTGATGTGAATAATATGGTATGTTAAAAAGGTTGCATATTTTTATTATACTAATTATACTAATAATCCATGGCCAAGTTAGAGGTGTGGCACGTACGTTAACGTGCACTGTCCCTATGAAATATACCAACCATCAGTCAAAATTCAGTTTATCAATTTCATGATGATTCTTATGCTGTTCACACAGCACTCTGTAACTTATCTGGGAAAAGTGCTCTATAAATAAACTTTACTTTGTCAACGTTATTATTGCACGTCTGCACGCCCTCTGCTGGCAGTTTGTGAGCACATAATGAACAAACAATACAACTGTTTTCAAAAAGACTGAGCAATGCATGACCCTTCACTACTCCTCAGTCATATGTCCTCCTGACTTATTTTGGACGTTGTGTTCTTAAAGGTGAGGGGGAAAAGAAAATGTTTTATAAGTGTGTATATGGCCTTTGAGAGACCCAGCGACTGTAGCACGGTGCCTTTACTTTCCATGACACCACCAATTGCTTTTAAAGTTTCTGGTAGGTTTGCACTGCTGACGAGCCATCTCAAGTGTTGAAGAGGCCCCGGTGATGGAAAGTAAAGGCACCATGCTAATGATGGTAGGATGAGGCCCCATTTGCTCTACTGCCCCCTCATGTGTACAAAAATATACATGCAATGCGTTTAACTGAAATTGTTCCTCTGGAAGAACTAGTCCCAGGATCATTCATTAGGACTTTATACAGTATTTAACAACATCTGCAGTTTAACAAAAATAATCTGGTAAAGGCACATTCTTCCTTATGAAAAAGCCCTTTTGGATATCTGTTAAACGTGGCCTATAAGAGGACATGGAAGAGTCCCGGGTTTGATTCCCACCTGGAAAGGTGAATCTTCCAGCCATACTGACCATCTCCACAGCTCCTTATAGAGTGCTTCATTGAAGGATGGGTCAATGCAGAGAACAAATTTCCCTGAAGGGACAATAAAGTATTCCTTACCTATTGGCCGCACAAGCCAGTATTAATATCGTAGACTTAATTATTAGAGGAAGTACGATTTTTGCTGACTAAAACTAAATTAAAGCTTGTTTATCAGACAAAAGTGAGGCCCGTCATAATTTGAACTTGTATTAAGGCAGGAAAACAAACTCACGATAAATAATATTTTGAAGATCATTTGGTGCCACAAAAACAAAATATGACAGTAAAGCTTTCTTCGTAAAGTACTTAAGTTATACAATGAAACGCAAGAAAAAAAAAAGTGTGAAATAAATAAATAAATGTCCAGCCCATATATACGCTGTAAATATTGTTTGTGTCATTTATAGATGGACATGTTGCTCATTATTGTGACTGGCACTAATGGTTTTACACCAGGTTCACACAGGACGACGGTCAAGTGTCTTGCTCAAGGACACAACGACTGTCAGCACCAGCGGGGAATAGCTTCACAGTGCTTTGAACTAGCCTCACAGTGCTTTTTTCTTGTTTTTTCTTAGAAATGAATAGTTTAATGTCGTTTTTTTATTTGAAATTTTGTGTTTTATTGGGATTGGGGTCCAGAAGAAAGCCGTCCTCCTGCGCTCAGTGGCAGTTACAAACGTTTTTTTTTTTTTTTTGGAGGTTATTCGGAGCTGCGCGCTCAGACCTGCCCCTAAGTAAGAAACAGCTGCTGGGACATTATTACGGTGTTTATTGTGACATCAGTAAAATACAGTCCGATATGTACATGTATGTCACGGGGGTTAAAGTGCCAAAGGACCATTTACAAAACAGACAGCGGACATGGGGCGTGTGGAAGACCCTTGCTGTGGCCGGGCCCTGGAGGTCATTGTCCCCCTCTCGTCGCCCGGGACTGACTGCTGTGTCCAACCCACAGACACAAATATGGACAGGGACACACACAGGACGAGAGGACAGATTTGTCAGGGGGCAGACCCGAGCCCCGCCCACAGGAAGAAGAAGTTGTCCATAGAGGTCTTAATAAAACACACTCTTCAGACTTTTTTTGTTTGTTTTTTGCTCGTTTGGACAGATACAGGTGGACGACGTTCTTGGACAGAGGCAGTAACAGACGCTTGAGGGACAGGACAAGGAGGAGAGGGAGAGGACAGGCGAGGACACATCCAAAACGGCGTCACACGGAGACAGGACACGCAGGACCGCGATGATTTGTAGCCTGACCCTCGTCTCTGTTCCCACAAATAGTACAGCGTTGGAGCGTTGTTGTCAAAGCTAGGGCCAGAGTGACGCTGATCCAGTGGTGGACAGTCACAGCTTCAAAAGGCATTTGGACATAATGTGGTCCAAACTCGCTCCCAATTTTTCTAGGCAAGTTGCTAACGTCTCTTTTCTTCACAGGGCTGTCACTGAGTAAGTACAATCAAATACAAGCACAAATTGGATCATGGGAGTCCTCACTGTGAGTGCCTCTCCTCAGATGTGGGAGCGGGACATCCCTAACTTGTCTCTGTGGAGATGTGGCCCACTTTGACCACAGGAGGTTTAAATACTCTTCTAAATACTGTGTTTGGATAACAAAAAACAGCACCGTGATCGAGCTGATCATTAGGAGCACGTTTGGTAGGTAGTTTTAAATCTACAGCTGCAGTAAAGTCGCTGTGGCCCCTGAAAAGTCAGCTCTCAGCTCAGTCTCTGTTTAACCTGGACCAAGACTATTCTTAAACACACTTTTGACTCATCATTGCTTTCTCATTACTTTTCTCAAACGTTTGTAGATAAAGTACATTTGAAAGTGGGTTAGTTTTATATTTCAGTGAAATATTCATCTGCCACATTTACTTGTGTCCTTTGTATGCGAAGTTTACTTAAGTCCACCACCGCATGGTTCACTTTGGCCCAAAGACACGCAGCTCCACTCAGAAGAGACCAGGACATTACTCTGACATCAAACAGCCCTAATTTGCCAACTCAGTGTTTCAGTACAATTCTTATTCCCAAAGGAGTCCTGAGTTCGAGCGGTTATTGCATTAGTCTGTGTGGAGGCCATGACAGCCGTACACTTAACACTGCGGACGACATACAGCCACATGACGTCAGTGTGACAACGAGGCCCGGGACAGCTCTGCTACTGTACCACTTGGTTTAGACCAGCTTAAGTCTGCTCTTCCTCTCTCCTCTCTTTCCCCTCCTCATCCTCCTCGCTCTCCTCTTCTGCCTCCTCTCGCCTCTCTCTTCCCTCCTCTTCCTCCTCTCTCCCCTCTTCTTCCACCTCTCTCCCTTCCTCTTCCTCCTCTCTTCTCTCCTCTTCCCCCTCTCTCCCTTGCTCTTCCTCCTCTGTCTCTTCCTCCTCTCTCCCCTCTTCTTCCACCTCTCTCCCTTCCTCTTGCTCCTCTCTTCTCTCCTCTTCCCCCTCTCTCCCTTTCTCTTCCTCCTCTCTCTCTTCCTCCTCTCTTCCCTCCTCTTCCTCCTCTCTTGCCTCCTCTTCCTCCTCCCTTCCCTCTTCTTCCCCCTCTCTCCCTTTATCTTCCTCCTCCTCTCTTCCCTCCTCTTCCTCCTCTCTTGCCTCCTCTTCCTCCTCCCTTCCCTCTTCTTCCCCCTCTCTCCCTTTATCTTCCTCCTCTCTTCCCTCCTCTTCCTCCTCTCTCCCCTCCTCTTCCTCTCTTCCCTCCTCTTCCTCCTCTCTCCCCTCCTCTTCCTCTTTTCTCCCTTCTTCCTCTCTTCCCTCCTCTTCCTCCTTTCTCTCTTCCTCTTTCTCCTCTCTTCCCTCTTCTTCTCCCTCTCTCCTGTCCTCTTCCTCCTCTGCCCCCTCCTCATCCCCCTCTCTCCGGTCCTCTTCCTCCTCTCTGCCAGCCTCTTCTTCCATCTCAGCCTGAGTCCCTTGTGTGTTCCCTTCCTCCTCTTCAGTCTCTTCGGTTTCCCCTTCAACATCCTCTCCCTCCTTTTGCTGCTCCCCCTCTTCATGTAGCCCGTCGCTCTCTGCGTCTAGCTTCCTCCACTTTTCTGTTATCCCCTCCTCCTCCTGTAGTCCGTTGTGTTGGCTGTTGTGGTTTTCGTCCTGGCTGGTCCCTCCACCCGCAGGCTCGGTGACGGTCTGTCCGTTGCCGTCGGGGCCATCACAGATGGCCCTGTGGCCCCGGGGCCTCCTCAAGGGTGCGTGGTTGTGGTTGTTATGTTGTAGGTCCTCCAGAATGAGTTCGAATTGGAAGCGGTCATGCTGGAGGTGCCTGTCCGGCGGAGGGGAGGGCGACTGGGGCATGGTGTTGAGGTACCAGTCCCTGTTCTCCTCCAGAGTGTCCAGCAGCTCCTGGGCATCTGGGTGCACCAGGTCAGCCCATGTCTCCCACAGCGGGTGCACAATGTAGTCGATGAAACCCACCTGAAAAGACAACAACAACAGCATAATTTCTGTTGTTCAAACCAAACCAAAATTCTCCACGTGTGAGGGTATAGTGTAGGGTGGTGTACCTGGTTCTTCTCCACATGTGTGAGGGTATAGTGTAGGGTGGTGTACCTGGTTCTTCTCCACATGTGTGAGGATGTAGTGTAGGGTGGTGTACCTGGCTCTTCTCTACAGATGTGAGGGTATAGTGTAGGCTGGTGTACCTGGTTCTTCTCCACAGGTGTGAGGGTGTAGTGTAGGGTGGTGTACCTGGTTCTTCTCCACAGATGTGAGGGTATAGTGCAGGGTGGTGTACCTGGCTCTTCTCCACAGATGTGAGGGTATAGTGTAGGGTGGTGTACCTGGTTCTTCTCCACAGGTGTGAGGGTGTAGTGTAGGGTGGTGTACCTGGTTCTTCTCCACAGATGTGAGGGTATAGTGCAGGGTGGTGTACCTGGCTCTTCTCCACATGTGTGAGGGTATAGTGTAGGGTGGTGTACCTGGTTCTTCTCCACATATGTTTGTTTGTTTGTTTGTTAACTTTATTGTCCCCGTAGGGAAATTTGTTCTCTGCATTTAACCCATCCTTCGATGCCGCTGGGGCAACCCGTAAGGAGCAGTGGTCGACGGCAGTGCCGCGCCCGGGGAGGGTATAAGTGGAGGGTGGTGAACCTGGCTCTTCTCCACAGGTGTGAGGGTATAGTGAGGGTATAAGTGGAGGGTGGTGAACCTGGCTCTTCTCCACAGGTGTGAGGGTATAGTGTAGGGTGGTGTACCTGGCTCTTCTCCACATGTGTGAGGGTATAGTGTAGGGTGGTGTACCTGGCTCTTCTCCACATGTGTGAGGGTATAGTGGAGGGTTGTGAACCTGGTTCTTCTCCACAGATGTGAGGGAATAGTGTAGGATGGTGTACCTGGCTCTTCTCCACATGTGTGAGGGTATAGTGTAGGGTGGTGTAGCTGGCTCTTCTCCACATGTGTGAGGGTATAGTGTAGGGTGGTGAACCTGGCTCTTCTCCACATGTGTGAGGGTATAGTGGAGGGTGGTGTACCTGGCTCTTCTCCACATGTGTGAGGGTATAGTGGAGGGTGGTGCACCTGGCTCTTCTCCACATGTGTGAGGGTATAGTGGAGGGTGGTGTACCTGGCTCTTCTCCACATGTGTGAGGGTATAGTGTAGGGTGGTGTACCTGGCTCTTCTCCACATGTGTGAGGGTATAGTGGAGGGTGGTGTACCTGGCTCTTCTCCACATGTGTGAGGGTATAGTGGAGGGTGGTGTACCTGGCTCTTCTCCACATGTGTGAGGGTATAGTGGAGGGTGGTGTACCTGGCTCTTCTCCATATGTGTGAGGGTATAGTGGAGGGTGGTGTACCTGGCTCTTCTCCACATGTGTGAGGGTATAGTGGAGGGTGGTGTACCTGGCTCTTCTCCACGGAGGCTGTGTGTTTGTCACACATGGCGCTTATCTCCATGCCCCTCTCTCTCTCCTTGTCTCCCTGTCTGAAGAACTCCTGCATGATCCTCTCGGTCCACTGGCGATAAACGGGGAGGGGCTTGGTGGGGTTACTCAGGTCGGCACAGTGCACCATGTTCCGCAGCACCTGGAGAACAGTTACATCTACATCAGGGTCATTTTCAAGAACAGGCCTTTTCCACAGCATGGAGTGAATTATTAAGATTGTACATGTTTGAAACCCATCTAAACACACCTTCTTGCTGTGAGACTAGACGACATCTCAACACAAAAACACACACATTCCAGTCTCAGAAAGTGTGCTGGATCAGAAACAATAGATGAAGATGATCAAGAAAATGTGCGCGTTAAGTAGTTTTATTGTTACTTACAGCACCTTGTCTGATGAAGGGCGGTTGCTGAAATGTCCCTACTCGTGGTGTTGGTAACAATAAAACTTTTGGGAGCTATTTAGTGGTGCAGACATTTTATTGATCATCACTAGAAAACATCTCAGCCAATGTGCCAGAAACTTTTGGGTTGACAGTACCTGCATGCGCTCATTGTATTGGTCAAGCAGCAGCACTCCAGAGCTGGTCACTTTCTTGGTCTCCACCATGGTCTTCAGGTCCCCCAGCAGGGTCATGTGTTTGGACATGTCTGTGGCCAGCACCTGCAATACCAGCACAGCAGCCCCCCTTCAGACGGACA
The DNA here is from genome assembly GCF_951799975.1 of Gobius niger. Classification (NCBI taxonomy): domain Eukaryota; kingdom Metazoa; phylum Chordata; class Actinopteri; order Gobiiformes; family Gobiidae; genus Gobius; species Gobius niger. Next base: position 7,424,195 of record NC_136854.1, read on the forward strand.
CATCAATAAATATATATTGATGTGAGGGTGGAGCCCTGTGAAGCATAGAGGCTTTCTTTGCCAGTTTGGCACATGCGCATTTGGAGCAAGTGACGGTAGAGCGGTTCAGCCCTCACAGGTACAGACTGTCGTTGTGTCCTTGAGCAAGATACTTCACGCTTCTTGGGGGCTGGGTAGTAATAAGTTTTAATCTGTTGTTTGGGCCTAGGCTTCTGTTTCTTTAAAGGAATAGGCCACTGTTTTTTAATACTGAGATATGTTCTTACCTTAGCTTAGACGAGTTGATGCGTGCTGTCTGGTCTTTACGCATGCCCTCAGTCTCGTAAACACGTAAACAGAGCACAGACGGCGTTAGCATAAAGCCTCTCCTCCTCTCCTCAATGGCCCCAAACGGGAGTGAAGTTAGAAGCAACCAAGCTCTTCCACATATTTGCACACCTATACTACTATATTGCAAGGCGTAGTAATATTACTAGTTTACCTTTTTATCTGCTTAGAAAATCAACATGTTTAATTTTGTTTAGCTATACTTGGATTGTGTAAAGGCTCAAGCAACCATATTTAAATAGGGAAAAGTGGAAGAGCTTGGCCGCTTCTATCTTCACCTCATTTGGAGTTAAAGAGGAGAGGAGGAGAGGCTTTTGCTAACGCTGTTTGTGCTCTGTTTACGTGACTGAGGGCACGCATGAAGACCAGACAAGGCATCAACTCGTCTAAGCTAAGCTACATATCTCAGTATTTAAAGCAGTGGCCTATTCCTTTAAGAATCCCATGTATACCAGTAGAGGGCACGTTTGGACTATACACTTGTAAAGGGTAATATAAGCTCATTATGTGTCGCTTTGTAGGACGGCGAAGTGAATCAGGGTGGACCACTAAAGCAATACGCTCATTTAGGCTATTACTCTTCTTTTTATCAAATTGCAATGGATACAGTGTATGCCTATGGTGACAATAGAAATGTACCCCACCACATGAAATAGGCGAGGTAACCCAGCTTCCGCAGTATTTATCCATGCAGAGAGATGGCTGAGTGCTGTGTAGTGGTCTCACCACGTCGATGACCAGCTTGCGCAGGTTCTGTCGCTGCCTCTTGCTGAGGTTCTGGAAGATGTCACAGTTGTCCTGGTGCAGCAGTTTGAAGCCCACAGCCAAGTGATGGTTCTCCAGCACAGACTCATCGTTGTACATGAGGGCCAGCTCTGAGTCTGCAGACGGCACAGGTCAGTGACGACTAACTGTTTTTTTTACATTCTTCCTGTCAATTTCCAAGTCTGACCTGCCAAAGTGCCTGCCTCTAGTTCAGTTAACTGCCTCTAGTTCAATTAATAATCATGATGCAGTTTGTAACTCACTTTCCAACTTTATGTATCTACTGGGAATTCCTGTTTAACGTATTAGAGCAAAACAAATGGTTGTGATCCCTTTGTGAGTGACACAGCAAATTTTTTTTCCTTCATTTCATATCACTTTCCCAGGTCATATTTCTGAGCTCCGTGGGCACATTTGAAAGAAAATAATGTGTATAAAGCATTAAAATTTTCTCTTCAAGTAAGACCACTCCAATCAATCTAATCAAGCACGGGCATGACTGGATTCAAGGATATTTGATCTTAGGCCATTCCGCCTTTTCGATCTCCAATCCCGTCAGATCTCGGAGGGTTAAGCAGGACGGGCCTGGCTGGTTTTTGGATTGGAGACCGTTTGGGAAACACCTGGAAGCCTGGGTGAATGTAGTGAGTGAGTGGTTGGTGGTGGTCGGAGGGGCTGATGGTGCCACAAACTGGTTGCCTCGCTTCCGTCAGTCTACCCCAGGGCAGCAAGGGCTAAAATAGTACCACCACCAAGTGTGGAGTGAATTAATCATGCAATGTATTAAAGTGGCTTTGAGTGTCAAGAAAAACGCTAAAGAAAACCAATGCATTATTATTACTAGTTCGAGTCATTCTGACTTGCCAAGTAAAAGAAAATCTGCCAATGGAGTTGGATTTTTTTAATTATTATTATTATTTCAAGTAGAATGAGACCATGTCTTATGTGTAGTGGTGGGCATAGATTCATTTTTTAAATCAAGATTACTCTCACTGTAATCTTGGAATTAATCTATATTAAAATTACTCATTTGAATTCTGCCGTAGGCATTCAGAATATGTGTGCTACCCAAATAATTACTAAAAGTAAGTCTTTTGAGAACGTGTTTCTCAACAGGCTGTGCATTAGACCAGGGGCTCATCTCCTGTTTTCAAAATGCATCACAAACTGCTTAAGAACATTCTACTATGATAATTGGTGATGAAAATAATTCATGTTCAATAAGATGCACTTGTGTTTACTAACTGTTTATTCAGTTAAACATGAATGCTGAACTGTAGGCCTACATAAGAGGTTGTGATGAGCTGTGTACAGTAGCTTTGTGTCAATCAGTTTCTCCTTCTTCCACCGGTCACTCAGGCTGACCAGCTTGTTCACATTTTCTGGTGACAAACTAGATCTCCTCTTCTGCACAATATGGCGGCTAAAGAAAAAAGTCGATCGCATGTGAGTCCCCAAGTGTTTCCGGGCAAGACAAGAGGAGACAACAGTGCCTTTCACGCATCAGCACCAGTGAACACTGACCAACCGGACTTACAGCTGAACTACATTAAAACCCACCGTTATTTCCTATGCAGGTCAAATCAATACTTGTCAAAACATCCCTCAGTTCATGCACTGAATTTGGATAAACCATAAAAGGTTATTTGCTCAACAGCCTGGTTAATAAAAAAAAAAAAAAAAACATTCAGTGGTCAGAGAGTGACTTGTGTGCATATTGAGGGTTTGGTGCTCACTGGTGTTGATGAGGAACTGGTTGGAAACTCCGGGATGGTCCACATCATGGATGGCAGCAGCGAACAGAGCCGCCAGGATCTCTAGGTCTGTGAACACCGCCTGCAGTCACACAAACTGGTCAGAAGGAAGGCAGGGCCGAGGCCCTCACATGATCCCCTGTATGACTCACGTCCAGTGCAGGTGTGGAAAGGAGCACATGCGCGGACTGAGTCACATCGGCAGCGTGCAGACTGTTGTGGTAGGCTACATTCCCGTGGTAGTGGTCCTCCAGGGTCATCACATACGTCACAAATGTGTCCACGGGGATCCGGAAGGTCTTCAGCAGCTCTCTCTCCTGAGGACACAGGCAAACACAATTCATTCTCTTCAATGTCAAGAGACACAAGTGTGTAATTCATGAAGAAAAAAAAATCTCGAGTTCAAGTTCAAGTTTATCATATGCATCAAGTACAAGGTACACAAATCAATGACATTAGTTTTGTCCTGGTGCTCTCTCTGCTGAACAAGAAAACAAATCTACATATACAAACATGTATATAATACAAACAAAGCATTCCAGCAATAAAACGCAAATAACGTCAGCTCTTCTTTAGGCTAATGTTCATGAGCCTCTCCGCCTGAGGATAAAAACTCTCTCTGAAAATAGATTTCTGAGTTTTGAGGCTCCGCAGACGTCTCCTTTTTCAGCTGTGGGGCACCCCGACACGTGCTTCCCCCAGTCCATTGGTGCCCCAACATATTGTTTTGTTATAGACCTAATGTCTAATATGATAAAGTGTCTCACATCAAAAGAGCTGTTTCAGTTCTAATTCAGCAACATTGATAGAATGTTGATAGCCACAATAACCTTTTAAAAGAAGTCACTTTTAATTAAAAATCCATATAAGCTGCAGCTGGCTTAGGGCCAGGTCAAAGCATTTGCAATGCAGCTTTGTCATTGGACAACAGTAGAAGTCTGAGTTTTACCTGGAAAATACCGTACATAATGCAGCTGAGCGGTCGGTTGTTGGTCAGGTCTGCCACTCTGAAGATGTTGAAGTTCCACCTGTCCAGGCTCTCCAGCTCCTGTGAGGCACCCAGAGAGGAGGAGTTTAGATGTTCTGAGCCGACACAAACACAACCTGACATTAGGCCCAAGAAATACAATGTCATCTTCAGAGATGACAGATCTAAACTCTTCTGTCGAAGGCTCCTACAGGACAGTATGTGCATGTGTGCGTGTGCATGTGTGTTGGGGCGGTACCTTGGCCAGCTCGTCCTCCTGGTCCGTGCTGACCCCGAAGCGGGGCATGGAGGTGCTGGACAGGCTGGAGCTGTGTGACAGTTTCCTCACTCCACTGATGGAGCTCATGGGCTTGTCTTTTAGTGTGGGGGAGGGGATCTCCACCTCCACCTGCTTGTCTGTACACACACGCATTATTCATAATTATACCATGCCATACTGTGGTATGGTAGGCAGATGACCTTCTCACCTAGGAAGGTGCTGGAGATGTACTCAGACACTTGGTTCCCCGAGCGGCTCATCTCAGACAGGTGTGACAGCTCTCTGTTCAGCATCCGCTTGAACTGCAACACAAGGAGAACATCAGGACTTTCAAGTATCACAGTGTCTTTAAGTTTGCAAAGTTACCAAAAACATACTTATAGCCATTATTGTACATGAAAATGTAGTATTTGTTTATGAGACAGGCCCACAAGCACTGTTTGAATTGACTGCATGAAAACTCATTCATTTCAGCATAAACAGTTGTGCTCAAAAGTTTTACATACCCTGGCAGAATCGTTGATTGTTTGACTATTTTTCAGAATATGAAAGATAACACAAAAAGATTTTTTTCACTCATTGTTAGTGGTTGTGTTTTTAATACTGTGTATTGGCCCCTTTAGCATCAACGACAGCTTGGAGGCTTTTTTTGGCAAAAAGCCTCCGGTTCCTGTAAGTTCCTAGGCTGTTTTGCATGAACTGCACGTTTGGGCTCTCCCCTCAGTGGTTCAATGACACCGAAGCCAGCAGACTGAGATGGACACTAACGGGATCTTCACTTTATTCTGCTGGAGCCAGTGGCATCAGCGAACCAGCTCCAGATTTCACAGTAGGTATGGTGAACATTTTTGTTCTTAACAAGGCCAATGGCCTATGAAAAAACTGTTCCGAGAAAAGACAAAGTCTCGGTGACATTGCTGTCAGTTGTGCACTCAGACCATGGAGCTGTAGGCTCAGACTAACTGGCTAACGCCATGCTGCTGTGTGCGCTCGAATCATTTCGAACTGCACAGCAGCCTGGGGACCATGGCCGAAATCACAGAACGAGGAGGGACGGCAAAACGATGACGAGCAATTCTATATACAGAAGCTTGTAGTTTATTTACGGATTAAAAAAAACAACGTTTATTTACGGATCCAACATGACAGCAGCAGACGCGATGGTATTTTTCTTCTAAATAGTTTAGCTCAAAAGTTTACAGCGGGTACGTCATACGTCATCTCATACGATGATACGATTGGCAGTGGCTACGTGCAGACGCATGATACCCTTTTTTTTTTTTCCGTATCGCCCAATAAGCGACTATGGACGATCGTAAACCACACTTCTCCTACGAGAAAATGAATTGGTGGTCCCCAGACTAAATATCACTGACTGTAGCGCGAGGGAGAGAGGGGGGTGCAGCCTGCCGCACGTGAGGCAGGTTATACCCGTAATTGTTACGTTGTTGTCATTCAACAGAATAATCTCATTATATTTTTGTTGAGAAAAACAACACTGGCATACAGCCTCGAGTTTCTCTGCCAAGTGGAAAGTGCTAATGTCATGCTAGTCTGATGCTGTTTGGATGCACTGCTGAATGCCCACACTTCCTACTCTACCTCCAGTGGTCCGTGTTGGGAAGAGTACTTTGAAAATATTTCAATATTATATATATACAAATATTTTAGAAAATTTGCCTTCAAATTCCATTGTAATGCATTCTATTAGTTTATAATATATTAGTATAATTAAAAACATGTTACACTTGTTACAGCCTGTTATGAACTTATTTACCATTAATCAAGCACTAATTAAACTCTCTTTCTCATCTGTTTAATATAAAGCTAAATTTGATCAAATACCGATGTATTGGCAAGGCAAGGCAAATTTATTTATCCAGCACATTTCATGCACAAGGGAACTCAATGTGCCTCACAGCAACACCAAAAAACCCACACGATAAAAAACAATAAATCAGATCAATCGATACAGTTCAAAAAGGGATAAAAGATATAGAATTTCAATATTTACATATTTGAATTTTTATATCAAAATTGGGTAAAATACAGTCAAGTGGCATAGGCAGCAGTAAATAACCATGCTTCCAGCCTGGACTTAAACATTGTAAGAGTTGAGGCCTGCTATACACGTCCTCACGGAGGCTGTTCAAGACCTTTGCTGCATGAAATTGAAACGCAGCCTCACCATGTTCAGTCGCAACTCTGGGAACCACCAGGAGACCCCTCCCTGAGGATCTCTGGGCCTGCAATGGTTCATATGGCTGTAACATGTCAGAGATGTACTTTGGTGCCTGACCATGAAGAGACTTGTACACAAGCAGAGCTACTTTGAATTAGTCTCCCCAAGTCTGTTTTTTTTTTTTTTTTTTTAGCAATGTTTAGATGATAATAGGCCGCTGATTGACTTAATATGACTGTTAAAATTCAGGTCTGAGTCCATGATTTATCCGGGATTTCTAACTTGACTTTTCGGTTCCATTGAAAGCGGGGGCCAAAGAGAATTATCTCAGTTTTATCTGTATTTAGCTGGAGAAAGTTGTTTTGCATCCTCACACTAATCTGTTTGATACAGTGACACAGTGAATCTACAGGCCAATTTTCACTCTCTGTCAGTGAAACATAGATCTGAGTATCGTCTGTGTAATTGTGATAGGATACATTGCAACTTGGATATTAATTGACCCAATAGAAGCATGTACAGATTGAACAAGAGGGGCCCCTGAATTGACCCCTGGGGAACCCCACAGGTCAATGCCATTCTGTCCGAGACACAGCTATTAATCCAGACACAGTCTTGAAGATAGGACAGAAACAGCTCAGCAGCCTTTTCCGAGATTTCCATCCAGGTTTTAACCTCTCTAGTAAGATCTCATGGTCCACTGTGCCAAATGCAGCGCTAAGGTCCAGCAGAACTAAAACTGTGACCTTGCCTACCTGATGTCGTGTTTAGCCTGATGTCATTAGTCACCTTGATCAAGGCCATCTCAGTACTGTGAAAGGTATAAAGCCCGACTCAAAGACATCAAAAACATTATTTGCAAGAAGAAATTCTGTAAACTGGTCACACACAGCTTTCTCCCTAAAATGTCAGATTAGATATAGGCCGATAATTATTCATTTCTGTGGCATCAAGACCACTCTTCTTTAGCAGAGGCTTAATGACAGCTGTTTTTAGGGCCTTTGGGAAAACTCCAGTCTGGAGTGAGGTGTCAACTACGTTAGTGAGTGGTGGTAACAAACTGCTCAGCACAAACTTTAAAAATCTAGTTCGTAGTTCATCAAGGCTACATATACTAAATTTAGTCTAGAAATAAAACCGTCAACTATTTTGTTAGTGACCAGTGTAAAATGTGTCGCAATGTTACCATTTGTACTTAAGCATTTATTGTATTTTTCATGGCTTGGACCTTGTCATGATAAAATATAGCAAACTCATTGCACTTCGTTATGAAAATGAATTCTTGGGGCAATGGAACAGGGGGGTTTGTGAGTCTGTTACTGTGGCAAACCGAACACGAGAGTTACCATGGCAATTTGCAATAATTTCTGAAATTTCTCCCTTGCTCTACTCAGAATCTGGTTGAACACATGTAGCTTTTCTTTATGAACTTCATAATGAACCTGGAGCTTTGATTTGCGGCATGTTCATTCAGCTCTCCGGCACTCCCTTTTATGTTCCCTGCCCGAATCTTCATTTCCCCATGGCGCCTTTTGCTTATTTTTAACCATCCTAACTCTAACAGGGGCTATTTTGTCCAAGACATGTAAAACACTTGATGTATAAAAATTCAACAGATCATCAACATTTGAACAGGGAGAATCTGCAAATGTAATCGTTTCTATAAACTGCTTGTTTTGTCATTCTCCTATCAATTTTGCAAATAAAATACAAAAGTTTTAAGTTTAGCAAAATCATAACTTTCTTATGTACAGGTGTTTTTTTACACTGGCGTGAGGGGGAGCGGAGGTGAAGGAGCGTGTCATTTTGTCTGCCTGGTTCATCTTGTGCTGTAACTGCTGTCACAGCATCATAAATGTGTAGCTTTGTGCTCGGGGCGGCGAGGAACAGCGCCCCAAGCATCTAACCAATGGCGCTCTACTATGGTATAAAAACGTCACTGTATATCATTAATTCAACCAATCAGAGACGCGCAATAATAAATCTCCGATGGGCGCTGAGGCCAAGCGCCCATCGGAGATTTAACAGGTGAAAGACGAGGAAGCTCTACTGTAAACAAACACAAGTAGCTCGTTGTTGGAGCGGCTCTGAGCTCACGGACGATCGGAGGAAAAACTTCTCTAAGAGACCGGAGAAGCTTCGTGTTGTTTCCTGAGAGGAGGTGAAAGGATTTAGTCAAACTAATGGACTTGGGACAACTTTCTTCCGTCAGATGTCACGTCTAAACGGACTTTCCTGGAGGTAGCATGACGATGCTAACTAGCTCGTCTGCTTTAGCTGCTGCTTGTTTATCTCACACTTTGGGACAAACCCTCGCTGACTTGGACACTCATGTCCCAGGACGTGGACATTTGATGGAGAGAAGATTCAGGACCATGAGGAGGAGCTACGACAGGAGAGGGGAACGTCATTCATTCACTGAGGGAAACAGAGGTGGAGCTCCAGGTGCTACAGGAGGAGGAGGACTCTCTTCACAACGTAAGCTGCACATTATTTCTGAGCGGATCATTTGTCTGACGGTTTATACAGGTTTAAACCTGTGGCTCTGAGGCTCATAATGAAATCACAGCAGGTCTGGGACTAAAACTGTACATGAAATCAAAGAGGAAACACCTCCCGCCTTTGTTCTGGTTCTGTTGGTACAAAACACAAATCAGTGGTGCAAAACACAAATATGTATAATAATGTGTAATGTATGACTATCATTACACTTTAGTCAGAAATTATTTATTTTTTTGTTGAATAAAACTAAACAATAAGTTTTTAATATATTCTACTACATAAAATAATATTAAATGCCCCAAAGATAACTTTCTTTTTTAAGTTAAAAACAATGTTTATAAGTATCTTCTAAAATATAATTGAAGGTAGGTAGAGGCAACAGCCCCCCCTGGTTTTCACATCACCAGCCGCCACTGCTTTCAACTATTCCGAAATACAGTTACTCAAAAGGAGTATTCTGAACACATATTTTAAATGCATGGATTCTGTTACTCACTCACTGGGGTGTGGTATGAAAATGCTGAGTCAGACTGAAGTGGGGTCATCATGATGTCACCTTTCTGGTTACCACCAGTTTATCAGAGCCACTCAACAAAAATCCTAATTGCACTTGTTATTTATGTCAGATGAAAAGAGCAAATTACATGAGTTTACACTAAAGTGGCCTATAATGGATTGGCAACAGTAAATACAGTATACAGTTTATCAGCAGAAAACCACTGGTCGAAGTGTTTTGTTCCATGTTGAACAGGATTACTCGAATAGAGTGATGGCCAAAAATAGTGGAGCTCCGGAGCTTGTATTACTCTTCCTGAAGCAGATTGCTTTGAAGAACTGCAACGGCCTGACCAGCCATACTTACTTCTTTCTGTTCTTTATATTCCAGAGTGGGAATGGCAACAATTATTTATTTTTGTTGTTATCTGGCATGCGAGGCAGCTGCGCCCACGTGACTAAGTGTCACTGTCTCAAAAAGCAATGAAAAAAGCAAAAACATCTCTCTTAAGCTCAATTCCCCCCTACGTCCCCTTAAAGTTGACTGTCACTGTGAACTTTACAGACTTCCATCTGGTGCAGAGTGCTGCAGTGGAGTGACATGTTTCATTCATATCACTGAAACTGTGATTTATTTCACGGCGCATGCAACACTTTCTTCCTCTGTCAGCGTTCAGTGCATGTTGTGAACAACATGGAGACACCTGACAGTCACCGCACACACCAATGGAAGACACAGAGGAGCATGATATTAGCTCTTTGCTTTGCCGTGTCATTACAGCAGCCACAGTGCAGCGGAAGTCATCAGACATTTTTATGGAGGAACAGGGAATTTTCTTGCTTCGACTAAACTATTTTAATGCATTCATTTTGATCGTTTTACTGCATTTTAATGCATTTATTGCGTTAATGCAATGAATTCCCCACCAATGTTCTGATCATTCAAACCACAATATCAGACTATTACATTTTTGATGATCAATATCAGGTTGTTTGAGCAAATAATCTACCTGCTACACACATCGAGTTGGTCGGGTTGCAGTCGTGTTAATGAGAAGTCGCAATGATAAAGTCTTGTCTACGGTGGCGCAGTGGTTAGCTCTCGTGCCTCACAGCTCGAAGGTCCCGGGTTCGATTCCCACCTGGTATGTTCTAATGCTGTGCTCTCCATTTGGTCTGTTTTGAACAGAACTATGGTAGAGATTGAAAGTGTTCTATTGTGTCTGCAATAGTGTCTGCAATTGTTTGCATGTTCTCCCCGTGTCTGTCTCTGTCTCCTGTGAAATGGGGCAGCGCCTCCTGTATCTGTGCTACTTTATGCCATGCACCATGATCTCGTGTACTTGTACCTTTGTAGAGGCCATCTCACTGACGGAGCGGTGGGTTTGGATGGTCTCCAGCTGGTCCAGGCACCAGTCCAGCTCCTCCAACGTGTCCAGGGCCAACTGCTGGTACTGCTGCTCCGAGAGGGACACGCGTGGGGAAACCCCGCCCAGAGGGGAGCGCCTGGGATAGACACAATAGAACACTTTCAATCTCTACCATAGTTCTGTTCAAAACAGACCAAATGGAGAGCACAGCATTAGAACATACTTGAGAGTCGTTGTGGAGACATTGGCGAGGATGGTGAAGTTACTGCGGACTGAGCGGAGACTGGCCAAAACCTACAGTGCAACAGAGGAAGGTATCAGTCAAGGCAAACAATGCAGATAGATGCTAAATGTGTCTGGTATCTGGTAAATCTGTGCTGACGTGTTTTCCAGATGGCACAGCTCAATTTCACACACACAGTAGTACCCAGAAGTGCTGTGTGGTACTCATGGGTGTAAGATCTAGATACAAGGTACGTCCTGAATGAAAACAAAATGAAAACAAAGTGCTTATGTTTGACTGACAGGGACCTACAGCTTTCAAAAAGGTCAGATTGTGTGGGGATTAGCATCTATTTTAGCCTAACTTGTGCATTACTTCAGCAGTGATTCATGTTCTAAGCCAGTACTCCATTGCAAAGCAAGTAATATTAACACTATAATATTGGTATGGAAGGGCTCCGGTTTAAATCAAAATGTATTTGTGAAGCGTCATTATTTATTAATGGATCAGAGATTGAAAGGGCACATAGGTATTATGATTGACGAACACCTGACCTATTGCATTGAAGTGTTGGGGAAGTGCCTGCAAAACTTATATTAATCCAATTTTCCATTTACAGAAAAGAGTCGTCAGTGGAAGTGGATACAGAGACCCTACTAATCCTATATATAATTGAAAACAAATGTCATGAATTCGTATAGTACAAACTTCTAAAAACGTGTAAAAAAGCTCATCTGGAAAGTTTACTAGACAATTTGCAAAACAGGTTTACCAAGAGAGAAAGTATATATGAACTAAAAGGAACCTGTTAATTTTGTGTTGATTGGGGGCAGACATTATAAGTGGAGGATCTTTATTTATATAGCGCCTTTCACAGACATGGCCACAAAGCGATTGAGAGACAATTGTACATTCACTCCATACTCGGTGGTGGAAAGCTACGTTTGTAGCTTCAGTTTCCCCTGGGGGAGACTGTCCAAGTTAATAATTCTTTCTGCTTCTGTTTCCAGCACATGTTAAATGCTGTTGGCGCACTTGAATTTTTAAATGAATGAAATAAATGATCAAATTAAACGAAAAATGAACTCAGTGATGTATCGTAGGTTTGCTGGACGCTTGAGCCCTAGGACAGCAAATGAATGGCCTCCAAACTTTTTGCATTTGGAAATGGGGACACCCAAGAGTTCTGATGGGTTGGTAGACTGTTACTAATTCGACGAGGTGAGTGGGGAAAGACCATTGATAGCCTTGAACATTAGGACCTTAAGCTCCACCCTGAACCACACCAGGAGCCAGTGGAGAGAGCGGAGTACTGGGGTGATGTGCGAGTGCTCGGGGTAGTGTTAAAACAAGACCCTGTCGAACCCATGTCTAATGCAGGACTAAACCACAACTGTCCCCTTTGTTTTATCTGGGATTTTCACAGTGTGCCTCTATGAAAGAATCACTCTGGAGCATGAAGGGTTAGTGAAACAGTAAGAGTTTGAACCCTCCAAGTGAATTTTGTGTAGACAGACATCTACAGACAGACATCTGTATCTGACCTTGATGAAAGTAAAATACTTACTTGAGCAAAAGGTGTGACGATAAAGTCCTCCGCTGTGTGTCTGAGGAAAACAGGAGCAAATAGTGACTCATATGGACTAGTGCTGCAGTCTACTTGTATTGGACTTTTCACAGCACAGGCATTATTATTATTGGTTTTATTTAGTAGGGACAGTGCAAGTTAATGAACAAGCCACACCGGGTTGTAGCCTTAGGCTAATTTCCATCCACTCTCATTCATCCTGGCCTATTGTACATGTTTTTAGTGGTAAAAGGAAACATACACAGACACGGGAAGAACATGCAAACTCCACACAGAAAGGTCCTGTCCTTGGTGGGAATTGAACCCGGACCTTCTAGCTGTGAAGCACAAGCACTAACCGCTGTGCTACCGTGCCGCATCTCTTCATGTAAACCTTACATGAGCTCTCCTGTAGCTTTACATTGTAAAGCACAACACATTAAAGTTTTGTGAAGAACTTACCCTTCGCTGGCGAGGGAGGAGTTACGGGAGGTCTTGGGAGACATGTCATAGTCGGAGTCGGAGCGGTACAGGAAGGACTCCCTTCTCTGGCCCTGGGGGAACGAGGTCTGCAGGGAGAGCCCAGGACTCTGACTGCGAACAGGGGTGTGGCCTGGGGAAACGCCGTTCTCTGTGTCATAACTGCGACAAAACATGCAGGACATGATTCATCAGAGTGTAGATCACGCAATAAGACTAAGAAGAAAATCACACAGGCAAACACCTTCTGAATCAAATAAGCAATATTGCAATATTTATGGGGAAAAATGGTTCTGAAATGGTTCAGCTCTCTCAAGATTGTAATACCAAGAGCTTGTTTTGACCGTGCCCTCATAAAAGCTTCAGAACCAAGAGGTTTACATTTTTAGTGAATGTACTTTCTTGAGTCATCTTCTGTAGTTGAAGTGTCGAGTGTTTTCGACACTTCATCCAGAAAGTTTCGTCAGTGCACTAAGGTTCAGCTCTGCCCGCAGCCCAGATATAGACCAGGAGGAGGAGTTCAGCTTGGCTACGTCCCTCCCGTCTATTAAGAGCCGTTCTTCCCTGAAGGTACTGTACATCTTTGTAATTGAAGTCTTTGTAATTCTGTGTCCTAATGACCTAGCTCACCCCTAAATTTCAGTCTGAACCACCCTAATCTCACTAATTATGCCTATTGACTGTCCTGGGCTGAGTTTCAGCCTCATCAACATGACAGAGCCCTCGAGATATGGGCTGTAAGAGATTTCTGTACACTGGAGAAAGATGAAATCGAAGTCCATCCATCCATCCATCAATCCATCCATCCATCCATCCATTTTCTTCCGCTTTATCCCGGGCCAGGTCGCGGGGGCAGCAGTCTCAGCAGAGATCCTCAGACTTCCCGAGGTGACACCAGGCCAGCTCGGAGACATAGTCCCATCAGCGTGCCCTGGGCCTTCCACAAGGCCTTGTCCCACTAGGACATGCCTGGAACACCTCCCGCGGGAGGCGACCAAGAGGCATCCGGAACAGATGCCCTAGCCACCTCAGCTGGCTCCTTTCGACATGAAGGAGCAGCGACTTTACTCCGAGCTCCTCTCGGGTAACTGAGCTCCTCACCCGATCTCGAAGGGTGCGCCCAGCCACCCTGCGAAGGAAACTCATTTCGGCCGCTTGTATTCGCGATCTTGTCCTTTCGGTCATTACCCAAATCTCATGACCATAGGTGAGAGTGGGAACATAGATCGATCGGTAAATCGAGATCTTTGCCCCCCAACTCAGAAATCGAAATCCTCCATTTGTTACACTTGTCATCAAAGAAGAAGCAACTTGTCGATTTTGAGTTGGTTTATTGTCTACAGACAACAGCAGGCATCGCTTTTCGGTCACGTTCACACAGTGCATTATTCAATGTACAACTTCTCTTGCTCGTGAGACTTCTACCACCCATATTGAACGACGAGCGCCCACTGGTGGCGCAAAAGTGCTATTGCTACTAGATTTACTTGCAACATACTTTTATAATTATGTATGCTATTCACAAGAAATTTGATGTATAATTTTACTCGTTCCTACACTCTCCCCTCAAAAATGTAATGTCGACCCGACATTATAAAACTTCTTCCCAAAGGCACTTGAATTTCAACAGTCCACAGTTAGTATCTCTGCATTACATGTGAGTAGGATATTACTAAGTAGGAGTCAGATTTTTTAGTCCATAAAGATGCAAAACTGGAAATAGTCCATAGTACATCATGTATCTCCTATTCTATGCAGAAGAGGTCTTTGTGCAAGATAACCGTCAACTGCGTCATCCACTGTAGTGAGTCTCTGCATCTTTCCTGAGAGTAAGGTACATATGTGGTCATACCGCCTTTGCTATGCCCAATCCCGTCAGACCTTGGAAGCTAAGCAGGAAGGGCCTGGTCGGTACTTGGATGGGAGACCGTTTGGTAACACCAGGAAGCCTAGCGAATGTAGTGAGTGAGTGAGTGAGTGGTTGGTGGTGGTCGGAGGGGCCGATGGCGCAGACTGGTTGCCTCGCTTCCGTCATAGTTATAGCCTACTACATTAACCAGTATGTGGATTATTTGCCTGTGTTAACCACTGAAAATCTTTTTTTTTAAATATATGAAGAGTTCATTTGCAAAAGCAGATATCTCCGTTTTGAATTTTTTTCAAAATCGTTTTGTATATTTGTTATTGCACGCAACAGATGCCACTTCTGAAGCTAAAGTTGAACAAGAACAAGTGACTTCATATTTTTATGGCACTGAAACATATCGGGTAATGAAAAACACTGCTATGTTAAGAGAAATGTTGAAGCATACGTTGAGTTTTTTCAATGGCACTTATCTGTTTTTGCAAATGAACTCTTCATATATATATATAACAAAGCAAGGGTAACTTGCTAATGAGTTTAACACAACTACTCATTCACCTTTTAAATCTTTTACCTCAGAACAATAACTTTTTCTAGTTATTACAAATCTTTGACTTATTCTTTAAACATGTGAAGAGCTAGGCTGGCCTAAGTAAAAATCAATCTCTGCTTTCTTATTCTGGAAGAATACCATGTTGTCGGCCTCTGGTGCCAGCTGCGCTTGTGTGTCGTCATCTGAGTCTTGGTCCTCATCCTCTATAGTTCTGTCATTATCAGGGTAAAACTCAGGTGCATCAGCTCTCAGTGGACTGTGACCTTGATTCCTTCTTGCTTGCAGTCCAACTATGGCGCTCCAGCTATCTTCATCCTCATCAGCAGTGCTGTTTCGTGTGTCCACTTGTCTTTGCTTTTTATTGTCTCTTTTCTCTCTTGGCTCTTTTGAGGAAGGCTCTACTGTTTCCACGAGGAGAAAGTCACAAGGTAGCAATAGGTTTCTGTGCATAATCCAAATGCGTCCTTTGCCATTTTCAAGTTTGATTTCTGGGCTGTCTGGATATTTCTTTTGAGTCACTACATGCACTTTATCTTCCCAGAAAGATCTTAGTTTTCCTGGTCCACCTTTCTCTGTTAGATTTCTCACAAGTAATCTGGATCCAGGAAGTAACTCAGCTACACCGTAGGTCTTTCTGTCATAAAGAGCTTTACCTCTCACTCCTTCTTTGTTAGCAGCATTTGAGGCCAGTTTGTAAGCTTCGGTCATTTTAGCCCTCCACTTTTCAGCATAGTCCTGGTGAGATGGGCTCTGCTCTTTTGTTGTGAGGCCGAACATTTAATCGATAGGCAGCTTCGGACTACGGCCAAATAGAAAAAATTTGGCGCATACCCCGTAGCCTCACTGCGCGTGCAGTTGTAGGCATTAACCACTTTCGCCAGAGAAGATTTCCAGTCTGCCTTGGCTGCTTCGTGCAAGTTTCTGAGCATTGCCAACAGGGTACGATTGAACCGTTCCACCTGCCCATTCTCTTGTGGATGGTAGGGCGTTGTTCGGGACCCTTGCACCCCACTGTACTTCTGTAGCTTGGCAAACAGTTTATTTTGAAACTCCTTACCCTGGTCATGGTGGAGACGTGTGGGAAAATCAAATTTGAGGGCAAAATCCCAAAATATCTTCTCGGCAGCAGTGTGCGACAGGGATAAGCGAGTGAAGTGGTTCATTATCACCAGGATATACTCATATCCTCCTTTGCATCGCTCCAAGTGTAGGAAATCAATGGACACTAGTTCAAATGGATAAGTGGTGACGATGTTAGTCAGAGGTGCTCTTGTAGGTCGGTTAGGACGTTTATTTTTCAAACAGCTGCAAACTTTGGTGATGTAGTGCTCAACATCTCTTTGCATGTGAGCCCAGACTCATCACTCGCTCTACCCCTAAATGGCCCATGTCTTCGTGTAGCTCTTTATACACCAACTTGTGAAACTTGTGGGGCAGGAGTAGCTGGTCATGGGATGCTGTACAAAAGTTTGTCATCACCAATGTATAGTTTGTGTTTTTGTCTGACCAGAGCTGCAATTTTGCTGTTCAGCTGTTTTCCACCTTTTGGCCATTGCTTTGACACCACATAACGCAACACCTCTCCAATCACAGTGTCTTCTTCTTGAGCTGCTTTTAGCACAGTCTTTGGTATTTCAACTACAGAGCTCACTTCCTGATCTGCTTCAGTAATGAGAGTGGAAATGGTGACTGGGCAGAACCATGGCTCATTCTCTTGTGACTTTACATGAACAGCCTGTGCCATACAGTGCATTACGCCAGGTTCAACGTCACATGTGCATTTGTTCATGTACTGCTCCATATATAGGGGCATGCGTGAGAGACCGTCTGCGTCTCCATTGGCTTTCCCAGGGCGGTACTTAATCACAAACTGGAAGTCAGCTTGCTCTGCTACCCACCTCTGTGTGGTGGCATTTAACTTTGCAGTGGTGAGCACATATGTGAGGGGGTTATTGTCTGTATAGATGGTGAATGACGGGGAATAGTAAAGATAATCCCGAAACCTCTCACATATGCCCCACTTCAGGGCAAGGAACTCCAGCTTCCCTGAATGAAGGTGGTAGTTTTTCTCTGGATTTGTGAGTGTCCTGGAGCCATAAGCTATCACCACCAGTTTTCCTTGTTGCCACTGGTATAGCACTGCCCCAAGTCCCTCTTGTGAAGCGTCACAGTGCAGAATGAACGGCTCTTCATAGTTGGGGTAACCTAGCACTGGGGGCTGTGATCTGCGATTAGGTGAAAGTAGACTGACACTGACTGTTTCTTTTTCCTGAGGCCCCTCTGCTTTAACTGCTAGCCTTGCCTCCAACTTCTGAATACTGTCAGTGACCAGCTTGTACAGGTCTTGTGGGTTTGCGTGTTTGGGCGTAGTTGTGACCGTACTGGCAGCCATGTCTACTTGTCCAGTCTTTTTAGCAGGTCTCTTCCCAGTCTGGCAATCTCTTGACATGTGGCCACTCCTCCCGCATTTAAAGCAGTGGTCACACTGATCTCCATTGTTGGCGGACTGACAGCTTTTGCAGCCTCGTTTCCTGTTGCCATGCGGGGTGTAGGTGGCTTTGGGAGACTCACGTATGGCCTTCTTAATTTCCTCCATTTCACCCTTCAGTTGTGTGACAATGTCTAGGAGCTCAGATTCAGTACGGGAAACTGTGTTTGAGGTTTAGTGGCTTTACCTTTTGTTGAAGGACGTTCTTGGCCTCCCACACTTCCCACCGTCGCCTCTGAGCCGGCCTGAATTTCTACTTGGAGTTCGCAGACTTTGGGTTCTTTTGTGTGCTTTTTGAACTTTTGTTGTCGTTCCCACTCAAGGCTGGCTGCTGCATTTGTTTTAGCTATTAGTAGCTCATCTGTGACTGCAGAATCCTCCAGGCAGCGCTTAAGTTGGGACTTGACATCAGCACTCATCAGTCCCGTTTCTACAGCCCTCAGAAACTTCCTCTGAATTAGTTCAGGGCTGTATTGCTCCTCAGCTCCAGGCTCTCTCGATGCCACCAAAAGTATTTCTTTTAAAGGAATAGGCCACCGTTTTTACATACTGAGATATGTTCTTACTCCTGGTATTACTACGCCTTACAATATAGTTCCCCCTTTTATCCGCTTAGAAAATCCACATTGTTTAATTTTGTGTAATTATACTTTGTAGTGTAACACTTCACGTAACCATATTTAAATAGGGAAAACGTGGAAGAGCTTGGTAGCTTCTATCTTAACCTGTTTTGGAGCTATAGTGGAGAGAGGGAGAGGCTAAATGCTAACGCCGTCTGCGCTGTGTTTACGTGATTGAAGGCACGGGGGAAGACCAGACAGGTCCTAAAGAACTCGTCAAAGCTAAGGTAAGAACATATCTCAGTATGTAAAAACGGTGGCCTATTCCTTTTACTCCATGGCACGAAACAGGAAATTCTGAGGTGACTCGTTACTTTCTTGTGTGAGGTTTATCAGGCGATTGTACAAGTCTGTGGAACTGTCCTCTTTGTAATGCCCTCGCAGGATTGTGCGCAACTGTGACAGGGTGAGATATGACTTATCTCAACCTCACTGTGATTTTTCTTTAGACTCATAGGGCCGGGTACCGTTAAACGGTACCTACTTGGTACCGACCGAAAAGCTCCGGTAGGGGGCGGTATCGAAAAACCTTTTTTTTTCGGCGCTAATTTTCGGTACTTTTTCTCTCCAAACGTCAATAAATGATCCGCAGTGAGTCTAAAAAAGCCTTAACTCATGAGCAGCTTCAGCGCGAATGCGGAAGCGAAGCAAAGCTGTAACTTACTAACACTTCAGTCATTATCAGAGATGGCAGAGCCGTGGTCTGAGCCAGGACTAAGCCAGGACTAAACCAGGACTTACAGTAAACTGGTTAAAAACCAGGACTAAACCTGGACTGAATAAGAATCTAGAGCTCTTAGACATATAGAAAAGCAGTGACAACACGGTAGTGACAACAAGAAACACATTGGCTTTACCTTTAGCTTTAGCCCCGCAGAGCCTGAAGTTACGCGCTGTTGTTTACAACTCCAGCTGCACCAAATGGCAGTACCGGAGCATTTGGAATCAAAGATTGTTTCTGGAATAGGTGAGCGCTCACTCTGCATTAGCCATTTTTGGAACAGTTATGGTGCATTTTCAGTGACAGAGTGAGCGCTCTCACTATGTAACAGATCTTTGACGTGTGAGGCGCTTTCACTGTCGAACAGCGCAGTGTGTTTAGAAAGGTTTAGCTGAAAGAAAACGGTGCCTGATGTGGATCTGGTCTGTTCCTGCAGCTCAGAAGGTAAAACATGTCCTTTCTCTCTTTTTATCACTGCTTTAGTGGGAATTATGCTCAAATTAAGCTACAGGTGACGCTGCTGCTCCTGTTTTCTGATGTGCCGTGTTTGTGTCGCTGTGCTGTTTGTTCTCCTGAACGATACTTTTTATACACATTATTCTAATTTAACTAAAATAACACAGGTATCGAAAAAAGTACCGTTAAGGCACCGGTGCCGAAAAGCAGGTATCATTAAAGTAGTGGTATCGAAAAAAAACGAACGGTACCCAACCCTAGGTCCATGTCAATCTGGTGAATGAGGTTGGAATAGGACAATTTATCCTTTTGACCCCTCTCTCCTATCTGACCATCCTAAACTCTCGTTTAATGGTCACTTCAGGTAGCCGGGGTGTTGGGGGGACAACGGGCTGTGCCAGAGTGGGGGGACTTTGTAGCTGATTTGTCACTTTTGTGGTAAGTTTTGCCATTTCCTCTTCCAGCTTTTTAGTAGAATCCAGGAAACTTTCTTGCAGGGCCGCATATTGCTTTTGTAAACTTGCGAGCGCCTCCGCATCCCGATTTGCCGCTGCCTGTGACGATTCACTTTGTTTTGAAATAGCTTCGGTAGCACATGTGATTAACTTTTGCAGAAACGTGCGTGCTACATCCACTTCTTCATTTACAATGACATCATCAATCTTTTCATCTATCTTTCCTATCAGTGTGTACTTTTTGGACGGCTTGACTGTGTCTATTTTTGCAACCAAACAGACCTCTTGTAGCTCTTCAGGCAGTAGCTGCACCAGCGCCTCACCTAGCTTGTCTTGCAGTAGCTCGAGCTCCAACATGTTTGCTTGTTTTTCTTTCACGCTCACCATCTTCTGAAGCACAGCTGAACCATCCTCTGCTACCAAATTTTGTTACACTTGTCATCAAAGAAGAAGCAACTTGTCGATTTTGAGTTGGTTTACTGTCTACAGACAACAGAAGGCATCGCTTTTCGGTCACGTTCACACAGTGCATCATTCAATGTACAACTTCTCTTGCTCGCGAGACTTCTACCACCCATATTGAACAACGAGCGCCCACTGGTGGCGCAAAAGCGCTAATGCTTCTACCGGTTACTAGATTTACTTGCAACATACTTTTATAATTATGTATGCTATTCACAAAAATTTTATGGGGGTGTATAATTTTACTCATTCCTACACATTCCTATTCATGGAGGGGTTCTCCTTTATAAAAAATGCTTCTTTGGCTCCTTGTTCAAATCAATGTTTTTTTTAAGCTAAAATGTTGATATCTCTGTAGCTGTAAAAAAAAATATATATATATATATTTCAAGCTTTACCCGGCAGAGGCAATTCCATGTATTTATGGTTTTCCTCTCAGACCTATTGTAAGCAGCATAGACTCCATCACCTATAATCTGGCAAAATACCTCAAAACCATCTTATCCCCGTTAGTTGGCAACACAGAACACCATGTGGAAAACACAAAGGAGTTTGTGGATAAGATCAAACACTTCCAGCTTGAAACAGATATGGTTTCTTACAATGTGACAGCCCTATTCACATTTGTCCCAACCTCAGCAGTTGGGAACCCCCAACCCCCAGGTTGAGAACCACTGGTGTAGGCTCTCAGTCCTACAGGTGTCCAGTCATCTTCTGTACTCTGTAGTTGTGTCGAATGCTTTGTCTGTCATCTAAAAGGTAAAATATACATACTTTTTTTAGCGTATATTATAATATTTTATTGTCACATGTGTTATTTTACCAGAGTGCCATTATATGTTCGTAATTTGATTAATTTTATTTTAACCATTTGTTTTTTCTTTGTTTTTTAAGAATTATGTAGGCTAATATTCCGATTTCTCACGGTGTGACCCGGGCGGGGGGTCACGAACCCCTTTAACTGTTATAGTGGGGGTCGTAGCTCCAAAAGGTTGAGAACCACTGGCCTACACAGACATTTCACATTTTCAAATTCAGTAATTCTTGCAATGTATTTTAAACTGATTTTATTTTAGTAGTATATTCTTTATGTGTTGCTTTACTGTTTTATCTTGTATAACGTTGGACAAGCTGTTTTCAAACTGCTGCTTTGGCTGGGGCAACAGTTTATTCAAATGTGCTGAAGTAAGCTTTGGCTCCTAAAAATAAGGAAACTCCAGCAGAGACTCCCAAGAAAAAGTATTTAGAAGGTGTATTGGAGTGTCTAGTTTGGCACTCTATGCATGGGAGCGAAAAAACAAGTTTTTCCGTTTTTGGCACTCCATGTGTTAAAGTGACATGATGCTCTTATTCTTGCACTTCCATAAGCTTCATACAGACTTGTTCTCAGAGAGGCCCTTCAGATTTGTTGAAGTTAAAACAAGGAATTTATGCTACATGTTTAAAGTATCATCTTTCGAAAAATATTTTACGTACAACAAATAGCAGCATAGGCCCAGAGCCACAGAGACTCTCTAAAACAGGCTGAATAGCTGTGGTCTGCAAACATTGCTCACCCCTTATGGAGTTTGTGATCATGGTGTGTCGGCCTTTCTACCTGCCCAGGGTTTGTGGCTGTCTACATCCTGGCCATCTCCAACATTAAAAACAGGAAAGAGGCACTGAATGAACTGTAGAGCGTTCA
The DNA here is from genome assembly GCF_951799975.1 of Gobius niger. NCBI lineage: Eukaryota > Metazoa > Chordata > Actinopteri > Gobiiformes > Gobiidae > Gobius > Gobius niger. The sequence goes on from NC_136854.1 coordinate 7,446,410, forward strand.
TTCAGTGAACGCGCAGATGCCTTTCTGCGCGGGTTCAAATGCGGGGATTTGAACCGCATTTTCAACAAAATCTATCAACACACTGACTTTCCAACAAGGGGAAACAACATCCATGGTCTGGTTTGCACCACCAAAAAAGGAGCGTACAAGGTTCTGTTACTGCCATTATAAAGGCCACTGGTTAGAGTCACTAAACCAGTTCGGAAACAGATTAAAGTGTGGAGTAAAGACTCTTTAGAGAAACTCAAGGACTGCTTCCACACAACGGATTGGGATATGTTCAAGCAGGCTGCCACTCATAACAATATCGCTGATCTCCAGGAGTATACAGAGACTGTTGCTGCCAACATCACCAAGTGCACTGATGATGATGCAGACTCTAAGACAAGTGAATTCCTCAGGCTCCGGGATGCTGCCTTCAAATCTGGTGACAAGGAGAAACTGCGGACAACTAGAGCCAACTTGTCCCGCGGCATCAAAAAAGCCAAGAAGCAGTACTCTTAAAAGATAATGGATCACTTCAGTGACAGCAGAGAAACTCCGAGTGTGTGGGAAGTGATAAAGACCATCACAGACTATAAACCTCCTCGACAAACCTGTGACAGTGACACTGCTCTGTTGAACGCGCTGAATGAATTCCTTGCTCGCTTCAAGGCACTCAACAGAACCCCGGAACAAAAGTCAAAACCCCCTCCAGAAGACCAAGTGCTGAAGCCATCTCCAGAGAGTGTGAGAAGATCTCTGAGCAGTATCAACATACGCAAAGCCCCGGGTCCGAATATACCAGATGCCGCAGGCATTTGTTCAACGTGCCTCAAAGCAATAACCATCATTCCGGTACCAAATAAGTCACCACCCTCCTGCTTTAATGAAGCTCAGACCCTCTTGGGCCTTCCCGAGCTTGGCCTCCTGCTTCTCTGCTTCTTCCTTTTTCGAAGTGGGGCTCCCTGATTCCCACAATCCTACTTTCTTGTAAATAGGTCAGAGACAGAGCCACAGCCGAAGAGTTGTTCAAAATGCTGGACAGCTTCCTGACTGAGAATGGGTTAAAGTGGGAGAACTGCATTGGTGTTAGTAGTGATGGTGCATAGGCCATGGCAGGGATGAGAAATGGACTGGGCACTCATCAAGAAGGTCTCGCCTAAAGCTGAGTGGACACACTGTGTGATAAAGAGAGAAGCACTGGCATCAAGGCACCTTTGAATTAAGTGAAGTTATGACTGACATTATGGGTGCTGTCAACTTTAGTTGTCAACTTTAGTTGACAACACCGATAATGCACCCATCTACAGAGTAGACCACTAAAAACAAGAGTCTTCTCTGCTAACTGTGAGGAGATGGGAGCTGAACATCAAGCTGTGCTGTTTCACAGTGAAGCAAGGTGGCTGTCATGAGGAAAAGTCTTGTCCCAAGTTTTTGAGTTAAGAGAAGAGATAAGAGTGTCTTTGGAGCAGAAGCACAAGTCTGAAGTCGCAGCAAAATTTACTGATGAGAACTTTCTGGTGAAACTGGCCTACTTGAGTGACACATTTGGGAAGCTAAATGAACTAAATCTGCAGCTTCAAGGAAAAGATAAACATCTCCCTCAGGTCACAGACAAGATTAATTCTTTCACCCGAAAGCTTACAATGTGGGACAGGAAACTTGATGAAGGTAATACTGATTAATTCGAGAAGCTGCATTAATTTTTTGGCACTATTGGCTTTGATGCCACCTCAGTGATTCCATGTATTAAGCAGCATATTTCATCACTGATGGGATGCTATAAAAGTACTTCCCTGAGAACAGTTCTCAGCATGACTGGGTGTTGTGTTTACATGTAAGCCTTGTAATAACATAGTCATGCTTGACCTACAGAGGGAGATAGCGGTACAAGAGGCGGGACCACATTACACCGGTTTTAGAATCGCTGCATTGGCTCCCCGTGTGTTTCAGGATCGATTTTAAAGTTCTTTTAATGTTTTTTAAATGTCTTAATGGTCTTGGTCCTTCTTATCTTTCAGAACTGCTTTTACCTTACGAACCTTCACAGCCCCTCAAAGACTCATGGTGCGGCGTCTTTCCAATATTACGGCCCTCTCCTCTGGAACGACCTGCCGGAGGAGAACTGTGCCAGCAACTTTCTACATTGTGGAAGCCGGATCTCCTCTGCTGGGTTGGATCTGATTAAAGCCCTGGGTGTCAGCATCATTGATGGCAAAGTGATCCTCAACAAAGACTGTGTAAACACGCCAACCGCTGGTGAGCCCAAAGGTACAGTGCACCACATTGACTCCACTCCGGCTCAAACACTCGGATGTGTCAAAGGATTAATTCACAAAGTACAAGTCAACAATGCAGTGCGTCCAATGTGGCAAAAACTACAACGTTTACCACTTAGCATACGCAAAGCAGTATCTACAGAACTTACCCGACTAACTCCAAGCAGGCATCATTGAAAGAATTGATGCATCTGAATGGGTGAGTCCCCTTGTGGTGGGGAGAAAATGCCAAGGGTGTCTGCGCCAATGTGTCGACTTGCGTGAACCAAATAAAAGTGTCGTCATGGACTGTTACCCGCTTCCTCACATGGAGGACCTGTTCGCTGAACTGTCTGGTGCTACATACTACAGCCAGATCGATTTAAGCTCAGCCTACCACCAGTTGCCTATACACCCTGAGAGACGCAAACTGACTGTCTAATAATAATAATAATAATAATAATAACTAGAAATGCAATGGCTGCGCCATTGCGATTGACTGCGGAAGTGCGGGAAGCGAATGCAGAAATTGCATACATTGTTCAAATTGCATAATCTAATTTGCATAAACTGATAAAATGCATAAAATGTCATGTTGCATAAACTGCATAAACTGCATAAAGTGGTAAAATGCATGAATGGGTTAATTTGCATAAATTATGTAAATTGCATAAACTCTTTAAAATTCAAAAGTCCTAAATGGCATAAACTCTTAAGTTGCATAAACGGTTTAAAATGCATTAACTGGTTAAATCCCATAAAGTGGTTACTTTGCATAAATTATTAATGTTGCATAAACTTATATATTCCATAAACTGGTCAAACTGTTGAAAGTGCTTGATTGGCAGAAGCTGCACAAATGGCTGAAAGTCCTGGAGTCTCCCGATTGGCTGGATTCACCCCATACACACCAATGCAAAAATTTCAAACTCCCGTTTAAAAAAACTGGAAAACTGCAGAAGGAAAAATTTTTCTCAAAACCCACAAGTTGCATAAGCTGAACATGCACAAAGTGCAGAAATTGCATAAAATGCAGAAAAAAGTGCAGAAAAGCATGGATTTGCGGCAGCCCCATTATAAGTCAATGGGAAAAATCTCCGTCATTTTGGCCGATTGCGGAAAAAACGTAAGTTGCAGAAGTCCCAAAAGTAATAGCACCCTTCTCCTCAACATGCGGAACGTTTTGATGCATAACTTGCATAAATTGCACAAAGCATGAAGCTGCTGAAAGCTCTAGAAAATCGGGAAAAAGATGGAAGAGGAATAATAATAAAGAACATGAAAACCAATAATTGACTGCGGAAGAATTCCGCAGTCAATCAATAATAATAATAATAATATATTGAATAATTTTGTAATTTGGGTAAACTTCCCTGGCCACCCAAAGATTTGTTGAGAGGGTGTGCCAGCCGTGCAGCACCCTCGATATTGAAGCAATGTTGGGTTGTGACCAGTACGAGGAACACACAGAGAGAACTCTGTGAAGAACTCTGACAGAGGCCAACATGCTGCCATGCTAAGAACTCTGGCTATTTTCACGGAGGATGTGCGGGCCACTTACAAGCCACCTAAAAGGCCACTTGAAATGCAAAATGGTGCTCCAATTCAGTTTTTGATTTGTCCTGACGTCCCCTTTCACTGTCCCGAAGGGTTTGGGCCTACGCCCAAAAACGCGTGTTTTTATTTGAATAGGGGTCAACATTGAGGGGGTGCTGTAGAGCCATTTTGTTTTGGGCGTGGCCAATTCGTCCATTTTCATAAATCTTTACATGTAGCGGGTGAAAAATGTGATTGTTTACGGAGAAAAGTTGTAGAAAACCAAAAACAATAGTCCCCTGCAAGGGACTATTGTTTTTGGTTTTCTACAACTATTCTACAACTATTGTTTTCGGGCCTACAAATGAAGAGAAAAAAGCGAGATAGAGGCATGTTGTAACATATTTTTTCTTTGTTTTAATGTGTAGAACATACCTGCAACGTTTCAATTAAATCCCAATGAAATTTCAAAATGGCCGACTTCCTGTGCGTCTTTGTCACACCCAACATCTCTTTTACAACAGTGCCCTGAGTGCCTCTCAGTGAGGAATGGATGGAGTGTTCCTACCCTCACATATGGTCATGAGATTTGGGTAATGACTGAGAGGACAAGCTCACGGATACAGACGGTCAAAATTAGTTTCCTTTGCAGGGTGGCAGGGCGCACCCTTAGAAAGAGGGTGAGGAGCTCGGAGTAGGACCACTACTCCTTCATGTTGAGAGGGGCAGCTGAGGCATCTGTTTTGGATGCCTCCTGATTGCACCCCTCGGGAGGTGTTCCGGACTTGTCCCATTGGGAGGAGGCCCCAGGGAAGACTTAGGACATGCTGGAGGGACCATGTCTCTGAGCTGGCCTGTGTGATCACCCCAGAACAGCTGGTCAGCAGGAGGAGAAAATGGATGGATGGATGGATGGATGGATGGATGGATGGAACTTACACCATTATTTCTCTACCTGGGCATAATAACAAAAGATGCAATGAAAAATGCCATCTAAAGGCCTATTCATACTCCACAAGACGCAAGAACTTTGTTCTTGTTCTTGAGGCAAAAAGAACGAGAACAAACTTCGTCTGGCTCTGACATTTCATACCCCACAAGACGTGCGGTTGCCGAATTGCCACGCCCCCTTTTTCCGCAGCCAAAACAAACAAGGAATGACCGAAATAAAATTAGCCATTTGAGTTCAAACTATTATGAAATGTAACAGGCACGATATTGCAAACATTGTGAAGATTGACTTCATGTTTAGCCACATCCCCCGCTGGTAAATTATGTTAGAAAACGTTAGCGTTAACATTAAAAGCAGCTTACCTCCCTGTCACTCAGTAAATCCAAGAATCCAAGATTCTTCACCGAACATGTTGGTGACGTTTCCCGGTGTTTGATGAAAGTATAAGATGTACAAGCCTGGTGTCCCTCCATCCTCGAGCCTCAACCACTTCTTTTTTTTTTTAACTCTCGCCTCTTACACGCAGGTAGCGCCAGGCTCTTCTATTTCCTCTTCGTCCTTGCCCAGAACATCCGCATGTTTCTCCCCAGGACTTTTTTGCCATTTGCGTGTCCTTGTAATCCTTCAGAGAAGTATTTTACTGCCGCGAGCGGTGCTTCAAAACTATCCATGTTGTCTCCCGTTTGGAACATTGGATTCTCGCTTCCCGCCAAAAATAGCCCCGCCCACTAAAAATCCAGCCAATCACAGCCAGAGTTCTCACAGCCTTGCTGAAAAACGTTCTGCTGGACCGAGGTGTCCGCAAGAGCTGCTGAACAGGAGCCGCGAGAACAAAATGACGTCATTTTGTTCTCGCAGCTCAGGGTGCGAGAACAAAGTTCTCGCGTCTTGTGGAGTATGAATAGGCCTTAAGCTAAAGCTGGGCGATTTCCCCCCCCCAAAAAGTCGATTCACGATTTGATCACCCCCCCCCCCCCCCCCCCGGTTTGCCCTGTCGGTGCTTATTTTCCCGATAATGACCAGCGTTCTATACTTTATCCCGCTTATTATACGGCCATTTGCCAACTGAACACACACAACATAAACTTCGTACACTTTTATGAAGGTCGAAAGGTTTATTTAATTACTTCCGCGACAAATAGTTCCCAAAAGTTTGCGCGTTGCTCGGCAACGTTTTGCTAGGCTAGAAGCAGCAAGGCTAGTAGCTAGCCTAGCTACTTAGTTGAAGGCGCAGTTGGAGAGGAGGAATGGTGGTGAATCTCTGGGTAAATTGAAAGTCAGACTCACGCTAACTTCACGAGCGATTCCCCCAACTTCTCTCGCAGTGACGGGGACAGATAGTGTCCGCTACTACGTACGTGTGGAGTGATATGAAAGCACGAACTTCGTTGCCATTGGCAGCGGTCATTATTTTTTTTCAGAGGTCCTTTATCAGAAAATAATGACCGGTAGAACGTTGGGAAATCCCATTTAAATCAACGGAGCGTTCTACTTACGTTGTGAAGAGCCGTATAATGAAACAAAATAACTGTGAACTTTAAATATATATATTTTTTTAAATAGCCAAGTTTTAGTAGAACAAAATCAATAATTGTAGCAATATAGTGCAAACTGTAAACAACAACATCACCTATATCTGCAGTACCTACAGTGACTTAACATCATTCATTTGTTAACTCAAAGAAAATGCCACATTAGATCATTTTGAAAGTGTCAGTTCAGCATACATTCTTTTAACACATTGAGTGCTGCACGTTTTTTGGGGATTTAGCTGTTGAGTGCCAACAATCCAGACCATTCTTCACGCTATTTCTAGCACCACAGCATATTCTATGTTATGGCCATGGACACTTGGTACGGCTCATTTTTAAGACGAGAATCTAAGCTCTCCGTAGGTGAAAACAGTTTAATTCTACATACCTCGGTTCCCGAGAAATCAAAAGCTAAACAGAATTTAGTTTAATCAAACTCACGGCTTTTTTTCTAGATTCTGAGATAGTTAGGGTTTTACGCAACTCTCTCCTTTCTGATTAAATCCTCTCCAACTCTCACCACTATCCTCTCTGGACGGACACTAACGTTATGGGAAGAGGCAAGTGCCTGAATATATTTGTTTCAAGTCAATTTTCAACAATAACATTGTTGACACGTTTTGAAACAGAGCGTGTTGCCGCAGATCGATTGCCTTTTATGGCGTGTGCATTTAAACAGACTGGTTCTGGATTACAGACTTACCCCGGATGCTACTCCGCCGTCCTTTGACCGATTTTGACCATTTAAAAACTGAAAGAAGCGTTCAAATCTCAACTGTTTCAATATGTACACCGAAAGCTGCTCTGCCTTGTCAAAAGTGCACCAGAGAGCGAGAGAGAAATGTCGGGTTTACAGCTGTTAGCTACGCAACACCACGCCCCCGCGGAGAAAAAAAAAAAGGATAGAAAAGCTATAATATGTATAAAATGTCCAGATCCTGACTCTTCACAGGTTTTTGATCGTCATCTATTTCACTTCTGTTCATCACAGAGCTACCAAAATCACACATAAGGTGTATTAGAGTGTCTAGTTTCGTAAATAACAAAAAATTTGGCACTCAACACATGGGAGCAAAACATTTTTAACATGTACCTTTGTTGATGTCAACGACCTTTGTAATAAATGTTGGAAAAATGGGATAGTTGATACTACAACGCTCTGTGATTGATAAACACTAAGACAGCACCCCCAATTTGACGCCGGTGGCCTAACAGTGTACTGCATCCCTATTTACCATTGAGTGAACGGGAGAGAGTTAGTAATAACAAAAGTAGGTCACTCTCTGGCGAGCCACTTTGGGCGCCCCTAAGGGCAGAGGGCTAAAAAAATAATAATAATAATATTAATAATAATAATAATAATAATAATCTAAAAAATCTAAATCTAATCTAAAAAAATATGAATATATCTAAAAATATGAATCAATTTGACCTACCAACTCGATTTTAAAATCAAATCGATTTTTTTCCTAGCCCTAATCTAACATTTCCATACTATATGACTGGTACCCTAATGCGTGTATGGCCATGAATATCAATTTTGTCCTATGGATATCAGATTTCAAAAAGGTTGTAAAATGTGTAAATACTGTACCTAGAAATGTTGTATACAGAAATATATGCATCATGTGACTGCCTTGTATAATAAAGCACACTACAAAAACAGGTGTGTCAAATGCTGGCCTGAAATGTCACGTTTTTGGTGAGAACAACATTGAATTCAAGAGTTAATCACGCATTTGTTGGCTTTTTTTTAATTCACCACACTGCTTAAAAAGGGGATGTGCATGTTTTTTGGATTGTGCTATCTGATGACAAAAGGCAAATCATTTTCTTTATTGGAGATGTAAGAGGTGTGTACCGGTGTGTGTGTGGTGGGAGTTACCTGTCGATGTCGGCCTGGGTGATGGAGATGTGAGGGTTGTATACAGGCGTGTGTGGTGGGAGTTACCTGTCGGTGTCGGCCTGGGTGATGGAGATGTGAGGGTTGCATACAGGTGTGTGTGTGGTGGGAGTTACCTGTCGATGTCGGCCTGGGTGATGGAGATGCGAGGTGGTATGTGCAGGGGCAGAGTGGTGGGCCGCGACACATCACTCAGAGCTTCGGGGGAGCGAGTGCGGTCCCGGGGGCGGAGCCAGCAGGGCACCTGCGGAACACAATAGTGAGTATGTGGGAAGGCAGAGAGGCACAAACAAACAGTGTTTAACCATTATTTAACGGGGAAGTCCATTTGGCATTCAGAATCTCTCTTTCTGCGGAGTCCTGGCCCCAGAGGGGACCCTATTGTACATGTACAGGGTGTAATGGCTACTATCTGGTTGCCTGGCACGATACCATTTATTAGATTCTCGGGAAATCAGTCTGGGACCCCTTGGTTGAGCTGCATAGGCTAGAGCTGGGATGAACAAGCGGAGTGAAGTGCAGAGAACCAATAAGAGAAACACGAATGTGACGTAGATGTTATTAGTTTTTATTTATTTTTCTCTTTAACACATTTCTGTACTCCCTGATATGAATGTGATGAACAGAGGGACAAAACTATGGGTCTAAAACAAATTCAACTAAATCAAGACGAACGCTAAACCATTGAGTCTGAACCAGAACTAATCCATCTAAGAGAGGCCTGCAGAACGGAAGGTTTAACTTAACTTAATTTGATATGAGGAACACAACCCAGCGCACTTACAACAACACTATAACCACAGAAGCCCCAAAACAGCAGTGCGCTGTTTCCACAGTGAGAATCAGACACAACTCTCAACAAATGCATCTGTGCATTACATTTTGGCACAGAGTTAAACTGCTGCATAACATTAATTAAATCAGGCACACTGCGATCCTGTCAGTATTGCACAGTCAAAGATGTGAAGCTGCTCCTTTAGCATCTGCACAGGTTTCCTACAAAAAATACAATCCGCAAAAAGACAGTCCAACTTTTCCCACATCTGTTGCAATGTTTAATATCCATTTGGAAAAGAGTAATCAAGCTTCTTTTAATGGTTTTTAAATGTCTTAATGGTCTTTCAGAACTGCTTTTACCTTATGGACCTTCACGGCCCCTTCGCTCCTCCGGCAGGGGTCTCCTAGTTATTCCTAAGGTCAACAAAGAGACTCATGGTGAGGCGTCTTTCCAATATTACGGCCCTCGCCTCTGGAACCACCTGAGGAGGAGCTCAGGGCTGTAGAGAATGATCATGTTTTTAAGAGCAGGCTCAACACCCACCTTTTTAGTTTAGCTTTTTTTTTTGTTGTTGCTTTTTTTAGCTTATTTATTCAGTTTTTTTATTATTATTTATGTTTGTAATTATCTTATTATACTAGTTTTTAGTTAGTTTTGTATATATATGTTTTTATTATCATAATGTTGTTATTTGCATATTGCATTTTTGCATTTTTAGAATTTCCAGTGTTTCCTCTGAGGGAGCCCTCTGCCCCGGGAGCGGTGGTTGGCTGTAGCTGTGTGGGCACTGTCCTCTGGGTGCCCGGATGGAGGTGTGATGTTTCTGATGCACCTCCGTTGGGTGTCCGGTGGTGGTGCCCTGCGGCTGTGGCTGATGTACCGCTCCCTGATGGCATTTCCTTACCTGGTTCATCTGTACCCAGACCCAGCACTACGTCCATTATCTCATCGTGTGCGTCTGTCCGGGAATGTGCGTGTGTGTGTGCGTGTGCGTGTGTGGCTATGGGGAGGGGGGTGGGGTGAGCAGTGTTGTTGTCTGTTTGGAAGAGTGGGTGGTTGGGTGGGCGGGAACTGCTTTTAATCTGTAAAGCAATTTGTGTTACAACCTTGTATGAAAAGTGCTTTATAAATAAAGTTTTGATTGATTGATTGATTGATTGATTGATTGATTGATTGATAACGTATGACTGCACAAACATAAGTGCTCTGGGTGCACATGTCGCAGCAAACCAATGAACCAGGCCCACACGTGGCTGCAGCTTGAGTGATGCTTCACTCAAGCTTCAGGTCACTCCCGCCATGTCACTCCCGCCTCCCACACTGTGGTTGGACCGGACAAATCTGACCAAAGATTAGATCCCAAATGGGTCCCAGATCCTTCACTTGTATCTAATACATGGAGGAAGACAGGTGAGCGTGGCCAGGAGGGTTTTCATGTATTTTCATGAATTATCATTAATGTGCCTCAGTTGTTCAAATTCCTGGCTACATCACTTGGATTTGTCTGATCATTTCAGTGCTCAAATTGTTTTAACAAAAATAGCTTCTTATGCTCTATGTAGGCAGAGGAGTCAGGTTACTTCAAAAGAGGTTAAAGGCATCTCACAAAGTCTAGTTGGAGACTCGAGTTGCCGTTGGTCTTGGAGTAGGGCTGGGTGATATGAACCAAAAGTCATATTACGATATATTTAGGTTGAATATCGATATAGAATATATACACTGCGTTCCAAATTATTATGCAAATGACATTTTTCTAAGATTTTCTAAATTGTCAATTCTAATAAGAGTCAGCATAATTTTCAAGTCTTTAACTGGTAGAGGATTATTTAAATGTGGTGGAAAAAATGTCCTAGTGATAACAGTATTTTTTTCAAAAATAAATATAGTAAAAACCTCAAAATCCACTGTTCCATATTATTATGCAACTCATCGTTTCAATACATTTTAAAGCTTGTAATTAACTGAAAATGGTCATTTGTTGAATTTGTAGCATTAGGAGGCCATATTTACTGAAATCAAAAGCTATTTCAATCAAAAAAATATTAACAGGTCAAGTTATATTTTACCATAGGAGCCCTTGTGTGATAGCAGCTTCAAAATTCTTAAATCCATTAAACTTGTGCGTTTTTGTAGAGTTTCTGCTTGGATTTCTTTGCAGGATGTTAGAATAGCCTCCCAGAGCTGCCGTTTGGATGAAAACTGCCTCCCACCCTCATAGAAGTTTTTTTTGTTGAGGCTCCAAAGGTTCTCAATAGGGTTGAAGTGAGGGGAGGAGGGGGTCCACATCATGAGTTTCTCTCCTTTTATGCCCATAGCAGCCAGTGATGCAGAGGTATTCTTTACAGCAGGACATGGTGCGTTGTCATGCATGAAGAGTATCTTGTTAGGGAAAGCACGGCTCTTCATTTTGTAGCATAGAAGACAGTGGTCAGTCAGAAACTCCACATATTTTTCAAAGATCATTTTCACACCTTCAGGGAGCCTAAAAGGGCCTAAAGGGGCCGACCAGCTCTCTCCCTTATGATTTTGGTCCAAAACATGACTCCACCTCCTTGTTGACGTCGCAGCCTTGTTGGGACATTGTGGCCATTCACCAACTATCCACTACTCCATTGATCTGACCATCCAGGGCTACACGGCACTCATCAGTGAACAAGACTGTTTGAAAATGAGTCCTCATTTATTTCTGAGCCCGTTGCAGCCGTTTCTGTTCATGAACATTCAATTAACAGTTTAGGGGAGGCCCGGATAGAAGGTTTATGCACAACTGCAGCCTCTGGAGGGTCCTACACCTTGATGTTCGGGAGACTCCAGAGGCACCAGCAGCTTCAAATACCTGTATGCTGCTTTGTAGCATCTGTTCTCTTAATCTGATGTGTTTGTCTGGCAGAAACCGTCCATATTGTGCCATTATCTGCACAAACCGGAGTGTGCTCTGAATCATTCACAAATCTCTTATCAGTATGATGATTATGCTTAATCTTTCATGAAATATCGAAGGTTTTCATACCTAGACCAAGGCATTCAACTATTTCACGCTTTTCGTCAGCAGAAAGACCCTTTTTCTTTACCATATTGCTTGAAAATGATGATCTGCTTAATAAAGTGGAACACCCTTTTTCAGTAGCTTTTCCCTTAACTGGGCTTAACCTGAAAACTAATCATCCCAGGTCTCAGATTAATGTCAGTGATTTATAGAGCCACAAGACACAACACCATCCATGAGTTTCATCAATATTGTTTTTTTTTTTACCTTTTTGACACAAAAATCCAATTTGCATAATAATTTGGAACGCAGTGTATCCCAATATTTTTTCCGCAAAGTGAGAGCTGTGAAATGAAATGTTAAGTCAAAGTCAAATATGAGTAGTTTTATTGAAAACTCACTATAAAATGTAAACATAAACACTGTATAACAAAGCTCCATAAGGTGAACATTTAATTAAAAATATATATCTTGGATAAAAATAGCCTATAAAATAAAAAAGGTCAATCTTTTTCTGAGGGCAGCATTTATATATAAAGAGAAACAAATAAAGTGCTCAGTTTAAGATAAACTTTTTTTTAAAATTAGCTTGAGATTACCTGTTTCTTTATTGTAACTGTCTCTCACATTAAGTGTTATTTTGTCCATACCTTTCGCTCCTACGCCCTCTAGTGGTAAAGTAGAAGGAACAATTATTAAATTTTTTGGTTCCGCCCGACCTTAATTGCTTGCGCACTCAGCCAAGCCATGCTACAGCAGCAGCTACGTTTCAGCTCGTTCCCTGAATTAAAGGTGAAAGAAAAACCAAAGAAAACCAAAGAAACAACAAGGAGAAAGATATTGGAGATTTGTTTGTTTATTTAGTTAATAAATCACCAATTCGTATTTTAATATTTATTTTATATTTTTTAGAAGACAAATTAAGAGCTCATCGACATTTAGCCCCACGTGGAGGTCAGCTCACGAGGTTTGTCTTAAGTTTAACATGTTTATTTTATGGATTGTCAATTTTATGTTAATATTTGTTTGTTTTCTCATTTGTGCCCAGTTCTCACGGGTTGCCAAGGTTGTCAAGCCAATAAACCCTGTTTTTAACTACCTCGTGCCTATGCTAAATCCTTGAGGGTGCTACAGTGAGAACTCTTCTGCTGCGCATGGGTAGACGAGAAGGACGGTGTCGTGCCAGGGATGAGGGAGACCACAGCGCCTCCATGCACCATCCACTAGGCCTGATGCACATCGCCAAAGGACACAACTGCGGGAAGGCCAGGTTCCCCAAAAATGAATGTTGCTTCAAATAAAGGACTCATTAAGATAAATTCATGAAAAATCAGAGTCAGTTAAAGAGACTGCAATTTAGAAGAAGATTTTTAGGCCCGAGCCGGACGCAGTCTCGGCAAGGGACTATTGTTTTTGGGTGGTTTCTTCTTATTATTTTTTTTCTCCGGAAATGATCGCGTTTTTGACCCGCTGTACGTGGGCGAAAACTCACCAAAATTGGCGGAGGCATTGGGGCGGCGAAAAAATTTAGGGGAATGGACAAATTGGCCACGCCCACAACAAAATGGCTCTACAGCACCCCCTGGAAGCAGACCCCAATTTAAAAAAAACGTGCATTTTTGGGCGTAGGCCCGAATCCTTGGGCACAGTGAGAGGGGACATCAGGACAACCCCAAAACTCAATTGGAGCGCCACGCCCGCACGCACAGGGAGCCATTTTGGCTTGAAACCCGGACATCGTCTGAACTAATTTTACGTTTTAACGAACTAGTCCCTGGTTTTTCGTCGGATTTAGCTCACATTTGGCACAGTGCGTCTAGACATATTGAACTTCAATAATTGCCCAGCGTTTCTCATAACTGTTTCACCGTCTCCTCGTAACGGCGCGGCGAAAAACGCGTAGATTTCGCGTTGTTTTGAAGAAGGCTCACGCTCACAGGCATAAACCCACAGACCTCATATTCATGTCACTAATGCGCCACCTGAAACTGAACAGAATGCAGCCATTAATGTGTAGCCTGCTCCCAGGATAGCGCCCCCTAGCCATACCTTGAAAACTGCACTTTTGATTTTTTTTCATACAATGATGCCAGTATGTTCTAATCACTTTCACAAACCAATAAATATATTACATGTGTATGATATTTTCTAAGATGTGGGCGTGGCTTTGACTTTTATTTGGGACTCCATCTGGACCTGGCTTATGTTTCAACAAACTGGTCCCTGGTTTTTCAGCAGAATAAGCTCACACCTGGTTTAACAAACTCTCCAGACATGGGGCTCCAAAAAACATCCAGCTTTTTTTCACTCAGCCCCCCCCCTTTTCAAATGGCGCCCCCACATAAACACGTTTTTCCCTGTACATTTGACAACACCTCGCAGGCACGCGCTCTATCCAACCTGGATCATACTTGGCTGACAGAAGGCCACTTACGGTCTGATTCCATAGGGATCAAAAACTGCACAGTGCTCACCACTATAGCGCCCCTACCTATACCTTGAAAAATTTACTTTGTCCGATTTCCACGAAACTTTGCAGATGGATTCTACTCATTAAAACGAACCAAAAAATATATTACACCATGCCTCTATCTCGCTCCGTTCTCCGAGCCGGACGCAGTCTCGGCAAGGGACTATTGTTTTTGGGTGGTTTCTTATTAGGCCCGAGCCGGACGCAGTCTCGGCAAGGGACTATTGTTTTTTGGTGGTTTCTTATTATTATTTTTTTTCTCCGGAAATGATCACTTTTTGACCCGCTGAACGTGGGCGAAAACTCACCAAATTTGGCGGAGCCATTGGGGCAGCGAAAAAAATTTATGATCATGGACGAATTGGCCACGCCCACAACAAGATGGCTCCACAGCGCCCCCTGGAAGCGGACCCCAATTAAAAAAAACAGGTGCGTTTCTGGGCGTAGGCCCGAATCCTTGGGCACGGTGCAAGGGGACATCAGGACAACCCCAAAACTCAATTGGAGCGCCACGCACGCACAGGGAGGCGGCCATTTTGGCTTTGAATTGTCTTGTGTGGCTTGTAAGTGGCCCACCCATCCTCCGTGAAAATCGGCAGAGGTCTTGGCCTAGCAGCATGCTGGCCTCTGTCAGAGTTTCTCCTGAAATTCCCCAATTTTCCAAATTTCCCCCTTTCTTCACAAAAGCCACACTTTTGGACTCGTATGTATTTATACTACGCCTCTGTCACAGACAGAAGCTTTAATTTGGACGTTTTTGCCTCCAAATTCCATTTTTTCTCAACTGTACAATCACAGGAAGTTCAAATTGGCTGTTTCTTGTCCGTCTCTGTGTGTTCCTCGTACTACATGGGTCTCACCAAAATATTGCTTCTATATCGAGGGTGCTGCAGGGCTGGAACACCCTCTCAACCAATCTTTGGGCAGCCAGGAATTAACCCTAATTAAAAAATGATATATTATTTTCTAAACTGTAAATCCGTTTCCTGCAAACACACAAGTGCGGCTTCTCTCATGAGATTAATTTCGCATCCGCTGTATTGTTCACTCAGCCCAAGTAGCTTCATTGGTAGAACGCTGGATTAGTGTACAGGAGGTTGCTGGATCAAATCCCAACCTTGATTATCTTTTATTTCCTTTTTCTTTTGGACTCATCAGCTTCCGGGAAGAACATGAATCATGGCCTATGGTCCCACACTCATTAAAAACAGGGAAATAACCTCTCCTCCAGTGTGTTGCTGGAACCAAGTTTCAGCCTGAAATTATTTTTATTTTAACCGCACCTATGGTCCCACTCTCATGAAAAACGCTTTCAAAATATGCATCATGAAAGAGATAGACATGGGGGGATCGTAGGGCACATTAAAGACGAAAGACAAGAAGCAGACATTGCACAAAAACAAAGAGAGCTAGAAGCTAAGCGCAGAGAAGTACAGCGACTAGAAACAGTCAAGAAGCTTAAGGCAGCTATAGCACAGCAGCAAGTTTATGAACAAGACGAATGTTCAAGTCAAGAAATTTATGGCTTACTTCACAGTTCTGACAAGGAAAATGAAGTCAAGCACAAAAAATATGACACACCCATCAAACGGGGCTCCTCACCACAAAATGTGAGACCTCAAGAAGTAAACACAATCGACCTGGTCAAGGCATTTGCAGAGACTCTTAATGCAAGTGAAGCAACGTCTAACAGAGTTATGCAGAACAGTAAGGACACTCGCACATCCTCCATCACTCCAGTATGGGTGTCAGCTGAAAACAAGCCAGAGCATGAAGTTCTTGTGTACGCACTCCTTGATACACAGAGCGACACAACATTCATACTTGAAGAAACAGCAAAGGCTCTGCACACCACAAGTGAACCTGTTAAGCTAAAGCTTACTACAATGTCCTCAAGAAATCATGTAGTGTCCTGTCGCAAGCTCGCTGGTTTACAAGTACGAGGATTTCACTCAAACAATATCATTTCTCTACCAGTGACATACGCAAGAGAATTTATACCTGCCAATGTAGATCATATTCCAACCTCTGAAACTGCCACGGTATGGCCCCATCTCGAACACATCGCAAATGAGATTGCTCCACTGCAAAGTTGTGATGTTGGCCTTCTGATTGGCTACAACTGCCCTCAAGCACTTGCTCCACGTCAAGTTGTGCTTGGCAAAGGAAACGACACATTTGCACAAAAAACGGATCTGGGATGGAGTATAGTGGGATTCGGCAATCTAAGTCCTGATTACGGAGGTGCCTTTGGTACAAGTCACCAAGTCATTGTGAAGCAAGTTGTACCAGGCATTCCGCACTCTTCAAGCCTCACCAGCGAAGTTCATCATGTCTCCAAAACAGAGATAAAGGAAGTGGTTTCACCTGCGGATGTTATAAAAATGTCAAAGCCTGATCTGGTCCTGAAGGCTTCCAAGGATGTTGAGGTTTGCCAAGAAGATCTCAGATTTCTGACAAGCATGGAAGAAGACTTTAAGCACAAAAGAGATGGTCATTATCAGATATTCAAGAGTGGAAAGCCTAACCTACCAAATAACAAAGAAAGCCCCAATCCGCCTCTCAAACGCTTAAAAAGAAAGCTCAAAAAACCTAAACTTGCAGCCTTGATCTGGTTCAAGGATACTGATCTTCTCTCGCAAGGAAGTTGTGACCAGTGGTGAAACCAAGGTGGGAGAGCTCTCAAGCAGTGACTTGGGAGTTAAAAAGGTCCTAAAGACACAGGCTAAAGACCGAAGGTCATTTTTAGATCGCCTACACAACTTCTCTGACTGGTCACGGAGGATCCAACCCATTGCCAGATTCAAGCGCTTTATGAAAGGAGGAAATACTTACAAGCAAAGATCCTCTGGAGTAAGAAATCCACAAGAGAAAAGGGATGCAAGAATGAGGAAAGTGAAAATGAAGAGTGATCCAACCATGGATGAAAAGGGAAAACTCTACAAACTGGTCCATCAGGAGAGACCCATTCATGAGACAGTGGTCCTCTTGGAAGCAGGTTGATAATGCCCAACCTCACTCTGCCCAAAATATTAATAAATAGTTCATAAGTTGTTAAATAAAAAGTTGCATAAAAAGTAATTCATAAGCCATTCATTAGTTCATAAGCAAAGGTTGTTCTTTAAAAATCACAAGTGATTGGTGGGAGTATAACTGTCTCTCACATTAAGTGTTATTTTGTCCATATCTTTCGCTCCTACGCCCTAGTGGTAAAGTAGACGGAACAATTATTTAATTTTTTGGTTCCGTCCGACCTTAATTGCTTGCGCACACAGCTACGTTTCAGCTCGTTCCCTGAATTAAAGGTGAAAGAAAAACCAAAGAAAACCAAAGAAACAACAAGGAGAAAGATATTGGAAGTTTCTTTAGTTTGTTTACTTAGTTAATAAATCGCCAATTCGTATTTTAATATTTATTTTATATTTTTTAGAAGACAATTTAAGAGCTCATGGACATTTAGCCCCTCGTGGAGGTCAGCTCACGAGGTTTGTCTTAAGTTTAACATGTTTATTTTATGGATTGTCAATTTTATGTTAATATTTGTTTGTTTTCTTATTTGTTCTCACGGGTTGCCAAGGTTGTCAAGCCAATAAACCCTGTTTTTAACTACCTCGTGCCTATGCTATATCCTTGAGGGTGCTACATTTATGTTAACTTAATAGCATATCTGAATTTGAAATATCCCGATAAACGTGATATGGTTTAATCCCATATCTCACTTAAAAATATATCAATATATCTTAAATATCGATATGTCGCCCAGCCTTATCTTGGAGATGTTTTCCGATACGTCCCCTGGAGACTGCGCGAATACCATTTGTTGTCCTCAACCAGTGAGATCCCTGCAATGTCTCCGAGACATGTTGAAGATCTCAAAGAGACATAACGGTGACGGTGCAGAGAAGTCCTGCATGGCTCTAACAACTGTCTTATGAATAAGACAGATGTTTTCAGCCTGGACACTGCTGTGGGAAATGGAATTGATGCTGATCGCTGCTACAGCGGTGAGTCTGGTTTCCAGGCAAAGAATAAACCTCATCAGTGACTCGTATGGAGAGGCTTCCGCTCATGCAAAGGTAAGCATTCACATTACGTATTATTAAGTATTAAAGCTACTGCATTTTGTGGGGAATCATTACATTTGGGGATGTTTGGATTCACTTGTGTTGCTTATTTTGGGATAATTTATTAGTTTGGGTGATTAATAGCAATAAGCTACATCCACTTCTTCTTACAATGTCAAGTAATAGCCAAGCTACGTGATACTGAATATGTTGAATACATAAATATGCACTGGGGCGCTGGTTAGTTATGAATCGGTAGAGCAGGGGTAGGCAACGTCAGGCCCACGGGCCAAATCCGGCCCTCCTGCACAGAACCTCTGGCCCTCAAGATTATTTTGAGAAACATTATGCAAATAAGAGATCAAATTCCTTTTACAGTACTCTAACAATGCAAGAAATAGTGTCAGTATTTTAAAAATGCCCTGGCAGAATATCCCACTTGGTCCTACAGTACGTAACGTAAAACAGTGATTTTCAACTGGTGGGTCGGGACCCAAAAGTGGGTCGCGGAACCTTTTTCAGTGGGTTGCGAGTCTATAGGAAACTTTTTTTTCAATATTTTCCCTCTGAAACTGCATGGAATTTCAGATTTAAAGGCATATCTACTGCTTGCTCAATAAAAACACAATATTTTGTACGATATATGACAAATAAAGGTTTTATTTGGGTTATTTGGGCTCCAGGGGACGTCTCAAAAACATCTTTGTAGCCAGCAGCAACTCGAGTCTCCAACTAATCTCCAGCTAGTCTCTAGGCCGGTGAGATAGGTTCTTTCTATGCGCACAATCAATCCAAGTTGCGGAGACGTTGCGGGGACTGCCAGTTGCTGCAATCTCCGGAACATCTCTGCAATTCTCCTCCAGTGAGAGGAGCCCTATAGATTGCCTCTACTGGTTTTTCATGCATACATTATTTGAAGTTCAAAAACCTAAAATGTCAGTGCTTAAAAGAGCTTGGACAAAATTGTGTTACACATCTCAGTGTGACAGATACCTGCAGACTGGAGGAAAGCCTCCTGCTCCTCCCAAGCCGCAGCTCGGCCCCCAGTGTGGCCCCCAGTATGGGCCCCACGTTGGCCCCAGGAGCGTACGATCGGCTGTAGCCAGATGACTCGGCCTTCTCCCCGGCTCTGGGCATGTCTGTGTCACTGCCCTGGAGAGCACAGGTGATAAGAGCACAATGAGGTCGGGAATATGACCAACATGACACTCGGAGCTAATAAGGTCTATACTACTACTAACATGATGATATCAATGTTACATTTCTTTTTTTTTATTTTCATTAATTCATTTATTACAGGCAGCGACACAGAGGAGTACATGGTAGACAATAATCCACATAATTACATAGTATGAATAACAAGGCACTACGTGGTGTGGATATGAACTGAATTGTTTAAATTAACTTCAGTTGTGCTAAGCAGGCAAGTGTAGAGAGCAACTAACACATAGTCTGTTAGCCGCTCAGTAAAAGAATGACACTTTCGTAACAAATAATGAGTAAAAGTGTCTTCCATAACAATATTACTACAATATTATTGTAAAACAAAAAGCTGTTTCAGAGCAAGACTTCACAAAAATCACATTGGGATCACACCGACACTAAATTAGAACTAAATGAGAGTAAACCCAACCTTTTAACTGCTTAATTGTAATGTATTTTTTGTCTTGGACTTCAGCAACATTATTTTGGTTTCTTGCAATATTGCGTAGGCTAATACAGTAGTAAAAAAACAATTTGGCGATATATTGTGTGACCCTAACTGGCACAGGCAGCGTCTTTGACATGTAGAAGGCGCAAAACCAGCAAAAATGCACCCAACACTTCCTCCGCATGAACCTGACTGGATGTTGGTCCCTCTGTGCGCCCATGCCTCCCATGTGTTGACCACTCTGTACACTCACATGTGTCTGGACAGGCCTCCACTGAGCACACTCAGATCTGCACTGCAGTACCGTAGCAACAAAACACTTGGGGATGGCTGCAGTTGCTAGGCAACAGTGCTGTGTTGCTTCCAAGTGTGATTTGGTCGTTTAGAGGCAGATGTGAAAAGACCCAAATCTAACATTACCCAAAAACAAGGCAATACAGGCTCGTGCATAGACACATGTAAGTGAGGCCAGGTGACACTGTGCTCATATGGAGGACACTTAGGGACGTCACATGACCTGTCTCGTGTCCTCTATCCGACGTGCTTTGTGTTAAACTATATCAATGCAACAGCAGCACGCAGGCTGATAAGTCGGTGCTGCAAACTCCCAAGTATGTGCCCTTGGCCAAGATGGATATGCAGTATGTGACTGTATGGAACAGGAAGGGCATCATGCTTTTATTTTATTATTACAACTAGTGTAAACCCCTTAGCCTTTTGGTAGTATAACTCAAACTAAAGGTGGTGTGTATAACTCACCTTTATGTTTGATGCAGTTTTACTAAAGGCCAGCAGAGTTAAGTGCGTAATAGATCACAGAGGAACATCACGGAAATGTCCGTATAACGCATGTTGGAGTGTGGGCTGATGTTTTGAGGGAAGGTAACATGAACATGCAGGATTACTGAGATATATCCTGGTCTGGGTTATATACATGGTGGTTCACATGTTTTGCATCTACACGAATGGTTTATCTTTGGCCACACTGTGGAGCAGAGCAACAACAGCAACAGTTCTCACCTCATCTCCAGTCACCGACAGCACGCTGCGGCTCTTCTTCATCCTGATTGGCTCGTTCTGGGCCCCAGGGCGGAGCGTTCCGGAACCCAGGCAGCAAAGCAGATGGAGAGCCAGGACCGGAGAGGTCAAAGGTCGCAGCAAGGTCAAACTGGGGTCAGACCGGCTCTGGACCGGCCCCCATGGGTGCACACAGAGATCCCGGGTCCCTGCTCTCGACCCCAGAGGCCCCCAGTTAGCCTACTGTTAGCCTCATGTGCTTCACGCGGAAGAGGAAAGACAGGTTAAATCCATGTCAGAGCGCTGACGTCTCGCACTCAGAGGCCGCTACATGGTGTCGGCGAGTTAGCCAGACAGGCAAACGGTCGCTGCCAGTAGCCAACGCTCATCACTGTCCCAGGGCCTTGCTCCTTATCCAGCCTGGAGAGGAGAGCCCATGGTGCTGTCCCAATATCCAGCCCGTCCAGGGGGAGCGCCCAGGGAGCCCTCACATGTCCACAGCTATGTCCAAAACAAGATCCACACTGATCCACACAGGTCCTCGAAATGTCCACAGAAAGAGCCAGAGTTTGGTATGATCCACGAACAGCAGGTGGGCCTAGGCCTCTATCATGTTTGCAAAGTTCATGAATCCACAGATTAGTGACTGCAGGAGTCTCTTTCTTCAGCTGCTCTCAATCCTGTAACCAGACAAAGCAAAAGAGTTATTAAACTTCAAAACCACTGATCGTATTGATGATATTAGTGAAAACTTGAACTGAACACAAGTTACCAGGTTCAAGGTCAGCAGGAGAATCTAGAGAAAGAACAACTACACTTTCTCTGGGAAGTTGGGCTATCCATTCTACTACAAGGAAATACTTTTGGTAAGAGGTAAGAGCCTTCAATCGGGTATTTACTGCATGCTCAGCAACGTTGGTCCTTTGTAACTTGAAACAATGTATAGATTTAGAAAAGGACATATGATGTTACAAAATGTAGTTACACAAAATGCTGGTAGAGGGCGTATATTCCACTCCAATTTACGTGCTGAAGTGGTGTAGGCTTGCACTTTGCATTTAGACGGATGAAATATGTGAGAAAATAT
The DNA here is from genome assembly GCF_951799975.1 of Gobius niger. Classification (NCBI taxonomy): domain Eukaryota; kingdom Metazoa; phylum Chordata; class Actinopteri; order Gobiiformes; family Gobiidae; genus Gobius; species Gobius niger. Next base: position 7,468,626 of record NC_136854.1, read on the forward strand.
GAGTTTAAAAGTGTGACTTTATCTTGAATCTTGAATATTGTGATAACTACAGTATATCAAGGCAATATTTGACTAAAGTGTCATGGTAATGCTTGCTTGAAGAGCGTGAGAATAATTTTGTAAAATTAAACAAAGGTCTGGGGTTTGTCTTTACATATTTTCATCAGAAAGAGCTGACTTGGAAATACAGAATGACATATGAGCTAATGTGTCAAAATGTACAAGCTGGTGTTAGCTAACTGTAGCTTGTGCCTGTCACACTAGCCATTTCTGATGAAAAAGCAAAGACACAGGACACAGAGCCTTCTGTAAATCATACTTCCCACAAACAACCAAATCTTCAAAATAAGCTGTTTAAATATTGCACTGATTTATTTTCTCTTTACGGCGATATCTTCATATGCAGAAAGTATCTCTTACAGACACAAAATTTTCCTATCGAGTAACTAACAATATTACAAAAAATCTCATCTAATTTCTTGAACCCTAATTTCTTGGGGAGTTTTCCGATTTCTTTCACCACAAATAATATAATATAAAGAAGAAACCAATCTGAAAATTCTTATATCTACAGTAAAATGTAAAAAAAAAAAAAAAAAAAAAAAGCCCATAGCAAAAAAATGTATTAGATTTCTCTCATTTTATGTTTTCATCTAAAAATAAGTCCTTTTATGACAAAATATAACATAAAAAAATGTATGGCTTTATTTTGTTGACATATGATTTACAAAGACTTTTGCAGAGGGAATGTTGAATATCTTTTTTAGTTTGACAATACGCTGTTTATTTGTGGAAAAATCGTAAATATTATTAAAATATTATTTATATTTTATTTTATTTATAAAAAAAAAAAAAAAAAAAAAATCAGTCCGAAAAAATCTTACATACATGTATATTGTATGGACTTTTTTCTCAAAAAATGCATTTTGAGAAAACAGCTCTTGAAATGACAATTTCCCAAATAAATCTATGGAAAAACATTGAATCAGTGCAAAAATGTTATTGTGAAGATTTGACATTTGTTTGTTTCCAGGTGAAAGTTTATATGTTAAGAGACCATCCATCCATCCATTTTCTTTCGCTTTATCCAGGACCGGGTCGCGGGGGCAGCAGTCTCAGCAAAAATGCCCAGACTTCCCGATCCACGCACACCTCCTCCAGCTGTTCTGGGGGGACCCCGAGGCGACATCAGGCCAACTCGGAGACATAGTCCCACCAGCGTGCCCTGGGCCTTCCACGAGGCCTTGTCCCAATAGGACATGCCTGAACACCTCCCGCGGGAGGCGACCAGGAAGCATCCGAAACAGATGCCCGAGCCACCTCAGCTGCTCCTTTCAACGTGAAGGAGCAGCGACTCTACTCCAAGCTCCTCCCGGGTAACTGAGCTCCCCAAATTGGCCCAAAACCTGGAAATAAAAATAAAAAAGGGATATCGCTGAAAACTATAGGCTCTCTGTACCAGGAGGGTTCCAGGGTTAGGCTTGTGCCGTCAGCTTGGGGTGACAGTGGCTCAGTGGTTAGGGCATTTGTCCTTGAGTCCAAAAGTTTGGCAGTTCGACTCAAGCTCCGACAGGTGCATATTACCATTGTGTCCTTTGGCAAGACAGTTCACTTACATTGCTTCTGGCTATTGGGCAGCTGTGTGGCTAAGTAGCCCACCACCACCACCTGAAGCTGGATGAATATACAGTAAATAAATGGATAGATGGATGAATTGCTTTATAAATTCACCACAACTCAGCTCAAAGTGGCTACAGGTAATTTCCCTTTCCCCTTGTGTCAGGTGATTTGGTGGAATCCCAGCTGCAGCCTCTTTGCTTCCTGCTGTCCTGTAGGCTAAAATAGCCTGCAAAGGGGCATCATGAGAATACTGTAGGTACCTGCTGGAGTGGATTCATGCACTGCCATTGACAGTGTTTTTGCCGAAGTCTTGCAAAAATACATTAACAGCTAACATTTGTACAGTCTATCAGTCTATTCAATGTCTGCTGTGTAGATTTTTAAGCTAGTGCCTTTGAACTAATTATTCACCAGCTACAAAAACCTTAATGAAGCACTTCTTTTTGATTACCCCTGTTGTTGTAGCCGATCTGGAACCTTGTGGCCACATCTTGGTCAATTAGGCTCGCCCCCCTGCCAGCCGCAAATCCAATGCGTCTCCCTCCTGTGTGCGATCATGGGAGGAGGCACGACGCGCGGACACATGCCTGCTGCGGGGACACCTGCAGAGGACCGTCCGCTGCAACCTGTCGGAGAGGCCGCACAGATGAGCAGACGAGGGGGGACTCACCTTGAGGGGGACTGAGGTTGGCCCGCTTCTCTGCCGTCTCACCCTGTGTCCAGTGCCGGAGCAGACCGTGGAGACGAAGCTATATGCGCGTCGACCGAGCGCACACACACACGCACAAACAAACACACCTACACACACTCACACGGCGGATACCCCAGCCCAGTGCCTCCGTCTCCCTTCTGTCTGCCGTGCGCCCCCTGCCCAGCCACCGTGGTCTCCCCCGGGCCGCCTAGCCCCGCCCTCCCTCCCGTCCGCGTGCGTGCGTTCGTTCGTTCGCTGCGTGTCCTCTCTGCCATTCAAGGACACGGACCGTCCCCTCTCCTCTCCTCTCCTAGGCTCGTTCGAGATGAGCCAGACGAACGCAGTTTTGACAGCCGACTGCGGACACACGGTGCATGCTGGTTAGATTTCTGTCCGACTTGCTCCAGACAAGCTCTGATGTCACGGGCACGTGGGGCACGGAAAGATCGTGAGACCCCAACGAGACCAGCCGACTTGATCAGCCGCTGCATCTCTCTACAGGCTACTGCAGCGGCTCCATGGCCTCGTGCATGACGTGAAAACGGCACGCCCACCTGTTAGGCTCACACCAAGCGGGGAAAAAAACGCTTTCCTTAGCTCAGCTTGCTCTACTTCCTTTGCCAGCCCCCCTGCAAAACTATTTTTCCTAGGATAGTTGGTAAACGGTGGACATTCATTATCCAATCAGAGACTAATTTAAGACTAGGCACCAGCCCACTATCCTTAAGGTTAGTGGCTAGGGCAGGGTCAGGTTTGAGGTGAGGTTGATATATGTGTGACGTTTCACTCTCATGACTTGTGACTGGTTGATCTACCAACTATCCTAGGAAATATATACTCTCTTGAGTAGCACGTGGAGGTGGGGTTGGAGACGCAGCTGAAGCGCATGAGCCAATTTCGCACAGGTGTCTGTCAGATCTTGTTCTATGGTTGGTGGTCGCTGCCGGAAATGCCTCTGTAGTGCGCATAGCGCTGAAATTTTAACGCTAGTTGCTGCTCCGGCCGCCGGTATCTCGCCGCTCTCCTGTGTATTTCCGGAGGCTTCTTTCCGGTCGCCAGGTAGCATAGGGAATGAATGGAAGCTCGCTGCTCTCTTCTCTTCCACCGCTGTGAGTGTGAGCTCGGTGTCACACTGACAGCCCAGCGGCTGGATGTGAGTCTGCTGTGATCACAAACGTGCTCATGACCTCCCAAGACTTAAGATCTGAACAAATATGACTGAAACTATTTAAGTTGTGTATTGCCCCGACAATAGAGCTCATGTTTGAGGCTTTTTTATAAATGATTTGCCACTCATCTGTCCCGGTGTAAATTGCCAACTTTATGCGGACGATGCTGTTTTTTATGCACCCGCCAAGTCACCGGAACAGTCAGCGGAGATTCTGTCCAAATGTATGGCTGAGGTCTGTCAATGGCTCATTTAAAATCAGTTGGTGCTAAATTTAACAAAAACTGTATCAATGTGTTTTTCTATTAAAAGACAAAATGTAAAGCAACATTTTCTGATTAATTTGCAAAACAAAATTATAAAATCGGTAACAAATTTTAAATACCTTGGATTGGTCCTTGACCCCCAATTAAAATTTGACATCATCTAAAGAAAATATCGAAAACTATACAAAGCAACTTAAATTGTTTCAGACTTATTAGACACTATATTCCAAACCAGGCCGCTCTTTTGTACATGCATGCTATGATATTCTCACATATATCATACTGTATGACAGCATGGGCACAGGCCACGCCCTCAGCCACTAAACATATCAGGTCATTTATACAATCAAACTCTAAAGATCATGGACAAGAAGCCAATCCGCTTTCATCACTGCAATATTCTCAAGAATGATATATTGTTAAGCTTTGAAAGCTTTAGCGATTTATGTTTTCTCAAACTAACTTTCAAATGTCTAAATAATCTTGCACCTGAGTAGAGTGCGGATCGGGCCGTGTTTTTCTGTCCGAGCCCGGCCCTCGTCCGACAGAGCAGTGATCAAATCCGAACCGAGCCCGACAAGCATTAAGATATTTGTGTCCGAGTCCGACCGAGCCCGACACATTTAAAATCACAATATTTCCATAAGCTTAATGACACAGTAGGATACGATATTGTTTGTGTGGAAAAAGTCAGATTTTATCCATCAAAAGGCATTCGGAACTTCAACACAGATGAGCGGAGCACGCGCGGCCGCACGCACGCACGTACGCGGAGCAACAGTTTTACCTGTGCGGTCACTACACGTGTTTAGTTGTCACAGCAGTTCACAACTTCTTAAAAGCATTACTGCGTGCGCACTGCGCAGTGCATAAGCGGGTTTAAATGCCGCATCTTCTATGTATTTATTTATTTCGTTTTTTGACAAATGAACGCTTGCAATGCATGAAATGAAACAGACCCATTTTATTTTATTTTTTTATTATCGTTCTGATGTGTCCGAGTCCGACCCGTGCCCGAAAATAAGTTCTAAATATTTGTCCGAGTCCGACCGAGCCCGTCGGGTTCCGACGGGTCCCGTCGGACGTCGGACGGGTTGCAGCACTCTACACCTGAGCCACTCAGTTCATTTGTACAGAGACAAAACAGCAACAGAGTCACCAGAGGCTCCATCAATAATAACTGCATAGTTCCTTACCGCAAGACTGCATTTGGTCAGTCAGCCTTTACATATAAAACTGCAAAGTTATGGAACTCATTACCCACTGAACTTAAAACCATGACTGAGTTTAAAATGTTCACCTCTAGAGTTAAGTCTTGGCTGAAATCGAAACAGAATTGTACCCATTTGTAAATTTGTAAATAGCACTGAGTTTGTGTGTGTAAATGATTATATTTATTTATATATATTTTATATAGTGTATATAGGTAAGTTTTTAAGAAAAAAATGAAAATGTTAATTTTGTGTAGAAAGGCCCAACCAGGGACTGGAGTTGGAAATTAGCACTAGCTATACACTCTTTTTGCATCGCATCAGTAACAAGCTTGTTTCGTACTCTGTTGACTTGCAATGTCCCTGTCAAATAAATAAATAAATAAAGTACATTTTCAGAACAAACTCATGATTTAAAAGGAAACATTTTATTTCACAAACTTGAACAAACAAATAAATGGGAAAGTTTTCTCTAATGAAGAATGATGTCTCTGGAGTAAAGGAAACGGAGCAGGAGGTCAATAACTTTAATTTAGGATAAACTTGAAATGAACACACGATATCTGAACGAGACACTGGTGATCTGAGGCCAGTCTCGTTCTCTGCCTGTGGAGCAGTCGGCTGGACTTCAGACTTTTTTCTCTGCCTCCGTTGTGTCTCTCGCCGATCATCCAGGCGAGCCGCATATCACATGTGATCCGTTATTCATGTGATCGCAGTGATCTTGGCGCTTCGCCCGGCCATAGGAAGGTTGTCGGTTTGATCACCATATGGTTAATGTGCCATTGGGCAAGGTAGGCCAAGGCTAGGCCAGCTCATGATTGGATTACTGCAATGCACTGTATATTGGACTCAATCAGACCTCCATACACAGATTACAGCTTGCGCAAAATGCAGCTGCCCGGCTCCTCACCAACTCTTGCAAACATAACCATATCACACCTGTCCTTTACTCCCTGCATTGGCCACCGGTTCGTTTCAGAATCCAGTACAAACTTTTGCTTTTGGTTATCAGTTCCATCCATGGCCTCGCACCTGCTCAAGGTGGGCTGTAGCAGGTCCAAAACTCTGGAACTCATTGCCGATTGAGTTAAAATAAAGACTCACCTGTTTAGAAAGGCATTTCACAAGAAAGGCATATTATATGACTCTTTAAAATTGTATTTTTGTTGTGTAAAGTACTTTGGTACTAGAAATAAAACTTGATTGAATAGGTTGCGTTCACGATGATGTCATACTCTCAGATGGAGCATATGCCAACAGAACTCTATGGGAGACAAACAGATTTTGAAAGAAATCTCCAAAAAGAAAATGAACAAATATTGAAATGCATCATCCCCACCAGGAACCGCCACTTTAACGTGGGTTTGAGTGCCCGAATGATTGGAGCGCTGTTGTCGGGGGCTTCGTGCCCCCTGGTATGGTCTCCCACGGGAAACAGGTCGTAGGTGACGGGTTAGACATAGAGCGGTTCAGAAGCCTCTTATGAGAGACCAACAGGCCCAGTTAGAACCATGGGGCCGCCCTCCCGTGGACCCACCACCTGCAGGAGGAGCCAAAGGGGGCTGGTGCAATGTGTTCTGGGCAGCTCCAAGGGCTGTCCCCACGACCCGGCAACGGAAAAGTGGAAGAAAATGAATGGATGGATGGATGGATGGATGGATGGATGGATGAAATGCATCAATATTTTGGCCGTGATTGGATTCACAAAAGCCCTTTCTTATGTTTTATGAATATCATCACCACTTTTGGACACCTGTGAGAAAATAATTGGACCTTAGTTCATATGTGCTGAGAGCGAAGACGCTGACCATTGTGACCGTTTTTGTTTCATGTGGTTTGTACCAGAGATATTGGTCAAAAAACATGACAAACAATCAGCATTTTGACCGTTTCCAGTTACCATTATAGAAATCTTAGAACAACATTCTAAAGAACCTGTAGGAGCCTAAATTATGTTTTGTTCTGTAAATAGTTTATCAGTTTAAGTTATAATTATTTTGTCTGGCAATTTTTGGTAATTTCCTTATGGGTTTTTGGTTTATTTTCAAAATCATAATTTTGGTATTTGGTAAATTGTTTTTTGTCATATTTTGTTTGGTTATGACGCTATATCATGACGCTGCGCACAGTGTCGCATTTGTGGGGAGCGCAGCTCACAGAATGGAGCCAAACAGTTTTTTGACCTCTGCTACCCCCTTTTTGTAATCCCCTGTCTGTCATTTAAAGTATGTTTTTTACTCACTAAAGAGTTTTTAACTGCACATCTTGACTCCCTGGATTTTATTATTGACGGAGTTTTGGATTACTAACATTGGACATGCTAAGGGCGCAGCGAGTCATGCTGGCTTCATTTCATTTTAGAACCTACAGAATCCATTGATTGTTTTCAGGTTCTTGAATATGATGTCACACTACCATGTGGAGGGCAGAAGCCAGTTGTTCCTACTAACTACATTACACTTTCACAAGTAGCATAAAAAAAAGATGATTAATGTCAGAAAATACAGAGTAAATTTGACGTTTCTGTGTGATCAGAAAAACTGCCTTGTATTCGGCTCTACAGCAGATTGAAATCAGCTGAATTCCATTATAGTGAACTGGGCCCGGAAGTGGAGTGATGACATCATCACATGGGCAGCTGAAAATTCCATTGTGGTAACTATGGTAACCATGATGCTATTACTAGAACAATCCACATGAAACAAAAACGGTCATAAAGTTCAAGTGTGTTTGAACAAAAGTGAAATTGTTTTCTTGCCAAAAAGTGGTGACAATACTGTATATGTAAAGCATGTTGCTGATGTTGTTCCAGAGAAATGAGGGTTTGTGAATCGAATCACTGCCAAATAATGATCAAGTGCAATTTCTCTTTTGGAGATTTCATAAAAAATCAGTTCTCTCCCATTCATCAGCCCCTGGCCTCCATCTGACATTATGACATCATCACATTCTAGAACGGGAACATAACCCAGTCTTTCACAGAGCGATACTATTTACACTAAACATCAATTAAAATCAACGTGAGTAGGACTGACTATTATAAACCTACATTAAAACGCATATAGTCGCCATGCAACGGTTTCATGGACCACCAAATAGATTTATCCAATTAGACTCTTCATCAAAACAAGGAACTGCAAATGGTCACACAGCAAAACAGAATTAGAGGAAAGGGCTGTTTCATATGGCACGGTAGTACAGCAGTTAGTGCTCGTGCTTCCTAGTGAAAAGGTCCGGGTTCGATTCCCACCCATAGATATATTATTAATAGACTGTCATTACTCACTCCTCTATTCATGGGGGAAATCATGGTGGATTTACATACTCCTCCTCCCCATCTCTGACAAAGCATGTTCCTAAAAAGTGTATAACGGTGGGATCTTCACTGCAGACTCGGCCCTTGCGTGACATGTAGGCCAAACCGGATGTGCGTCAGCGTCCACCATGACAAGAAGCTTCTGAATTGGTCTGTCAGTTAGGTAGGAATTAGGAAAAGGAGCCTCAATGCTAACTATCATAGCCACTTTAGCATAGGGACCTCTGATGCTAACTAACCGGTGATTAGGAGCTATGTGCCATCCCATAAGCCACGGCGCCAATCCCCCCCACCCCCCTCGGCCCCATCCTGAGTGATTCATGCGCAACACCTGTTGATTGACAGGCGCACATTAAATAAAAAATATATATACAGGATGATATATGTACAGGATAAGATTGTGCACAAGCCAAACTTTATAAAAGTGACAAAATACATGTTGTTGTCTCCACAGCTCAGTCACATGTCAGTGTTGAAAAGAGCCGCCTCAGTAAATGGCTTAAATGAAGGCAGTTTGTGCTTTTGCAGGTTGTGAATCTCTGCTACAAGCGGCCATTGTTCCTACCAGGGATGGGGCCTTTCTGTGTGGCGTTTGCATATTCTGCCTGTGTGGGCGTAGGTTTCCGTCCGGGTACACCGGTTTCCCCTACCATTAAAAATATGTACAATAGGCCAGGATGGATGAGAGTGTGTTCGAGAGTGCGCATGGGGGACGACGAATCACTGTCACAACCAAATAAACTAATAGACTCAAAAATCCAAATTACCTATTATTTATTTACATTTTGGTATCATTAGAAATAATAAAATATACAACACAAATTAGCTTTAATGCAGTGATTATTTCGAAAGGAGTATCTGGCATGTTTTGTGGTGGACTCTTCTTCCACACTTTGAACTTCAATGTCAATTTGGAACATCATGCGGGAAGCCTGGGGACCAACAAAAATCACTCAGACGACCAACTATGGAGCCATAGTTTGGTCTGGAGGCTGAGAGCTGTATTTTCCTATCTTAGAATAGATTATGACCAAAAAGGAGCAAGCAACCATTTCTTACATAATATGCTAATGTGTGTCTGAACTGCCTACTTTGCACCTTAGAGGAAAGACTTTGCCCAGGGAATCGCTGTAAATGAGCGATGCGCGGATTGTCCATCTGGAGTGTTTTTTTGGAAGAGCTAGCTGGGGCTAGTGTGGTGACGGAGGGTGCAGCTGCACTGCCTTGACCACAGGGGGTCTTTCAGTAGAAGAGCAGAAGGAAATACAAAAATCACGAGACTGGCTCACTACTGAAGTAACCACAATATCAACTCAACAGAAGCTTATAATGGAGCTAATAGCTGAAAAAAAGAGTTAAAAACACAGAACCCTGAGAAAGACCACAGGATTGCCTTATTGGAGAGTCATCTGAAAGACTCTCTTGGCTCCTCTGTCAAACCCAGCCTCTGAAACCTCGGGGTTGTGTTTGATCAGGCCATGTCTTTGGAGACACACTCTAATGAAATATTAGAGTGTGTCCTTCTTTAACAAAATATTGTCAAAGAAGGACCTAGAAAATTATCATTCATGCTTTCAAATCAACAAGGCTTGACTACTGCAATTCTGTCCTTACTGGTCTGTTTAAGTCTGATTTGAACAAACTGCAAATTGTTCAAAATTCTGCTGCTAAACTGTGAACAGGTGTCGCTCGAAGGCCTCATAGAGTTCCTTTCTTATCGGCTCTCCATTAGCTCCCTGTAAAATCCAGTATTAATTTTTATGCTGACTTTCAGAGCCTTAAATGGTCACACCCCACAGAACTTCCAGGACCCTCCTCTGGTTGCACTTTTTGGTCCTCTGGCCAGAACCTGCTTGTAGTCCCCATACTCATTAGAAGACCCGAAGGGACCAGTCTTTTCAGACTGTGGAACGCACTGTCCCCTGTCTCTGTGCATGGACTCTGTGGACTTTTTAAAAAAGGATCTGAATTATTTTATTCAAAGAAGTTATTTACCTGGAGCAGTTTTCCCGTATAAACAATGTCACTGTAAGCAGGATCATGGAGGTACTACCCTGACACCAGCCCCGCGGTAAACGGGAGGGAACTGACCAAGGCTGAGACGGCGTCAGTGGAGCAACAAGTCATCGATTTCTTTAACAAGGGAATCTTCATCAGCTGCGCCTAAGCCTGTCACCCTCTTTCCCGGAGGAATATGGGAAAAAGGTAGCCTGGTTTGACCATACCCTCGTACTTTCTACATTTCGTACAAGGGTCTGGAACTTCTCAATTTAGCCCCGTTATCAGGTGGGAGGGATACACTCCTTTGAAACGATTGGATCTGATTTTCGTTAGCGTTTGGTCGTGATGTATATAATGTGCCCGAGTGAGTGAAGCAGCTATCATAACTCTATCATAACTCTTGGGGGCATTCCTTGTGCATTCCAAGGCGTCAGTTTTAATTTCTGGATATTTGGGAACCGAGCCAGAACAGATTGAAGATCTTCCATTTCTTTTGTATCCGCCGCCATTGCCAAAGTACAACCCGCAAATCGGCGCAAATGCTTGACGTCACCTACAAGCCCCGCCTCCCCCGCTCGCTGAATGGTAGGTAGAAAGTCAACCGATGTAACGCGGCCAATGAGATCTAGCCCAAACGTACATGTAGGGAAATGATAATTGACCGGAGTTTACGGATGGCTAAAGCCAGGCTAGGAAAAAGGCAGCGACAGTGTCATATTACGCTTTGTGAACAGGAAAAAAAAAAGCTTGTCTCAAACAAGGAAGAAAGTTGAGCTGAACCAATAAATGAACATCTTACAAAGAAAGATGTGGACATTGCCAAATGGGCACGAATCCTGAGAAAGTAAGGTGTAGCCTTACAAGAAAGTGTAACCTGAAGGTGGTCATGAAGATTCAGTGTGATCGGACACATTGTTACATAATAACAGTGGCTTACACTATGTTGACAAGTTTCTCAAACCAATACACAGTAGTCATTGTTCATTCTCTCCACACTCATTGGTGATAAGCTATTGTTGTAGCCACAGCCGCTCTGGGGCAGACTGATGGAAGTGATAGGCCATTGGCTAGTTTTTCTAGTGTGAAGTTTCGTTCCAGGAAATCCAAAATACAATTTCTTTGCATATTCTGAAACTATATAAAACCAAAGGAGTCAAATAAAGTTTCCACACGCAGAAACCCTGCAGTTTTTGAGAAATACGAGCGTGAAATGGGAACTATTTTCTTCTGGCGCGTATGATTTTAGGGTCACCTGACTAATCGGCGCATCGTGTTGACACCGCAACCCGGAAGTAAACACGCAGCCCAGAGGAGCGCCTTCACTGACAGCGCAGCTGTTAGCTGCTATTGTAAAGAAAATCCTGCTTTCTGAAGGAAAACTTTAGATCCTCTGCAGCGAGAACAACTTGAGCAGAGTGGGCAACACTCACGAAGATCGCAAACGAGTGGATATCGACTAGGGATGGCCGATATATCGGCGCTGCCGATATTTGCCATTTTTTCACATATCGGTATCAGTCCAATATGGGTAAATATCGGCCGATATTTTTTTTTTCCTTTGAATTATTTACTGCATCATGATGTCGTAGCGCACCTGAATGCAGCAGCAATGTAGACGGGCTGCACTGACCTGACTGGGGCAACAATTTATTCAAATGATCTAAAATAAACAGTGGCTCCTAAAAATAACGAACCTCCAGCAGAAATTCACACGTCTCCAAAAGAGAATATGTTTTTACTAAGATTAAACAAAGTGGAGCGGACACTTGGACACCACAGAGATGCAGAGCCACAAGTTGCTGCTGTAACAAACTGGACAAAGGTGCCTCCATGAACATCATTCTGAGTCAGGATTAACAGGAATCATTTTCTGATGGATTATTTGTCGCTACATCTGAGGTGAGTGTTGCGAAAGTTTCTTCGTCCTGACGCCAGATTTATAACTTTGTTTGTTAGCGCTAGCATAGCTGCTAACAGGCTAAAGGCTACAACACGTAAACATGACCTTTCTGTGATCATGTAGGTCTAACTACAGTGATGATAATGTCTGTATTCACGTTTACTCTGCCCACTTTTGTCATGTTAATGACCCGTGAAAATGAGGCGTTATGTTAGCCTGGCTAACACCAGACTAAAATCACAAGTGATATTTAGTCTGGGGACCACCAATTCATTTTCTCGTAGGAGAGATGTGGTTTACGATCGTCCATACTCGTTTATTGGGCGATACGAAAAAAAAAAAAAAGTCTATCATGCGTCTGCACGTAGCCATGGCCAATCGTATCATCGTATGAGATGACGTATGACGTACCCGCTGTAAACTTTTGAGCTAAATTATTTAGAACAAGGTCTAAAGCTTGATCGAAAAATACCATCGTGTCTGCTGCTGTCATGTTGGATCCGTAAATAAACTTTTTTTTTTAATCCGTAAATAAACTACAAGCTTCCGTATATCGAATAGTGCGTCATCGTCTTGCCGTCCCTCCTCGCTCTGTGATTGGTTCCCAAATCCACCGGAAAATTTGGGCCATGGTCCCCAGGCTGTTGTGCAGTTCGAAATAATTTGAGCGCACACAGCAGCATGGCGTTAGCCAGGTTAGCGTTATGTCGCATTTTCGCGCATATTTAATTAGACGCATTTGCGATCGTTAGCGCATTTATCGTTGAAAACAATGCAGTTCAAAGCTCATGCTAATCTTGTAAATCAACTGTTTGCCTTTTGCCTGCTCTAAACCAACTCTAAATCTTCAGTCTGGCCTCATAAGTTCAGTATAAGGTTCTGTTAAAGTGACATGATGATATTTTTTGCAATTCCAAAGCCTAGCATATTCCCAGTGTCAGTGTTTCCCATTAATAGAGGACATGAGTGAAAGTATAATAATAAGTAGGTCTGAGTAACTATTTAGCCAAAAACAAAATGCCATTTCACTCCAACATTGCATTTGGTCTTTTTAATATTTTTCTAATAAAAAGGATTGTTTCATCCTGGTGTGTGAGATGTGTCCCAGGCATAAGCTAAGACATTCCAATAATGGAACAATTTACAAACTTTACCACATTTGAGTAAGTCTTTCTATTGATTTTTAACGTCAAAATAAATATCGGATATCGGCCACAGCAGCAAGGCAAATATCGGATATTTTCATATGGGACCATCCCTAATATCGACCATAGACCTGTTATAATCCCTGGACAGCGAGTAAAATGAACTGCAAACTTCCTGCAAACTCTTCAAAGACATCGTCAGGCAAAGACTCCAAAAACGGCAGCCAGGTGGTTGTCCTACTCGTGAGTACAGTCTTTTTTATTGTGTAGTATAATGTCGACACAAATAATGCCTGAGGGAGCTACACACGTGTTGTGCCTCACGTTTTAGTGTTTCACGTTGCATATTTGACCCGAAGAAAATTTGTAGTTTGTTTTGATTCTGGATGTAGTTCCCCATTTGTGTGATTTGTCTTGAAATGATGATATCAAATAACTTTACCAGTTAGCCACACCAAAAAGGTGTTAAAGCATGTAGACATTTGAATGTATCAAAGTTGATCAAATGTTGTTGCAATAATAAAGTACAAACAATCAAAAAAGTAAATTAAAGAGTGCCACTTTTTACAGTCTGTGGTTGTTCACAGCAGTAAACTGTGGTTTATATTTTATTATTGGTGGAATAAGTATCTTCGGTGTGAGTTGGAATCACTGACCCTTTCAGTCTCTTATTCCACTCAAAAGTCCAATAAAGTCCATGATAAAACACGTTTTGAAGACTATCTGACTGACAATTCTAATAAATATTATATTAATCTAAGCTCTGAATTCTCAGTTTCTGTCCTTATATCCCAATATCTGAGGAGCCAATTCTCAGATATTGCTTTGATTCTTGACTGTGTACTTTTTGTTAAAAACTTAAAATGTGCTTTGTCTGTATTTTTACAGTGGGAGAACATGCCATCTGTTTGCCACATACAAGATCTCCTGTGATTGTCTGGAGGACTTTGGACAACAGAGAAATGATTCTGATGAGCACTCTACTAAAGATCATCAATAAACTGCAGAGTCGTCAGAGGCCTTAGATTAGAGGTATGTAATGTATTTTTCTGTTTATCACTGTCTTATAATCAAGTCATGCATTTAGATTTACAGGGATTTATTGGGTTGGCCTAAATTAATATCAGAGAAGTAAGATTTTTTTTGTTTCATCAAATTCTAACTTGGGCCTAGAAGAAAATGTGTCTGACTCTGTGGCATCTGACCTTGGCCCTTTCTGAAACCGCCTCCTTCCTTTTGCTTCCCACTTACACTAATTCTTTGAACTGAACATTAATTTCCTCTTAGAGTTTCAGATTCAGATTGTTCATATGTACACTATATTTTAGTTTCTGAAAACTTGCCAGTATTAGGTCTCAATTCTGCTTTCTTTTTCATTATCAAATATCTATATGACATGATGTAAAATTTGACTCTTCTAAATAAACATGGAACAGAAATAGTTTGGTGCATGAGGCTGCTCTCTGGTGTAACACACACACCTGTGAGTCTGCATCGATGCTTATAAACCACTTCTCTTCGCTGCGTGTTCTGCTTAGGACAAACCTTTCCTTCGAGGGAACATGCCTTTCGAGTGTTAGTGAGTAGGAAAAGGAAGGAGGACGCTGTTTCAGAAAAAGCACGAAAAAGCACGGCTGTGCCCGGCCGGGCACAGCCCGAAGGGACGACGTGGGCCCGCCCTCCTGTGGACCCACCACCCGCAGAGGGATCCGTAGGGGTTGGGTGCAGAGAGGATTGGGTGGCAGTCGAGGCCGGGTGCCTCGACGACCTGGTCCGCATGCGCAGCTTCTGGCGTTCGGGACATGGAACGTCACTTCGCGGACCCTGTTCTCCTCCTCCATTGTCGATGCGGCTGCTCGTAGTTTTGGCCGTAAGGTCTCTGGTGGCGGCAATCCCCGAACCCGGTGGTGGCGCCCGGAAGCAAGGGATGCCGTCAAGCTGAAGAAGGAGTCCTACCTGGCCTTGTTGGCTTGTGGGACTCCGGAGGCAGCTGAGAGGTACCGGCAGGCCAAGCGTGCTGCAGCTCGTGCGGTCACAGAGCCAAAAACTCGTGTCTGGGAGGAGTTCGGAGAAGCCATGGAGGAAGACTATTGGTCGGCCTTGAAGAGATTCTGGCAAACCGTCCGGCGCCTCAGGAGGGGGAAGCAGTGCTCCACCAACACTGTTTACGGTGCGGGTGGGGAGCTGCTGACCTCGACTGGGGATGTTGTCGGACGGTGGAAGGAGTACTTCGAGGACCTCCTCAATCCCGTCGTCACGTCTTCCAATGAGGAAGCAGAGGCTGGGGACTCGGAGGTGGGCTCGCCCATCACCGGGGCTGAAGTCACCGAGGTGGTGAGATTCGCCCTGAGTACCTTAAGTCTCTGGATGTTGTAGGACTGTCTTGGCTGACACGTCTCTGCAACATCGCGTGGCGGTCGGGGACAGGATTGGCAGACCGGGGTGGTGGTCCCTCTCTTTAAGAAGGGGGATTGGAGGGTGTGTTCCAATTACAGAGGGATCACCCTCCTTAGCCTCCCCGGTAAGGTCTACTCCAGGGTGCTGGAGAGGAGGATCCGGCCGATAGTCGAACCTTGGATCCAGGAGGAACAATGCAGTTTTCGTCCTGGTCGTGGCACATTGGACCAGCTCTATACCCTCCGCCGGGTGCTTGAGGGTTCGTGGGAGTTCGCCCAACCAGTCCACATGTGTTTTGTGGACTTGGAGAAAGCGTTCGACCGTGTCCCTCGTGGTGCCCTGTGGGGGGTGCTCCGGGAGTATGGGGTCCGGGGCCCTCTGCTAAGGGCTGTCCGTTCCCTGTATGACCGCAGCAGGAGCTTGGTTCGCATTGCCGGCAGTAAGTCAGACCTGTTCCCGGTGCATGTTGGTCTCCGCCAGGGCTGCCCTTTGTCACCGGTTCTGTTCATTACCTTTATGGACAGAATTTCTAGGCGCAGCCAGGGGCCGGAGGGTGTCCGGTTTGGGAGCCTCAGGATTTCATCTCTGCTGTTTGCGGATGATGTTGTTCTGTTGGCTTCAACAAACCAGGACCTTCAGCGCGCTCTGGGGCGGTTTGCAGCCGAGTGTATAGCGGCCGGGATGAAAATCAGCACCTCCAAATCCGAGGCCATGGTTCTCCACCGGAAAAAGGTGGCTTCCCCTCTACAGGTCGGTGGGGAGTCCTTACCTCAAGTGGAGGAGTTCAAGTATCTCGGGGTCTTGTTCACGAGTGAGGGGCGGATGGAGCGTGAGATCGACAGACGGTTCGGTGCGGCATCAGCAGTGATGCTGTCGCTGTATCGGTCTGTCGTGGTGAAGAGGGAGCTGAGTCGGGGGGCAAAGCTCTCGATTTACCGATCGATCTACGTTCCCACTCTCACCTATGGTCATGAGATTTGGGTAATGACCGAAAGGACAAGATCGCGAATACAAGCGGCCGAAATGAGTTTCCTTCGCAGGGTGGCTGGGCGCACCCTCCGAGATCGGGTGAGGAGCTCAGTTACCCGGGAGGAGCTGCTCCTTCATGTTGAAAGGAGCCAGCTGAGGTGGCTCGGGCATCTGTTCCGGATGCCTCCTGGTTGCCTCCCGCGGGAGGTGTTCCAGGCATGTCCTAGTGGGACAAGGCCTCGTGGAAGACCCAGGACACGGTGGTGGGACTATGTCTCCGAGCTGGCCTGGTGTCGCCTCGGGGTCCCCCCAGAACAGCTGGAGGAGATGTGTGGACCGGGAAGTTTGGGCATCTCTGCTGAGACTGCTGCACCCACGACCCGGCCCCGGATAAAGCGGAAGAAAATGGATGGATGGACTAATTGGAATATGAAGTATTTACCATCAACATACAATAAAGTAGTTGTAAATTAAACTTAACGGTACTTTTTGATTTCAGATCTGACCGGCTGATGTCAAGGATTCAAGCTGATTTTCTATGTTCTATTGTCTAATCTGAGAAATAATAGTGAACTTTTTAAACACTGAACAAGGACAGTAATTCAGGAGTCACACTTTACATCAGAAAGAGCCTTTAAAGGACCCTAACTACAAAAACTTTTCAGCCTCCTTGCCTCGATAGAGAGTGGGTTAGAGCAGTGGTTCCCAACTTGGGGAGCGGGGTTTCCTATCGGGGGCTCCTGGGACGGCAGGTGGGGCCCAGAGCTTTGTCTGGTCAGAGGGTCAGGTCATACATTTGCACAAATTAAAATGGTTACAAATCACGACAGGTGCATAAAACAATCTAATTTCAGAAAATGTGTTTAAAATGCATGGTAAATATTTTCAAGTTTTGATTTTTTTAATGTATTTTTTTGACTGAGGGAGCGCAGCCTGACTACAGCATGCGCAGGAGGGGAATCAAGAAAAAAGGTTGGGAACGACTGCTTTAGAAGGTCTTATATTGAATGAATGATCTAACAGGAAAGACTGAAGTCAAGCTTTCGTCCATATGCCAAGATACACTTGATCTGCTTCTGATGGTTAAAAACCCAGAAATCACAATAAATAAAAGAATGTTTGAAACTTATCTGGAGCAATTTATGTTCATAAAATCTAATTGGAAAATGTCATGTGGAAATGGTAGTGTGCTTGTTTCAATAGGATGCATATTTCAAAAAAGGCATATTTTCAAAAGATATTTCTTTAAAACTAGCACTCCTATCCACCTTCTTTTTCCACATATATTTCCATATATTTTTAGTATTGTTTTTATTATTGTAAAATTTGAAGCCTGTGGCCTTTACACTTTTTTAAATAATTGGAGTCAAAAATGCCCGTAGAGGCTAAAATGTCAATTTTTTCACAATCTTCCCCACTTTAGGAGCCAATTTCTCATTAACTGCAGGGAGTCTGCATGTGGAACTTTTTGTGGAAGAAGTTTAACTCTTGTACTTGATAAAAATCAAAATCAAAAGTATTTCCTATTTCCTGGAACAAAAGTCAACTTCTAAGCCCTTTCTGAGAGCTAGCCGATGGCCTATGAGGCTGCCAATCTGCGCCCCTGGCCCCTCACACTTCGCCTGAGTGAATGTGGCGAGTAAGTAAGGATCATGTTATATTTCTTTCTTCTAAATTACATCAGTTTGTATGGAAACTCATTGCTGCCAGTGTGAGTGAAACATTTTTGACTGCGCTTTCTCGTTCGAACGTAATACCATCTCGTTCTAACGTGTTGCCAATGTCGTTTTAACGAGTTGCCAACTCGTTCTAACGTGTTGCCAATGTCGTTTTAGTTGCCAATGTCGTTTTAACGTGTTGCCAATGTCGTGTGAACGACTTTTTAAGCCCAACACAGACGCTTGACGGTGCGGCAAAAGAGCCTCCTCCTGTGATCCAGACGCGGTGCCGCAGGGTAAACACATAGGCCTACGTTTTTGACCTGCTGCAGAGGCACAGACGGGTCTTGGCTGTAACAAACAGGGAGACCGCCGTACACTTTGTTTAAGGGGATGATAGAAGCAGCGGAGACAGAACCATCATCAGGGCTCAGGTAGAACATGTTGAACTCGCCAGCCCCCTATTAACCTGCAAAAGAGAGCCACGTTTTCTCTCTCTCTCTCTCGCAACACGGACATACGTGTCTTATTTTATTAATGATAAATGTATGAATTACGCGTTTAAAGCACCACATGGTTTGAGGAAAAGCCTCTGAACTGAAGTGCCCTAACGCGCCGCCTGTGCCGAAATGGACACGCGTCAGATGATGTGCCGCTGCGCTCTGGTGTGCGTTGGGCTTTTGGCAACTCGTTAGAACGACAATGGCAACTCGCTAGAACGACATTGGCAATACGTGGGAACGAGTTGGTATTACGTTCGAACGAGAAAGCGCAGTCAAAAATGTTTCAATCACACTGGCAGCAATGAGTTGCCGTAAGTTTGACCATTTTGTAAATCATGAAGTCACTACGACCCCCAGACCTTAGAGCTGAGCAGAGAAGGGACGATCACATAATAACACAAAATCCCAGAAATAAATGACATTCTTGGCTATGTTTTTTCTGAAAACATTTATTTTTGGTTTGAATTTAGCACCTTTTGAAATGTTTGACACAAACTCCATAAAAACACAATTCACAGAAATCGACAGTCAACAATTAGCAACGACAAAACACTGAACTACTATGCAAATACTACTATGCAAATTATATTTTTTCACTCATATGAGCCAGCATAATTTTCAAGCCTTTAACTGTTAAATGTGATTGAAAAAACCTCCCACTGATTAAAAAATAAATATAATGAACAACTCAAAATCTACTGTTCCAAATTATTATGCTACGCATTGTTTCAATACATTTTATAGGTTGTAATTAACTGAAAATAGTTATTTGTTGAATTTGCAGCATTAGGAGGTCATATTTACTGAAATCAAAAGCTATTTCAATCAAAAACATCTTAACAGGTTAACCGTTACATTTTAACATAGGAGCCCTTCTTTGAGCAGCTTCAAAATTCTTAAATCCAATAAACTTGTGGGTTTTTGGAGAGTTTCTGCTTGGATTTCTTTGCAGGATGTCAGAATAGCCTCCCAGAGCTGCTGTTTGGATGAAAACTGCCTCCCACCCTCATAGATGTTTTGCTTGAGGCTCCAAAGGTTCTCAATAGGGCTGAGGTCAGGGGAGGAGGGGGTCCACATCATGAGTTTCTCTTCTTTTATGCCCATAGCAGCCAGTGATGCAGAGGTATTCTTTACAGCAGGACATGGTGTGTCGTCATGCATGAAGATGATTTTGTTCGGTAAAGCAAGGCTCTTCTTTTTGTACCATAGAAGACAGTGGTCAGTCAGAAACTCCATATATTTTTCAGAGCCAAAACATGACTCCGCCCCCTCCATGCTGACGTCACAGCCTTGTTGGGACATCGTGGCCATTCACCAATCACCCACTTCTCCATCCATCTGACCATCCAGGGGTACACGGCCTCATCAGTAAGATGATCAATAAGACTGTTTGAAAATGAGTCTTCATGTATTTCTGAGCCACTGCAGCCGCTTCTGCTCGTCATTTTTCAAGTAACAGTTTAGGGGAGGCCGGATTGATTGCGTTTGCACAACTGCAGCCTCTGGAGCGTCCTACACCTTATAGCAGCTGTTCTCTTAATCTGATGTATTTGTCTGGCAGAAACTGTCCTCATTGTGCCTTTATCTGCACAAACCCGTGTGTGTTCTGAATCAGCCACGAATCTCTTAACAATACGATGATTACGCTTCATCTTTTGTGAAATATCAAAGGTTTTCATACCTAGTCCAAGGCATTCAACTATTTCACGCTTTTCATCAGCAGAGAGATCCTTTTTCTTTCCCATATTGCTTGAAAATGGTGGTCTGCTTAATAATGTCCTTTTTCAGTAGTTTTTCCCTTTAGTGGGCTTACCTGACAACTAATTATCAGAGGTGTCTGAGATTGATGTCAGTGATTTATGACAATTACAATTTGCATAATAATTTCGAACACGGTGTAAGTCAAACACGGTCTTGGTCCCCGAGCCTCACAGACACCTCCACAGCAGCAGACTGCAACAAAACATCAACACATGGTTTGATTTATTAAGCAAAATTTCCTTTTTGTCTTTTAACACTGTCCCCAACATTTTTCCTCGACAGAAACAGCTCAGGATGATTCCTGTCATTGATTTAAGGCGAGATGCTGCAGATGAATAGCCTGGCTATTGCCAGACAAAATATCACAAGCTATATTTAGTCCGAGGACCGCCAATTGAACAAGAACACAGCCTAAAGCTTGTCACTGCTGTCATGTTGGAACTGTAAATAAACTTTTTGTAAAAACTATTTTTTTCCGTAAACAAACTACAAGCTTCCGTATGTCGAATAGTGCATCATCATCTTGCCTTCCTTCCTTGTTCTGTGACTGGTCCTAAATCTATGCAAAAACTTTGGCCATGATCCCCAGGCTGTGAAGTTCGATATGATTCAAGTGCACACAGATAAGATAAAAGATAAGTAAGAAAGATAAGACAAACAGACACAGAGACAAGACATACAAGACATACAAGTCCTTCACATATTTTCCATAATTTTCCATTGTTTTTTTTTTACAGTGGCTCTCAAAGAATGGGTACTCCACCAGTCTTCCTTTGTTCTGTTTATCCTTATACACATTTTTATCTTGTTTGGAGTGTTTTTTGGTTGTTTTATGCTAATTTATCTTCAGATTGTTTTGTCTAATATTGTAGGAATTGGGAATGGTAGTACTGGTGCAGCAGGTTCTTGGTCCGGGTCTTTGTCTGGGTCTTGGTTCGGCTCTTGGTTTGGGTCTTGGTTCGGGTCAGGGTCTTGGTCTGGGTCTTGGTTTGGGTCTTGGTTCAGGTCTGGGTCTTGGTCTGGGTCTTGGTCCGGGTCTTACTTGGGGTCTTGGTTTGGGTCCTGGCCTAGGTCTTTCTTCGGGTCTTGGTTTGGGGTTGGTCCGGGTCTTCGTCCGGGTCTTACTTCTGGTCTTGGTTCAGGTCTTGGTCCTGGTCTTGGTTCGGGTCTTAGTCCAAGTCTTGGTTTGGGTCTTGGTTTGGGTCTTGATCCGGGTCTTGGTCCAGGTCTTAGTCTTAGTTTGGGTCACGCCAACAACACGTGTGCATGCCTCGGTACACAACACATTACTGTTTCCTTCACTTGTTGTAAAGTCGGGTGATTAGAAGGATAAATGACCGGGAGCATCGGGGGGAAAGGGTTCAAAAGTCTCCTGTTGGCAAGTTTGGTGTACAGTATATCCCCGCAGACTTCAGTTGTTCTGAATCTGCAGTGGATGCAGTCTGCAGTTGTCCATTACATCACCAAATAAACATTGTGAAGGGAGGTGTAGAATACGTCAGAGTGTCACAAGTCAGTGGTTTTCCAAGAGAGGACAGAGCAGCAGCTCAGAGAGCAGGATTCAGGAGGATTACTGAGAACTGCATGAATGAAGCCAAAAAACACTCTGGGGGTATTTTTGATAGGGAAATAGCATAACAACATGGCTAAAAGCTCCAAAAAGTCGCTTTTGCATGATATAGGACCTTTAAAACTATTATGTTCAGGACAAAACTAGACACAAATCATCTGCAGCGTCCCACCTTAAACGTCTCTAACTGTAAAGCTGAATGCCCTGTGACAGACCACTAATAAAACAACTCCACGGCCACTGTCAGACTTTGTTTTGAGCTAAATATGAGAGCCACATGGTCCACTGGAGATAAAAACTGTGTAATCCCAAAAAGATCCACTGCCTTTGCGCAATGTGCCCAGTGGAATGAACTTTCAGACAGTCAGAAATTGTCTGTAGATCTTAATAATTTTATTCGAAATTTGAAAAAGTACATTTTAGAGGGGATATTTTCTTTTCTGCCTACACTTTTAGAAAAAGCATCTAATGTATTTTGTATAGTGATTTTATTGTAGATTAGATTTATAGATTATAATTATAATGTCTTGTGTACTCACCTGGGACTGCAGATGGAAAATAACTACTTAGCTAAATCTGGTACAAATAATCTCTTCTTTTGTAAAGGCTAATGGTTTTGTACATTGTCCCTGTTTCAATAAACAATAAACGAACTAACCTGCCGTCGCTGGCACCAGCGCTCACCACAAAGCGGTCGTCAGCTGAGAATCGCACAGAGCTCACGGCGCCCGAGTGTGCGGCCAAACTCCGAGGATTACCCTGAAACACAGTGGGTTAAGACATAAAGGGGGTCATTTACTAAGCCATGTGCTAATTTGCGAGTAGTACTTAAAATTAGCAGGTGGGCGTGTTGCTCCTGATTTACTATTAGAAACTGTGCGTATAGTACTAATGCAAATGTGATATGCAAATCACTGCACAAGCACAGTCTGCGGCTCTTATTCCTGACTGAGCCTGAGGGAACATTTACAAGTTATGACGGTTAAATGACAGATTAATAATTATCACTTTTAATAAAAACAAATTATTATTAGGCTATAGCAATACTCTTGTCTTTAAAGTAATAGCCAAGAAATACTGTCTGTAATTTGTGTCTGTTGTTGCCGTCAGTTATTTAATCATGTATTGTACGTTCACGTGATGGTGCAGGGAAAAAACAAAAAAACAACTCCAAGCCCACCACGCGCTGGTCCGAGGAGCATGTGCGCGCAGCACGAGCTCACAGGCCACGGTCATATCTGCGATGGAAACTAGCAGGAAACAGTGATGAGCGCTGCTGGATGTTTGTCCGAACACTATGAGGTTTTTATCATGGACTCCTTGAAAGTTGAATATCAATCCAGCAGAAATACACACGCACACAGGATCGCATTTTGGAAACGCTCAGGCAGGTGAACAGCGGCTCCTGCCTCTCCTGTAGCCTATCATCAATACGCCATCTCCGCTTTGCTCAAACCCTGTGGATTCCTTAAGGATGAAGGACTTTAAAAGGACAGGTACTGTGTACTTCCTTTATAACCCCGCACACCATTAAAACAACCCAATTATTATTGTATCTTTGTGAACATTTAGAACGCCACACTGGTGCACAAACTGCATAATATTGTTCTGCGCAAAGTTTTAAACCTGCTTCTCTCACGTACTAATTTCTTGTGCAGTTTTACTTCACATAGTCATGACAGCGATCGCTAAATGCAATCATTTGCATTTTCCCCACCTCAAATTTTGCGCAATGTAGCATAGTTGCCTTCGTTTGCATATTCATGAGGATCCATGCGCTAAGTTTGCTCTGCAGCCTCGGCTGTTTTTTAGAAACGCAAATATCAACTGCGCTTGCTTTTTGCTCCACTTTAGTACACCCTACCATGTTTGTACTTGTTAAAATGCTTCGTAAATGACCCCCCAAATTGGACTGTGTCGGCACCCCCTGCTGTGGAAGAGGAGCACACCTGTTGTTGTTGTTGTTGTTGCGGGGGAAAGTCGAACAGTTGCACAACGCCACGGTCGTCCCCCGTAACAAGAGAGAGTCCGGAGTGAGATGCGCTCAAAGTCGTGACCTCCGTGATCTCTGGAACCCGAGGCCACGCCCCCTGCACCTCGTCCCCGGCAACACTGACAAAATAAACAATCAAATAAGAAATCTGCTGTCTCTCCTCTGACTGGTTGGTGGGTCTCACCTAGTCCACGTTGCCCAGGTAACGCTCAGATTCGGATCTGTTTGGACTTTCCCCGACGGCACTGACACGACCAGACGCGAGAGAGACGCTGTCCCTACTGTCCCCATCATCCCCACCTGAGACACACACAGTTCAAACCCTGACACATGATGGTAATTCTAAACCTGTCTAAACCTGTGACGATTGATGAAATACATTTGATTCAAATACCAGCTTTTACAGTTCTTTATTATTTGTCATTTTTATTTTTAAAAAATAATGATGACTTGATAAAATAAAAGATAATTCATAAATGCTTTAATAGTCACAACCATTTTTTATGGAGTGTTTACTGTGACCATGGTCTGAGCCCCGGCAGTTGGTTGTTTTGCGCATGGATTGTTTTGAGAAGCACTCCCCCCGATGGCAACTTTCCTTTCAGTCTCTGCATAGAGACCGATGTCCACCAGAGAGTCATTTGCATTATAAACAGCCATGTTGTTGCTCCAGAATAAACGGGTAAAAACAAAAACTACACAGAATCTTTTGTCTCATTCCCGATTCAAACCTGTACGAACGCTGAGTCGAGGGAGAAGTCAAGTGACGCTCCGGTGCCGCTCAGGTCTTTGCAGAATCCTACGCGGTTCAGACTTGGCCCCAAACTCAGGTCGTAGAAATCGAGCACCGCGTCCACAAACAACACGGCGAGAAACCGGCCGTCAGGAGAGAACCTGCGAGAGATCGGATAAGATCGTACTTTACTGATGTTACAAGAGACAGAGAGCGAGAGGGCGTGAACAGCTGCAGGGTCTGACACCTGGACGTCTCTATGTCCTCTCACCTGAGCACCTGCTTGGCCTCGCTGCGGTCCCTCGTCTTATCTGTATGTCCTCTCACCTGAGGGCCTGCTTGGCCTTGCTGCAGTCCCTCTTCTTATTTGTATGTCCTCTCACCTGAGGGCCTGCTTGGCCTTGCTGCAGTCCCTCTTCTTATCTGTATGTCCTCTCACCTGAGGGCCTGCTTGACCTCGATGCGGTCCCTCTTCTTATCTGTATGTCCTCTCACCTGAGGGCTTGCTTGGCCTCGCTGCGGTCCCTCTTCTTATCTGTATGTCCTCTCACCTGAGCGCCTGCTTGACCTCGCTGCAGTCCCTCTTCTTATCAGTATGTCCTCTCACCTGAGCGCCTGCTTGGCCTCGCTACAGTCCCTCTTCTCGTCTGTATGTCCTCTCACCTGAGGGCCTGCTTGGCCTCGCTGCAGTCCCTCTTTTTATCTGTATGTCCTCTCACCTGAGTGCCTGCTTGGCCTTGCTGCAGTCCCTCTTCTTGCTTGTATGTCCTCTCACCTGAGCGCCTGTGTGGCCCCGCTGCGGTCCCTCTTCGTGCCCCACAGCAACATGTTGTGGACTGTGAGTAGCAGTAGCTCTCCGTTGTCCAGGCCGATGGCGAGGAGGTCTCCGCTGGCGCTGAAGGCGGCGCAGAGCGCGACACGGCCCACGCTCAGACAGCTCAGCAGCTTCTGAAGATCAAAACACAAACCACAAATTTCAGTTTTTTTTTTTTTTCTCTAAACATTGAAGTTAACATTCCCCTTATTACGTGTTCCTTATTGTCATCTAATCTGTAAACTGCGTTCCAAATTATTATGCAAATTGCATGTCAGTGTCATAAAGGTAAAAAAAAATCATATCATATCGACTCTACCCCACACACACTTCTGTTTCCACCACACATTAGTTGTGTGCTACGCCCCCACGAGGAGCACGCTGTACAGATCGTCATTAAATGTTTTGTAAGCCGTGATGAGAATAAATGTGGACAAATACTGCCTTCTGGTGGGAATTATGGAATCATTCAGAGGTGCCAAGCTGTATTCAAACAGAAAAGAAACTGCTAAATACAACTATGAAGGTAAGCTACATGCAAATGTTATGCTAATATTGGCAAAATCCGTGTTTAGAACAGTCGTATGATGTTGTGAAATATTAAATCCGTATGACCTGCGTTTCAAAAGTGAGGGCTGTCAACTCTCGGAGGCCAGAGTCTGTTCACGTCACATCAGACACAGACTAGCACGCTTTGGCCACAGCCTGAGGTCGGTCCCAAAACCTATACCTGGTCAGACCAGTTTGGCCCTGGCCTATGTTATGGAAAAGCTTTCGACAAAGCGGGTGAAAGAGCCATTCGGCTGACACGCGCCTGTATATGGAAAAGGAACTTTAGTTTGTCAGGTAAGCCCAGTTAAGGGAAAAAACTACTGAAAAAGGATGTTCCACAAGACGTTTTGGTACCTCTGGAGGCTCCCGAACATCAAGGTGTAGGACCCTCCAAAGGCTGCAGTTGTGCAAAAACCGTCAATCCGGCCTCCCCTAAACTGTTAATTGAAGCTGACGAGGAGAAACGGCTGCAGTGGCTCAGAAATACATGAAGACTAATTGTCATCAGTAAGGAGGGGGCGGAGTCATGTTTTGGGCCAGAATCATGTGCAGGGAGCTGGTCGGCCCCTTAAGGATCCCTGAAGGTGTGAAAATGACCTCTGAAAAATATGTGGAGTTTCTGACTGACCACTTTCTTTTATGGTACAAAAAGAAGAGTCGCGCTTTCCCGAACAAGATCATCTTCATGCATGACAACGCACCATGTCCTACTGTAAAGAAAACCTCTGCATCATTGGCTGCTATGGGCATAAAAGGAGAGAAACTCATGATGTGGACCCCCCTGACCTCAACCCTGCTGAGAACCTTTGGAGCCTCAAGCAAAACATCTATGAGGGTGGGAGGTTTTCATCCAAACAGCAGCTCTGGGAGGCTATTCTGACATTCTGCAAAGAAATCCAAGCAGAAACTCTCCAAAAATTCACAAGTTTAATGGATGCAAGAATTTTGAAGCTGCTATCAAATAAGAGGTCCTATGTTAAAATGTAACTTGACCCATTAAGATGTTTTTGGTTGAAATAGCTTTTGATTTCAGTAAATATGACCTCCTAATGCTGTAAATTCAACAAATTACCATTTTCAGTTAATTACAACCTATCAAATGCATTGAAACAATGAGTTGCATAATAGTTTGGAACAATAGATTTTGAGTTGTTTATTATTTTTGAATAAATTACTGTTATCTCTGGGAGGTTTTTTCAATCACATTCAAATGATCCTCTAACAGTTAAAGGCTTGAAAATTATGTTGGCTGTCATTTGAGGCTGTTCAGAGCCTGTGTCCTGGTTCTGAACAGTCAGTGCAATGTACAAACTTTTCTCAGACCAAACAAATCCACAATATTTTCCATATCAAACACAGACCTTATCTGTGAGGTCCCAGATTCGCACAGTGGCATCTGTTCCTGTGGAAACCAACAGCTCTTTGATTGGGTGAGTGGCTAGTCCCCAGACTCCACCCACCACTGCTGTTCCGCCCATCACCACAGGGGGTGTTGTTCCTGTGGATGCTGCAGTCCCACTCAGAGCCACCGGGGAGAAAGCTGTCAAAACACAAACAATCACTTAATTAAACCGGCTTTTAACACTGAGGAACTATTCAACGTTCAAGTGCATTCGCCACATGCATCGTCTGCCATTTTGTGATTATCTATTAAACACACACAACATTATTTAACTTTTTAAACAGAGATGGTGTTGTTTACGTGAGACATTACATGTCTCATGTAAACAACATGTATTTAAGCGTATTTACATTATGAGAAGTATTACTGCAGCTTCAACCCTCTCAATGCACATTACATTACCCGAATGGAACCATTTCACTGTATAGTTTCGCTCACTGCTGTAGGCTCTGGAGCAGCAGTGAGTGAAACTATACAGTGAAATGGTTCCATTCAGGTAATGTAATGACTGCATCAGGTTTGACTTACAAAGTGACTGCTACAAACTGCAGCAGAAAAGTTAGGGCCATGTGTTCCAGCAGCTCTGAGCAAGTTCCCACTCTCACTTACCGGCACAGGCTCATAAAGTACATAAAGTACTTATGTCCCTCCCACTGGAGACAAAGAGGGTGACCTACAATTTCTCCCTACCCCCATCTGCCTGTTAGATAAGTGACTGAGAGCCTGAGCTTCCGCCTGGTGCAAGGACATCTTTGCTCCAAATGCAATGGTCATCTTGCCTGTGCACAGCCGTTGTGCTATGTGACTGCGCCGCTTATAAAAAGAGACGTCAATTGACGCGTGGTTTATGACAGGCAGCACTGCTCTCCTCTGCTAGCACTGCTAGCCTCACATTCCTTACATTGATTGTGACTTTGAATTGAATTTAATGATTCCTTTATACTCATTCTTCCTCTTCTGCACTAAAACCGCAACTCCACACACTGATATATATGTCATCCGTCTGTGTCGTCAAACTTTGATAAAAACATAAAAAAAATCTAATCAAATTCAATTGAATCTACTTTGGGCGGTTGTTGTATTTATGACAAACCTCTGGAGTCAAGAACATTATATTAAATTACATTTGGATAAGAGTGTTAAGTAATCATCTGTCTGCGGAAAGCAGAAACACTGCAGAAGTCAGTACCTCCCACAGACACAGGGGGCGCTGCAGAGAGTCCACTCAGAATCAGGTTCGACGCCGCATTCTTTTCTTCCAGTTCCACAATGTCGCCGTCCTTGGTCCCGACCACGATCTTCCCCTGAAACAGAGACCTTTCAGACGCTCAGTGTTTACAGATATCACAGAGGGACCTTTCAGACGCTCAGTGTGGACAGACATCTCAGAGACCATTCTGATGCTCAGTGTAGACAGACATCAGAGCCCTTTCAGACGCTCAGTATGGACACATATATCCCAGAGACCATTCAGGTACCCAGAGTAACTTACGTTGCTTCTGCACACAGCGCGGACAGTGTCGGTAGTTTTTCCCGTCTCCAGTGAAAACGCTCGGCAGCGCTTCATTTCCTGGTCCCAGAGTTTGACCGCACCGCCATCTTTAGTCCTGAAAAACACTCAGCTCTGAGTAGGGCAGGGCAATATAGCCAAAAATGTATATCACAATATAAAAAAAAAAACTATCACGATAACAATATAACAATATATTTGGCAATATAATCAACACCTGACAAACTACTTTTAATTCTTTAATTCTAAGTTCAAATGTAACCAGAGCCGTTTTTTCCTATACGCAAGATGCATAGGGCCCCCGCAGCCGTAAGGGCCCCGCATTTCAGTCAAACTACGGTGTTTCACTGACTAATCAACGCGTTGTTACGGGGACAGGCTCTCTGACCGCGTGCACTCACTCTCCGCCTACTTTGCCACATATAACTCTCGCTTGTGTCCCCGCTCGGCTGTCTGTCTCCCGGTGCTCACTTCGCCTCATGATCCCCTCATGTGCGGCTCCTGCAAGGCTGCATCATGTCACCCTTGTCCCGCGTGCTGCTGTCATGTTTTCCCTGCGCGGACTTGGGGGTGGATCGGTCACAATCTCATTTAAACTCTCTTATCATCTCTAGCGGAGAATCAGGACAGTAGTTTGGCGAATAGACGAGAGTAAAAAGCCATCCGTGGTATTTTTGTCTCAAAGAGGAGTTGAATCCACACGGTTTGAGCACAGTTACTTACAGTAACTCTGGTTCTCTGAATGTGCAGTCTATAACGAATTGGGCTACTCACAGGCTATTTTTCAGTGGTAAGACATAAATAACTGTCAGGAGCAGATGTCAGTTAGTTTTAAATCCGGACTTCCCAAACTGTGGGTCAGGGACCAAAGGTGACAGAATGACCATTTGCCATTTACCATTTTAATAAGTGGGGGAAATGGACTATAGTAGTCCTAAATCCCAGTCAAACAGTGGCTTTGTTTGTTTGTTTGTTTGTTTGTTTGCTTAGTGGTTCTCACACAGAGGGGCAGGGCCTGAATTGAGGTTATTATGTTCCACTTCTGCCCTGCACTACTGCACAGTTTTTGACTGTAAATGGATTTGCCCTTCGTCGAATGGCCATAGGATGCGTAGGTATTGTAGGGCCCCCGTGTGGATTTTTGCTTAGGGCCCCAGAAGGGCCAGCACCGGCTCTGAATGTAACTCTGAATTCCCCTACATCTGTGGGTCTACTTCTACCTGGAAGATAATGAACGATAAGATCAAATATTGTTGCTAAAAGGAGGAGATGGAGTGAGATGTAGATGAGCTCATCCTGAGGCTTATGTGAGATCGGAAGAACGCCTCAATAGTACATTATAAGCCTTTGACCACGTTCATCGTGTTGTTGTTAGTACAGTAATATGCTCACTTGTTAAAAGTGAACAGAAATGTTGTTTTGCTTATTGTGTCTTGTGATGCTTTGTCAAATTTAAGCTAAAATTATATTTTTTTCTACAAATGAACAGTCTGTTTTGTATACACTGTGTATATGTACGTTGTATTAATGATAAAAATTAAAAGTGAAGAGAAATTAGTGTTGACCCAAGATTGATGACATGATGACAACTAAAGTTCATACATGTATGCTGATTTGGTGGTCTAATGGTAACATTCATGACCGAGCAGCTCTTTCGAATGACTCTTTAAGGTGAACGGTTTGTACCGGATCTCAATTGTGAAAATAGACGGATCTTCAGTCAATTTTATCTAGAATTCTCCAGAACGAACACAAGAATCAGCCCAACAACGGAGCAGGCGATCAAAGCAATCAAAGTTGATGATTTGTCAGACAGTTGCAGCCTCTTTTTATTAGTTGTGGTGCAAGATTTGATTCACAAACACGTGTTTCAAAACATAAATGTCAGTGCCATTGTCATTTTAAAATAAAAATGTGCCTTTTATCAATCGCTTCTTAGATATTGTGAGTTATCTGTCTATCTGTCACACTTTACATTTGTAAACAAATGGTGTTATTATAATGCTACATTGAAAGAGCCAGTCTTTTGAACTACTCAGGCTCCCAGTAAAGAGCCATATATCCTTTAACTAGTGGTCTATAATAGTGGCAAACTTGGCAAACTCTCACAAAGGAGAAATTCACTTGTTACAGTCGGCGTTCAAGAAGATCACTTAGAGTTAATAAAAACATAATTAATTAATTATTAATTTATTAATTAATGAATATTAATTAATGTTATTAATTAATTAATAATAACAATTTCATTTCATTTCAAGAGCTTATTTACACAACAAAAAATATTACTTGTTGTTTAAAAAAAAAACTAGGCCTAACAAATGGTATTGGGGAATTACACTTTAAAATATAGCATTACTTAACAATTCTAATGAGGGCCAAGCAAGGCTAATAAGCACCTTGACACGAGCATCCAGAAACAGGCCTTAGTAAGATAACATTTAAATAAAACTAAATGAAAAATTGAAAAAGAAGAAAACATTACTGCAGTGATTATACAATAATACAATAAATTACTAATGAAATCTTTGAAATCTGATGTGTATCTGATGTGTATAGAGAAGAGAGAAGAGCTGGAGAAAACCTGGAGGGTGAAGGCATCAGTGGTGCCCGTGGTCGTTGGGGCACTCGGGGCAGTGACCCCCAAACTGGAGGAGTGGCTCCAGCAGATCCCAGGAAATACATCAGACATCTCGGTCCAGAAAAGTGCAGTTCTAGGAACAGCAAAGATACTGCGCAGAACCCTCAAGCTCCCAGGCCTCTGGTAGAGGACCCGAGCGGAAGGAAAAAGAGACCGCCCGCGGAGGGTGAGGAAGAGTTTTTTTTATATATATATATATATATATATATATATATATATATATATATGCTCACAAAAACTTAGGGCACACTCAAAAAACACATCCTAGATGTCAATCAATTCGATTTTTCGGATGAAAATCTTTATTCATAGTGTAGGGCAATGTGTTGAGAACAAAATAACATAAGAATGAGAAATGGAAATCAAATTCTCAGCCCCTGGAGGTCTGGATCCAAAATTATAGTCAAAATCAAAGTGACAAATCAGGTCACTGGTTGATCCAAATTCTGAAGAAATTCCTCCAAACGAGTCTGTATCATCCTCAGTCGTGTGTGTGGTCTCCACGTGCCTGAATGCACTCCCTACAACGCCTGGGCATGCTCCTGATGAGACCA
Source organism: Gobius niger (assembly GCF_951799975.1). Lineage (NCBI taxonomy): Eukaryota > Metazoa > Chordata > Actinopteri > Gobiiformes > Gobiidae > Gobius > Gobius niger. Next base: position 7,501,001 of record NC_136854.1, read on the forward strand.
CGGATGTCCTCCAGAGGGATCTCCTCCCAGACCTGGATTAGAGCATCAGTGAGCTCCTGGACAGTCTGTGGTGCGACGTGGCGTTGATGGATGGACCGACACATGATGTCCCAGATGTGCTCTATTGGATTTAAGTCTGGGGAACGGGCAGGCCAGTCCAGAACATCAATACCTTCATCATGCAGGAACTGCTGACACACTCTTGCCACATGTGGCCTGGCATTATCAGGCATCAGAAGGAACCCAGGGCCCACAGCACCGGCATATGGTCTTACAATAGGTCTGAGGATCTCATCCCGGTACCCAATGCCAGTCAGGGAACCTCTGGCTAGCACATGGAGGGCTGTGCGGCCCTCCAATGAAATGCCTCCCCAGACCATCACGGACCCACCACCAAACCGGTCATGCTGGATGATGTTGCAGCAGCAGAACGTTCTCCAAGGCATCTCCAGACTCTGTCACGTCTGTCACATGTGCTCAGGGTGAACCTGCTCTCATCTGTGAAGAGCACAGGGCACCAATCTGCCAATCGCTGTGTTCTCGGGCAAATGCCAATTGTGCTGCACGGTGTTGGGCAGTAAGCACCAGCCCAACGCCCTCATACCCCCCTCATGGAGTCGGTTTCTTACCGTTTGAGTACCAACATGCACATTTGTGCCCCTCTGGAGGTCATTTTGTAGGGCTTGGGCAGTGCTTCTCCTGTTTTCTCCGTGCACAAATGAGCAGATAGCGGTCCCCCCCCGTGGTCTCAGTGGTGAGAACACTGGACAAATGCAAAAGTGTTCCAAAAATACGGTACAAAGGATGAAGACAGGGAAATGGTCTGTGGTCACCACCTGCAAAACCATTCCTCTTTTGGAGTGATCTTGCTCATTGCCTCTCATTTCCACCTGTTGTCTGTTTAATTTCCACAACACCAAGTGAAACTGATTCACAATAAGCGTGGCTTCCTAACTGGACAGTCTGATATCCCAGAAATTTGACTGACTTGGAGTTACATTGTGTTTTTTAAGTGTGCCCTAAGTTTTTGTGAGCAGTGTATATATATATATATATATATATATATATATATATATATATATATATATACTCTTCCTCACCCTCCGCGGGCGCTCTCTTTTTCCTCCAAGCTTGAGGGTTCTGCGCAGTATCTTTGCTGTTCCTAGAACTGCACTTTTCTGGACCGAGGTGTCTGATGTATTTCCTGGGATCTGCTGGAGCCACTCCTCCAGTTTGGGGGTCACTGCCCCGAGTGCCCCAACAACCAAGGGCACCACTGATGCCTTCACCTCCAGGTTTTCTCCAGCTCTTCTCTGAGCCCCTGGTATTTCTCTAGTTTATCATGTTCCTTTTTCCTGATGTTGAAGTCACTTGGTATTGCTATGTCGACCAAAACGGCTTTCCTCTGCTCTTTTTCCACCACCACAATGTCCGGTTGGTTCGCCATTACCATTCTGTATGTCTGTATCTGGAAGTCCCACAGGATCTTGGCTTGGTCATTCTCTACCACCTTTGGAGGTGTTTCCCACTTTGACCTTGGGGTTTCCAGTCCATACTCTGCACAGATGTTCCTGTACACTATACCAGCACTTTGTTATGGCGCTCCATGTAAACCTTCCTGCCAGCATTTTACACCCTGAAGTTATGTGCTGGATTGTCTCATTGGCCTCTTTGCACAGTCTACACCTGGGGTCTTGTCTGGTGTGAAAGATCTGGGCCTCTATTGCTCTGGTGCTCAAGGCCTGCTCCTGTGCAGCCATGATGAGCCTCTGTGCTGTCCTTTAGGCCGGCTCTGTCTAGCCATTGGTAGGATTTCTTGATAGCCGCCACTTCAGTTATGTTTCGGTGGTACATCCCGTGAAGGGACTTGTCCTCCCATGGCGGGACCTCCAGCACCTCATTTTCTGTTCCCCATTGTTTGAGACATTCACTGAGCATTCACTTCTGTTGGAGCCTTGTCCTTAATGTACTTATGGATCTTGGATATTTCATCCTGGATAGTGGCTCTCACGCTCACTCGTCCTCGGCCTCCTTCCTTACGGCTAGCGTACAGTCTCAGGGTGCTGGATTTGGGGTGGAACCCTCCATGCATGGTTAGGAACTTTCGTGTCTTCACATCTGTGGTCTGTATCTCATCCTTTGGCCAGCTTATTATTCCTGCAGGGTATCTGATTACTGGCAGGGCGTAGCTTTTTATTGCCCAGGACTTGTTCTTGCCATTGAGCTGGCTTCTTAGGACCTGCCTTACTCGCTACCTGGCAACTTGAGGTTGCCATTTACTTGTGAAATTCTGAGGTCCTCAATGTCTGCTATTGTTCCTTCTGGGAGTGAGACCCCTTCTGTGTGGACTACCTTCCCTCTCTTAGTCACCATCCGACCACACTTCTCTAGTCCGAATGACATCCCAACGTCTGCACTGTCGGTCCGGGTGGTATGGATCAGTGAGTCAATGTCTCGCTCTTTCTTAGCGTACAGCTTGATGTCATCCATGCAGAGGAGGTGACTGATGGTGGCCCCGTTCCTGAGTCGGTATCCATAGCCAGTCTTGTTGATTATTTGGCTGAGGGGGTTCAGACCTATGCAGAACAGCAGTGGGGACAGAGCGTCTCCTTGGTATATGCCACATTTGATGGAGACTTGTGCAAGTGAATGAAGGCTCTTAGAGTCCTGTTGATGTTGTATAGCTCCAAGCATGCAATGATCCAAGTATGTGGCATTGAGTCGTAGGCTTTCTTGTAATCAATCCAAGCAGTGCTCAGGTTTGTGTGTCGGGTTCTGCAGTCTTGAGCGACTGTTCTGTCTACCAGGAGCTGGTGTTTGGCACCTCTGGTATCTTTACCGATTCCCTTCTGAGCTGTGCTCATGGATTGATCCATGTGCCGGCTTACCTTAGCCGATATGGTGCCGGACATGAGCTTCCACATTGTGGAGAGGCAGGTTATTGGCCGATAGGTGGATAGGACTGTACCCTTTGAGGGATCCTTCAAGATCAGGATTGTGCGCCCCCTTCGGTTAACCATTCAGGGTGATTCCCATCTCTCAGCAGCTGGTTCATTTGTGCTGCCAAGTGCTCATGGAGTGCCATGAGTTTCTTAAGCCAGTAGGTGTGTATCATGTCAGCAAAAAATCAAACAAACTGAGGCACTCCAAAGGTAGAAATATTAAAAAGCCTTTATTTAAACATGGCTAGATAAGGTAAAATTCCCAACGCGTTTCGGCTCTAGGCCTTCCTCAGGGCAAGCTTGCCTTCCTCAGGGCAACCTTTGGAGTGCCTCAGTTTGTTTGATTTTTTGCTGAAACGGATCCCTGCACTGAAGAGCACCCAAAAGACTAAACTTATAAAACTTTTTACATCAGAGTAGCACTCCAGCCTCCCAATTTTTTCAAGTGTATCATGTCAGCGCCTGGTGCTGTCCAGTTTTTCATACCTCTGCCACTGTAATGGTAGCTGGATTCTGTTCAGGGAGGTTGCTGTGGTCCTCTCTCAGAGCCACCAGCCACTGTAGATCACTGTTATGTGCTGCCTCCTTCTCCCATATGCCTTTCCAGTACTGTTCAATTTCTAGCCTTGGTGATTCTGCTCTACTATTGTTATCCTGCTATTGAGCGCACACTTTCGCTGGTTGAGGTTTGACGATTTACTCGTCTGGCTTCGTTGTCTCTCGTGTACCTCTTTCGGCGTCTGGCCAAGGCTTGGAGCCTTTTTTTTGGCAGTTTACAATGCTTCAGGGGGGCATCTGGCTGTACCTTTTGGGTACTTGCTTTTTCATTTCCTATAAATACCGGTCCCTCCCCTGAGCCTCTCCTCATTCCCAGTTACATGTGCGCTCCCGTTCCTACGGCCGCATATGGTAATCTTTTCTCTTACCTCATGTCGCAGCTGTTGTTCTCCTAAGTTATCTTCATAAGTTGTGCGTCCTGTGGCCGGGCCCCCCGGTCCGAGTTGCGCCTGGGCGCATGACACCGGCTTATTCCCAGTTCTCACGTGGCCCGTCACACTAGTAGTGCTGCTATGGTCGTTCATTACATTTCCACTTCCGCTAATTCAGCTACGCTACCGTATGTTAGCTCCTGCAAACTCAGTTATGCTACCTCATTCTGCCTCAGCTCCTGCTAACTCAGAGTTTCTTTCCAAACTTTCGATATGTTGCTGTTGACATGACACATGGGGTTCGGTGCCCCGCTGTCTCTCCGTTCCGCTGTGCTCTGAACCTGGATCCGACACTGTCTGTCCCTGGTCTGAGGCCTCCGCGGCAGCCTCCGCTCATTGAAAATAGTGTGGCGTTTCCTGTAGAAACTGTGTGTATGGGGAAAATAGTCATACAGGTTAGAACAGGTTTGTGTGGGTCCATGACGCAGTTGGAGCAGGGTCAGAAAACTATTACACTGAGTGGACATCCAAAGGGCCAGTTTGTGGGAAAACAGGACGCTTTTCTTCATACAAGACCAATGAGGCTTTGGGCTATACCAGAGGGGGTAGGGGAGTGTCCTGGTGAGTGAGTGAATTTGTTGAGTGAGTGAATTTTGTGTACGTGAAGTGCCATGAACCAGCATAGAGTCAAACTGTCCAGCAATATAAAACTATAATATAAATCTTTATGAACTGGAGAGACACATCGATGGGGCAACTTAGTATTTTGGAAAGTAAACAAACATAGGCCTAGTTCATGTCATTACATATTTTGTGCTATCGGTTTGGGTCTGGGTGGTCGATGCAGTAGCCCATATGCATCAGTGAGTATTTTGGTCATCAGTGAGTATTTTGGTAATTGCGCCCATAACCCTATGCAATTTGTCAGTGCCAATCTTGCATATAAATATACATTTAAGACATGTCAAGAAGACATACCCTAGTATATTGTTTGGAATAATGTATTGCAATGCATTTAAGAAGAAGATCTTTCACAGACATGGTCACAAAGCGTTTTACATGAGAGAATTTTATATTCAATTCACCCTACACTCGGTGGTGGTAAGCTACGTTACCACCATCATTCACCCACAGACACAGCATTCACCCTGGCCTACTGCACATATTTTTAGTGATGGGGGAAACCGGAGTACCCGGAGGAAACCTACGCAGACACGGGGAGAACATGCACACAGAAAGTGTACATGTGTGCAACTCCACACAGAAAGGCACCGTCCAGATGGGAATCGAACCCGGGACCTTCTTGCTATGAAGTACGAGCTCTAACTGGTGCACTACCGTGCTGCCCGTATTTAAAAATATTTAATGCAAGTATTTTAAATACTTACAGTAATTTTGGTTATTTATCGTTCGTAATATTTAGATGAATAAATAGTTATTCATTTATTTTGCATCATAATCTAAACAGCGTATTGTGTTTATTTTCCCACAGGTGCACTTATATATATATATATTTTCATTTAAAATGCATCAGAATACAGTAAATTAAAAATGATTTAAAAAATGTTCTTAGTCCCAGGCCACTGCTTGCCAAACTCAAAAAGTCAATGCATGCCACTGCTTTTTGCTGTTGCCTATGGCAATTGATGGTATTTTAACTACTTTTTAATACAGTTATATATAGAGATATTTGTGTATACTTTTAGGACTTCTATTGATTGATTTGTTTTGTTGTGTTTTATGGTGTTGCTGTGAAGCACATTGAGTTGCCTTGTGCATGAAATGTGCTGAGTAAATAAATTTGCCTTGCCTTGCCAATTTTCAGCCTGAGCCCAGACAAACTAAATAATTGTTTGTGCATTGTCAATCTACCATTTTCTTTCCTGCTGTGGCTTAAGAATAGATAAGCTTTGCTTAATGTTATGTAATAGGTAGTCAGATGTATGCATATACTGTATATTTATGACATCAATATTGTCCTGTAATACAGTGTTAAACAGCATGAAACAAATGTAAATATACAGCTTTACAAAAGGAAAATCTAGGTCAAATGCAGCTAAAAATAATGACAGGGTAAAAACATTTTTTGCCACAGTTGACTGACTACAGAACATGACTGTGTGGGTGGGTGTTTTGAGCAGAGCATGAAGGAAATATACTTCAGTCCTGTACTTCAGTAGAGTTGTTGAGGAGGTGTATTTGAGTATTATTTGTGTTGAGAACTTTTTACTTTTATTCCACTACACTTGAAAGGCTTTGGACTGAAGTTTGAAGATCAAATACTTCAACTTCAGCAACTTTTAGGGCAAGGCAAGTCATATTTATTTCTATTGCCCATTTCATACACAAGACAACTCAATGCGCCTTATATTGGAGTCCTATTTAAGCAATAGCATCAGTTTCACTCAAGTAATGAAACTCTGTGTGAGTGTGGCAGAGTGAGGCACTGACGGTTTCTCCTTGGCGCCGCTGACGATCAGCCCGTCTTGCAGAGTGGTGAACATACTGAAAATCGGGCCGCTGTGCGCCTTCTCCACGATGCGCTGAAGCACATGCTCCTTCCACACAAACACATCGCCGTTTATGGCTCCGGAGAAGGTCAGGCCGTTCTGAGGAGCACAGCATTTACTCACACACAGGGATAGCCTAACCCTAACCCCCACCTCAACCAGCTGAAAGGACTCACCGCACCAAAGGCGAGCGACAGCATGGTCTGATGCTTCGCCCCGACCACACCCGCGATGAGACCTTTCTTATAGAGCAGCGCGCCGCCGACCACAGTCCAGAACTTGATGTGTTTGACTCCGACAGAAACAAACTGTGAGTCCGAGTCTGGGCGAAACTCTGCCACGAAGATCCGCTCGCTGTGGCCCCCCCTGCAGGTCACCACCGAACCTGCAGCAACAACAAAAAATTCATATACAGACTTTTTTCTTCCATTAGATGGAAATAATTTAAAAATAATAATAATTCCCCAACCCCCCAATTTCCCCCTCCACCATCTGTGACTGTGGTGCAGATGGTAGTGCAGGTCGGTGAAGGTCGGGGGTTCAAATGCACCCTATTGTTGTGTCCTTGTGCAAGACACTTCACCCACCTTGCCTCCAGTGTGTGCGTACATTGGTGTATGAGAGTGTGAACGGTGACTGGTTCCGTTTCTATAAAGCAATTTGGGCCTAATGTAGGTAGAAAAGCGCAAGTCCATTTACTATATTTTCCTAATTTTTACATTTTCTTTCCCCAAGCATATCTTCGAAACAGCAAGGAGGACATACTTCTTTTAAAGTGGGACAAACATCTAGGAGAAAGCATATTCAGACTGTGCATTAGGTGAACAGCAGTCCTTCCAGCTTACCTTCCTGCCACCGCCATAAAGTGATGGTGTGTTCAGGGTCCACTCCCACCGACAGTAGCAGTTTTCCTGTGGCGCTGAAGTTCACGTAGCCCACGCCTTTCCCGTGAGCACATTGTAGCACGGACAGAGTCTGCTTCGACCCCGCCTCCCACACGCGGATCAGAGCACCTACAAGGTACACATGTACACAGTTATTAAGTAAACTGAGCTGCTGCAAGGGACAGGGGTCAACAATAGAAGTGAATCAGTCTTAATCATGGTTTAGGTCGAGTATTTTATTTGAGTTTCACTAAATTTTAAAAGTTTTTTCAATTTCTGCAACTGGTCTGCTGAAAGGTTAGCTCTGACTGTGAGCTTTAAAAGTGTGGAAGAGTGAGGCTGGGGCGAGAGTGTGACATGGGTGAGAGCGTGCAGGGGTGGTTGATACGGGCCCGCGCACCAGGCGAGGGCCTTTCAGCTTTAATTATTATTGATATTATTATTTCTTTTATCTGGACGCAATACGAGTTCTCAACAGAAACTGAATTAACGTCACTCACCTGAAACATCAGCCTCTGGACAAAGACAAAAACAGTTTGTTTTAATTTAAGGAGGGGATTGTTAAAAAAAATGGGCGAGCCTTGCTCAACAGGTGAGTCTTACCTGGAGCCTCACTCCGGTCTCCTTCAGGAAGCAACAGAGAAAAAGAAACACTGGTCAAACACAGAGAAAGATCTGAATCCTTCAGTCCAGTCCAGGTCAGACCTATCTTTCAGTTCGGTCCAGGTCAGACCTTCTGTCAGTCCAATCCAGATCAGACCTGTCTGTCAGTCCAGTCCGGGTCAGACCTGTCTGTCAGTGCAATCCAGATCAGACCTGTCTGTAAGTCCTGTCTGGGTGAGACCTGTCTGTCAGTCCAGTCCGGGTCAGACCTGTCTGTCCGCTCGCCACAACGCTGCTGTACTTTGGATGTTGGTTCACGGTCAGACTCAGGATGCTATCTGTGTGCTCCAGGTAGAAGCTCTGGGTCCCTGTGGCACAAACAACATGCAGCAGATCAAACACAACATTCAGCTTGTATAGTTTCCATTCAAGTGACACACAACTCACACCATTCTAAAGAGCCTATGGTTTCAAATGGAGGTGCTGGTAAGAATTCTATGTTTGAAACTGTTGAATATACTTTTTTTTCCCCTTTTACTTACTTTCATGTGGACAGGACCATAATGACTTTATTTTATAAATCTTGTGTTGAGTCAGTGCTAACGTTTTCCATGATGTGATGGTATGGGATTCTCAACGTTCAATCAAAAAAGTCACTCAGCAGAATAGTGGAACTGAGCTCTAAGGGTTTGGGAACTCCGCAGACTTAACTTACCTGTTTTCGAGACAAGCCAAGAGGAAGGAGAAACAGATATAAATATTCCTTTATACCTGCAGCAATCTCAATTCCTTGTCTGTGTACTGGAGCTGGAGCACCTTGCGGGTGTGCAGAGTCTCTGATGTGTTTTATGTCTTTTGCTGTAAACCAGTTGCCCCACATGAAATTAAGTGATCTTTGTGTTTAGCTAATATCTAATCGTCTATCATAAGGACAATCCACACAAAAAAACAACTACAAAACAAACAAAACGGCCTTCACTGTTTGAACAGTTGAAGTAAGGTCTAATTGGTTGTAGACAATATTCCAAAACATTTGTGTGATGTTGGTCACATACAACCATAATATGGCAATTGCAAAATAATGATACATTTCTACATTTGTCAATTTTCTTTTTGGAGATTTCTTTCAATGAGACTTTTTCTTCCGTAGAGTTGTATTGGCCTCTGCCCTCCACCTGATATTATGACATCATATTCTAGAACAATCCTATTGATACAGACGGCATCTCGTCATAGAAGGGGCATGGCTTCGCCAAGGGGGAAAATAGAATCTTTAGAGAAACACAATTTTCTCTTTTTTTGCCATTTTCTGGTGGAATACCAACTTATTTATTACACACGAATAAAGTCAAATGTAAACAAGGCCCATACGGATATTTTCTCACAGCAGATTGTTCAGTAGAAGTGAAAAAACAGCAGTTGTAGCTAGCACGAGCTAACCGTTAGCATTAGCCCGATGCTAACATTTAGCATCAAGTTAGCATTCTCCGTTATTCATGTATTTATGGGCTGTTGAACCACTTTGCTCCTCCCCATGTCTTTGTATTTGTATCATTATTTAGTAGAAACTATGTTCATATTTCAGCATTTGTTACAGTAGTTTTTGAATAATTCGAGAAAATATAAATTTTTTCAAAATTGTTTTTCCCCTTAACTGTTTTTAAAAATGACCATATGTGGGCGATTCCAGAGATGCCGTCTGTATCTATGCAGCCGCTCACACAAACCATTCTGCTTTGCAGACCATGCATCCGCTCAGACAGACCATGCAGCCGCTGAGACATGCCATGCATCTTTCCGTACCTGAGCAGAGGTTGTGGACGACCGCAATCCGTGCCGTGTGGAAGACGAGGTCCAGGCCGTCGTTCAGAAACTGGAGGTTATTCCGACAATAACCGCCACGGAAACCAAACACGTGCTCCAGCGCAAGGTCCTACAGAAAACAATTACTCTGCTACAGGAAGATAACCACTCTGCCACAGGTGGATAACCACTTTGCTACAGGAGGATAACGACTCTGCTACAGGTGGATAACCACTTTGCTACAGGAGGATAACCACTCTGCTACAGGTGGATAACCACTTTGCTACAGGAGGATAACGACTCTGCTACAGGTGGATAACCACTTTGCTACAGGAGGATAACCACTCTGCCACAGGTGGATAACCACTTTGCTACAGGAGGATAACGACTCTGCTACAGGTGGATAACCACTTTGCTACAGGAGGATAACCACTCTGCTACAGGTGGATAACCACTTTGCTACAGGAGGATAACCACTCTGCTACAGGTGGATAACCACTTTGCTACAGGAGGATAACCACTCTGCTACTGGAGGATAACCACTCTGCTACAGGTGGATAACCACTTTGCTACAGGAGGATAACCACTCTGCTACAGGTGGATAACCATTCTGCTACAGGAGGATAACCACTCTGCTACAGGTGGATAACCACTCTGCTACTGGAGGATAACCACTCTGCTACAGGTGGATAACCACTTTGCTACAGGAGGATAACGACTCTGCTACAGGTGGATAACCACTTTGCTACAGGAGGATAACCACTCTGCTACAGGTGGATAACCACTCTGCTACTGGAGGATAACCACTCTGCTACTGGAGGATAACCACTCTGCTACAGAAGGATAACCATTCTGCTACTGGAGGATAACCACTCTGCTACAGGAGGATAACCAATCTGCTACAGGAGGATAACCACTCTGCTACAGGTGGATAACCACTCTGCTACAGGAGGATAACCACTCTGCTACAGGAGGATAACCACTCTGCTACAGGTGGATAACCACTCTGCTACAGAAGGATAACCATTCTGCTACAGGAGGATAACCACTCTGCTACAGGAGGATAACCACTCTGCTACAGGTGGATAACCACTCTGCTACAGAAGGATAACCATTCTGCTACAGGAGGATAACCACTCTGCTACAGGAGGATAACCACTCTGCTACAGGAGGATAGCCACTCTGCTACAGGAGGATAACCACTCTGCTACAGGTGGATAACCACTCTGCTACAGAAGGATAACCATTCTGCTACAGGTGGATAACCACTCTGCTACAGAAGGATAACCATTCTGCTACAGGAGGATAACCACTCTGCTACAGGAGGATAACCACTCTGCTACAGGAAGATAACCACTCTGCTACAGGAGGATAATCACTCTGCTACAGGTGGATAACCACTTTGCTACAGGAGGATAACCACTCTGCTACAGGAGGATAACCACTCTGCTACTGGAGGATAACCACTCTGCTACAGGTGGATAACCACTTTGCTACAGGAGGATAACCACTCTGTTACAGGTGGATAACCACTCTGCTACAGGAGGATAACCACTCTGCTACAGGAGGATAACCACTCTGCTACAGGAGGATAACAAATCTGCTACAGGTGGATAACCACTCTGCTACAGGAGGATAGCCACTTTATTATAGGAAGATAAGCACTATGCTACTGGAGGATAACCACTCTGCTACAGGAGGATAACCACTCTGCTACAGGAGGATAACCACTCTGCTACTGGAGGATAACCACTCTGCTACAGGAGGATAACCACTCTGCTACAGGAGGATAACCACTCTGCTACAGGAGGATAACCACTCTATTACAGGAAGATAACCACTCTGCCACATGAAGAGAATCAGACGTACCTCGATGCGCCTCTTGGTGGTGGAGCGGAGCAGCGTCGGAGGTTGAGGAGCAGCGCGGCTCACGGGAGGAGGCCTGAGGAGGAGAATGGGTCAGGACTTACAGCTGTTCACACACTGAAGTGGTCAGACACTGGTGGACTGGGTTCAGGATGATGTTTTCAGTGAGTGTTTATCCGGTCACACACACATTTTTCAGCCCTGAAACCTCCACCCACTGGACAAACGCACTGTGACCTCTCGACTGCAAACCCTGTAGCATTTTTATGCAGTTGTATTTCATGGTATGTTATGCTAATTACTGTAATTCTACTCTTTCAGGATGACAAACGTGACATCTGTCCTCGGACTAGAGAAAAATCATCTCTTTGACTGATTCTGAGTGTCATTGCAGCTGCTCAGACACAGAGGTGCGACCTGAATGTGGTACCTGTGTGTCAGACTTGCAGGTGCTCAGAGGGGGTACCTGTGTGTCAGACCTTGCAGGTGTTCTGTTACCTGTCCTCCGGGGCCGTGTCTTGGGGTTGAGCTCTGGTCCTGGTCCTGGTTTGGATTTGGGTAAAGTCCAGGCTTATTTCTCGTGACACGTCGCTGTCGTAACCTGAAGGGCAGACACTTTTGATCTATGATAAATTCTTGGGCTGAAACAAGAAATTATTGATAATCAATAATTGGTTTTCAAGTACTTTACCCATTATCATATTTTTTTCCAGATTTTCGGGAGTTTAACTTTAAAACTTTAACTTTCTTTATTTGATCAGGGACAATGCAAAAACAACATTAGTTTAAGACAGAAGAGATGTTGTGTGCCAGGTATAGCGTTTTCCCAGCTTTCACAGTTTCACCAATTTTGGCAAGTTATACCTCAAAACATTACTTTTGGGAATTCCGCCGATTTCCGTTTTTTTCTGCAATCAGATGGAATTCCGCCGATTTTTCCCATTGACTTAGAATGGGGTTGCTGCAACAAACTAGGGATTTGTTTTTGCAATTACAACACAATTATGCAACAAAACAGGGATTTTCACAATGAAAGCACTATAATGCAACTTTATAGGGATTTTCGCATTTAAAGCAGTTATGCAACTTAAAGCAGTACTAAGTAACGTGTTTACCTTAATAAATCCTTTTCGTAGTCCTTGTGGGGGTAATACAAGTGTTTATGGGATGATTGGAGGGTCTTTCATCTCCCCCTGGTGTCTCTGGCCAGAAAACCATGTTTGCAACTTGCCACCGGACCGGAGCAAGCAATACACACTAATGGAATCACGAAGAAGAAGCTAATATGCTAACGGGCAAAGCTAACTGCAGGCTAATGTCACTTTAAACAGTATTTACAGCCAAGTTTGAGTGAAAAAAATGATTTCCATTGTATAATTGGATGTACAATATCCCTCTCTCCCTTTGTCTTTCCTGTCAGCTTAGTATTTACTCTCCAAGACAATTAATAAGTTGAACAATTGTAACTTGCTACGACACCTGCAGTTGCGCTTATGGCCTCTAGGGGCAAGAGTTACTTAGTCCTGCTTTAATAGGGATTTTTGCATTTAAAGTATGGGGATTTTCCACAATAAAAGCAGTTTAGTACTACTAAATGCAGATTTTCACAATAAAAGCAGTTTAGTACTACTAAATGCAGATTTTCACAATAACAGCACTATAATCCAACTAAATGGGGATTTTCACAATATAAGCAGTATAATACAACTCCATGGGGATTTTCATATTAAAAGTAGTTTAATACTACTAAATAGGGATTTTCAACAGTTTCAAGGACACTTTCAAGGATATCAGGAGTTTCAAGGATTTCAGGAGTTTAAAGGTTTCAACAGTTAAAGGATTTCAAGGATTTTTCTGCAGCAGCACTATTCCACAGTCAATCGCAATGGCTTCAGCCATTCCAAAAGTTTCTAGTTATTATTGACATAGATGAAGCGCCATTAGTAAATGGTGTGTGGTTTTCTGGCTCGCAAAGTGCAGAAATTACATGGAAATGTGGTATTTGCAAAGTTTTAAAAGTGAAGGTGGATTTTGGGGGATTTTATTTTAGCATTTTATGGGGAATTTGCACTTTTGGAATTCTTATTTCTGACAATAAAATGAAAGTGTAAAGATCGTCATAATAAATCTTTTTGTTTTGCAGCCAAGAACGAAATGATTAGTGTTTTTTTACCAACAGAACCAGAACAACATTGGGGTGCAATATTTACAGCTCCATGTATTAGGCCCAGACCTATGGCTCCATTATGTGCCTGATTTTAATTTGAAAGAAACAAAGAAAAAAAACAAAACAAAAAAACAAGGAAGTGCTGCCCCTACGGAAAAAACAAACGCACCCCTTGAGCGTCTGAACACATGTCATGTTTGCACTGCAACCTGTGAATAAGAAGCTCTTTCTAACCTACTCTGCACACACCTGTCCAATAACTTAGGCACAGACTCATGGACGTAATCTGCCCTGTTGCACTGTGTGGTGAGTCCACACTTAGATCAGCTGCTATCACTTTATATACCTATACATCTGTAAATACAATCCCACTGTTGTTCTATGTCCAATTGCTGTCGTCTTACCATATTTTACCTTTCAATATTTATCTTATTTATTTAATATTCTTATGCATGGCCCCCTATAGTCTTATAGCCGAGGACATTTATATTCATGTGGCAACAACCACAGCCTGATATCACTGTGCTTTAGTCCTGCATCAAAATACCATTGTATATGCAAAATAATTACGTAATTATTCTATATTATGCCTTACACTTACAGCAAGATTTGGATCTATTTTCATTTTTTCGGATGTGCGTCCTGATCATCTTTGGGCTTTAAACTATAGGCAATGTGGACTTTATTTGGATGTTGCTGTTTCTTCCATGCCTATACCAGCCCCAGCAAGTCTTTATTTTATTTATTTATTTGAGCGGTTTGAGTGGTTTTCTAGCGCCTGTAGAACAGATATTGAGGGAAAAAAAGAAAGAAAACACAACAATGACCAAAACAAGTAGGCATGTTATTTAAAGTGCGTCCAAAATACAGTAAAAGAGGGATATAAGGCCTCACTCCTGTCATTTAGGCAATAAGACAGAATGTATAGGAAAACGGTTGTGCAAATCAAACTTGAAAACTTGAGCAGTAGATAACTGACATAATAAAAAAAATATTTTATTGAATGTTTCCACATCAAAAACAGGAGTATTAGTACTATGAGTATAGATAAAGAAGTGGTCTGGAGCGGCTTGGACCACCCTTTGGGAGCAGACCGGTTTACTCTTGGCTGTCGAAACTATCTCAAACCACTCCGGTCTGGTCCTGTCGAAAAGCCCTAATATGTAACTTCAGTTTACCCTGGAGCACACATCTGTGCCAACGGTCCCTCTGACCACCACCATACATTCACACACGCAGTACATGTTTTTAGTGTTAAGAGAAGCAGGAGTATCCGGAGGAAACCTATAGACAAGGGGAGAATATGCAAACTCCACCCAGAAAGGCCTCGTCCAGGTGGGAATCGAACCCAAGACCTTGTTGCTGAGAGGCACAAGCGCTAACCACTGCACCACCCTGCTGCCAGCACAGCTTTGCCAAGTTTGCACCAAGAAATTCACCCTATCATCATAAAAGTAATCTGCAGATTCATCCATTACAACATAATTGTCAGTCTCAGCCCGAGTGAACCCACCTCCGTCCTGGTCCGGATCCGGGTCCGAGTCCTCGCTGTCCGGGCCGTGTGTCTCTCTGAGTCCGGACTCTCGCGTCCATATCATGAGCGCGGTGTCGGCCCCGCCCACTGACAGCAGTGCTGCATCCTCATTGGTCCAGCACAGCTTCGCCACATTTGCGCTGTGGCCCACGTACTTCTTACAGCGAGCCGCCTGGCCCTGTGCAGGAGGGAGGTGTTAAACCTGCTGACCTCTCTGTGTCAGAAACAGCTGTCTATGTCCCTGAGAAGGTTAGCGCCCACTTTGGGTGAAACAGAAATAATTTAAAGGTCAAATAAAATATCAAAGGTCTATGGCCTATGATGGAGTTTCATTCATTGTTTCATTCAGCAGCTATCTGCTGCTATTGCCAACGTTAATGTGTGTTTGAACCATAAATTAGGGCTAATGCTGAGCATGTTTTATCAGGCTGAATATTTACAGATTAAAATGTAGTAATTGATAAACTGGTGTGTTTCCATTACAAATAAAATAGCGCTTAATCGTCCAGTGCCAGTGAACTGATGTGTTCATGACTGGACATTTTCCTGGGGTTCTCACACAGGCAAGGAATAATTTACACCCAGAACGAGAAACAAGCCCAGACTTCCTATGTCCCGCCATACTAATCCTCCTTTTGTTTACAACCAGAGGGGGCAGGGTGTTTCTCCCATCTAAACCTTCATAGGCTGACCCTGCAAGGGAAAGTGTAGAGTCTAATGAAGCCCAGAGCATCTCCGGTGGCGAGCAGCATACGGTCCCTGGTAAGTGCTGTAGTGTTCAGTGCGGGCTCCAGGGGGGAGCTGCGTGCTCCCTCCACTGTGGGCCCCAGGACGCAGCTCCATGATGCCCACAGCAGCTTCTCAAACTGGAATCAGAGAAGAGCCTTTCAGTGACACATTTTGACAGTGTGTGGAGGCGGATGAAGCAAAAGACCTACAATACAATATTTCTCGAAAGGAAAATAAAATGGCTTGGAGAACAAATTGTACAAACGAAAAACATTTACATAACGTCACAACATTGTAAACAGCCTAAATGATCATTTTAAATGG
Organism: Gobius niger; assembly: GCF_951799975.1. Classification (NCBI taxonomy): domain Eukaryota; kingdom Metazoa; phylum Chordata; class Actinopteri; order Gobiiformes; family Gobiidae; genus Gobius; species Gobius niger. The sequence goes on from NC_136854.1 coordinate 7,517,292, forward strand.
TGTTGGTGTGGTGTGGTATGGTGATGGTTATAAGGCTGAATTCTGGACTTGGTTTCATGGTTAATATCTCTGTAATGGTTGGACCTATCCACATGAAACAAGAGCTGTCTCAAAGTCCAGTGTCTTCTCTCTCAGTACAAATGAACTAAGGACACATGACTGTCTCATAAAGGTGTCTTAAAACCAAAAAATTCCAAATAATGATCAGGGAAAACATTTGGACATTTCTTTCCAAAACTGAGACTTAGAATCGAACACTGCTCCAACTCACATCATCACATGACAGAATAGAATGGCAGGAACGGAAACTATCAAAGTTTGTTTTATTTATTTTGGCTGTCGCTGTCTTGAGCGCAGATTGTTCACGAGTGAATGGCCACGAGTGAGACGTGTGAGTGGTGCATCGCTTTCAGGCTGTGTTCTCACTAGGGATGCATCGATCCAATACTGATAATGAATATCAGAGTCTATACTAGGAAAAATCCAGTATCTGTGTCGATTCTAAATATTCAATACAGGATCAACACCTGTTTTGGCTCTCAAATAAATATAATATGGATATGCTGTATCTCATTCTGAAGCTCTGAAACTGGAGAATTGGTTTTAATTTCTGCAAATGAATTACTGATCACTGCACAAAATGCTACAGCAAATCAAAACTATTAATGAAATACTTCTGGCCAGAAGTGTTTGTAATTTAGTTTATGAAATGCTGTTAAAGAATAACTAATCTAACACAGTTGCTATGAACAGGTTGTTATGATCAAATCACTCTATGTTGTGAGTTGTTTATTTTAATGTAACCAAAACCCTGAACCGTGAAGCTGACATTCGGTGTAGAAAGGTCCAGTGATCCTTGTTGTTGTCATGTTTTTTCCCATTTCGCTTATGAATAGATACAATGGATAATTGATATCACTCATCTCGTTTGCAAGAAAAGATATTACTTTATTTATTTCACACTGGAGAAAAGAGGATAATTCACACTGCCAATCAAAGGAGCCACTTTTTAAGAAAGTAAAAAGTAATAAGATGGATCAGTGCCTCTCTAGCTCTCACCTCGGATTGGCTAATGTCCTGCCTTTTTCCTCGCGGAGCCTCAAAGAACAACAGCTGATTAGCCGAAGTGTTCACCTGCAGCAGTTTTCCTGGAAATAGCCACAACAGCGTCAGTAGCAAAACTAGCATTTAAAGATCTACAGTCACAGGTTTAAAGGCTCATTTAAAGGCTCATTCATATGTCATAAGACACAAGAACTTTGTTCTTACATTGTGAGCTGTAAAAACAAAATGAAGTAATTTGCTATGCTATACTGCCTTTGCTATGCCCGATCCCTTCAAATCTTGGAAGAGATGGTGTCTTCCAAGATTTGATGGGAACACCAGGAAGCCAGGGTGAATGTAGTGTGTGAGTAGGGTGGAGCAAATTAATACAATTTTAATCTAATTGTGATTTTGATAAAGGATCTCAATAATCGTGCGGTGTTTTTTAATCGACAGGAGAATTGGCCAAAAAATTATGGCTGCCATGATACCGCTCCATACATGGGGCAACAGAGGGTTGTTACAATGTTTTAATTGAAACAGCAATTAAACTGAAATAGGCTGTTTTGTATGGAAGACTATAGGCACCTTCATTCAATTGTCTATTCATTTGTCAAATGGCTGTGCATTAGGTTATTTTAGTATACATTTTGTAATTGTATTTGGCAAAGTATACTATTATATCCAATTTTGACATTTAATTTTCTATTCCAAAAGTTCTAATGGCAATTCAATATGTAAAGTGTCGATGCAATGTCTTCATATATTTCAAAATACAAGATTTTGAAATGAATAGCATATTGCCATGGGATTTTGGCCTCTTTATTCATTGTTCTATTCATTCTTAAAATGGCATTTAGTTTGGAGTTGCATTTGGCAAAGTGGAATGTTATATATATCCTATTTTGACAAGTAATTTTCAATTCCAAAAGTTCTAATGGCAATTCACTATGTAAAGTGTCGATGCAATGTCTTTATATATTGCAAAATACAATATTTTGAAATTAATAGCATATTGCCATGGGATTTTGGTCTCTTTATTCATTTTACAATGCAATTGAGAATTATGCATTTGACATTCTACAATGTGTAATGCAATTTACATTTGATATTGTATTATGTTTTTTTAGTTGACTTTTGAGAATTATGCATTTTGTTTTGCAATTTACTTTTTGATAATGTATTATGTATTTTTTGTTGACTTTTGAGAATTATGCATTTGACATAAAATAATACGTGGTGAAACAGCACTATCTTGTGGTTACAGCAATGCGGATTACAAAACGTCTCAGGCGTCGAAGGTCTGTTTATTCAATTGGCAATGCAATCCGCTCCTGGCCAATCAGAGAAGAGTTCGCCTCAGCAGCGCAGGCAGCCGTGAACCACAACCAGGCAGGCTCAGGCTACGGTGACTTCTTGCTGGTGGAAATAATTGCATTCATGACAGATTTGATGCAACTGATCAGATTTCATGAAGATTCAGAGCTAATCCAATGTTTTGGTAAGCATTTGTCTTGTGGGTAAAAAAAAAAAGCTGGTCAGACTGCTAACAGGGTGCTATTGCTAATAGTTCCCTGTGTATGTGTGTTGTGCCATCACAGGCACTCTGGTAGCAACAGCGGACATTGATGTGCACGGCGTCGACCACCAATGGTCCTTATCACTCCAGGGTCTGTCCTGTTTACACACAGTTTTTACCTGATTCAGTGTGCTAGATATAACTATGTCCTTTGCTTTTGTTTTGCACAACACCCAGGTGCACAAGTTCTCAAAAATAGTCAAGGAGCAATGAGTCTAGAGGTTTTAGAGTTAGCCTATGTTATTAAAAGTAATAAAGCCGTAGGGTCAGGCATGAGACACTGCACCAATTAATATAGGGAGAACATTGCATAAATATCCATAGACACTTTGTTTACTGCAGCATTCTGTCACATTTTGATGGGTGTTATTATGCCAGGCAGCAAATAAAAGAGTCCTTAAACTTTTTTGGATTTGACAGTTTATTTTTGCACAGATTGGTCCTTCACCCTACGTGGCAGATGAGGCTCAAAGGTATGATGGGTCCACAGCCATCCATCCTTTCACATCCCAAACTCCAGGACAAGATGCTGTCCTTCCAGTGCAGCAGTTTCCAGTGTTAAAAAAGACAGTGCAACATGGGTGCAACATGGCATTGTGACGGTTCATTTTGTTTTTTTGTTGCCTCTAACCTTGTGAATTTCAGGACAGCTAGCTGGCTGAATTATATGTGGAATACTTCATAGCCAAACAGAACATTTTTCGATGAAACAGGGCAATTATAGTCAGGCTTCCCTGCAGTTCTAGTTTTGGTTTAATTTAGAAACCGTTTCATTATTTATTTTTTTGGGTCCCCTTTTTACGTTAACACGTTTCATAAATATTCAGCCTGGCATAGACCTTTTTATAGACCTGTTTTGCATGCGGTGGTACGCTGAATGGCAAACGTTTCTTTAGACATTCTTGAAAGAGTTTGGAAATCACAATATGAACAAGATGCTGATTTAACATTACATCAGTACCAGATGTTCCTTGAAACCAGGCTTGAGGTGAACTAGGTAAAACTGAGCCTTCCTTAGCCCAAAATTTCTGAGCATTCCTTAACATTTACATTAAGGATGTTTCAGGTTTTCACTCTATTTCTTTCCACATTTTATTGAAGACTGCATTGATACAGGAGATAAACCTTAAAAGCACAAGAAAATAAAAATGTAAATTTGTATAACCAAATGCATAGATAAAGCATTGCTACATGTATGATTTAGTTAATACATTTAAATGAATACGTAAATAAGCCTTTTTATGTTCTCTTTTATCTTTGGCAACCAACGTTTTTAGCATTAGCACTCTCAATGATTTTAGCAGTTTACATCCAAATAGGTCACCCAGCGTGATTTTGAAGTAACAGACTTACGCTTCTCTTGTTTTACACCTTAGAAGCCCTTTGTTTCATTTGGTCTGTGCAGGAAATGATTTCAACATTGGTTCTACCAGATCGGACTGCCTGCTGTTGGAGGAGCGAGACAGCTGGCCAGCACACAAACTCTTGTCAGTGATTAAATAAGATAAAGTTTGAGTTTATTATAAAATATTCTTTTAGGGGGGTAAGTGCAACCATTCACTGCCATTACTAGTATTTGCTGACATCTACTGGGCTATCAGAGCAATAGCAATCTTGTGTCTGTACTGTCTGCTTTTAGTACAGACAGTGGAGCAAAAAAGTATTTGGTCAGTTCCTATTGGATTTCAGCCAAATACTCTCTTGCGCGCGCATGTGTTTATACATATATTTTTTATAGTAAAAAAAAAAAAAAATCTATTTTAACTAATTAACTGATTGCAAACATGCAAACAATTTGTAAACAGGACAGACGCTGGAGTGACAAGGACCATTGGTGTGAGAGTGCACGTCGACGCCGTGCACATCAATGTCCGCTGTTGCTACCAGAGTGCTTGTGATGGCACAACGCGCATACCCTGGGAACCATGGTATGCCAGGTTGGTCATAAACACTCGAATCGACGCTACAGGATAGTTTAGCATTAGCACCCTGTTAGCAGTCTGACTAGCTTTTTTTTAACCCACAAGACAAATGCTTACCAAAACATTGGATTAGCTCTGAATCTTCATGAAGTCTGATCAGTTGCATCAAATCTGTCATGAATGCAATTATTTCCACCAGCAAGAAGTCACCGTAGCCTGAGCCTGCCTGGTTGTGGTTCACGGCTGCCTGCACTGCCTGCGCTGCTGAGGCGCACTCTTCTCTGATTGGCCAGGAACGGATTGCATTGCCAATTGAATAAAGAGACCTTCGGCGCGCGAGACGTTTTGTAATCCGCAATGTTGTAACCACAAGATGGTGCTGTTTCACCATGTATTCTTTTATGTCAAACGCATAATTCTCAAAAGTCAACTAAAAACACATAATACATTATCAAAAAGTAAATTGCAAAACAAAATACATAATTCTCAAAAGTCAACTAAAAATACATAATACATTATCAAATGTAAATTGCATTACACATTGTAGAATGTCAAATGCATAATTCTGAATTGCATTTTAAAATGAATAAATAGACCAAAATCTCAAGGCAATATGCTATTCACTTCAAAATATTGTATTTTGCAATATATAAAGACATTGCATCGACAGTTTACATAGTGAATTGCCATTAGAACTTTTGGAATTGAAAATTACATGTCAAAATGGGATATAACATTCCACTTTGCCAAATGCAACTCCAAACTAAATGCTATTTTAAGAATGAATAGAACAATGAATAAAGAGGCTAAAATCCCATGGCAATATGCTATTCATTTCAAAATCTTGTATTTTGAAATATATGAAGACATTGCATCGACACTTTACATATTGAATTGCCATTAGAACAATATATAGAATAGAAAATTAAATGTCAAAATTTGATATAACATTATACTTATACTTACTATATACAAATACAATTACAAAATGTATACTAAAATAACCTAATGCATAGCCATTTGACAAATGATTAGACAATTGAATTAAGGTGCCTATAGTCTTCCATAGTTTTGCAGCTGATCAAAACTTTGAGACACAACATTCACCCAGGATTCTTGGTAATTCCCATTGTCTCCCATCCAACCAACCAGACCATTTCCTGCATAGCTTAAGAGATCTGACGGGATTGGGCAAAGCAAAGGCTGCATGGCCCAGAAAATACAATAAAATAAAGCATTCTGCTCATTACATGGCTGTTTTCTAAATACAGTGAATATACCGATTGTATGATGAATGGTGCAATTCACCATTCATGAATATACACTGCATTCCAAATTATTATGCAAATGACATTTTTCTAAGATTTTCTAAATTGCCAACTCAAATGAGAATCAGCATAATTTTCAAGTCTTTAACTGGTAGAGGATCATTTAAATGTAGTTGAAAAAATCATGCATGAAGAGGATTTTGTTCGGGAAAGCGCGGCTCTTCTTTTCGTAGCACAGAAGACAGTGGTCAGTCAGAAACTCCACATATTTTCACACCTTCAGGGAGCCTAAAAGGGCCTAAAGGGGCCGACCAGCTCTCTCACCATAATTCTGGCCCAAAACATGACTCCGCCACCTCCTTACGGACGTCACAGCCTTATTGGGACATTGTGGCCATTCACCAACCATCCACTACTCCAATGTTTGACCATCCAGGGTTACACGGCACTCATCAGTAAACAAGACTGTTTGAAAATGAGTCTTCATATATTTCTGAGTCATTGCGGCCGTTTCTGTTCATCAGCTTCAATTAGCAGTTTAGGGGAGGCCGGAGAGAAGGTTTATGCACAACTGCAGCCTCTGGAGGGTCCTACACCTTGATGTTCGGGAGACTCCAGAGGAACCAGAAGCTTCAAATACCTGTATGCTGCTTTGTAGCATCTGTTCTCTTAATCTGATGTGTTTGTCTGGCAGAAACCGTCCTTATTGTGCCTTTATCTGCACAAACCCGTGTGTGTCTGAATCATCCACAAATCTCTTATCAGTACGATGATTGCGCTTAATCTTTCATGAAATATCGAAGGTTTTCATACCTAGACCAAGGCATTCAACTATTTCACGCTTTTCATCAGCAGAGAGACCCTTTTTCTTTCCCATATTGCTTGAAAATGATGATCTGCTTAATAAAGTGGAACATTCTTTTTCAGTAGTTTTTCCCTTAACTGGGCTTAACCTGAAAACTGATCATCCCAGGTCTCTGAGATTAATGTCAGTGATTCATAGATCCCAGTGACACGATAACATCCATGAGTTTCATTATTTATTTATTTTTTTTTACCTTTTTGACACAAAAATATAATTTGCATAATAATTTGGAACGCAGTGTAGTAGACTACCAAATAACAGTCTTTTGAAGAATTACAAAAGAGTAAATATGTCTTAGCATTCAGGAAGGGAAGTTACGCGTCTTCAAATGTTCCGAGCGCTAAAGCCCAAAAAATGATACATTTTAGAAAAAATGTAAAGGGTAGCTCATCAGTAGTTCATGTATCCAGACAGAAGTACTCACATATTTCTTTATTTGGTTACAACAGCTAACGCGTTTCGGCTAGGGCTGGGTACCGTTCGTTTTTTTTTCTCGATACCACTACTTTAACGATACCTGCTTTTCGGTACCGGTGCCTTAACGGTATTTTTTCGATATCTTTGTTTTTTTAATTGAGTTAAAATAATGTGCATAGGAAAAGTATTGTTCATGAGGAAGTCCAAACACGGCACATCAGAAAACAGGCCGCAGCAGCGTCACCTGTAACTTCATTTTTTGAGCAGAATTCCCACTTAAGCAGTGTTGAAAAGAGAGAAAGGACATTATTACCTTCTGAGCTGCAGGAACAGACCAGATCCACATCAGGCACTGTTTTCTTTCAGATAAACTTTTCTATACACACTGCGCTGTCCGACGAAGTGAAAGCTCCTCACACGTCAAAGATCCGTTACATAGTGAGAGCGGCTCATTCTGTCACTAAAACTGCACCATAACTGTTCCAAAAATGGCTAATGCAGAGTGAGCGCTCACCTTTTCCAGAAACAATCTTTGATCCCAAATGCTCCGGTGCTGCCATTTGGTGCAGCTGGAGTTGTAAACAACAGCAGTAACTTCAGGCTCTGCGGGGCTAAAGCTAAAGGTAAAGCCCATGTGTTTCTTGTTGTCACTACCGTGTTGTCACTGCTTTTCTCTTTGTCTAAGAGCTCTAGTTTCTTATTCAGTCCAGGTTTAGTCCTGGTTTTTAACCAGTTTACAGTAAGTCCTGGTAGGTCCTGGTTTAGTCCTGGCTCAGTCCGCGGCTCTGCCATCTCTGATAATGCTGAAGTGTTAGTAAGTTATAGCTTTGCTTCTGCATTTGCGCTGAAACTGCTCATGAGTTCAGGCTTTTTTAGACTCACTGTGGATCATTTATTGACGTTTGGAGAGAAAAAGTACCGAAAATTAGCACCGCCTCCTACCGGAGCTTTTCGGTCGGTACCAAGTAGGTACCGTTTAATGGTACCCAGCCCTAGTTTCGGCATAAGCCTTCCTCAGAGCATTTGAGGAAGGTTTATGCCGAAACGCGTTATGTTGTAACCAAATAAAGAGATATGTGAGTACTTCTGTACTCACATATCTGTGTCTATAATTTAACATTAACCGCTAGCATTATCCGTTACCATTATCCTCTAGCATTAACGTTAGCATACCTCTCTGGTCCCAATCGATGTGTGTGACGCCGCTGCCGTCTCCTTTACAAACACCCACTCTTTTACTCGTCTGAACGTTATAGATGTCAACGAACGAATCAAGGGATGCCACGGCCAGATACTTCCCAGAGTCTGAGCACACAAAAGGTTAATGAGCATACTAAAGGTCTGTCTGAGCACACTAAAGGTCTGTCTTAGCACAGTAAAGGTCTGCCTGAGCACAGTAAAGGTCTGTCTGAGCACACTAAAGGTCTGTCTTAGCACAGAAAAGGTCTGTCTGAGCAAACTATAGGTCTGTCTGAGCAAACTAAAGGTCTGTCTGACTACACTAAAGGTCTGTTGTCTTATCCCAGTAAAGGTCTGTCTGAGCACACTAAAGGTCTATCTGAGCACAGTAAAGGTCTGTCTGAGCACACTAAAGGTCTGTCTGAGCACACCAAAGGTCTGTATGAGCACACTAAAGGTCTGCATGAGCAAACTAAGGGTCTGTCTGAGTACACTAAAGGTCCGTCTGTGTACACTAAAGGTCTGTCTGAGCAAACAAAAGGTCTGTCTAAAGGTCTGTCTGAGCACACTGAAGGTCTGTCTGAGCACACTAAAGGTCCTTCTGTGTACACTAAAGGGCTGTCTGAGCAAACTAAAGGTCTGTCTGTGTACACTAAAGGTCTGAGCAAACTAAAGGTCTGTCTGTGTACACTAAAGGTCTGAGCAAACTAAAGGTCTGACTGTGTACACTAAAGGTCTGAGCAAACTAAAGGTCTGTCTGTAAACACTAAAGGGCTTTGCTGAGGATACTGAGAGCAAACTAAAGGTTTACTAAGATCACACTAAAGCTTTACAAAAATCACACTTAAGGCTTACAGAGCACACAGACAGACAGACAGACAGACAGACAGACAGACAGACAGACAGACAGGCAGACAGGCAGACAGGCAGACAGGCAGGCAGGCAGGCAGGCTCAGGCCTGTAGAGAAGCGTAGACCTGTAGAGAAGCTCAGGCCTGGAGAGAACTCAGACCTAGAGAGAAGCTCAGACCTGGAGAGAAGCTCAGGTCTGGAGAGAACTCAGACCTGGAGAGAAGCTCAGACCTGGAGAAGCTCAGACCTGGAGAGAAGCTCAGGTCTGGAGAGAACTCAGACCTGGAGAGAAGCTCAGACCTGGAGAAGCTCAGACCTGGAGAGAAGCTCCGTCGTGGAGAAGCTCAGACTTGGAGAGAAGCTCAGACCTGGAGAGAAGCTCAGACCTGGAGAGAAGCGGATGTCGGATATGAGCGCCCTCCGGTGGTGGAAGCCGACCATGTCCTCGAGTGAATCTGCGTTGACCACCAGGAAACTGCCGTCGCTCAAACCCACCGCCAGAGCCTTCCCATCGGGAGAAAATGTGCAGCATCGCCCCCCTGTGGAGCCACAGGGAACTTGTCAGTAACAAAGTTCCATAGACCATTCCATTCCATAGAACTAAACTTTATTTTCATATCTTTGTTCTATAACACATAAAAGACCATATATTATTTATTTTATTTATTTTTCAAGTCATTTTTTTCATTTACAATGTGTGCAAAAATCTTTTGACCACTATAAGCTTGAAAATACAGAGAAAAGTATCACCAAAGTCGTTGAAACAGTATGTTTCTGTGTGATCAGATGTTTAGAGTCTTGTACAAAGCTCTGGCAGACAAAAAATAATAAATTAATAATTAATAATAAAAATAAAGGCACACTGCGTGACATTTTGGTTGCTACTTTTGCCAATACACAACATGCTTCTAAAGAGCAGCTTGTCACTCAAGTGCTGCTTCATTACAGCATCTCCCTGTGGAGCAGCAGGGAACAGTCACTAACTCAGAAACAGACCTTTCTTGAGTTTCCGCACGGCGACCATGCGGTGATTGGTCGACAGCTCCCACATCCGCAGGGTCTTGTCGTCGCTGACGGTGGCACATACAGGCAGCAGCGGGTGAGCGGCCAGTCCCCACACCTCCCCCTGCAGGTGTCCCTAAGAACCACCGAAAGCAAAGATCTTTAATAATGGCAGCCATTTTGTGATTGGCCAGTGGCTGAGGGTAATAGCGTCTCTCTGCTGTATTTCTTTAAAGGACTCTTGTTAGCACTGTTTTACCCCATTCACCATTGCTTAAAAACAATAAAGATGCAAACTTCCTTTTCTTGCTACACTAGACAGCTCAGTCAGTATTTGGAACAAAAAAGTGAGAAATTAACTGGATTAAAATAAAAAGCATACAAAAATGAGTGGTGGTGAATTGGTTTATGTTGTACTAACTTTGAAAGGATAATCACAACATGGCCGCCAGAGCTTCCCATATGTTACTATGGCGATGTCCTATCTAAAAGATCTTTGGCCGTAAGGTTTATCACTTGGACAGACGTGGTTCTTGCATCTGTACAGACCTGGGTCTTACAGACCTTGCATCTGTACAGACCTGGGTCTTACAGACCTTGCATCTGTACAGACCTGGGTCTTACAGATGTACATACCTGGGTCTTGCAGCTGTACAGACCTGGGTCTTGCGTATGTACAGACCTGGAGCAGCAGGGTGATGGTGCCTGTTTTCTCAATCTCTAAAATCTCTCCGTTCTTCGTTCCAATGTAAATAAGTCCGTGTCCCAGAGTCAGCGCCCGGATTGACGGGTTATCCTCCAGCAGCAGCCCTGTGGAAAACCGGGTCAGAATTGGGCGCAAAGCGGGTCTAGATTGCGTCAGAAAACTAACCTAGGATGGAACCAGGGCAAAATCAGGACTGAACCAGAACCAAACCAGGACTGAACCAGGGCTAAACCAGGGCTGAACCAGAACTAAACCAGGGCTAAACCAGGACTTAACAAGGACTGAACTAGGTTCAAACCAGGTCTAAACCAGGATCCAACTAGGTTTAAACTAGGTCTAAACCAAAAAAAAAAACAGGGCTAAATGAGGCCGCACTCTGACCTTTTGAGGCTGGCGACAGCGCGGACCTTTTAACGGCGAAGCTCTTGAGGCAGCGCTCGAACTTGTCATCCCACAGCTCCACCACGCCGTCTTTCCCTCCACTCACGAAGCCCTGGCACAGAACAGCAGCAAAGTCTGAGACAGAACTAAACCAGAACTGCTGCAGCAGCAGCACCAACAGGGTCAGGACAAAACAAAGATCTAAGCAGCTGTGTGGTTTGGACAACAGAATGCTGTTTGCTGTGGGCAGAATGAGCCAGACCTGGTCCAGGGGGCAGATGCTGAAGACCGGCCCGTCATGCGTCTTGAAGGTCTTGGTGAGTCTTGTGTCTCGCCACAGAAACACATCTCCAGAGCTGGACCCGGAGAAGACCAGGTCCTCAGTCTGACCAAAGACCAGTGCCGTCAGAGTCTCTGTCTGACGAGAGCCCCAGATGCCCCTCCGCCCGACCAGACCTCCCCCTGAAACAGAAACACTGTCTGAACCAGGACTGAGCTAGAAGGGCCAGAACTAAACCAGAACTAAGCCAGAAGGGCCAGAACTAAACCAGGACTAAACCAGGTCTAAATCGGGACTGAGTGTAGGCTAAATCATGGCTAAACCGGACTAAACCAGGACTGACCTGAGTGCTGCCAAAACTTGATGTGCTTGATTCCAGCTGACACCAGTTTGTCGGTGCGGAACGGGTTGCTTCTTAGAACCAGGACTTTGTCTTTGTTGGATCTGAAACAAACAGTAACTTTTTCACAGAGAGATTTGTGCTGAGTTGCCTTGTGTACGAAATGTGTGGTACAAATAAAGTTGCCTTGCCTTTAAAGGAGCAGTATTTAAGCGGGACTATGTCTATTTTCAAATTAGCTTAATTTAATTTCTAAACACATGTTGTAAAGACTGGAAAAGATGGACTTTGGGCTTATAAAAAACACATTTATAACATCCCAGTTCTTCAGGTGTCACAAATTTATCACAGTAATGTAAACAAAAAACACCAGCTGTGAGTTCACCATCGCTAAAAAGGCTTTGTAGCACAAAGGGCTTTTTATTAACGTCTGATGTTGTTAAAATAACTTGAAGAACACACTCATTTGATCAAAACAGAATCACGTCAGGTACAGGAGCTATAAGCTTGCTCAGGAAAAAAAGTTTGTTCCTTGACAAAAAACATGCAACTGTACTTAACTGGTGAGCTCCTGTATGTGTATGCGTATGTAACTGAGTAGCTGCATGGTCACATGGTCCTGGCTCCTGTATGTGTATGCGTATGTAACTGAGTAGCTGCATGGTCACATGGTCCTGGCTCCTGTATGTGTATGTAACTGAGTAGCTGCATGGTCACCTGGTCCTTGCTCCTGTATGTGTATGTAACTGCGAAGCTGCATGGTCACCTGGTCCTGGCGAGTCGCTCCCCTCGTCTCCAATCCCAGATGATGATGGAGTGAAAGTCGTCGAGTCCCACAGACACCAGGCTCTTCCCATCCACTGCAACACAACACAGGCCTTTCAGGTGCAATAAATAAGTCCTTAATTTGACATACTAAGTTAAACAAAAATCTGTCTATGAGGCAAGATTTACACCTGAATTAAAGTGAGTTTATAATTTAGAAATGTAATAGATTGTGAATAATTGACCGTAACGTAAGTCATACTACATCTGTATTTACGGCAGAGCAATCAGCCTGACTATAAACACTCTGAGGAAAGCTCATGCCAAAACACATTAGCGGTTACTTCATGTTGTACCCAAATAAACAGCTACATGAGTATTTTTGTCTGGATAGTCCTTAATGAAACACATTGATGTGCTAATCGATGGTACCAGTCTGTGCCATTATCCCGGGTTAGGTCCTGTCCAACTCACGCACTCACTCACGCACTCACTCACTCACGCACTCAGTCACGCACTCAGTCACGCACTCACTCACGCACTCACTCACTCACGCACTCAGTCACTCACGCACTCACGCCATCCAAGTTACAACCAGGCCCTTCCTGCTGAGCTTTTGATATCCGATGGGATTGGGTAGTATAGTAGTAGTAGTACAGTAGTAGTAGTGGTATTGTAGTGGTATAGTAGTAGTAGTAGTAGTAGTAATAGTAGTAGTAGTAGCAGTAGTTTCGTTTAGTCTTTATTGAAGGGACAGTGCACAGAGACATTAAAGGTCATATATCATGCAAAATCGACTTTTTAGAGCTTTTAGCCATGTTGTTATGCTATTTCCTTATCAAAAACACCCTCAGAGTGGTTTGTGGCTTCATTCACGCAGCTCTCAGTAATCGTCCTGAATCGTGCCCTCTGAGCAGCTGCTCCGCCATCTCCTGGTGAACGACTGAGTGTTCAGTTGTGTCGTCACAGCGGAACGGAAGTGCTCGACGTCTGTAATGTAATGTCTTAATTCTATGCTTACAGCTTGATTTTAATTTGTAAACCACCCTTTTCATTATTTCTGTTGTAAGAAATAAATAAATAAAGGAAAAGGAAAAAAAACAAACACATCCCCTGAGCGTCTGAACAGATCAGTCATGTTTGCGCTGCAGCTGTGAAGATAGAGCTCGTTATAACCTATTCTGGACACACCTGTTCTTCATCCTACCTAACGATAATGTCACGGACGGAGAAAAAGAATCGCGTTTGGCTACGAGGACAGGAGTATATAGAGTCTATGATTCAACCTTCCTAAAGAAGAGGCCACTCCCGTCAGAAGTTGTTTTTTTTCTCCGGGATTCAGCAACTATCACCAAAATAGTGTTTTTCTGTGACTGTCTCTTGATGGATGTTTGGTGAACCTTCACCAGAATCAAAGTGGATTAACTTTTATAACCAACGCGAGTCCCATAATGTAAACAGCGATGGACCAGCATGGAGTGGTGAGTCAATCCAAACGTGTATTAGCATGTGTGTTAGCCATTTATGAAGCTGTGTTGCAGATGTCAACTCCTTATAACTGCATTGTGAAGTATCTTCACTTATTGCTGTTTATTTATATTTCGGTAAAGTATGTGCGGAGAGAGGGGGCAGAGTTAACTGAATCGAAGCGTTGTGTCTTCCGGGTTTGAAAAATACCTCCAGAAAACACTTATATTCATTACAAAAATGAGTGCTCAATAGCGGTAGCAGTACAATCATTCATATAAATGCCTATACTTAACTTTGGAATGGCTAAAATAGCATGATACAGATCCTTTAAGTTAAAAGACAGATACGTTGTGCACCAGATTATAGCGAAATAGCTAGTTTCCATCTGCAGTAGTAGTAGTAGTAGTAGTAGTATTGTAGTAGTAACCACTGAAGTCGATGGCGCTGACTCCACACTGGTGTGATCCCCGCAGCAGAGACAAACACTTCAGAGACTGGACGTCCCACACGTGGATCTCAGCATCGCGCCCCACCTGCCGACAAGATTAGACTGATCAACAACCCATTGCAGCTGACACCTGTAAACCTAAGATGGAAATCTGCAGAATAACTAAGAGCCTGTACAATCAATGGTTAAGTCTAACGGTGAAGAGGTTTCAATGGAGACAGAGGGACAATTTGTTTTCTGGAGAGACAAATCTGTCCCTCACCAAACCAGGTCTGACCCCTTCCCTCATCTCTGGTACCCCGTGTCCCCCTTCTCTCCCCTCACCTGTTCCGATGTCTCTGTAGGGGTGCAAACAGAGACAGTCCTTTTCGTGTATCCCCCTGGTCTCCCTCACCTGTCCCGAGGCGATGATGTCCCTGTTGGGGTGTAGGCAGAGACAGAGGACGTCGTCATCGTGTCCCTGGTAAAACGTCTGTGAGTGTCTCATTCTGTCGTAGACGACGCAGACCGTGGCCACAGGGAACACCAGCGCCCCCGACAGGCAGGACAGTAGAGCGCTGCGTGTGTCCCAGCCACGGAACCTGTTCAGCAGAAACACGTGTCCAGACACATGTCAGAATATAAAGTGCACTTTAAGGCCAGTGTACGAGTGGAGTAACAACTTTCTGAGTGACAGTGCAGGATTTTAGAGGCAGTTGTGGTGAACAGGTCTGAGCTCATTCTACACATTAGGACATGGCTGGAACATGTCCTATATGCAACATGTAACATTTTTAAACTCAGTATAGTCCCTTTAAGTACATTTTATGATCAATACTTTTTACTTTTACTTCTCTCTACGATGAACTTGGGTACTCTCAGTTAAGACTTGGTTTAGTGGTTTACTCCTTTAGACCTTGTTTATATCTGTTTAAGACCTGGTTTAGACCTAGTTTAATCTGGCTTTAGAACTGGTTCAGTTCCTGTCTTTGACCTGAGTTAGTGGTTTACTCTTTTAGACCTGGTTTGATTCAAATGGTCAAAAAACATTTCACTTATTAAGTACATTTTACAATGTATACTTTTATACTTTTACTTAAGTAAACATTTTATAGTACTAGAGTACTTCTTTCACCACTGGTTACATGTTGAATTAAGAGAGGAAAAGAAAATCCTGCACAGTCTATTTTGGAAAAAAGTGAAACTGAATTACAAGTGCATTGCCTCAGCGTTGAAGCTATTTCCTAAAAATCTCCAGGTCACTAGAGACAAAACGTCTCTCGGTCTGTTTCTTACTTTAAAACTAAGGGCTTCATTTACTAAGCCAGGTGCTAATTTGCGAGCAGTACTAAACATGAGCAAGTGCTATCTGTGTAAGTGTTGCACCGGATTTACCATTAGAAACGTTGCGCATTATAAGTGCCGCAAATATGTAAATGAGTTTTCTGCACAAGCACAGACTGCGCAAAACTGTAACTCTTATTCCTGACTGAGCGCCTTTGAGAGAACATTTTAAAAGTTAGGATCGATAAATGACAGCACCACAATTTCATTTCTATTCATTTAATGTAAAATAATAATTAAAGCCGCAAGCAGCGATGGAGGCCCTCGCCTTTGGGGCTCTCCCCCCATCATGCTCTCGCCTGCGCCTACCTACCTCCATCTAGTGCAGGGGTCGGCAACCCGCGGCTCCGGAGCCGCATGCGGCTCTTTCATCCTTATACTGAGTGGCTTGCTTAAGTATTTAATTGAAGTGTATTTTATTTGTGTTAGTTCTTTAATATTTTTGTTCTAAATTGGAAGATTATTGTGATCTTGACCTATTAGAATAAATATATTTTATTGTTTTTCGTCGCTCAAAATAAACGTCATACTCGTGAAAG
Organism: Gobius niger; assembly: GCF_951799975.1. Classification (NCBI taxonomy): domain Eukaryota; kingdom Metazoa; phylum Chordata; class Actinopteri; order Gobiiformes; family Gobiidae; genus Gobius; species Gobius niger. The sequence continues at coordinate 7,533,671 of NC_136854.1, forward strand.
CCGGTATACCCGCCAAAACGCCGGCTTTTCCTCCTCCTGCGGTCGTTCCTCCTGATATTTGGGAGCCAGTCACTGCCACCCCTATTGCCACACCGCTGGAGAACCCCACTGTTATATATTTGTCCTGATTTTCCTGCGTTTGTGGGGAAAAAAAGGGACAGTAAGAAGTGCGCCTTTCCCGCTGTCCCTGAATGCATCTCCCACGCTGCCTCGCACCAAAACAACAGCGCGTGGTTCCAGCAGCTACACCATGGATAAGTTAAGGCTTATTTACAACCTTAGACACATAAAACAAGCGGTGACGGGCGCGGGGCAGGTGAAGACAGGCGCCTGTTTTTCTGGATTACAAAGTTTTTCCAACTGGAGCTGAGGACTGACCAGACGAGTGAGAATCATTGCAATCACAGCAAGTTCTACGACGGATCCCCAGATCGAGATCGAGAGCACAGTGAGTGTAGTGTTTTTATGCTTATTCTGTGGAGTAAAGTAAGCCCAAATTGTGGGGCTGACATGATCTGACATGAAGCGCGTGCGTTTGTTGATGCGTTTGCCCGTGTTACACATTGACAGGACCCGGGTTGAACTGGTGTGACTGTCCCATAGACTAAAAAAACTATTGCTTTTCTTCAGTAGGCCTATTTGGACAGGCCCGACGATGAGCTGGTCTATTTGCTTTTTGTTTAACCCGATTTGGCAAGAGCCCAACGAGTCAGGGGCGCACGGCGGAGCGAGACGTCCCTGCTCCGCCTCCACCCCGGTGTGCGCGGCAGGCGATCTTGTCCACATTCGCCCAATTCTTGACAGATTTTTGACAGAACGCGACAATTCCCAATAACTCGCAGCAGCGCGCCACTGCACGCAGCAGTGCGGGACGCATATTCGTGACCATGCGTAATAATTCGTGCCATTAATCGTAACACGCAGTAACAGGTCGCAACAGTTCGTGGCCGAGCGTGAAACCTCTACCCGGAACACTCACATTCGTGATCCTCGGCCACGAATGTGGATTTTTGGCATTCGTGACTTGTTGTCGTTATGTGTAAACCCAGCATTAGATGTCAAAAAGTATTTGCGGCTCCCTGTGTTTTCTTTTCCGTGGAAACCGGATCAAATGGCTCTTTCGGTGTTAAAGGTTGCCGACCCCTGGTCTAGACTATTGGGGAGCAGAAGCATCATGAAGTCCAAGAACAAAGACAGGTCCGGGATAAAGTTATTGAGAAGTATAAAGCTGGGTTAGGTTATAAAAAGATTTATAATCCTTTGAACATCTCTCAAAGTACAGTTAAACACACCATCCTGGAATGGATAGAATATGGCATCACTGCAAACCTACCCAGACCCGGCTGTCCTCATAAACTTACTGACCGAACAAGGACAGCACTGACCAGAGCTGTTACCAAAAAGCCTATGATGACCCTGGATGAACTGCTGAGAGCAACAGCTCAGGTGGGGGGTGGTCCCATTTTCTGTTTGCCAGGAGCCACCATGTGGCCTCCATATGGCTTCTGGCAAACAGCAAACGGGACTTCTTAGGATTTTCTTTCAAAAATGGCTTCTTCTAGCCACTCTGCCATAAAGGCCATATTTGGGTAGTGTATAACTAATAGTTGTACTGTGTACAGTTTCCCCTACCTGAGCTGTACCTCTCTAAGCGTGTTAAAAAACGCTTAGTAAAATATGTGTAGCGTCTCAACTTAAAACCAAGATGTTAGGGACAAAACTATAAATCTCAAAATTTGGGGGGTGGCAAGCGTTACCCGTGGACAAATGAGAGCCGCAGTCCTGTGCTCGGAGCTGTCTGTCGGCTGCAGCTTTGCAGCGTCCTCTGCTGGTGGGTCCGGTGCAGGTCCTGTTTGTAAAGCGGCCGCTCATACTCCGTCTGAACTTCCTGCTCCACCTCAGAGTCCAACTCCGGGACTTCGGACTGATCTGAGTCCGACTCGCCGCTGTTGGAGTCCGCATAGCCCTCTGAGCACCCACAAGGTCCGGGTATGTCCAAGAGTGGTAGCAAGTTCCGATGTAGCAGCAATGTCCAAGACGAACAGCAGCAAGGTCCGGGGAGAAAGCACATGACATTAAACAGCTGTACAGTGTCAGCAGTGAAAACACTTTATTTTATTTTGAGTGCATTTTAATTTTAGTATTAACACTATTATTACTTACTAACCTACGCAGACACGGGGAGAACATGCAAACTCCACACAGAAAGGCCCTGTCCAGGGGGGAATCGAACCTGGGACCTTCTAGCCGTGAAGCGAGAGCGCTAACCGCTGTGCTACCGTGCCGCCACTGTAATGGGCATCTCTGCAGCAGTAGTAAAAGTAGTAGTAGTAGTAGTAGCACCCTGTACTAACGGCTGTAGCTCCCCAGTCATGGCCGTCTCTGCAGTCATATTTGCAGTAGTAGTGGTTGAAATAGTACCCTGCAAATGTTATAAATGGTATACTTTATTGTCCCTGTAGGGAAATGGGACCCCTACTACTACAGTAGTAGTATTAGTAGCACTCTGGAGCAGCTCTTGTACCCCCGTCATGGGTGTCTCAGTAGAAGCAGTAGTAGCTTTACCCTTCTTCAGTAGGAATAGTGGTAGTAGTAGTACCTTGCAGTAGTGGCCCTAGGGCCCCCGTCATGGGCGTGTCTAAGTTAGTATTTGCACAAGTAGTAGTACCCTGAAGCAGAGGCTCTATAGTCCCTGGGAGACTATAGTAAAAAGCAGCCATTTCATAAGCAGCCTCTCATTATCTCTCTCTGCCCAATACAACGAGTATCGAGTCTGTGTTTTCAACGTGAGAACATCAGCCATGTCAAAAAATAGGTCCGTAGCCGAGCTGCTAACTGCTTCCCCGGAGCTAGTTCCTTAGCAGCGCATAGATCCGGTGAAAACAAGTATTATGCAATAATAACGTCAATACAGCCGGTAACTACACTACTCACAAAAACTTAGGGCACACTCAAAAAACACATCCTAGATGTCAATCAATTCGATTTTTTGGATATAAATCTTTATTCATAGTGTAGGGCAATGTGTTAAGAACAAAATAACATAAGAATGATAAATGGAAATCAAATTCTCAGCCCCTGGAGGTCTGGATCCAAAATTATAGTCAAAATCAAAGTGACAAATCAGGTCACTGGTTGATCCAAATTCTGTAGAAATTCCTCAAAACGAGTCTGTATCATCCTCAGTAGTGTGTGTGGCCTCCACGTGTCTGAATGCACTCCCTACAACGCCTGGGCATGCTCCTGATGAGACCACGGATGTCCTCCTGAGGGATCTCCTCCCAGACCTGGATTAGAGCATCAGTCAGTCTGTGGTGCGACGTGGCGTTGATGGATGGACCGAGTCATGATGTTCCAGATGTGCTCTATTGGATTTAAATTTGGGGAACTGGCAGGCCAGTCCATAACATCAATACCTTCATCATGCAGGACCTGCTGACAGACTCTTGCCACATGTGGCCTGGCATTATCAGGCATCAGAAGGAACCCAGGGCCCACAGCACCAGCATATGGTCTTACAATAGGTCTGAGGATCTCATCCCGGTACCCAATGCCAGTCAGGGAACCTCTGGCTAGCACATGGAGGGCTGTGCGGCCCTCCAATGAAATGCCTCCCCAGACCATCACTGACCCACCACCAAACCGGTCATGCTGGATGATGTTGCAGCAGCAGAACGTTCTCCAGGGCGTCTCCAGACTCTTTTACGTCTGTCACATGTGCTCAGGGTGAACCTGCTCTCATCCGTGAAGAGCACAGGGCACCATTGGCCAATCTGCCAATCGCTGTGTTCTCGGGCTAATGCCATTCGGGCTGCACGGTGTTGGGCAGTAAGCACCGGCCCAACTTGTGGACGTCGGGCCCTCATACCACCCTCATTGAGTCAGTTTCTGACCGTTTGAGTACCAACATGCGCATTTGTGGCCCTCTGGAGGTCATTTTGTAGGGCTCGGGCAGTGCTTCTCCTGTTTCTCCGTGAACAAATGAGCAGATAGCGGTCCTGCTGCTGGGTTGTTGACCTCGGTCGCCCCCCCCCCAGGTCTCCTGGTGTATTGGCCTGTCTCCTGGTATCTCCTCCATGCTCTGGACACTGCGCTAGGAGACACAGCAAACCTTCTTGCCACAGCACGAATGGACGTGCCATTTTGGATGACCATCACTCCCTGAGCAACTTCTGTGGGTTGTAGATGCCTCCTCATGATACCTCTAGTGGTGAGAACACTGGACAAATGCAAAAGTGTTCCAAAAATATGGTACAAAGGATGAAGGCAGGGAAACTCAAAAAACACAATGTAACTCCAAGTCAGTCAAATTTCTGGGATATCAGACTGTCCAGATAGGAAGCCACGCTTATTGTGAAGCAATTTCACTTGGTGTTGTGGAAATTAAACAGACAACAGGTGGAAATGAGAGGCAATTAGCAAGATCACTCCAAAAGAGGAATGGTTTTGCAGGTGGTGACCACAGACCATTTCCCTGCCTTCATCCTTTGTACCGTATTTTTGGAACACTTTTGCATTTGTCCAGTGTTCTCACCACTAGAGGTATCATGAGGAGGCATCTACAACCCACAGAAGTTGCTCAGGGAGTGATGCTCATCCAAAATGGCACGTCCATTTTGGATGAGCAGGACCGCAAATGAGCAGGACCGCTATCTGCTCATTTGTTCACGGAGAAACAGGAGAAGCACTGCCCGAGCCCTACAAAATGACCTCCAGAGGGCCACAAATGTGCATGTTGGTACTCAAACGGTCAGAAACTGACTCCATGAGGGTGGTATGAGGGCCCCACGTCCACAAGTTGGTCCGGTGCTTACTGCCCAACACCGTGCAGCCCGAATGGCATTTGCCCGAGAACACAGCGATTTGCAGATTGGCCAATGGTGCCCTGTGCTCTTCACGGATGAGAGCAGGTTCACCCTGAGCACATGTGACAGACGTGACAGAGTCCAATAGAGCACATCTGGGACATCATGACTCGGTCCATCCATTAACGCCACGTCGCACCACAGACTGTCCAGGAGTTGACTGATGCTCTAATCCAGGTCTAGGAGGAGATCCCTCAGGAGGACATCCGTGGTCTCATCAGGAGCATGTCAAGGCGTTGTAGGGAGTGCATTCAGGCACGTGGAGGCCACACACACTACTGAGGATGATACAGACTCGTTTTGAGGAATTTCTACAGAATTTGGATCAACCAGTGACCTGATTTGTCACTTTCATTTTGACTATAATTTTGGATCCAGACCTCCAGGGGCTGAGAATTTGATTTCCATTCATCATTCTTATGTTATTTTGTTCTCAACACACACTATGAATAAAGATTTATATCCAAAAAATCAAATTGATTGACATCTAGGATGTGTTTTTTGAGTGTGCCCTAAGTTTTTGTGAGCAGTGTATTTGCAGTTGCAGTAGTAGTGAGTGTACCCTGAAGTAGTGGTTGTGTCCCCGCCATCATGGGAATCTCTGCAGTAGTAGTAGTGGTATTTGCTGTTGCAGTTGTAGTAGTAAGGTGTGTACCCTGTAGTAGCGGTTCTAATGCCCCTGTCATAGGCGTCTCGGGGATGAACCTCCATTGGAACAGACTATGGTCGGCACCACCCGTCGACAGCAGCCACTGCAGGTCACTGCTCCAGCGGACAGAGGTGACTGGCGCCGCATGGCCCACGTACTTCTTAAACTTGCCTCCTGTGAATACAAAAGTATCACCATTCAACCACAACTTCTTAAAGAGTAACTAAACACCAAATCCACTTTTTATTTGCTGATAAACGGTCTAAAGAGTTGTTGAATACAGTTAACTACATGTCCATATTCTGAGTCAATATTTTGACATTTGGTGCAAACTTATTCAAAATCTCACTTTTGTGTCTAAAACCGCATGGTTAACGCCTCTACTGGTTTCACGCATCAACTACATTTAATTTTTTGCAGTTGGAAGAGAATGTGTACACGGCGTCCAGAAAACGTCATCAGTTCTGCCCGTGGTTCTGCCTCTGTGCCTCTGTGGCCCCGCCCACAAAGCAACCAGGAAACGCGTAGCGCACACATGTTAATATAATAGATCTATGGCACACACCGCCTGGTGTTTGCACGGGCAGCTGTGAGCCTGTGAGTCTAGTTTCTGCTTTTTGGTCGTTGTTGGTTTACACAGGACAGTCAATGGCACTGTCACTGTCACCAGCGAGGTACACAGAACTTTTTATCCAACTGGGCCGAGTTTGTCGTGTGTTTTTTCACTCAAACCCTGGGGGTGAACATGCTGCTAGCTGGGAGCACCAGTGCAGTGCTACGGATAACAGCGCTATTCGAAATTGAGTGAGCTGCATTTACTTATTAACACGTTGTGCATTCATAAAAACGATAAGTTTGTGTTGGAAAGTGCTTTTGCTAATGAAAGATAAAGCTACGTTAGCTTGTGTTGTGGCTTTGGTGAAAACAGTGCAAATGCTGTTATACAGGACAGACAGACACTACTGCAGCAAACGATCTGGCCTGTAAAGTAAAGCTAATCTGACCTGTATGGAAAGGGATCAGAGTCAAATCTTTAGCCTAGTTGGACAAGGCTCTATTCTGAAGTACCGGGGTTTGGGGACATGGAGTTGTGTACTGTAGACAGTACAATAAGTTTGACTCCAGCACAGCTGGTGGAAGAATTGACTAAATTCTAGTATTGAGCAGTGATGGTCCAAATGATTTAATTATTTAGTTCACAATACATCTGATCACATTTATTCCATTTAGCATTGAGGTTACAGTCAAAGTAATCAATGTATATAGAGCAAAATCAATTTGACATGAATGATTATTTTGAGACTTGGATTTTGAAGAAATGTAGTGGAGTAAAAGTACATAAGTTATCAACAAAAACACTCAAAACCTTATAGTGCAGATTCTAATCAACTCAAATAAAGTACAGGATAGTCAATTGACTTAGATTCTGATGACCTGTAGAATCCTATAAACTATATTCATGACATTATGTTTTATCTTTGCCTCTTTCAGACAGCGGTCTTCACTGCACTCCAAGTCTACATGAGAAGCTACAAGCAGCTGTGGTGAAATGCACAAGCTCAGAGATTTGCCAGTGAGCCCACTCAACACTAATCAAACTTGCGGTATACATTCTGCATACATTGTTACAATTATCTGTGATTAAATGTTTTAATAACATCATATATCTTTTATGCTTTTGTTCCACAGCCTGCTGTTTGCGTTGAGGAGGAAGACCTCAGCTGTGAAGAGTGTGTGACTGTGCGTCCAGTCCTGATCCGGATGACTAGACTTTGAGGCAGAGGTGGGAGTAAGTCACTAAATGCAAGTCTCGAGTCAAGTCCAAGTCGTGAAGGTCCAAGTCTCAAGTAAGTCCAAGTCAAGTCAAGTCAAGTCATAGCTTTTGTCAAGTCAAGTCAAGTCTTGCTTTAGCCAGCAAGTCACCTCAAGTCACAAACGCCAGCGTGTCTACTTTTCATGTGTTTAATCTTGAAAATAATAAGTGCTTTCTCAAGATACCGTAATTTTGAAAATTTAGGCTAAAATCAAACTTTTAAAAACTCATGAATTTGGATTTAAAGTCTAATTAATATTTAAACACAACAGTCAAAATATATGTATTATAAATAAACAGTCTATGTACAAAATTGCTGGGACAGCATTTTAAGGAAGGGGGCCCGGGTGGGCGACTTAAAAAATATGAAATATAGTATTTTAAATATGAGCTGCTTTTCCCTGCAGTCTGAAAGATAAATATAAAATAATATTTTTATTTTTGTTAGTTTCTGGCAGTTTTTCTGTCAGTGGTTCCCCTGTAATGCCCCAGCCCCTGTATACTCGGATTCCCCCCTGCTCAAAATAGATTCCGCAGTCTCGCTGTCATTGGGCTGTGTGCGGATGCGTAAAATAACCACTAAATGCTGTAAACTTTGTGTGAACGCCTTAAAACACCGAAAAGCCAAGATCTCTGTTGATTAATCAGCTCTTGCGCATCGTCATTTTCCTGTCCGTAAATCTCCACCTCTTCACTCTGTTTAGAAAACTTTTAATGCACATATTTCGACGTCGTATTTCCTCCTGCCTTTACGCGCTGTATTGATTAGAAGCGCTGTGTCGGGTAACCGAACACGCATGTGGCTAATTACCATATGTAAACATAGATGCGCCGCTTTTACGCAATGAATCCCGATCTTTCGACAGTTTCACTCAAATAAATAATAACTATAAAGTCACAGCGAGTCATTGAGAGTCATTGGCCTCAAGTCCAAGTTAAGTCTCGAGTCACAAACAGCAAGTCCCAAGTCAAGTCAAGTCTTTTTGCAGCTTTGGTCAAGTAAGTCTCAAGTCCCGAAAATTGCGACTCGAGTCTGACTCAAGTCAAGTCATGTGACTCGAGTCTCCCACCTCTGTTTTGAGGTGAGCAGCAGTTACCAATCTACTGCTATAAGTGAGCATTGTTTGTGTGAGCTCACGTACAGCTGTCCTTCTCCTCTCGCTATTCCTCACTATTTTAGTCATTAGCCATGTCTTGTACAAATTAATAAATTGTTCAAAAACACATGATGGACACTGAGTAAGTGATGGACAGGAGGAAATGTCAGCGTTTACCAGGGAGGAGTTACAGTGCCTCTCGAAAGTATTCATACACCTTGAACATTTGCACATTTTGTCATGTTTACAACCCTAAACATAAAGATTTTATTTTGATTTTTTTACTGAACGTTCACACACAAGTAACAGACAACTGTTAAGTGAAAGCAAAATGATACATGATTCTGTTATTTTTCAAAAAATAAAAAAGTGAAAAGTGGGGCGTGCATAAGTTTTCATACAGCATTTTCTGAGTGCATTAAATTGCCTTCATAACATTCCTCATGACTCCAGAATGTTCACTCCTTGGCCTAACGGTTAAATAGAGGCCACCTGTGTGTAATCTACTCTAAGTATCATTTCAGCTGTTCTTTTAGGCCCTCAGAGCTGTGGTCGGAGTGTATTGGTCACTAAACAACATCATGAAGGTCAAGGAGCACACTAGAGAGGTCAGGGATAAAGCTGTGGAGAAGTTTAAAGCAGCATTAAGTTAGACAAAGATTTCCCAAGATTTAAATATCTCCCGGGGCACTGTTCAATCCATCATTCAGAAATGGAAAGAGTATAGCACCACTGTGAACTTACCAAGACACGGTCGCCCATCTAAAATATTAGATCAAACAAGGAGAGCACTGGTAAGAAATACAATCAAGTGCCCCAAGATAACTCTGGAGGAGCTGTGAAGTCCTGCCGCTGGGCTGGGGGAATCTGTACATGGGACAACGATTAGTCGTGTCTACACAAATCTGGCCTTCATGGACGAGTAGAAGAAGAAAGCCATTATTGAAAGGAGGCCATAAGAAATCCCGTTTGAAGTTTGCTACAAGTCATATGGAGGACACAGCTCCATGTGGAAGAAGGAGCTTTGGTCAGATAAAAAATGTAACTTTTTGGCCCAAATGCAAAACGTTATGTATGGAGCAAACCTAACACTGCTCATGGTCCTGAGTGCACCAACCCCAGTGTCAAATATACGGGGGGGGAGCATCATGCTGTGGGGCTGCTTTTCCTCAGCGGGGACTGGGGAGATTGTAAGAATAGTTGTGAAGATGGATGGAGCCAAATACAGGGACATTTTGGAGGAAAACCTGCTGGACTCAGCAAGAGAACTGAGGCTGGGGCAGAGATTCACCTTCAGCAGGACAATGACCCTAAACACAAAGATAAATCCACAATGGAATGGTTCAATAAAAACATATTAATGTGTTAGAATGGCCCAGTCAAAGTCCTGACATAAATCCTATTGAAAATCTGTGGAATAATGTGAAAACTACTGTTCACAAACGCTCTCCTTCTAATCTGACTGTTTTGTAAAGAGGAATGGGCTAAAATGTCAGTCTCTACATGTGCAAATCTTGTAGAGTCAAACCCCAAAAGACTTGCTGCTGTTATTGCAGCAAAAGGGGGTTCCACAAAGTATTCATTCATGCTGTATGAATACTTATGCATGCCCCAGTTTTCGGTTTTCTATTTTTTGAAAAATAACAGAATCGTGTATCATTTAGCTGTCACTTCACAGTTGTCGGTTACTTGTGTGTGAACGTTCAGTAAAAAAATCAAAATAAAATCTTTATGTTTAGGGTTGTAAACATGACAAAATGTGCAAAAGTTCAAGGTGTATGAATACTTTCGAGAGGCACTGTATAATCCCAGATCTAATGGATAGTATCAATACAAATGAAACGACAAAAAAGTATTTTGGGTTGTTTCAGGACCATTGTATTCTGAGCAACTTATTGAAAATCTGTTTTCTGTTATGGTATGGAAGTATGAACAACATCAATTCAAAAGCCTGTACTTTTCCCCCTCAGGTTGAGACGACATAACTACAGAACAGACTGAAGATCAACTTCCCTGGAACTCATTTCTTGTGACCCACAGAAGACAATGCCTGCAGAGGTTCAGCAGTTCAGTGTGCGCTGAATGTTGGTCCAAAGACTTTCCACTTATATGGGATATTTTAGGTGGTGATTTACTGCGTACTCATGATCACACTTTTGCAAGTCAATGCATTTTGTGGGTTCAAATGTCACAACAGAACAAATAGGTAGTTATGAGCATTACATTCAGAACAGTGCATACATAATGCATTTCAGCTGTTTTAGGGGGTAAAAGTAATTGACCATGCTGCGTAGATAACTAATATATAGACATGCAGAAGTTATCAGTTTATTGTGCCTAGAATATTCAGCAAACCTGTTGCATAAGTGCCTTATTATATACAACAGTGTCTCTCATCTCTGAGGGGACAGTGAGGTGCTCTTCATAGGCTTTACGTACATTTATAACAAACAACGTAATAAATATTTCTACTGGTATTTTATTCAGCTCACTTGGGAGAGTAGTATTATTTAGCCTTAGCTACGATGCTAACTTATAATTTGAGATTCTGGAGGTTTCATATTCAGCTCATGAGGCAAACCAGTAGATAAAGCCCTTGTGATGCTCACACTTCGGCCGGAGGTGGTGTAGAGTAATAAATCCCTTAGAAAAGCGACTGTGCGATGCTCTCTCTCTGTTCGCTATCTCTGACAGTGACTGCTATCCCTCTCCTCCAGCTTGAAACAGATGACACTATGGTGTTTTATGATGTTTACAGCACTGTTTACATCTGTCCCAACCTCAGCAGCAGTCACAGCAGTGAGGAAGAGACTGACTCTAAGGACAGTCAGATCCATGGCTGTGCAATGGGCTCTCCAGTTTCACCCACAGAAGCTACCCTCTGCAAGGAGGAAATGAGAGAAAAGCCTTGGCTGTGGCTATCCCAACTGGTCTTTCACTAAAGCACAAAGGACAAGAAGACCTCAAAAACAAGACAGACAGACTACAGAGCCCAGAAGAAGTCTCTTTTCCATATGTAGCTGGGTTCTCAGAGAAACTTCAGAGGACTTTTAGACAACACAGGATTCCAGTGTACCACAAACCAGTGAATACACCGAGACAAAAATTAGTTCATTCCAAAGACCAAACTCAGAGAAAAGTGGGGCAAAAGTGGCCGCCATCTGCTGGAGGGGGCGGTGAATTGCACTTCAATTTTTGAACCCATACTCCTGCCATTTACAACATTGCAGATTTTCGGACATAACTTTGGAACAGAAAGTGATAGAGACTTGTGGTCTTTTGTGTTGAAATCTAGAGAATTCAATCTTTCAAATGAGCCCTTTCAAATGGTCCTTCTACGCCTCCAGGGAGCCGTGTAACATCATGACGAAAATTCGAAAATTTACTTCAGAAGTAGAGGTTTCTCCTCCAATAGAACCGTTGTGCACTTTTCATGATGCACATTCTCTGATTTCCTTTTTCCTTAATGAATAGATAATCATAATATAACATTAATAATCATAATAATAAAATGAAATAAAATTAGCCTTTTCCACATCCAAAAAGTGTCTAAAAAGATTGGGGGGAAAAAACAACAAAACAATAACTACTATAGCATGCAATTTGGTTCAATAAACACACAGAAATATAAATAATTTTCCTCTTTCTTTTAGAGGGGGGTAGGGAGGGTAGGGTGTGGGGACAAAGGTCAATCTTGCCTATGACCCCAAATTGGCTAGGGCCGGCCCTCACTCTGAACCACAAACAAAGCAGTGTGGTTAATTCTATTCGATGCAACGAAGAAGAATGCAACGATAATGATATTGGAGTAACAAAACAAGCATTACAGAATGGTCTTTCAGCACTGCAGGGAAAGCACAAGCGGCCGTGAGTTGGCTGTGCACATCCACCTCAAAACCTCTAATGACTCCTTTGAGGTCAGAGAGGTCAAAATTTTAGCAAAAGAATAACGTTGGTTTGAACGAGAGGTGAAAGAAGCTATTTTTGTCAAGAAAGAAAATCTCTCTATGAACCGGAATGGCGGATTTAATCAGATTTAATCATTCTCCACTTTACATTAATCTCATTCGCAGGCAGCCAACAGGGCGCTGTCATGCCAATGAGACGGCACCTCAGCCAACAACAGATCAATAGGCTAGTAATCAGCAGTGATCAGCTGAGAATAGGGCAAGGCAGACCAAAATTCTGGGGTGAGTAGGTCGTTACCCACAGGTGAGAGTAGCTGTGATTAGAGGGGAGGAGCCAGGCCAAGCTCAACTACTCCTTGGGGCCTTTATCTGGGCTGCGGGCTGAGCTGAACCTTAGTTTGCTGACAAATGTTTTGGATGAGAGGCGAAACGTTCGAGACTTCAACTACTGGCTACAGAAGATGACTCAAGATGACTCAAGAACCCTCATTGAAGATACTTTCTGTATACTGTGTGGTCTTGTTTATTGTGTGACAGATTTCACCTGGACTGGCTGTAGTTACAAAAATGTACAGGTCTGCTTTAACCTTAATTGTGATTTACCTGCACATATGTTTAAATTGCTACTTTTAGTAGGCCTATTGAAATGATTAGTTTTACATAGACCTTAAACATATCACAATAAACAGGAGGTTGTACTGGGGACAGAGGTATAATAAATGTAGCATTTTGAAATGGGCATTACAATGCTTTAAAACGCTAGTTTACTTTATATAATTCATACAATATGTTGCCTCATGGCTGTGTGTTCCAGAGGTCATTTGTATAATTAATTTGAAAATAGTGTGAGCGGCCTGTGGCTTTTGTCACTGTTTTGGCCTGATGGCAGTCAATGAATAAAAGGAAATGGAAACTTAAGTGATTTAAAATGAGAAGAAAAGGAGTGGAGAGGACTGGAGAGTAGTGGAGGAGTAGAGAGGGCTGCAGAGCATGCTCTGCCTCACTCTGCACTAGAGGTTAGATTTTTGGCCCGAGCCCGAGCCCGGCCCGAGCCCGACCCAACATTCGGGCCGGGCCGGGCCGAGATTTCCCGCATGAGAGTCGGGCTCGGGTCGGGTCGGGCTCAAGTTTTTTTTTTTTCTTTTTTCTTTTTTTTATTAATGTCATTATAATCTCTAATAAAAATCTATGCAATAGGCGGAGTCTATTGGATACAAAATGTGGCAATACGCAATATAAAATAGAGGAGTCCGGGAGAGGAGGAGGTGCGGGGGGCGGGCGCACGTGCTGCTGTGTTGTCACGTTTAAGCAGCATGGTCAGGCTGTGATACCGGCGCCACACAGAGAACATCACTCTTCAGTCTTTCTCTCAGGACAGCGTTTCATTAACAGTGGATAAATAAGCAGTTTGGTTCCTGTTACTGCGTAAAAAGTAGCTTTTGTAGAGCCTCCTCCTTCATGTTTATGAAACATGAAGGAGGAGGAGAGAGATATGGAAAAGAGGAGACAAGACACATTGAGCTGCTCCGCGCCGCGTGCTGCGTGCACGTATGGCGTGCACGTATGCCGTGCGCGTAGCCGTGTACCTCGCAAACATGGTGCTGCTGTGCAGATGCACCTATCTGAGCCTTAAATAAATAATTATTTACGTCGGGTTTGTTTCGGGTTCGGGCTGACAATTCACGTTAATTGCTCGGGCTGGGTCGGGTCGGGCTTTATAACCGCGGGCTCGGGTCGGGTCGGGCTTGATTTTTTGGGCCCGATCTAATCTCTACTCTGCACCGGCCGCAGCAGTGGAAGTACTCATTTCGGCTCATTTTTAACTGTAATTTATCACATAAAGTTACATCCCAGGCCGCTATAATAGTGTTAAATTATTATAGCGGTTAAATTTGGAATTTCTTTCCGGGATTCAGCGACTATCAGCCAAAATAATGTTTTTCTGTGACTGTCTCTTGATGGATGTTTGGTGAATCTTCGCAAAGTGCATTAACTTTTATAACCAACGCGAGTCCCCAATGTGATGGAGAGGCCAGGACAGAGCGGTGGTGAGTCAAAACGCGTGTTAGCTTGTGTGCGTGTGTGTTAGCCATTTATGAAGCTGTGTTGTAGATGTCTCCTTATAACTGTGATATTAATATTTATTTTACTAATAATGCATGGGCAGATCCGCTCAGAGAGAGGGGGCAGAGTTAATTGAATCGAAGCGTCTTGTCTTCCGCGTTTGGAAAATACCCCCAGAAAATACTTATATTTCTCACAAAAAATAGTGCTGAAGAGGTACAACATATCATATAAATGCCTATACTTTATTTTGGGATGGCTAAAATAGCATGATACAGATCCTTTAAATAAATTATGAGGAAATACAGAACACTTTCATAGCAGCACTTTGAAGGCCCGTACCCTGCTCTGGGCCCTGGGTACTCAGTACCCTTTACCCCCCCAGTCCGACTCTCCGCGTGCAGGGGAAAGCGGGACCTGCCCATTAGCTTGTTTTGTTAGTGTTTTAGCCTGTGTTTAATATGTCACTAGAATGTGTTTAGCTTCTGTTTAGTGCGTAACTGACCTCTCTGGGCAGAGGGGAAGCAGTACAGCAAGGCCTTCCCATTGGCCTGTTGTGCTAATGTTATAGCATGTATTTACCGTGTTTTAGCATGTGTTTATCCTGTGTTCACTTCAGCGTGTCACAGACCTCTGCACGCACAGGGAAGCGGAACAGCCGGACCTGCCCATTGGCCTGTTGTGTCAGTGGTTGTTGTGTTTAGTGTGTCACTGACCTCTCTGGGTACAGGTGAAGCGGTACAGCTGTTACCTGCCTGTTGGCCTGTTGTGTTAGTGGTTGTTGGGTTTAGTGTGTCACTGACCTCTCCGGGTGCAGGGGAAGCGGTACAGCCGGACCTGCCCATTGCCGTGTGCTGTGGCCAACACGGCAGAGCTTAGGTTGGCGTGAGCCGAATGCACGTCCATCTCTGAGCCGTATTTGGGCCAGATGCCATTGACCTCTGACCCGATGACGCCCGTCCAGGTCATCCACTGCAGCCCCCGCAGCTCCTCCAGCGCCACCGGCCGGCCGGCTGAAACCAAACCAAGACTGAGACAGGACCCGGACTATGGTTGTTACAATACCACATTTCAAACTCAAAAGAAAAAAAAGTTCAAAACCACGGCAAAAACATTGTACTGAGAAGGAGTTTGGGGATAGATACAGATGGCATCTTTGGAATTGAACCTTTTTCCCATTTCTCCATCATTACTTTAACAGATGCTGAATTATGAATATATATTTGGAGAGGAGACATGGACAGGAGCAAAGTTTTTCAACAGGACATAAATACTTCAAACATTGCTAACTAGGATGCTATGTTAGCTTCATGCTGGGCGCATCGGTTGTACATTAAAGCTAGATGGTACTAGCTGGTACTGAGCAGGTCTTACCGGGACAGGACAAGGACGAGCCTCATCGGGATAGGGTGGCGCTTGCCGCAACAGATTGGGCCTTACTGGGATAGAGCGGGTCTTACCGGGACAGGACAGGGGTGGGTCTTACCGGGCATCCTGTAGAAAGCTCTGTTCCCGCCACCATCATTGGTGAGGAGCACCCTGCTATCCACAGACCAGTCCAGGTGCGTGATGACCCCTGCAGCTGATCCTCCGATTCCTGCAGCTGCTCCTCCGACCCCTGCAGCTGTTCCGCCAGACCCTGCAGCTGCAACTCGGCACTCCCCCACCTTCTTGTAGCGCTGCGCTGTGGCGTAGATGTCCACACAGCCATCGTTGCAGCCCACAGCCAGCAGGGTGGCGTCCGGAGAAAACTTCAGCTCATGGATGACCTCGTGGCGCTCCTTCACGTGCACCACCTCTGACAGGTCCCTAAACAGTTTTGTTTTAATATTGTGCTTGTTGCTGTATGAGTTGCATTGTTTCTTTCTCTTGCCTGGGGACTACAGATGTAAATGAGCAGTTTTGCTATAATCTGGCACATTTTGTGAAAACGCTAAAATAACGTTATGTAGCAAAGTCGACTTGGAAGAATGAAGCACTTCTGGATAAAAATATATATTAAGTGTATACAACAAAAGGATCTGAACCGGTTACGTAATTAATAACAGTTAAACGGTTGACCATGAAAATCCCTACTTGTCAGAGTTAAAATGTTGGGTACCTCAAGGAAGCATTTTAGGTCTTGTCCTTAACTTTATATGCTTAGGATCCATCATGGTGTCTTAGTTTTAGAGGACTACATGGAAGTTGTCATTTTATACTTGCTACTGCCACCTCAGGTCTTACGTGCAACTGCAATTTCTATATTACTTTTTGAGTGACTGTGCAGGCTTTTAGCAGCAGATGTGGTGAATAAGTCTGGGCTCATTCTACACATTAGGACATTGCTGGAGCAAGTAAAAAACATTTGACTTGTGGCAGTGCAATAGGTCCCTTCTCCCAGTTTGAGAAGGCCATACTTTTGTAATGTTGAGGCTTAATTACTGCAACTCTCTGTATGCTGGTATTAACAAGTCTCAACTCAATTGTATACAGGGAGTTCTAGAATGCAGCAGCCTCCTTCTAACAGGGAAGAAGCATAGGGACTACAATTATGAATTACATTCCCTCCCTGCATTCTTTAGAATTCACTTTAACGTTTGGATGATTATTTTAAAAGCTTGAATGGCTTGGCTCCTCCTTTCTTAGCTGAACTCCTTCAGCTTCACGTCCCAGAGCTCTGCGGTCTGCTGATTAGCTTCTCCTGCTGTTCCCAAGACCAGCCGGAAGACCAGAAGTGACCAGGCCTTTTGTAGAATGGACACATCATCATTGATAAACCAAGGGTCGTAGGGTATTTTGGGTCTTTGATCATCAGACACCCAGTTGGCGGGTGATCAGACCCTGGCCTGTGTCCAAATAGCGCACCACGGATCCCCCCTATGGATCCACAGCCACTGGGAGGACTTTTCTGAGGCTTTTCTCAAGGATGTTCTTGGTGGCTTTTCTCGACTACAGTCCTCTAATGCCAAAGAGTTTGAGCAGCAAAACCCCTGCATCCGATTTCGACTGGTTCAAAGCGTGCTCTCCAGCCGTTGCTGTGGTACTATTTGACCCTTTTTCGCTCATTAACTTTGTCAATCCTTTATTATTGAATCTTTACTAAATCTATCTGGCTTTTGGTACAATATTGTGATTTGACACCTGGGATGAATAGGCTTGATACCAAATTGATAAATGTGGTTTGTCTCCAATGTATCTTTGTTTACATTTGCATTTCTTTGGCATTGGTGGCACAGCGGTTAGTGCTCGTGCTTCTCCTTAAGGAATGCTCCAGCGGCATCGGGTCAGATGACACTGCGCTGGGAGACACAGCAAACCTTCTTGCCACAGCACGAATGGACGTGCCATTTTGGATGAGCATCACTCCCTGAGCAGGATGTAGACAGAGAAATGGTCTGTGGTCACCACCTGCAAAACCATTCCTCTTTTGGAGTGATCTTGCTAATTGCTTCTCATTTCCACCTGTTGTCTGTTTAATTTCCACAACACCAAGTGAAATTAATTCACAATAAGCGTGGCTTCCTAACTGGACAGTCTGATTTCCCAAAAATTTGACTGACTTGGAGTTACATTGTGTTGAGTGAGTGTGCCCTAAGTTTTTGTGAGCAGTGTATTTTCGGCCATTGACTTTAATGGGCTCTGTACAATTACAATGTTGATTTTTGCATTATATGTGCACGGGACGTGCACGACAAGAAGAGGGCATTAGTGCATGTTTGATAGGAGGCGAGCGCTTCACGCTCGTTTTGTACGCTCCACGCACTTTGGGGGAGTGCCTCCGTTTCGCTCCACGCACTCTATACGATTACAAGAGGCCCTTCGCCAGCCCTGATGGCGCTCGGGCCTAATTAATAAAATATGGCTCAGTGGCGCCCCCTCAGACACACAGTTTACATGGAGTCAATGGGGGCCCAGTCGCAAAAAATGTCATTGTACAAAGGTGACACTGGCCAAGGACATAGAACACGTCAGGACATGTAAAAAGTTAAATTATGACCCCACCCTAAACATACCGGGAGTCGGCCATCTTGGCTCAGACCTTCAAAATCGTACCCGTTTGTTTGTTTGTGTGCTTTATTGTCCCTGTAGGGAAATTTGTCCTCTGCATTTGATCCATCCTTTGATGCCATTGGGCAACCCATAAGGAGCAGTGGGCAAAGGCAGTGCCGCACCCGGGGACCCATCTCCATGATGTGGAGCCAGGCTGATGGTCAGAATTTGCTCATGTTTTTAGTCATAGGGGAAACCGGAGTACCCAGAGGAAACCTATGCAGACACAGGGAGACAGTCTTTCCCGCGGGTATTCCCTCACTCGTGATCATGACCCCGAGATTCTTGAACATTCCCACTTGAGGCAAGGGCTCTCCACCAACCTGAAGAGGGGAAGCCACCTTTTTTCCGATGGAAAAAAGCTTATACTTTTATTTAGAAATAAATGTCTTTTATAATTAGTTTGAATGCTCGTCATCTCTTCAACACTAAAACAAATATAAGTTAAGACACATTTTCAACTGTACCAATTAATGAAACACTTGGCTTCGTTTGTAATTTTGTGTATGTTTTTTTTTTTCCCATTGTACTTGCTCTTTGACTGTCCAGCACTTTTGTAAGCTTTGGCTGTTTTAAACATGCTCTATGAATAAAGTTGTTTTGATTAACAGATAGTTAATGGATGCATGGCTAAATGGGCGGTACCTGACACGGAGCACGGTGAAGGAGCCGTCCTTCAAGCCCAGGGCCAGGACGGAGCCATCGGGGTTAAAGGTCACACTGCGCACTCCCTCACTCACATTACAGCGGGCAATCAACCGGTGCTCCACCAAACTCCACAGCCTGAGGGACGGGGCAAGGGGGAGAGTGCACAGGGGCAGGGCGAGGGCAAGGAAAGGCAGCTTTGTATTATGGAACATATTTCATAATGAGCAGCAACACACAAAATACAATAAAAGAAAAAAAATGTTTTAGCTCAATAATTATCATCACTCAGTACATTGATTTACAATTTTTTATCCTATTTTTGTAATACTTTTAAAAGAATACAAAAAGAACAATTTTAGTTAAGTAAATACAGTGGGTTGCATAAGTATGGGCCCCCCTTTAACTTTTTGACATTTTGCCACGCTATGGACCATAAACATAAATATATTTAATTTGAATTTTGTATGTGACCGACACACACTACATGACACACAATCATGAAGTGAAATGAAATTTATACATGATTTAGATTTTTTTTAATAAATACAAATTTGAAAAGTGGGATGTTTCTTTTCTTTTAGTGCAACCAATGACCTTCAGAAGTTTACTGAAGATTTCTGAATCATCACATGTTGACCCAATGACTAAATAGAGTCATTGGTATTGGGGTCACCGAGGTCCAGACCTCGGTAAAATTTTAGCTTTTTTTTTTTTTTTAACACATTGAATCCTTTACTGCGCAAATGAATATTGTAAACACGTGCTTCTGAATACAGGCGGAAGAGCCTTCTAATTCAGACGTAGATGAGCTTGTTCTAATCTGGACCTAAATGTGTCCACTCTAAAACCGAACCTCATTATGATCCGAAGAGCGAGGGGAGAAGGAGCAGCGTTCGCGGGCTCATCAGTGCTCTCCCCGTGGCTTTGTATCTGTCACGTGCAAAGATTGTAATGTCCTGCGTATAAATGACCTTCGCTTTAATGAGAGCTTAAACCAGCGCATTCACATTTGTAGCTACCAGTGGTTTGACAGTGAGGGAGACGCAGAGGGGGCGGGGTCAGAGCGCAGAGTCCAAACCAGTGTCTGATGTTCAGAATGAGCTGGTCACTGGGACCATGCAAAACCCTCAGCTTTACCCATTCACACCCACAACCTCGTTTTCAAAAAAGACTTTCTTATTGCCTATCACTCAGGCGAGCTAAAATGTGTGGGAAAAAATGTGGAAAACCTGCTTCACTGTAATAATGGATATAGATATTAAATCGATATTTTATTTTGTAATAAACTATAAAGCTTCAGTACATGGCTCCAAAATGTTTGGGACCCACACTAAGCTATTTTTTGTGACACAGTCTATCTGGTCCTAACATTTCCCCCTCAATGAAACAGAGAAAGAGATTAAAAGGTTCAAGCAAAGCAAGTTAGTCTTCGGGGTCACAGGGGAGCTGCTGATGCCCCGCCTCAGGTCGACAGCAAAAAAGAGAGAATCACGAAGAAGAAACGGAGAGAGAAAGAGTAGCTGGCATCCACAGCGTCTCACTAAAGGTTCTTTCAAAGTTTGACACACTGGGTTTTGACATTAATCCTAATCCTGTCCAGTCTCATTCAGTCCAGGTCCAGTCCTCAATAGTCCTGGTTTAGTCCTGGTTTAGACCTGGTTTAGTCCTGTAGTCTCAGTCCAGTCCTGTATATAGTCCTGGTATAGTCTGAGTAAAATTCCTAGTTGTGTGTTTTGTTCATAACAATGGCAATAAACCCTACTCTGATTCTGATTTAGTCCTAGTGTCAATCAGTCCAGAATTTTGTTGAAATTTTGTTTGTTGGTTTTGAAATAACTGTAATAAAGCTTTATATTAAAGCTAAATAGCATTCTTTTTTTCTTTTTTTTTATCTGACAGTGAGTGAGCTTGAGAGGTGAGGGTTGATGCTTCTGTTAGAGTAAAGAATTGTGTTAAGTTTTGCTATGGTTTGTTGTTTGACCAAACTGTTCCAAAACTGGGTGGTGCTGTTAGTCAGTAAAGCTGTAATATACAGGAAAATAATAATAATGCATTAGTCTTATATAGCGCTTCTTCAGACACTCCAAGTCGCTTTACAGTTTCGTGCATTATTCATTCACTCTATACTTGGTGGTGATAAGCCACAATTGTAGCCCCAGCTACCCTGGGATAGACTCATGGAAGCGAGGCAACCAGCCTGCGCGATCTGCATGTCCAACCACCATCCACTCACTACCTTCACTCAGGCTTCCTAGTGTTCCCAAACGGTCTCCAAAAGTGCAACAAAAAGCAATTTTTTGAAAACAGTTTAAGAAAGTGTTTTTGATCACTTAAAATACAGGAAATTACATCTGAATCTTTAAAAAATTCCTGGTGGAGGACCCCCAGACCCCCCCACTTAAAGAATTATCCGGACCTCACGTTTTTTTAAATCCTGGATACGGCCCTGAATACAGTCTACCTGTGTGTAATCTAATATCAGTTCAAACACAGCTGCTCTGTGATGGTCTAAAGGGTCTGTTAAGAGACTATTGTGGAGCAGAAGCATCATGAAGTCCAAGAACACAGACAGGTCCGGGATAAAGTTATTGAGAAGTATAAAGCTGGGTTAGGTTATTAAAGATTTCCAAACCTTTGAACATCACTCAAAGTACAGTCAAACACACCATCCAGGAATGGAAAGAGTATGGCATCAGTGCAAACATACCAAGACCCGGCTGTCCTCCTAAACTTAGTGACCGAACAACGACAGCACTGACCACAACTGCTACCAAGAAGCCTATGATGACCCTGGATGAACTGCAGTGAGCTACAGCTCAGGTGGGAAAAACTGTAGACAGAAGAGACTATTATTACTATCGTGCACTGCACAAATCTGGCCTTATAGACCCTTTAATTGTTTGTTAACATTCTGGGCTTAGCTGGAGGCGGGAAACTCGATTCCTATCTATTTCCATTGTAGCTGTTGTCAAAGCAACGATAAACAAATGTTTAACTGTTGTTGGAAATATCAGATAAACCTTATTTTATGGTCTCAAATGTCATTCCTCTTGTTCTTGCACCTTAAGCCACAACAGGACCACATTATTTAGTTGTCGTTTTACACTTATAATCGCTAGTTTTAGTTAAATCTTATTTCTCTTGATCACTTCCTGCCTCCAGCTGATGTCACTGATGTTGTCAGCAGTTAAAGGATCTATAGCAGAGTGGCTTAGAACAAGCCATTTTTTAAAGAACACAAATATGGCCGTTATGACAGAGAGTATTTGTGTTCTTGGACTTCATGATGCTGTCTACTCCACAGTAGTCTCTGAACAGACCCCTGAGACCATCACAGAGCAGCTGTATTTGAACTGACATTAGATTACACACAGGTAGACTGTATTTAGTTATTGGGTCAACATGTGATCATTCAGAAATTATCAGGCAACATCTGAAGGTCATTGGTTGCACGAAAACGAAAGAGGGACCGGTACTTATGCACATTCCACTTTTCAATTTTTTATTTTTAAAAAAAGGTCAAAATCATGAATACATTTCATTTCACTTCACAATTGTTTGTCACTTAGTGTGTGTCTTTCACATAAAAGTTAAATGTATTTATGTTTATGGTCCATAGTGTGGCAAAATGTTGAAAAGTTAAAGGCGGGCCGATACTTATGCAACCCACTGTATTGAGTTTCATGTTAATTGCAACTTGTGTGTTATAAAGGATATGTCACTATGTGCTTTTTGAACATTACTGACATTCCCATTTTTTTTAAGTTGGTTTCAGTGGTCCTCAATATAATCGTTTGTCACAATATTTCCTTGCCTGATTTTTGGATTTTTGGAAACAATTCAATTCAATTCAATTCAATTCAATTCAATTCAATTCAAATGTTAGCTGTGCCCAAACTAATTTCCCAAGACTTCACAAGGACGAGTTTAGAGGCATATTTCACAAGTCTAGAGTCATCTTTCAGGATCACCAGCACAGTAATGCTGGAAACTCACCTGCAAGTTCATTCCTAGTTTGTGAACCTGTTCTCAAACAATGGCAATAAAAACTATTCTGATTCTGATTCTGATGAGATTGTTACACATGTCTTATAACTAGACAGCGTTTTCCCCACAAATGTCTGAGTTTACAACAATTTATACTCAAGGGTGACAAAACTAATTTGGTTCCACTGCTAGAACAAAATCAAGCATAGTGCTCCATATTTTTGCTGCATGGATTTAAATGCAAACTCATCATGTCTATGGTTCTCTGGAATCATTTTTAACATGATATCAATATAACCACAGACTGGTCAGTACCTGAGCGAGCGGTCATCGCTGCCTGTTAGCGCCACCTGCTGTTTGGGGTGAGTGTCCAGGGCCCAGAGCTCACCCTCACTGTGGCCCTGGACCAGGATCACAGGCTGGTCACGCTCTCTGACCTGCACCTCAAAGATTTCCCCGTCCTGAGTCCCAGCGAGAACCCGGTCAGCCCTCCAGCAGACGCTGCGCACAGACAGACCTGAGGGATGGAACAAACCTGAGGCGGTAAAAGGGAATACCAGGGTGTCATCTAGAACTAAGGCTGGGGTTAGGGTTTTTGAGATTTGACATGTACTTTGAACCTGATTGGTGTTGGGTCAGTTATAAATCAGATATAGGTGAGTTCTGGGTAATTCCAGGCCAGAACCTGGGTAGCTGTAGAGCAGTGCCATCGTAGTTCCGAGTCCTGTACCTTGGTAGTGTGGGGCAGTACCTGGGTAGCCGCTGGGCGGTACCTTGGTAGTGTGGGGCAGTACCCAGGTAATGCGGGGCAGTACCTTGATAATGTGGTGCAGTACCTGGGTAGTGTAAGGCAGCACCTTGATAATGTGGTGCAGTACCTGGGTAGTGTAAGGCAGCACCGTGATAATGTGGTGCAGTACCTGGGTAATGCGGGGCAGTACCTTGATAATGTGGTGCAGTACCTGGGTAGTGTAAGGCAGTACCTGGGTAGCCGCTGGGCAGCACCTTGGTAGTGTGGGGCAGTACCTGGGTAGTGTGGGGCAGTACCTTGGTAATGTGAGGCAGTACCTGGGTAGTGTGGGGCAGTACCTGGGTAGCCGCTGGGCAGTACCTTGGTAGTGTGGGGCGGTACCTGGGTGGTGTGGGGCAGTACCTTAGTAATGTGAGGCAGTATCTGGGTAGTGTGGAGCAATGCCAAGGTGTCACCTGGAACTAAGGCTGAGGTTAGGGTCTTTGAGATTTGACCTGTACTTTGAAACTGATTGGTGTCGGGTCAGTTATAAATCAGTTATAGGTGAGTTCTGGGTAATTCCAGGCCAGAACCTGGGTAGCCGTAGAGCAGTACTATTATAGTTCTGAGTCCTGTATCTTGGTAGTGTGGGGCAGTACCTGGGTAGCCGTGTGGGGACTCTTTCAGGTTGATTGTGGTGATGGGGCTAAAGTCCCGGTCCCACAGTCGGACACAACCATCTCTGCCTCCGCTCACAAAGCCGTCTTCAGAGGCCTGTAGGCTGAAGATTCCGGCCTGGACCCAAACGGAGTTACAATTAAGTCTAATACAGTGTTAATTTTGACATATTCTAATTTAGCTTTAGTCTAAAGGCCTATTCATCCTCCACAAGACGCGAGAACTTTGTTCTCGCACCCAGAGCTGCGAGAACAAAATGACATCATTTTGTTCTCGCAGCTCCTGTTCGGCAGGTCTTGCTGACGTATCAGCAGAACTATTTCGGCAAGGCTGCGAGAACTCTGGCTGTGATTGGCTGTATTTTTAGTGGGCGGGGTTATTTTGGCGGAAGTGGGAAGCGAGAATCCTATGTTTACGTTCTAACACCGGTGCGGAAAACAGAGACAAGAAAACGGAGACAAGCTTACCTCCGTGTCACTCGGTAAAACCATGTTGTTTGACATCTGTGTAGCTCAGTACAGGTTTTGTCCATCCAAGAACCTTCACTGAACATGTTGGTGACGTTCCCCGGTGTTTGATGAAAGGGTCTAAGGTTTACAAGCTTGGTATTCCTCTGTCCACGAGCCTGAACCACTTTTTTCTTTATCACTCGCCTCTTTCACGCAGGTAGCGCCAGGCTCTTCTGTTTCCTCTTCGTCCTCGCCCAAAACATCCGTGTGTTTCTCCCCAGGACTTTTTTGCCATGTGCGTGTCCTTGTAATCCTTCAGCGAAGTATTTTACTGCCGTGAGCGGTGCCGCAAAACTAGCCATGTTGTCTCCATTTTCCGCACCGGTGTTAGGACGTAAACAATAGGCGTGTTTAGGATGAGCCAGGGGGACTCCGGCGGCTGCAGCCGCCTGCAGCCGCCGGAGTCCGCCTAGCTCATCTTAAACACACCTATTGGATTATCGCTTCCCGCTTCCGCCAAAATAACCCCGCCCACTAAAAATAAAGCCAATCACAGATAGATTTTAGTCATAGTTTTAATCTCATAAACAACTTTTAATTTAGCTTCAGCCTAATTCTAGTCAGCAAAAATTACTTTGACTGAAATTATGACAAAATTATTTAGTCGATGAAATTATCACTGAATTATCGACAAATCGCTGAAAACAAACATACGCATCTGATTTCACACAAAACTTCATAGGCTTTGTTGTAGGCTTTGTGATTTGATGTCACAGCATTATAAACAGCCTAGTGTAAAATAATTGTACAGCTAAGAATCCTTTTGTGGTAACTACGGTAACGGTCAAAATGCTGAATTATGGACTGGTTTATGTATAATGTTTCTGTAATGGCTGGACCAACAGAAACAGAAACTGTCCTAAGATACAGCATCTGTTCTCTCAGCACATATGAACTAAGGGCACATGACCGTCTCATAAAGGTGTCCTAAAGTGGAGAGAATATTCCTAATGATAAAGGACTTTCAGCTAAACGATGATTGCGTCTCTGTCATTGAGTTTTATCAGCCCCAGCTCTAACTTATATAATCACATGACAGAATAGCATGGTGTCAAAGCCATCTGTTACAGATTAACTGATCTACATGCACAAACAATTATAGATAGGCACATTGGGGATGGTGACTCTCACCATGTGGGTGTTGGGGAAGATTGATGATAGATGGGGACAGCGTGTCTCACCATGTGGGTGTTGGGGACGGTTGGGGACAACGTATCTCACCGTGTGGGCATTGGAGAAAGTCCGGAGTAGTGCCCTGTCTCTCCACACGAGGACGTCTCCACTCAGAGTTCCAGAAAATGTGAGGTCGTCTCTGAGACAAACCGACAACACCGTCTGCTCCGCCAGTTTCCCAAACACACCGGGTTTGAATGCAAGCAAAGTCCCACACAGAGTCCAGAACTGCAGAGAAAAACTGTCAGATGTCCTCCCTGTGAGTCAGAGTAAGTCAAATGCTCTCCTGTCTCACCTTGATGTGCTTGACTCCACAGGTGACCAGGTGGTTGGACTGACGAGGGTTCCAACTGACATCGAAAATCTGAGGAGAAACAAACATGAGACTAAACCAGAACTACATCTTAGCCTAAACTGGACTAAACTGGGACTAAATAAGGGCCAAACCAGCACTGACCCGGTCCGAGTGTCCCGTAGCAGAGGCCAGGGCTTGCCCTCGTCTCCAATCCCAGACGCAGATAGTGTTCTTTGAGTCCAGACCGACAGAGACCAGGCGCTGCAGCAAAGACAAAATTTACCATACCATACCATACCAACTTTATTTATAAAGCACTTTAAAATCTGTACAGTTGGCCAAAGTGCCGCACACAGAAACAGATACAAATATTTACAGTAAAAAAAAAAAAATGAGGTAAAAGTACAACAACAGCAGGCAACATCAATTTGCGTTAAACACCAGAGAAAAAAGGTGCGTTTTTAGGAGAGATTTAAAAACAGGAAGGGACTGGGCCTGTCTAATCTCTAATGGCAGCTGGTTCCACAGCCGCGGGCCGGCAACAGAGAAGGCCCGATCTCCCCGAAGTTTGCGCTTGGTTTTTGGGACAACCAGTTGCAGCTGATCCGCTGACCTGAGAGCACGAGAGGGGGCGTAAGGCTGAATCAGGTCAGACAGATAGGAGGGGGCGAGACCATTCACACTTTTAAAAGTAAAGAGAAGAATTTTGAAATCAACTCTAAATCTGACTGGGAGCCAATGGAGAGAAGCTAAAACCGGTGAGATATGGTCATATTTCCGTATCCCTGTTAAAAGCCGAGCTGCAGCGTTCTGAACGAGCTGCAGTCGAGAGAGCGCCCCCTGGCTCACACCAGCATAAAGGCCGTTACAGTAATCCAACCTGGTCGTTACAAAGGCATGTATTACAGTCTCAAAATGCTGCCTTGATAAAATGGACTTCAATTTCACCAATTTTATCAAGTGGAAAAAACTCTCTTTCAGAATTTGGAAAGACACCTCCAGTTTGTCATTTTTCCACTTTCGCTCGGCCCGCCTGCACTCTCGCCTGGCAGTGCGAGTAGATTAATTTAACCAAGGCTCGTGATTACGTCGCACAGTCTTGCTCTTCACTGGCGCTACTGTCTCCAGTACCCGTTGGCAAACCGAATTAAAGCCGGAGGATAGCGTCTCGACCTCAGTGCATGCAGACTGGTCAAAACAGCCTTCAAAAACGGCAGTGAACCGAGCGGCAGTGGAGGGGTTAATTACCCGGCAAAGGCGCACAGGAGCGCAGCACGATTCGGCTGTTACGCACGGCATATTAAGGTTAAAAATGACAGGCATATGATCAGAAAACACGGCATCAAGGATTTTAAGGTAATCAACAGACAAACCGTGAGCTAGCACTAGATCAAGCGTGTGCCCGCGCTCCTGTGTAGGACCAGAAACACACTGCACAAGATTAAAAGAGTCAATAAGGTTCAAGAAGTCTCTGGCTAGCGTTTTTTTCGGACAACAACCATGGATGTTAAAGTCCCCAACAATTACAATCTTGTCATGTTTCGGCATGATGCAAGCTAGGAACTTGGCAAAGTCAGTAATAAATTCCTTGTTGTATTTAGGAGGTCTATATACAACAGCAATCAAAACAGAGACGGGACGACATATTTCAAAGGTAGACAGTTCGAAACTACGATAACTGGCAGACATCGTTAGCTGCTTGCACTTAAACATGTCGTTATAAACTGTCACAATTCCTCCTCCCCGACCAGTCAACCTCGGGGTGTTGAAATAAGAGCAGTTAGCAGGTAGCAGTTCTGAGAGTGCACTGGACTCACCGACATTCAGCCAGGTTTCTGTCACGCACATAAAATCCAATCGATGGGACGTGAAGATATCCTTGATTGATAAAAGTTTTATTTCCCAAAGAGCGCGCATTCACCACGGCTATTCTGGGAGCAGGGACTGAAGAGTTAGCCACGGTGGGACTAGCCGTCCGGAATACCCGGCTCAGAGACCCCAGGTTGCGATGTTCCACACCCCGCAGCCGGACGCGCGGGGATAGATGAAGACGAGGCAGGAATCCCTCTCCCGAGCCGATCAGAGGAACCAAGCAGGGAGCGATGGGATCGAGGACACGCCACGAAACAAATCGACGATGCACAGCAAGCCTTTTGCGGACTGACGGGGGGCAGCGTTGCAAGCTAGCCTTTAGCTTTACCAGCTGGCCGCTGCGCCTTCCCCGACGCGCACGGCGCCGTCTGCACGAAGGTGGAGCCGGCACCCGGAGCAGGTAAGCAGGGACTCCATGCAAGAGTGGGGGGCGCGAAGTATTTTGCCTATTCCACTCAAAGTTTGCAGTATTATAGGCAGTGTTGGGAACGTTACTTTTAAAAAGTAATTAGTTATAGTTACTCACTACTTGTTCCAAAAAGTAACTGAGTTAGTAACTGAATTACTCTATAATAAAAGTAACTCGTTACCAGGGAAAGTAACTATTTGTGTTGCTATATGTCAAAGAATTTTGTTTTTTTGTTGTTGCTGTTTTCACAAGTCAATTGAAATGGTTAGAACAGACAGGTGTTCAAAGATGTTCAAAGATGTTCATAGTAACTGAATGAACTGAATGGGGGGTGAGTGGGGGAGGCCCCTGTGACTGAGTGGTATTGTATTTGCGCCGCTGTTTTATTAATGTAGGAATATGGCCGTATTCAAAGAGAATGGGGAGGAACAAGAGTAACATGTGCCAACGATCAGGGCAGACTTTACGCACAAGCATGATGTCTCTCCGTGAAACAATCGACAGCAAGTATAAGTTTACATGCCCCAGAAGGTTAGTGGCCTTGCACTGTTCTATGGAGCGGAGAGCGGGGAGAGAGGAAGAAGAAAGGCGCTGAGAGAGAGAGGGAGAAAGACGTGTCTCCACCGCGTCCACTGCGTCTTTGGGTTAAAAATAAGTTCCAACACTACTGATCAATGATCACCAACTTGATTCTCCCCTGCGGCTGCACCGCGCTGTGGGGATGACAAGCCGCGGGTTGGGGACACAAGTAGTTTATGGAGCAGAGAGCGCGATGCAGTACTCTGCACGGACAGTCAGATGTGCGTGTTCTGCTCCGTCAGACTCCGCCCACCCTCTCCACTGCTCTCCCCATGCTGACACCGCGGCGCTTCATTCAGCCCAATTGTAACGTGCCACTTTGTTTACCCAGTAACGATAACGGCGTTGTAACGACGAGGAGAGTAATGAATTAGATTACTCCGTTACTGAAAAAATAACGCCGTTACCTAACGCCGTTCTTTTAAACGGCGTTATTCCAAACACTGATTATAGGCCACAGGGCGCAGATCCAGAAGTGTCTGGCGGTCGTACACCAGAATGTTACATAAAGTAGAGATTACAGTTGACAGAAATAATAGTAGCACAAAAAATCCTGGCAGAGACAGACAGCGGGCCAAACACACTGGCGCCATCTTGTCCACAACCTTTGTGGGAAAACTTCCAGACTGCACCTCTTCCTTCCAGACTGCACCAGCCTGTATTATAGACTTGTTGTGAACCTGGTGGGCGGTACCTGTCGGTTGCATAAATATCGATTGGCACACATTAAGTGACACACCATCGTGAAGTGAAATGAAATTGATACATGATTGAATATTGAATATTGAATATTTTTTATAAATAAAAAACTGAAAAGTGACCCAATGACTAAATAGAGTCTACCTGTGTGTAATCTAATGTCAGTTCAAATACAGCTGCTCTGTGATGGTCTCAGAGGTCTGACTATTGGAGAGCAGACAGCATCATGAAGTCCAAGAACACACCAGACAGGTCCGGGATAAAGTTATTCAAAAGTATAAAGCTGGATTATGTTATAAAAAGATTTCCAAAGCTTTGAGCATCTCTCAAAACACAATTACAGTACAATTAAAATTCACCATCCAGGAATGGAAAGAGTATGACATCAATGCAAACCTACCATACCCGGCTGTCCTCCTAAACTTACTGACCAAACAAGGACAGCACTGACCAGAACTGTTACCAAGAAGCCTATGATGACCCTGGATGAACTGCAGAGAGCTACAGCTCAGGTGGGGGAAACTGTACACAGGACAACTATTAGTCGTACACAGCACAAATCTGGCCTCATGGCAGAGTGGCATTTTTGAAAGAAAAGCATTTGAAGTTGCGTTTTTCTTGCCAAAATGTGGCCTCCATGTGGTTTCTGGCAAACAGCAAATGGGACTTCTTATGGCTTTCTTTTAAAAATGGCTTGTTCTAGCCACTCTGCCATGTCCCCCGATGCTGTCTGCTCCCCAATAGTCTCTAAACAGACCTCTCAGACCACCACAGATCGGTTGTATTTGAACTGACATTATATTCCACACAGGTAGTCTCTATTTAGTCATTAGGTCAACAGGTGATCATTCAGAAATCTTCATTCAACTTCTGAAGGCAATTGTTTACACTAAAAGGAAAGTGGGGGGCCGGTACTTATGTACATCACACTTTTTAGTTTTTTATTTATAAAAAATAAATTCAAAATCATTTATAAATTCCATTTCACTTCACGATTGTGTGTCACTTAGTGTGTGTCTTTCACATAAAATTTAACTTAAATATATTTATGTTTATGGTCCATAGAGTGGCAAAATGTCAAAAAGTTAAGGGGGGGTGATACTTATGTAACCACTGTATGTTTCAACTCTCTGGGAAGGTAGAATGGTCTGAGTGTGATGCACAAACTACTCAACGTCAGGATTGCAGATGGTTCCTCTGACTGTATATTTCTGTATACATATATTGCTGGACCGAGATGTCTGAGGTATTTTCTGGGATCTGCTCGAGCCACTCCTCCAGTTTGGGGGTCACTGCCCCGAGTGCCCCAACAACCTCGGGCACCACTGATGCCTTCACCCTCCAGGTTTTCTCCAGCTCTTCTCTGAGCCCCTGGTATTTCTCTAGTTCCTCTTGTTCCTTTTTCCTGATGTTGGAATCACTTGGTATTGCTACATGTCAATCACAATGACATTCTTCTGCTCTTTGTCCACCACCACAATGTCCGATTGCTTCATTACCATTCTGTCTGTCTGTATCTAAGTCCCAGAGGATCTTGGCTCGGCCATTCTCCACCACAATTGGAGGTGTTTCCAACTTTGACCTTGGGGTTTCCAGCCCATACTCTGCACAGATGTTCCTGTACACTATGCCAGCCACTTGGTTATGGCGCCCCTTACAGTCGTGCTCAAAAGTTTACGTACAAATGTTTTATTTTTTGACTATTTTTCAAAGAATATGAAACACAGTTTTTTCACACAGTTAGTGATTGTGTGGCGCCATTTATGGTGAAACAACTGAGTTTGCTATTTTTAAATCATAATGAAAAAAGATGTACCAAAATGACCTTGATCAGAAGTGTACCCTGTTTTTTTAATACTGTGTATTTCCCCCTCTAACGTCAATGACATTTTGGAGTCTTTTGTGGTAGTTGTGGATGAGGTTCTTTATTTTTTCTGATGGTGAAGTGGCCCATTCTTCCTGGCAAAAAGCCTCCTGTTCTTGTAAATTCCTGGGCAGTGGTTCAATGATATTTAGATCAGGAGATTGAGATGGCCACTAACGGGACCTTCACTTTATGCTGCTGGAGCCACTGACATCAGCAAACCACCTCCATATTTCACAGTATGGTGCACTTTTCATCACAGGCCATCATAGGCCTTGTTGACAACAAAAAAGTGCACCACCTTTTGGAAAGTGTCGATTAGGGGATGACACTGACTCCAGCCGCTCTGGGTAGTACCTGTCCGTCGGCGCTGAAGCTCAGCCCGGACACACCATGGCTGTGCTGCTCCTGGAGGAGGGACACAGTGGCAGCGGAGTAAGAATCCCACACACAGATCCGCGGCTCTGCACCGACCTGCCCTGACGCCACCAGGGAGCGGTCGGGGTGAAGTGCCAGGCTGCGCAGACAAATGGGTACAGTGAGAAGTCAGAGGGGGTCCGTTAAGGATTGGAGGAGGTCTGAAGTCTGTTTTTGAGGTGTTTTAGTCATGTTATGTGTTCGTACATGTAGTTTTTGTCTGAATATTGTGAGATTTATTTATCTATTTTTGTCTTGTTTTTATTTTTGTAAAATGAAGCATTCAGTAACTTCAATAATGGTTAACCTTTAAAAAAATGTGCTTCTCAATAAAAAATATTTGAATCAAGAGGTCAGAGTGGGACGAGGAGAGGGAGCGGTCTGGGTGAAGCGCCAGGCTGTGGAGATAGATGGGCCAATGGGGACGAAGGGGGGCTAAAGGGAAGTCAGAGAGGGAGCAGAAGGGGAGGAACATTGTGCTTGGGATGGGGCTCACCTGATGATATCATCACTGTGCCCATGGTAGAAGCGCTGCGTATGCTCTCGTGGGTTGTAGACCACGCCCACAGCGGCGGTGAAGTAAACAAGCTCTTTAGCTGCGGTGTAGAACAGATTGTTCCGACACTGACTTCCGCGGTACCCGTACACCCACTCAAGGCGCAGGCGCCCTCTGGGGGCCGTCTTATCACACATTCTCACACTGCACTAACCCTAACTGAGTGGCCGAAAGGCTTCTGTGTTATATCTTACAGACTGAGAAGCTGAACAATCCTAGAGTCGGGCCTGACAGAGAGCTCAGCTGAAAGGTTTCTGTGTTAGGTCTCAAACACTGAGCGGGTGAAAGGTTTCTGTACAAACTGAAAAATAGACTAGCTTCACAACAAAAAACTTTTTTTTTTTTCCTACAAAAACCTTTGCAGGAAATGATTTGGTTACAAACACTGTAGAATCAAATCTACATTTTAAAAAAGCTATCTGGACATCTTCAAATATTCTTGGACTGATCAGAGTGAGGATCAAACTCTCCTCTATCAGTTCTTTGGTTTTAAAGCTTTTATAAAATGTAAAAAAAAGCTTTGAACTTTTTTGCTTTAAAATAATGATTAATCTGGTCCTTTTGTGTTGTTTGAAATGCTCCAAACACAAAGAAACAGGTTTGGTTTGTATACAACGCTCTTGAGGTAAATGCGCCGCCTCTGGTCAAATATCTGGGTCACGTGTCGCTTCTAATAAACCTCACACGAATCACGGCAGCGGCGTGACGGTCACAGTCACACAGGAAAATCCGTCCGAATCCAAATATTGAATATCTCCTTGTGCCGCAGGTTTTGTTCAAAGAAAAAACAGAATTGTGCTAAATGTAAATCCTGAAATCCTCCATGTGCAGCGGGAGATTATCCCTGGCCACTGCGTGCTCACAGCCCGGCACAGAGGCGCACACTCCCGCTGTGGTATGGACCCACTCCTGCTGCAGCTCCAGGTCAACACAGAGGCACAGTGGGCGGGGAGAGCTGCTCCCAACCCCCGATCCAAGTCCCGGTCCCAGATCCAGGGTCAGGGTGCAGAGATGCAGACACGAGGGGGTTAATGGGATTTATGGGATCAGCGACAACTACTTCCAGTCAATGCTTCACAATAAACACACTTCCGGCTACCGCTACAATGCATATATATATATATATATATATATATATATTAGAGGTGGGCATAGATTAATTTTTTTAATCTAGATTAATTCTGAAATGAATCTAGATTAATCTAGATTAAAATGGCTCGCTTGAATTCTGCCGAAACCATTCAGAATATGAGTGCTACCCAAATAATGACTAAAAGTAAGTCTTTGAGAACCAGTTTCTCAAGTCAGGTGGTGCGTTAGACCAGGACTTTTATCGATACTCCTTATCGATCCGGTACTTTAATGGTACTCTTATCGGTGCTTTAAAAGAAAAAAGAAAAACGTTAGATAGAGGCTACTGTATATAGGCAATGTAGCCTAGGCCAATATTTTTTTTTTTTTTTTGCGACTTAAATTTTATTTAACTTTCTTTCTTTTACATTATTTTTCTTTTCAGAATGGGTTTCCAAAAAACAAAAGGAGGGGGGGGGAGAAAAGAGTAACACAAATACCATGCACACATACACACCCACACACATTCACAGGCGCGCATCCATAGCCATACCAACATAAAATAATTCCAAAAGTAGTAAATAATCAGAACTAACAATGACAGAAAAATAAAAAATAAAAACAATAATAAATCCATCAAGACAAAAAAAGTAGTCAAGAAATAAATCCATTAATATACATAATAGATAATATAGATAAAGGTTGACAAAAAAAGAGATCATATAAATAAATAAATTAATAATAACCAAAAAAGAATTTAAAAAGCAAACAAAAAACAAACAAAAAACAATATAACAATTACAAATATTTGTAAAAACAAAAGCAAAGAACAAATGTTTTTTCTCAATTATTCCCAGGGGAGGAGTCCAGATACAAATAGGCATTGTTTATCCACAACGTGACAAACAAGAATAGACTAAAAAAAAAATATATATATATATATACATATACACACATATATATATATATATATATATATATATATATATATATATATATATATATATATGTATATATATATATATATACACACATGTAATTGAATTTTGAAAAACAGCGACGAGATCGGCAAAAAGGAACTAAAAAATTAAAAAATAAACAAATACTAAGAAAAAAAAAAAAAAAATTCGGAACACGCACAGTGCAAAAAATAGGGCAAAAGATGCTACAAAAAAGAGTGATCAGAACGCAAGGGGATTAAGAAAATTAAAAAAATTAAAAGAAGAAAAAAAATTAAATATGTTAGGTTAAGATCAATTATGCAGCTTTAAACGAGATCTTACAGTGGCCTGGCTCAAAAAGCTTCCAGACCTGGGCAAAGCTGGACCGGAGAGGATGCCAAAATAGTTTATTCAAGAGACAAACTGTTAATTCCTGTAGTAGTTTAGTTCATTACTGAACGTAGAGTGCAGCTGTAATCTAGTATTTATCTATCAGTTCTTTTCATTTATTTATCTGTCATGGTTCAGTAGTATCACTAAGTCTACTGCCAGCATCGAATATCTGACTAGTCCACGTCAAGTGCCACATTCGGATATTAAACAGCACTCCGCTACTGCTGATGTCCAATGTACACATAATATTTTCTCCATTTGTCCTCATATTCATTCCATTTATCATTTATCCTGTAGAAAAGTTGTTCATATGTAGCCACACGTCCTAATTCGCAAAACCAATCTCTCTTTCTGGGATTTTTCCAATCCCTTAACAAAACCTGTCTACCTATCATTAATGCCGTCTGGATGAATTGTGCGTTTTGGCAGGACTGTACAACGGCCGGATCTCCAAGCACGTAGAGCCTAGGAGAAAACTCAAAGATATCTCCTGTAATTTCCTCAATACAGCCGTGAATTTTATTCCAATAATCCTGAATTTTGGAGCATTGCCACAATGCATGGAGCAGTGTGCCATCTAAGCTTTGGCATTTCCAACAGTTGGGAGTATTTTTAAGGCCAAGCTTATGTAACCGCATTGGTGTCCAGTAATATCGATTCATAATTTTAAATTGTATCAACCTAACCCTCATGTCTCTAGACAGTTTTTTAAAATTTTGACAGATATTTTTCCAGTTCAACTCTGAGAATGTAATCTTTAGGTCCTTCTCCCAAATACTCTTTAAGATGAATGGGAGATTACAATTTTGTGGCTTAACACAAAATTCAATGAGTGTCTCAGTTGTAGGTATTGCCAAAAGCAGTTTGAGGCAGGTGAAACTCCTGCTGTAAGTCTTCAAAAGACTTCAATATGTCGTTTTCAAATAGGTCACCAAAAGTTTTAATTCCACTATTTAACCAGATTTTCCATATAAATGGAGCTTTATTATTACGGAGAGCTGGGTTTTGCCATATGCTTGCTTCTGGGTTTAGGAAAGCATCAATTTTAAACATTTTGGCTATGTTTTTCCATATATCTTGTAAGTGGGTAAAGACTGGGTGGGACTTCAGCTTAGGGGTCAAGCGAGTGGTCATACATGTTAAGGGTTTGAGAGGCATACTTGCTTCACTTTCAATTTCTAACCATGGAGGTGCTCTCTCTGGTGGTAAAGACCAGTGTGCTAAATGTTTAAGATTAAATGCATAATAGTAATATAAAAGTTTTGGAAGGCCCATACCTCCTTGATCTACTGGGACTTGTAGTTTATCCATTCTTAGTCGCGGACGTTTATTTCCCCAAAATAATTTTTTACACAATCCATCAAACATTTTAAAGTATTTCATTGGAGTGTGTAGGGGGAGAGATTGGAAGAGGTAGTTAAATTTTGGTATACAGGTCATTTTTATAACGTTTACTTTTCCCCATAAAGATAAATTAAGTAGTGACCACCTGTCAGCATCCAAAGTATTTTTTTTTATGAGAGGGTCCAAGTTTTTCTCCATAATTTCCTCCAGTTTGGGTGGAAACAGGATTCCCAAGTATTGTATACCTTCCCTAGGCCATTGAAACTGTCCCATTTGGAATAATGTTTTAGGGCAGTATGAAGTGAGGGGCAAAGCCTCAGATTTATTCCAGTTGACTTTATACCCTGATATTTTTGAGAAGGCGTTGATAATATTCAGGAGAATCGGAATAGATGTTATTGGATCAGTGACAAAACATAAAATGTCATCAGCATATAAAATCAATTTATGCGATGTACTACCAATTTTTATTCCTGGGAATTGTGAGTTTTTACAAATAGCCTGTGCCAGGGGCTCCAATGCCAGATTGAACAAGGCTGGGGATAGACTTGATCCTTGTCGCGTTCCTCTGCCTAAACTAAAGAAGGATGATATAATTCCATGTGTCTGTACTGCTGCTACAGGATTTGTATATAAAATTTTTATCCACCTCATGAAGACTTGTCCAAACCCAAACCTATTCAGGACCCGAAACATGTACTGCCACTCAACGCGGTCAAAGGCTTTTTCCGCGTCGAGTGAGATAGCAGTTGTTGGAGAGTTTGATTCTCGTACAGCCCAAATAATATTTATTAGCCTTCTAATATTCTCTGATGAGTTGCGTTTACGAATAAACCCGACTTGGTCCTTATGTATAAGACTGCAAATCACTTTATCCAGTCTGACTGCCAGTAATTTAGAGAGAATCTTACAATCAGTTTGTATAAGGCTGATTGGACGGTAATTTTTGCATTCTGTGGGGGTTTTCCCTGGTTTGAGTATCAATGTAACAATAGCTTGATCCAAAGAGGGTGCTAGCTTCTCCTCATTAAACATTTCCATGTATAGTTCAAGTAAGAATGGCGATAGTTCAGCGGAGTAACATTTAAAGAATTCAGCTGTAAAGCCGTCCGGGCCTGGACTTTTCCCTAGTGGGAGTTCCTGAATTGCTTTTTGTATTTCCTTAAGGGTAATAGGAGAATCCAGAGCCTGTTTTTGTTTTTCATCCAGCTTGGGCAGATCCACATCTAGAAAGGCCTCAATTTCTTCATCAGTTGTGGTACATTCAGAGCTGTATAATTCCTTATAGTATTCTTTAAATCTCTGATTAATTTTTGCGGGCTCTGTTACTAAGCTCATTTCGTTAGTTTGTATTGCTGGAATAAGTTAATTGAATTGTTTTTGTTTGATGTAGTTACTTAATAACTTCCCTGCTTTTTCTCCAGATTCAAAGTAACTTTGTCTTGCCCTGTGTAGCATAAACTCAGTCTTATTTGTTAATATTTCATTATATTCCATTTTAAGTTGGGTTAATTTTTTTAGTCTACCAAGCGACATTGTTTTCTTTAACATGCCTTCTTCTTTTTGGATTGCTTTCTCCAAGTTTGCCATGTGAATGTTATTTTGTTTCTTTTTACGGGAGGCATACTGAATTATAAATCCTCTAAGATAGGCCTTCATGGCATCCCAGGCCATTCTTAAAGAGGGCGCTGTTGGGATGTTGGTTTCTTTATAAAAATTGTATTTCCTCCCTTAGTTTATCCTCAAAATCTTTATCTTGGAGAAGGGAGTTATTAAGTCTCCATCTGTTTGTCCTAGGGTTATTGTACTGTAAGAGCATTTCTAATGATACATTTGCATGGTCAGAAATAATAATATTACCAATGTCACATGAAGATATGGATGGTATCAGTGATTTTGAGATAAAAAGTAGATCAATTCTTGAATAAACATTATGCACACTAGAGAAAAAGGTGTAGTTCCGCTCTCTTGGGTATAAAAGTCTCCATATATCGGCGAGTGCTAGTGTAGAGCATACCTCTTTAACCACTTGGCTAGATTTAGTAATTCGACAATAAGTAGTTCCGCTTCGATCTGCTACATTATCTAAAGTAATATTAAAATCACCCCCAATGATAAGAGGAAAGTCTCCTACATCATTTATCATGTTTTCAGGTTTAATGAAGAAATCTGGATGGTCACCATTAGGTGCATATATATTTATTAACATTAATTCCTGCCCCTGAATTTCTGCTAGTGTAATCAGAATTCTCCCTTCTTCATCTGTAATTTTCTTAATGAGTCTAAATTGGAGGCGTTTATTTACTAATGTAACTACCCCTCGACTATTACTTGACCCTTCGCTAGAAAACGAGTGCCCCCCCAAAAAACAACATAGACGGAGCAACAAAACAAAGAGTCACATGCAGACACACACGCAAACCCACGCATACACACATCCACACACATCCACACACAGGCATACAAAATAGGGGGAATTTTTAGAAGTACCCGATCTATATTTACATCATGTGTCGCACTCCCAGATGCAGCACACATGACTTAATGTTCCCAAAGTCAATGTCCGTAACTCTAACGCCAAGTGGCTTGCCCAGTCTGTTTAAACACCACTTATGTGGACATAAACAGTCTACCAATAACTTTATGTAGCGTGTTTTTAGAACTGTTTTCGAACTGTGCATCACCGTAGATTTACTTGCTCGTTCCGTGGGCACAGGGCAACATGAGTCTCGACATCATAATAATCCATTTGACTACTTGTAGTTGTTGTAGGCAGGTTTACAGCCTCTCGATGAAGTCCATGGCTTTTAGCGGTTCAGAGAAGGTTTGCGGCGGATTACTTCCCTCGTAGATCGCCAGTAGGGCTGGGTACAACACGCTAAACCTTATTCCTCTCTCATGCAGAGCTTTCTTGCAGGGTCGAAAGGCGTCGCGTTTTTCCTGGGTCTCTCGGGAGTAGTCAGGAAAGATCATTATGTGTTTCCCTTCCCAAATGATCTGTTTCTTCTCTCGAGCGGTCCGCAGGATAGTTTGGCAATCCTGGTGTCGCAGGAAGGCGGCTATGATGGTCCTTGGTTTCTCGCTGGTGCCAGCTTTCCGCGCTCAGATCCTGTGCGCCCTTTCTATTTCGACGCCATGGGATGCCACGGCGGTGTTGCCCAGCGCCGTAGTGATGAACCGGTTCAGGAATCCAGCTGTATCATTTTGTTCAGATCCTTCGTCGAAGCCGACGAATCTCAAGTTATTGCGCCTGGATCGGTCTTCCATCAGGGCCAGTTTGTCTCGCAACGTGCGCCATTCTTCTTTAGAAACAGCAGGGTTTTCTTTCTGTTTCGCGAGGGTGTCTTCAATCCCGCTTACCCTCTCCTCAACTTCAGTGATTCTGTTCACGAGGCCGGAAAGTTTCTCTTCCACTGAGGACGTAGTTTTCTTAATTGTCTTCAAATCTTCCATGTCCACAGCCATTTTCTGCAGCATATCAAAGAGGTTTTTATTTGTGACGCTCTCCATTTCTTTTGGTGTTAGATCCGAGTCAGAGCAATCACTCTCCTGATGAGACATACCGGCCAGGTGTTTAGCTGTAGCTCGTGTGGTTCTCGTACTTCGTTGTTCTTTATCCTTTGATGTTTTCTTCGTTTTTTTGGGCATTTCTCAGTTCAAATCTTCTTTAATAGTTGCCTCATCGAAGAAATCCCGGTAAACAATCGCGTTTTAAGGATAAATGAAGGAGAGGCGTTTTTAGCCAGAGGTCTAAGCAGCCATCTTGGTCGTGGCGTCACGTGACTCTAGGCCAATATTTTTTATTAAACTTTTTTATTACACATTTACTCTGCATTTGGACCTAATGTACTCCCAATTTGTGCAAACACTTAATATATGGGAGGTAAAATACAAGTATAGACCAAAATGTAAAGTGTAATATTTTTGAAAATAATCTAGTAAGTAAACGATTAAGTGTCATAGTTTGTTAATCAGGCTGTTGGTAAGATTTGGCTGGAGCTATTGGGACTGAGCCTAAAGGAAAACTGCTGTAAAATAATGACCTGGAGCCACTTTCAGCTTGTGTCTAGTGGGTCAACACGGCCAGCACTGACACGTGTGCACGTTCACGCCACTGTGTGCGTCGTTTGCGGAAAATATCGACTCGAATTGGGTATTTGTGACAGTGCGAGGCTCTGTTCAATATGTAGGCGCTACGTTTCCCTTTTTACAGCGAGTCAGCGGCAGCAGCTCGGGGGTGTTGCAGCGTGTCGTTCCGTGCACACCTGTCTCACCGCGGGCACGGCTGCAGAAGGAGGCACGTAGCGGGGCAGGTCCGACACCGTGCTCTCGTGCGGGGCTTTATTTTAGCGCGGGTGATGCGACCCCGTTAGCCCGACTGTACTCACAGAAGAAGTAAATAAACTCACAGTGGATCAGACGTAGAACTTGCTGCTCTTCGCCTCTTTAGCCGATTCTCACTCGTCTGGTCATAGCGTCCATTTGGCAAAACTTAATCCATAACAAAAGTAGCTACAGCATCCGCGTGGCAGTTGTTTTGGTTTCAGAGGAATCACGTAACAGCGAGGCTGCGTGTGAGATGCATTCATGGACTGTAAGAAGTGTGGGAAACGCGAGTTTTTCACAAATGC
Organism: Gobius niger; assembly: GCF_951799975.1. NCBI lineage: Eukaryota > Metazoa > Chordata > Actinopteri > Gobiiformes > Gobiidae > Gobius > Gobius niger. The sequence continues at coordinate 7,574,895 of NC_136854.1, forward strand.
GCGGAAAAACCATAGACTGTAGAAAAAAACGGACAAATAATTTGCAGTCTGATACACTTTGCTTGCGCCAGAGGCCTCAGGCCGGAATACTTTAAGCCCTGAATATAATATCACGGTGAAAGTCATCATAGCTTGCAGTATAGACCCAGCTCCCAACCCAGCTTTGAGAATAGATTAACGGCGATATTTTTTTTATCGCCCGATAAGAGTCTCGCGTTAACGCAGCACGTTAACGCCAATAACGGCCCACCACTAATATATATATATATATATATATATATATATATATATATATATATATATATATATATATATATATATATGTATATATATATATGAAAAAAAAACTAACTCTTCCTCACCCTCCGCGGGCGGTCTCTCTTTTTCCTCCTGCTCGGGTCCTCTACCAGAGGCCTGGGAGCTTGAGGGTTCTGCGCAGTATCTTTGCTGTTCCTAGAACTGCACTTTTCTGGACCGAGATGTCTGATGTGTTTCCTGGGATCTGCTGGAGCCACTCCTCCAGTTTGGGGGTCACTGCCCCGAGTGCCCCAACGACCACGGGCACCACTGATGCCTTCACCCTCCAGGTTTTCTCCAGCTCTTCTCTGAGCCCCTGGTATTTCTCTAGTTTCTCGTGTTCCTTTTTCCTGATGTTGAAGTCGCTTGGTATTGCTATGTCGACCACAATGGCTTTCCTCTGCTCTTTGTCCACCACCACAATGTCCGGTTGGTTCGCCATTACCATTTTGTCCGTCTGTATCTGGAAGTCCCACAGGATCTTGGCTCGGTCATTCTCGACCACCTTTGGAGGTGTTTCCCACTTTGACCTTGGGGTTTCCAGCCCATACTCTGCACAGATGTTCCTGTACACTATACCAGCCACTTGGTTATGGCGCTCCATGTAAGCTTTCCCTGCCAGCATCTTACACCCTGCAGTTATGTGCTGGATCGTCTCATTGGCCTCTTTGCACAGTCTACACCTGGGGTCTTGTCTGGTGTGGTAGATCTGGGCCTCTATTGCTCTGGTGCTCAAGGCCTGCTCCTGTGCAGCCATGATGAGTGCCTCTGTGCTGTCCTTTAGTCCGGCTCTGTCTAGCCATTGGTAGGATTTCTGTATATTCGCCACTTCAGTTATGTTTCGGTGGTACATGCCGTGTAGGGGCTTGTCCTCCCATGACGGGACATCCAGCACCTCATCTTCTGTTCCCCATTGTCTGAGACATTCACTGAGCACGTCATCTGTCGGAGCCTTGTCCTTGATGTACTTATGGATCTTGGATGTTTCATCCTGGATAGTGGCTCTCACACTCACTAGTCCTCGGCGTCCTTCCTTACGGCTAGCGTACAGTCTCAGGGTGCTGGATTTGGGGTGGAACCCTCCGTGCATGGTTAGGAGCTTTCGCGTCTTAACATCTGTGGTCTGTATCTCATCCTTTGGCCAGCTTATTATTCCTGCAGGGTATCTGATTACTGGTAGGGCGTAGCTGTTTATTGCCCGGGACTTGTTCTTGCCATTGAGCTGGCTTCTTAGGACCTGCCTTACTCGTTGGAGGTATTTGGCCGTAGCCGCTTTCCTTGTCACCTCTTCGAGGTTGCCATTTGCTTGTGGGATTCCGAGGTACTTGTAACTGTCCTCAATGTCTGCTATTGTTCCTTCTGGGAGTGAGACCCCTTCTGTGTGGACTACCTTCCCTCTCTTAGTCACCATCCGACCACACTTCTCTAGTCCGAATGACATCCCAATGTCTGCACTGTATATCCGGGTGGTATGGATCAGTGAGTCGATGTCTCGCTCATTCTTAGCATACAGCTTGATGTCATCCATGTAGAGGAGGTGACTGATGGTGGCCCCGTTCCTGAGTCGGTATCCATAGCCAGTCTTGTTGATTATTTGGCTGAGGGGGTTCAGACCTATGCAGAACAGCAGTGGGGACAGGGCGTCTCCTTGGAATATGCCACATTTGATGGAGACTTGTGCAAGTGGCTTGCCATTGGCTTCAAGGGTGGTTTTCCACAACCTCATCGAGTTTGCAATGAAGGCTCTTAGAGTCCTGTTGATGTTGTATAGCTCCAGGCATTCAATGATCCAAGTATGTGGCATTGAGTCGTAGGCTTTCTTGTAATCAATCCAGGCAGTGCTCAGGTTAGTGTGTCGGGTTCTGCAGTCTCGAGCGACTGTTCTGTCTACCAGGAGCTGGTGTTTGGCACCTCTGGTATCTTTACCGATTCCCTTCTGAGCTGTGCTCATGTATTGATCCATGTGCTTACTTATCTTAGCCGCTATGGTGCCGGACATGAGCTTCCACGTTGTGGAGAGGCAGGTTATTGGCCGATAGTTGGATGGGACTGTACCCTTTGAGGGATCCTTCAGGATCAGGATTGTGCGCCCTTCGGTTAACCATTCAGGGTGATTCCCATCCCTCAGCAGCTGGTTCATTTGCGCTGCCAAGCGCTCATGGAGAGCCGTGAGTTTCTTAAGCCAGTAGGCGTGTATCATGTCAGGGCCTGGTGCTGTCCAATTTTTCATACCTGAGGCTCTTTCTTGGACGTCTGCCACTGTGATGGCAGATATATATATATATATATATATATATATATATATATATATATATATATATATATATATATATAAGCTATGACAACCTCAAAGAGGTGATAAGGAAAGCAAATGCCCCAAATGAGTAAGGCAGGTCCTAAGAAGCCAGCTCAATGAAAAGAACAAAAAACATTCATCGGGCATTCATCGAAGCGACCCTAGCTTTTTGCCTGGTCGCCTGGTACGGGAGCTCTTCTGTTACAAACAAAAACGCCTTGAATCAGCTCGTCAAGTGGTCAAGTAAAGTCATTGGCCAGCCTCAGACCAGTTTGGACTTTCTGCATGATAGACAGTTAGAGAGGATGGCACAAAGCATCGCAAAAGACACAGAGCATCCTTTGCACTCAGAGTTTCGATTGCTTCCGTCTGGGCGTTGGTTTTTGATGCCAATGACCCACACAAACCGTTTTAAGAAAAGCTTTGTTCCCGCTGCCCTTTCCTTTATGAACAAGTCGGGATCAAATTGCCCCTGACACGGGTTTTTTATCTTTGTTACTGTCAAGTGGCTTAAATTTCAGTTGTTTTTGTACCAAAGGCACATCCTGTTAGTATGTGGAGCACTTACAAGTTTTATATTTTATATGTGTGATGTTTTATCTTTGTATAATGTGTTTTAATGTGTCGACTAGTTCTCAGAATTGCAAAACGAATTTACCCACGGGTACAAATAAATTAACCTAACCTAACCTAACCTCCTCAATGTCCTCCCCCTGGATGTTCAGCGGTGTGTGCCGTAGTGGCTTCCTCGTGAAGTCGATCACCATCTCCTTCGTCTTACTGATGTTCAAGCACAGGTGGTTGCGCTCACACCAGTCCACAAAGTCTATGATGACTGACCGGTACTCCAGGTCGTTCCCCTTAGACACACAGCCCACGATGGCGGAGTAGTCGGAGAACTTCTGGAGATGACAGCTGTCCGTGTTCTATGTGAAGTCTGATGTGTGTGTAGATGGTAAAGACAAAAACCGTGAGAGGACGGTGCTCTGAGGGGCCCCGTGTAGCATATTTTTCCAATATGCTACATTAAGTCTTAGTTGCTTCTCTTATTTATCTAGTTTTATTTAATTTGGTTTGAGACCATTGAGCACCTGGGGCAGGGGTCTGCAACCCACAACATCAAATGAGCCATTTCGGACCATTTCAAACCAAACAAATGTCTGAAAGAGCCGCATTAGTTTTAATGCACAACCGACCGAACAAACTGATTTATATTATTGTTGATAATTAAAAAAATACAGATTCAGATAGCCTCCCCGGTAAGGTCTACTCCAGGGTGCTGGAGAGGAGGATCCGGCCGATAGTTGAACCTCGGATCCAGGAGGAACAATGCGGTTTTCGTCCTGGTCGTGGCACACTGGACCAGCTCTATACCCTCCATCGGGTGCTTGAGGGTTCGTGGGAGTTCGCCCAACCAGTCCACATGTGTTTTGTGGATCTGGAGAAGGCGTTCGACCGTGTCCCTCGTGGTGCCCTGTGGGGGGTGCTCCGGGAGTATGGGGTCCGGGGCCCTCTGCTAAGGGCTGTCCGTTCCCTGTATGACCGCAGCAGGAGCTTGGTTCGCATTGCCGGTAGTAAGTCAGACCTGTTCCCGGTGCGTGTTGGCCTCCGCCAGGGCTGCCCTTTGTCACCGGTTCTGTTCATTACCTTTATGGACAGAATTTCTAGGCGCAGCCAGGGGCCGGAGGGTGTCCGGTTTGGGAGCCTCGGGATCTCATCTCTGATGTTTGCGTTGTTCTGATGGCTCCAACGAACCAGGACCTTCAGCACGCTCTGGGGCGGTTTGCAGCCGAGTGTGTAGCGGCCGGGATGAGGATCAGCACCTCCAAATCTGAGGCCATGGTTCTCCACCGGAAAAAGGTGGCTTCCCCTCTTCAGGTTGGTGGGGAGTCCTTACCTCAAGTGGAGGAGTTCAAGTATCTCGGGGTCTTGTTCACGAGTGAGGGACGGATGGAGCGTGAGATCGACAGACGGATCGGTGCGGCGTCAGCAGTGATGCGGTCGCTGTATCGGTCTGTCGTGGTGAAGAGGGAGCTGAGCCGGGGGGCAAAGCTCTCGATTTACCGATCGATCTACGTTCCCACCCTCACCTATGGTCATGAGATTTGGGTCGTGACCGAAAGGACAAGATCGCGAATACAAGCGGCCGAAATGAGTTTCCTTCGCAGGGTGGCTGGGCGCACCCTCCGAGATCGGGTGAGGAGCTCAGTTACCCGGGAGGAGCTCGGAGTAGAGTCGCTGCTCCTCCACGTCGAAAGGAGCCAGCTGAGGTGGCTCGGGCATCTGTTCCGGATGCCTCCTGGTCGCCTCCCGCGGGAGGTGTTCCAGGCATGTCCTAGTGGGACAAGGCCTCGTGGAAGGCCCAGGACACGGTGGTGGGACTATGTCTCCGAGCTGGCCTGGTGTCGCCTCGGGGTCCCCCCAGAACAGCTGGAGGAGGTGTGTGTGGATCGGGAAGTTTGGGCATCTCTGCTGAGACTGCTGCCCCCGCGACCCGGCCCCGGATAAAGCGGAAGAAAATGGATGGATGGATGGATGGACAGATTCATTCAAAATATTGATTAAAATGATTAATGATGTTTTATTTGCTTATTTGTTGATTTTTTTTCATCAATTATCATGTTAATATTGGTAATTTCTCTTATTTATACGTTCTTTATCGTTTCTCTTATCAATTCATTAAAAATAGGCAATAAATTGTAATATGTGCTCCTTGTGTGTTTTTTTTTTAATTTACACAGAAAATAAAGTAAATTTACCTATTTTGACATAAATGTCCTCAAAGCATCTTTATAAAGGCTAATGTAAAATGGTTATTAAATTAACGGGATTTAAAGCTATTTCTGTGGGACAGACACTCTATTTTTATGAACGAGGGTGAAGGATATTCTCGTCAGCGTCGTAGTTTCTGATTGATACGAGCGAGCAATCTTTCAGCACGTGCACTTTGTTTTGGTTCTTAATAAAGTAGCAGCTGCACATTAGCGTATATAAAGAGGACAGATTCAGACTCTTTACAACGTGTCGCGCGGATCCTAAAACAGCGCAGACGTTTAGGATGAAGTGGTGCGTGTATCTGCAGGCGTGTATCTGCAGGCGTGTATCTGCAGCGGCTCCGCGCCTGCAGGTTTATCGTGTAAAAAGGCTGCGGCGCAAAGCGACGTCGTTAATGAAGGAGTCACATGGTTCCGATGGATTACTCATCAGAACCGGTTCTCCTTGTAGACATACTCGTTGCTGCTCCAGTGGGACAAAGAGCCACTACAAGAGGCTGAAGAGCCACATGCGGCTCGGGGTCGCGGGTTGCCGACCCCCAACCTAGGGGGATTTAGTGCAGGGTGTCCAGTAGAGCAGGACAGAGCAGCAGAGGCCTTATCTTGCAAATTCTTGGAAATAAAAGAATACTTATTTTTGGACATTGGACTATAACCACAAAACCACGGTGCATATTAGGCATTATTTGAGTTGTGTTGTCCTCAATTTGGTTTTGTCTGAGTTATAAAGATGACATAATAAATAAAAGTAAAATAATAAATAATTTTCTCATGGCTTTCTTACAGTCCCGATAAAAAAAAGACCAGTTTAAACATGTCAAATATTTACATTTTGCATGGTTGGATCTTAACACTTAACACCCCCTGTAGAACTTAAAGCTGCCCTAAGTGATTTCTTTTTGAATTTGTTTTGTCAGTACTAAAATCAGGCTTTTGCCATAGTTACCATTCGTTTTAATATAGTATGTTATTTGCATAGATAGAATCAAACGCAAATAAGATAAGATAAGATAATCCTTTATTGATCTCACAAAGGAGAGGGTTATATGTGTTTTTCGTGCTTGACATCGCCGTGTTTGGCCCGCGACTCACAGGCACTTTTTCATTTTGGCCCTCGGAGAGCAAAAGTTTGGGCAACCCTGGTATAGAGTATATAGTTGTCCCATGTACAGATTCCCCCAGCTCAGCGGCAGTACTTCGCAGCTCCGGAGTTATCTTGGTGCACTTGGTTGCATTTCTTACCAGTGCTCTCCTTGTTCGGTCTGTTAGTTTAGGTGGACGGCCGTGTCTTGGTAAGTTGGCAGTGGTGCTTTACTCTTTCCATTGATGGATTGAACAGTGCTCCGTGAGATGTTCAAATCTTGGGAAACCTTTGTATAACTAAACGCTGCTTTAAATTTCTCCACAGCTTTATCCCTGACCTCTCTGGTGCTACTTGGCCTTCATGATGTTTAGTGACGAATACACTCTGACCACAGCTCTGAGGCCCCCACAGAACAGCTGTAATTATACTGAGAGTAGATTACACACAGGTGGCCTCTCTTTAGGGCAAGGTGTGAACATTCTGCAGTCATTAGGAATGTTGTAAAGGCCATGTAAATGTGCTAAACGCGAGTCTCTGAGTTTTCACAGAACTATGCCCCCTTTGGCGAAAAGCGGAACTGCACTCAGAGTTGTGCACGCTCATGGACCAGACGCATCCTTGCACAAGCACGAGCTGATCAGAACCAAAGGAGCGTCAGTCGTGATTGCACAAATCTTTTGTTGAGAGTGGTAATGTCTTCAGAGGTAAGAAAGTTATAAATCTGCAAGTTATTTTGAATTATGTGAAAGGATTTTGCATTTCAGTAAACAACATTGATGTTTGAGAGGAAAAACGGGGGAGGAGAAAGGTTAAAAAAAAAAATCCCATTTCTACCCGTTTTGTGTGTTCACTGATGATTGGATTATAATGGTAATGCGTTCACGAATAATATAAGTCATTACTTGGTATAAGCTAAAAAATAATAATCTGTGATTGACACACCAAATACCTTATTACAATGCCACTATAACGTTGCCATTTTAGCTAAAACAGCCTGATCCTCCAAAGATTTGTGGGGGTTTAGCCTGTTTTATCGATCTGCTTAGTAGCATATTCCAATAGCAATATATCCTTATTAGACAGTGATTTGACATACATTTTCTGTGAAATGTGCTAATACTTTTCAACTACTGTACCAGGGCAGGGTATGTAGCGGCCACAAGTCACTAGTTTGTACATTTAGAAGAGAAAAAAAGGCTCCCTATACACATAACATGGAATTAATTCACACAGTACAAGATCATATTTGCTGGGAAATAGAAAGTGCATGGGCTGGTTGTTATGCAGTTCAGAAGCAAATTTGATGTAGACGAATACAGTTATTTGCTTTGGAAAAAGTCAGCCTGCTGTACAATATGACGGAAGTAAAATAAGTACTACTTCATTGTATTTCTTTCCTGCGATGTGTAGAATACAGCATGTATATTATTGCAATAACAAAATATTTTTTCCCTTTAGAATTCCAGCTCGGGTCATTTTGATGTTCTTGTGGAGAGAAGTGGCAGCAGTGGAAGGGAGAGACCAAGGGGGGAGGCAGAAGTACTAGTTGCAGGTGCAGTCATGAGCAAGATTGATCATTGAGGACAGAAAATTATCCTGACAATTTTGGCATTTATGTTGGTTGTAAAGAAGCACCGTTCAGGCAATAAACAAGTTGTGAGCACATGACAAAATATGTCTACGAATTAGGGAAGAAAAGACTTCATTGTAAATATTTTGTTCCATGTTTGTAAAAATAAATACACTGCTCACAAAAACTTAGGGCACACTCAAAAAACACATCCTAGATGTCAATCAATTCGATTTTTCGGATTAAAATCTTTATTCATAATGTAGGGCAATGTGTTGAGAACAAAATAACATAAGAATGATGAATGGAAATCAAATACTCAGCCCCTGGAGGTCTGGATCCAAAATTATACTCAAAATCAAAGTGACAAATCAGGTCACTGGTTGATCCAAATTCTGTAGAAATTCCTCAAAACGACTCTGTATCATCCTCAGTAGTGTGTGTGGCCTCCACGTGCCTGAATGCACTCCCTACAACGCCTGGGCATGCTCCTGATGAGACCACGGATGTCCTCCTGAGGGATCTCCTCCCAGACCTGGATTAGAGCATCAGTCAGCTCCTGGACAGTCTGTGGTGCGACGTGGCGTTGATGGATGGACCGAGACATGATGTCCCAGATGTGCTCTATTGGATTTAAGTCTGGGGAACGGGCAGGCCAGTCCATAACATCAATAACTTCATCATGCAGGAACTGCTGACACACTCTTGCCACATGTGGCCTGGCATTATCAGGCATCAGAAGGAACCCAGGGCCCACAGCACCAGCATATGGTCTTACAATAGGTCTGAGGATCTCATCCCGGTACCCAATGCCAGTCAGGGAACCTCTGGCTAGCACATGGAGGGCTGTGCGGCCCTCCAATGAAATGCCTCCCCAGACCATCACTGACCCACCACCAAACCGGTCATGCTGGATGATGTTGCATCAGCAGAACTCCAGGGCGTCTCCAGACTCTGTCACATGTGCTCAGGGTGAACCTGCTCTCATCCGTGAAGAGCACAGGGCACCATTGGCCAATCTGCCAATCGCTGTGTTCTCGGGCAAATGCCAATCGGGCTGCACGGTGTTGGGCAGTAAACACCTGCCCATTGCCCTCATACCACCCTCATGGAGTCGGTTTCTGACCATTTGAGTACCAACATGCACATTTGTGGCCCTCTGGAGGTCATTTTGTAGGGCTCGGGCAGTGCTTCTCCTGTTTCTCCGTGCACAAATGAGCAGATAGCGGTCCTGCTGCTGGGTTGTTGACCTCGGTCGCCCCCCCCCAGGTCTCCTGGTGTACTGGCCTGTCTCCTGGTATCTCCTCCATGCTCTGGACACTGCGCTGGGAGACACAGCAAACCTTTTTGCCACAGCACGAATGGACGTGCCATTTTGGATGAGCATCACTCCCTGAGCAACTTCTGTGGGTTGTAGATGCCTCCTCATGATACCTCTAGTGATGAGAACACTGGACAAATGCAAAAGTGTTCCAAAAATACGGCACAAAGGATTAAGACAGGGAAATGGTCTGTGGTCACCACCTGCAAAACCATTCCTCTTTTGGAGTGATCTTGCTAATTGCCTCTCATTTTCACCTGTTGTCTGTTTAATTTCCACAACACCAAGTGAAATTGATTCACAATAAGCGTGGCTTCCTAACTGGACAGTCTGATATCCCAGAAATGTGACTTACTTGGAGTTACATTGTGTTTTTTGAGTGTGCCCTAAGTTTTTGTGAGCAGTGTATATATGCACTGTTTATGTTTCACTTGAAGCTTGTTCAGGGAGCTGATGGCATCTAGAAAAACAAAACATGTTTTTTTGCAATTAGAACAAACATGTTTTTAATGGAACAGATAACAGACATACATTGTAAAACAATGAAAAACTGACACACCTTCCCTCTGTGGACACGTGACTGCACCAGATCAGCTGTAGGAGGGGGCACAATGCCAGACAGGGGTTCCAGAAACCGAGGGTCATATGTTCTGAAGCTTCGTTTTCTTGGGGGAGTCCTGCAGACTGAAGTCGTATTCGTAGAATTTTTGTTTGCAGGTCAGGGATGGAACTGTAGTCTTTTGCCCGGTCTGTGACTTCTTGCAGTACAGTCGTTTTTACATGAACAAATTATGTGACATAAGTTCTCAAAACATGCATTATATAGGGAAGTCATAAAGCGATCACTTACGACACATGGCCTTTGTTGTTGACATGCACTGGTCGGTGGTTATGTTGGTCATGGTCAAACGCCGCAAGAGCTGTCCCGGCTTCATAGGCTTCATATGAAGAGGCAGATCCAGGCTGTAGGACCTCTCTTTCCTTACTATTATCACCTAAAGACCCATGGACTCCACCATGTCAGTGGAGTACACCTCACCACACACCCTAAAATACAGAAATGAACCTCTATAATGTAATAGTAGAAGCAACATTGACATCTATTACTACAGTACTTTACTTTACGTACATTTTGAATGATCATACTCACCAAAAACTCATCTGTTGCGTGCATGTTGACAAGCAATACAATTACAATATATTTTATAAGTATAAGTATTGTTTTTTGTTGTGACATCGCCCAGGCCTGTTGAACAAGTTCAAATTTGAAATTCATGTTTCATTACTACATGTCACTCTCACATGAAAACCATGTCACATGTTACAGCACAAAGTCTCTTAGTGAGATGCTTTGCAGCATGCCAGACGTCGAGGTAATGGGAAACGCCCCTCTCGTTGATTCTCTCCTTGTCATAAAACACAAACACTACATTAGAAAATGCCCATCACTATCACAAATACAAAAAATATTCTGATTTACAAATGAAAAGAAAAAAGGCCAGAGACAAAGCACATAAACCACTGAATTACCTGGGGAGTCCATTTGTCCGTCAGCTAAAATAGAAATGCATATAAATGTCAGTTTTTAGAGAATTTGCAAATATCTGCAGTTTATAACTTACCAAGGCCAACAACACTGTTTTTAGTCTGTAATCGGTTGATAATGACAGCCCTCTTCTCTGTCCAAAACTCCCTTACAGCTGGTACGCAGTAGAAATGCTGTATCCCATAATAGAAGATGCCATCATTCTCATGTTTATTATTTGAAGAGGTTTTGGCTGGCTGTTCCACATCCACATCTTTTGTCAGCGTGGGCAAACTATGCAGATGAAGAATAAGTGTTACAAATGCACCTACATTATATTCCATTTCATCCTGTTCATGACTTTTTAAAAAACACTACAGACATTTAGTACTCACCAACTCTACTATAACTGCAGTCCATGACGGCTTCCTCAAGCCCAATGATGGGAAGTTCATCCAAATGATTCTGCATTGAACCACCAGGGCAGTGTAACAAAAACATACACATTTTATTCACACCTTTACAAGGAAAAGACAGTAGGAATTGCATTACAACAAAACATACCACAAAGACACAGAGGAAACATAATCAGAGACATATGTGTCTGTGGCCAGTTCTCGCTCAAACTCTATCCTGTGCAGAAGAAAACATACAATATCTTAGCTAATAATATTGAAAAAAATGCACATCAATAAATGATTGACCCCAAACGAAGCAAAGATTGGAAGAGATTATCATTATTACGGTATTATTATTTATTTATTTGTTTATTTATTAGCAATTTACACACCATCTAAACCAGGCCCAACTCAGGACAACACCAGGTCTGAACTAGGTCTAGACATAAACCCAGTATAAAGTAGGACTAAACAATGACGAACATTCATATGGGGTGCATGCGCTCTTCACAAATAATTTATTAGAATCGAGTACACAGTAACAGCCACGTTAGCCTATCAAGTAACTTTTTTGTACCACATTCCCGGGAACAATTTACTGATTTTCCCCAGAAAGAAAACATAAGACAAAGTTGAGTCGTAAGACTGGTGTGTTGGTCAAGGACTTGAGCACCGTTTAGCATTTAGCGATCATTTTGAAGATGTGAGCAAAACATAAAAGGCTCCCGGTAAAACAAACACAAAAACATAGTCTTCAAAGAAGCAATTCAAGTCGTCTTCTGTACTCAGTGGCTGAAGTCTCTAACGTTTCGCCTCTCATCTAAAAGGCTTCGTCAGTGCTCGCAGCCTAGATAAAGACCAAAAGGGAGGAGTTGGGGAAGGCCTGGCTCCTCCCCAGAAACTATCTGTGAGTAAACGCCTTTGAAGTAGAGTGTCTCTAACGACCTGCTCACTCCAGAGTATCGGTGACCTCTTCAAAGCTGTTCACTGCCAATTACCTGCCTATTGCTCTGTTGATGGCTGATGTGCCGTCTCATTGGACTGGCAGAAACCGGCTGTCGGCGAAGGAGATTGGAGTAAAGTGGAGAAAGATTAAATCTGAGTCCCCCATTCCGGTTCATGGAGGGATTTTCTTTCTTGACAAAAATAGCTTCTTTTACTCCTCGTTCAAACCAACGTCCTTCTTTTGCTAAGATTTTGACCTCTCCGTCCTCAAAGGAGTGGTTGGAGGCTTTGAGGTGGAGAAGCACAGCCGACTGGGGGCCGCTAGTGCTTTCTCTTCGGTGTTGATAAAGTCTCTTCTGTAATACTTGTTTTGTTTCTCCAATATAATGTTCTTTGCACTCTTCTTCCTTGCACCTAATAGAGTAAACCAAATTGCTTTGTTTTTGGCTTGCTGTTTTGTCTTCGGGATGAACTAGTTTTTGTCTCAGTGCATTCACAGGTTTGTGGTACACTGGAATCCTGTGCTGTCTAATGATTCTCTGAAGCTTCTATGAAACCCCAGCTACATACGGCACATACATACTGCTGCCCCCTGCCTGTGACATGGTGAAACATCTAAGCCATGACGCGCTGCCTGATGTGTATCTGCAGCAGCTGGAGTCGGCGTACGGCACTGTCCAGGACGGAGAAGAACTTTACGCCGAGTTCATGGACACTTACCAAAATCATGGAGAGAAGCCGTCTGAGTACCTGCAGAGACTCCAGGTGGCACTGCAACATGCTGTGAGGAGAGGCGGAGTATCCGAGAGGGATATGGACAAACGCTTATTGGCTCAATTTTGCCGAGGATGTTGGAACAATGGACTAATTTCAGAACTCCAGCTTAAACAAAGGAAATCAAGTCCCCCGTCTTTTGCTGAACTTTTATAATTTCTACGAACAGAGGAGGATAGAGAAGCAGCAAAGGAGCAAAGAATGAAGCAGCACTTGGGAGCAACTAAACACAAAGTAACTATGCATGCTCAACTTGTTAACAGCGCGGATGATGAAACAAATTTGTGTACAGATGACCGCCATTCAACAACAGCTTGCCGCTCTCAACACCGGGCAGACCAGTGGACATCAGGCCACAGCTTTATATTCTGCCTCAAAGCAGTTTGAAACCGGAAAGACAGGAAGAAATGCCAAACCAGCTTCTTCCACTCCGAAACCTGGTTATTGCTTCCGCTGTGGGGAGGACGGTCATATTAAGCCTCAATGTGACTCTGAGCCAAACCCAGCGCTGGTCAGCGCCAAGCGAAAGCAGTTTCAAGACAAGCAGCAGAAGGAGCAGGGAAAAAATCCATCTGGAAAGAAGCATTTAAACTAAAGTAAACTAAACTTCCTGGTGTGGGACACCCAGGGGCTGAGCAGGACCAACTTTGTCCCGCCAGGAGTAAGCTTCCTGTGACCTGTTCTGAGCTGCTGTCCACATCAAGGAGGGTGCCAAAAGGACTTATAGGATCCAGATGTACGGCTGATGTCAAAGTCGCTGGTCAACAAGGGTCCTGTCTTCTGGATACCGGGTCCCAAGTTACGACCATTCCGGTTTCCTTCTACAACGAGCATCTCTCCGATCAACCAGTTCAATCCCTGCTCGAGCTATTCCACGTCGAAGGAGCAGCAGGCCAAAATGTTCCATATCTTGGCTACATCGAAACCACAATGACTTTTCCCAAAGACTTTGTTGGAAGTATCATTACTGTTCCAACTCTTGCACTCATTGTTCCTGATGTCAGACCAGGGTTTCCCACCTCAATCCTGATTGGCATGAACACTCTCGAAACGCTCTACGATCATTTTTCCTTCCGACCAAATGCATCCGGATACCGAACTGTACTACAAACTCTCCAAGTGACCTACCAACAAAGCTGCAGTCACCATCTTGGAGTTGTAACGCTGCTCAGTAAATCCGCTGTGCTTGTTCCTGCTGGCCACACCATGCTGCTGAAGGGCTCCACTAAAATCTCTGCTCCAGCAAGTCAGTATGCTGTCGTCAAACATCCGGATTCAGGCCTGCCGAGTGGTCTGTGCGTTAGCAGCTGTCTTGCCGGTGTTATCAGAGAATCCGAGTCACCATTCTCGTTGCCTATAGTTGTTGTCAAAGAGAAAAATAGAGATATTCGACTATGTATTGACTATCGCAAGCTCAATTTACAGACTGTAAAAGACGCATATGCATTGCCAAACTTGGAGGAATCATATTCTGCGCTCACTGGATTTAAATGGTTCTCTGTGCGAGACCTAAAGTCTGGTTATTACAAAATTGAAAAGAATGAAGCTGACAAACCATAAACGGCCTTCCTTATGCCTCTTGGATTCTCGGAATTCAACAGAATGCCCAAGGGAGTAACCAACGCACCCTCAACCTTCCAAAGGTTAATGGAAAAGTGTATGGGTGATCTCCACTTGAATGAGGTTCTTGTGTTTTTGGATGACCTGATCATTTTTTCCAACACACTTGAGGAATTTTAGTGCAGAAGGTATCTGCACTAAAATCCTGGCCAGTTCCCACTAATCTCAAGACCTTAAGATCCTTCCTGGGATTTGCAGGCTATTACTGCCGTTTCATTAAGGGGTATTCAGCCATTGCAAAGCCTCTCAACGACCTGACCCGTGGGTATTCTTCCACAAGAAAGAACTCAAACCCTATTGACTCAAAGGTCCACCAGTTCGACCCAAAACAACCCTTCGGTTCCCGGTGGAGTCCTCAATGTCAACTCGCTTTCATGACCTTGATTGAGAAACTTACCAGTGCACCAGTTCTGGGGTTCGCTGATCCAAAACTCCCTTACATTCTACACACAGATGCGAGCACCGTTGGACTGGGTGCAGCGCTCGATCAAGAGCAGGATGGAAATCTACGGGCAATTGCTTTTGCAAGCCAAGGACTCTCATCAAGCGAAAGTCGTTATCCAGCTCATAAACTTGAGTTTTTAGTGCTAAAGTGGAGCGTAACAGAAACATTTCAGGACAATCTGTACAGTGCCAAATTTACCGTGGTTACTGGCAGTAACCCTCTTACGTACATCCTGACATCAGCCAAGCTGGATGCAACAACCCATCGGTGCTTGGCTGCGCTCTCCATGTTTTCCTTTAAGTTGCAATATAGAGCTAGACGACAGAATCTGGATGCGGATGCACTTTCCCGCTGACCACATGAAGACTCGCCCTGCGGCGAATTGGATCAAGAACTCCTCAATCAGTTCGCAAGACAACATCTTTCCGATCCTGGCGACCCCTTAATCCCATGGAGGTTGTCAATGCCATCTGCCAGAGTTGCCTCATCCGGGCGGATGCAGCAAGCACGTTGATCGAGTCCCTGTCCATCATGGCAGACGTTCTTTCTGAGAGCTACACAGAGGATCCTGGGCTGCCTGTGGTTCCGGCTCTATCCCATCTTGAGATCCGGGACAAGCAGAGGTCTGACCCGAACCTCCGGGAAGTAATAGACCAGATGGAGATGGGTGAAAAAGTTCCTCCAACTGCCAAGGAGGAGCTTCCTGAGATCTCCTTGCTGCTGAGGGAGCTCAACAAGCTCAAACTGGTTGAAGGCATTCTCTACAGAAAGCGACAGAACAATGTCGCTATCTTATCAACTCGTCCTGCCTGAAGCACTTCGTTCCACTGTTTTGCAGAGTCTTCATGATGATATGGGTCACATGGGGATACAGCGCACGTTAGACCTTGCTCGCACCCGTTTCAATTGGCCGAGGATGTCTGCTGATGTAGAGCACAAGGTAAAGGCTTGTGGACGGTGTGTACGGCAAAAAGCTCTTCCGGAGAGAGCCGCTCCTCTCATCAGTATTCAAACGTCCAGACCAATTGAACTCATCTGCCTGGATTTTCTCAGCCTCGAGCCAGACACCAGCAACACCAAAGACATCCTCGTGTGAACAGATCACTTCACCAAATTCGCCTTAGCCTTTCCAACACCATATCAGATGGCTAGGACAAATGGGACAACTTAACAGTCTATTATGGGATACCAGAACGACTACATACAGACCAAGGGTGGGATTTTGAGTCCAAACTGATAAAAGAATTATGTGAAGTGGCTGGAATCAAGAAGTGTCGGACTACACCACACCATCCGCAAGGAAATCCTGTAGACAGGTTCAACCGCACTCTACTCAACATGTTGGGAACTCTGGAAGCAAAACAGAAAACAAAATGGAAAGACTTCGTCAAATCCTTGGTACACGCCTACAATTGTGCAAGGTATGAGACCACAGGATACACACCGTACGAACTGATGTTTGGACGTTCCCCTCGTCTTCCGGTCGACCTGGCTTTTGGTCTACCACTGAGTGGGGCAACACACAAACCTCATTGGTTGGTGTGTCTGAAGTCTGAAGTCTGAAGTCCTGGTTGAAAGAAAGCTACGAAATTGCCTCAAAGAACGCCACCAAAGCATCTGAGAAGAACAAGGTCCGCTTTGATCAAAGAGTCGTTCCTTCAAAGCCTGGAGACAGAGTGCTTGTGCGCAGTGTTCAATTGAGAAGTAAACACAAGCTCAGTGACAAGTGGGAGCAGGACATCTACGTTGTGGTGGATCGAGCTGGAGACCTACCAGTCTAAACAATGAAGCCAGAGCGTCATGATGGTCCTAAACGTACTCTTCACAGAGATCTACTCTTACCGTGTTGGTTCCTCCCTGCTGTTGAAGAGCCGTCCATTGAGGCCAGTCCAGTTTCAAGGCCAAGAACTCGGCAGCAGCGCGAGATT
Source organism: Gobius niger (assembly GCF_951799975.1). Taxonomy (NCBI): domain Eukaryota; kingdom Metazoa; phylum Chordata; class Actinopteri; order Gobiiformes; family Gobiidae; genus Gobius; species Gobius niger. The sequence goes on from NC_136854.1 coordinate 7,591,872, forward strand.
CCTCCTGACTCTGCGGTCTCTGAAGAGGAAGAACCTCCACCTGACTCAACAGCTCTGGGCCTGAATCTAAGTCCAATGAAGTTCACCGTGGAGAAGGTTTACGGAAAGGCTTCATCCCCCAGTGTTGCCAATGACTATCTTCCTCCACCAATGTCACCTGTGAGTGAACCAGCTGTTGTAGAAGGATCAGAGAGAGAGAGCACTTACCTGAAGAGACTTTACCTGTAACACCTAACCACTTACCTGAAGCTGAAGAATCTGTAGCACTTGCTGAAACCGACTTACCTACCTGAGTCTGATGCCGAGGAAGAAGAATCTGTCAAACTACCTGTGGAAAGAAGCTTACCCGACTACTCAATTCATCCAGTCAGTCCTGAATTTGTTGAAATTCCACTCACTGAAGATGCTGAAGAGTCTGTCAATCCTGAGACGCCAGTCCCTAGTGTCTCTGAGCCCTTAAACTTTGATTTAACCCCTGATTCAGTAGAACCAGAACCCGTTCAAAAACGTTCTGTGCGTCAATGATTACTGCAGTACAGTTCACTTGGTAATCCCTTGATATCTTTGGTTCAAACGTTACTACACAGTATATCAAACGCTTTAACCCGTGTGTCTACCACCAGTTCAATTATTCACGTGGTTTAACATGCAACGGGACGTGCATGGGTTTAAGGGGGGAGGGTGTAACCCAGGTTAAAATCTGTTACTAGATACAAAACAATTGTGTATACTAGTTCTGCCCCTTTAAATTATCCGTGCGTAGTGCGTGCCATTCGACCTCACGTAGTCAGTCACGTGACTGTGCTTAGCCAATTGCGCAATGGAGCAGTGTTTAACCTGGTTGCGGTGTCTTCCTCATTCAGAGGTGTGGGGAAGCCAGCTGCGGACAGGTTCGTGTCTTACAAATTATTCACTCGTGTGCTCGATTCATGCCTGTTAAGTTAAGCCTATTATTGTAGCTTATAGAACAACCTAATGGGCTGCAGGTAATCCGTCGCCACCATCGTGTTACATTGTGTAGAGCATAGGTGTCAAACTCTGGCCCGTGGGCCAAATTTGGCCCACAATGTAATTATATTTGGCCCGCGAGGCTATACCAAATGACTACTCGAGCTGGCCCACCGTTTTTTTTTCAGATTTTGCATATCTGGACTATTAAGTTATATGTTGTACGAGCTGAGACCCGGCCTTCGGCCAGGCCTCGCTAGGCTCCACATTTGATATTCTGAGATTATGAGTGATTACAAAGAAATGTCCAACCCGTCACACAGTTCAGCTGTAGAGCAGTGGTTCCCAACCCATTCCAAAAACTATGGCCACTAAATGTGTGAAATAATGAATGCTAAAAATAATTTCAAACAAACAGCAATTGGAGTGTTTGATGCACCCGTACTCCTTTCTTATTAACTACAATGACAATATGTTCGCTAAACTCAGGGAATAGAATTCAAGAGAGAGTGGGATAATTATGGATAAACATTAGGGGTTCAGCTTTGACGGTTTGGGTCACGGTGCAGGACCCGAGGTTTGGTGCATCACGGTAGTGTACAATCAAAAAAATAAAAAGTTGGTTTTGAAATGAAATAGCCTAATTATCGTTGTTAGACAGTATTTATAACCTTACAATAAAATTGGCAATGCTTTCAAAGCTGCTTTAGAATAAAATGTACCTCTGGGCTCACAATACGTGAAAGCAAAATAGAAAACAAATGGTCCAGCAGCAAAGTAAAAGAAAAGAAAAAAACTATGCAGTGCAGGCCATGCGCTCGTTAAGTGGTAGTTTCATTTTCGCTTTGACTCACACGGAGGAGAAAACAGTCGGAGCAGCGCGTTTGATTAGAGGCTCGTGTTTTGGGCAATGTTTTGCGTGTACTTTTTTTCGGAGACAAAACTTTGGAGACGGAATATGGCCAGGATTGGATCTTACGCATGTCTCTGCGCCTCTGATATTACGCAGCACTGGATCTATAATGAACCACAGCCTCGGTCACTGCAGGAGAGACTTAAACAAAGACACGCAGATGTGTTTTGGAGGATGTAACTGTACCTGTGCGGAGCGTCTACAGCTGCAGTTTAGGGTGAGTGACGATGACACACATCGCCCTGCACGCACGCGCCGCCCTGTTTGGATGCACGCGCGCACACATACACGCGCGCACGCGTGTATGTGTGCACGTGTGTGCGTGCGTGCGTGCGTGCGTGTGTGTGCGCGCGTATGTGTGCAAACAGGGCGATGTGTGTCATCGTCACTCACCCTAAACTGCAGCTGTAGACGCTCCGCACAGGTACAGTTACATCCTCCAAAACACATCTGCGTGCACCAGGCACTTCCCTGCTTAGCTTCAAAGCCGGTATGGGAAATAAACATGGCGGCGCCCAGGCGGCGGCCATTGAGATAGCGTTTTCTATAATAGATAGTAATAAGTGTTGCTTGTTCCATATTCAATGTTAAAGCAAATCTTGTTTGGGTCCATATTAAAAGGTTCATTTGTTCAATGGTGGCCCGCGACTTTGTTCAAGTTTTACATTTTGGCCCACTGTGTTTGACACCCCTGGTGTAGAGGAACTGGTGAGAAAGTCTGAACGAATGAATATGCTACATGCTATATGCTAAGCTAGCAGCGCCAAACATCAGCATTAGCATTAGCATTGGCAGTGGCATTGGCCATCTAACTAAAGTGTTTTTATGCATGTCACAAAGGTTATTTTCTGTGAACAAATGGCGCACACAGATCTATTTGTGTTTACATGCATTAAGATAATCGGATTGCACAGCACTGTTGAATCATTTTTATGAACTTGTGCAGCTAATGCAGGTTTAATATTTAATATTATATATTTAATATTATTTGACTGTTTTGTCAATCTCTTCATGTTATTTGTAGTTTATACATTTGATATTATTTTTTGTAGACATGGACTTAGACATAAACATAGATATATATGAACATTAGCTACAGTCAAAACAACTTAGTTAACCATAGCCCTATTATTTACTGGTCCTGTTGTGATATTACATGTAGGCCATTCCTTCTGTTAGTGGCCAGCAGACATTATAGATACTACAATAGGAATGATGGCAATAAAAAAAATCTTTATACGAGGCCGGAGTCTGGGGTCTCCTTTGTGCACAGTGAGGCACTGGTGTGAACCAAAGAGCGCAGGATTTTCTCTGTCATCAATAGCCTATTAGCAAATCAAGGGGAGGAACACATTTACTTTCATCTCAAGTTAGCAAAGGTCTAATGAAAAGTGCTGGAGAGACCCGAAAAAATATGTTTTGGATAGCTATAGGATTGATCTAATCAGTTTTACGCACAACTACTGTCTCTCTACGATAATGTCCTTCAGTAGACTAACCTTCTCTTGACTAACCGTCAATAATCTAAACCAGTGTGGTCAACATCTCGCTTGGGGCTCCGTGCGCTCTGTGGCGCACTTGGTAACTTCTACGCACAGCCCAGATGGGATTGGCAAGGCGTGCACACGCATCGTTGGTGCGCGTCTTCAAATTTGGCAGTGCATCTGTTTTATTAAAGAGAGAAAGATTTGGCGATTTGGAGTTCTTTCTTGCAGCCCTGGTTTCTGTTCTCAAAGTTTGCAACAACCCCCGTGCCAGTACAGTTCCAGACCACTGCATTATCTGCAGAAATGACGCTTGTGCGTAGCCTGTTTGCGGTCCGGGGAGCAGCTTGGCCACGTAAGGCAATGCTGCGTCTTGATGCACTAGAGCAGGGGTGGCTAACTCGTCAGAGACCAAGAGCCGAAATTTTCAACCTTGATCCTGTGAAGAGCCACAAAGGCACCGACCATTAGTGAGATCCAGGGGTGGTACTTTATTGTGATTAAATATAATGTCACTGTTATATTTAATCACAATAAACTATAACTTTATACATGGCCTTTTTTTCAATAATTGTATTAGATGTATTGGTTTTACTCCTCACCAAGATTGAAATAAATATATATTAAATAAACTGACATTTTGTTCTGTTCTGACTGGGACAGAATTAGAATTTTTTTTTTTTTAATGCTGGGGTGTGTTTGTATGTGGGGCCCTGCCGACTGAGCCCCCTCCTCTGATTCGCCCCTGGCCTGAGCGCTCAGTGCAGCTCTGTTCTGACTGGACTGTGCAGAGAGAAGGCACTCTAGGCTGCACAGTGCACAAAGTTAATAAACTTTAATCAGGAGCCTCTGGAGGACGTCTGAGGTTCTGTTTTAAGTTGTATTTGTTACAGCTACAGTCACATGTGAAAGAAAAGTCATGACTTTGCGTATTTCCGCGGTACGCGATGTCGCGCTTCGCATCATATGCTTCGTTAGAGCTCCGCTTTTTTCCATTTCCTAATTTTGATCTTTTTCTGTGAATATGAGGCCACATTTCATCAAATAAAGAGTAGGCTGATCAGAAACCTGAAAAGCACAGAAGCTGATCCCAGAGCCACGATCTGCCTGCCTGTTGTTTAACCTACATCCTGCTGTGAGTGAGGCAGGCACCTTTTCACGCCGCCTGGAAAACGAGGGTGATGCGGGCTCTCATTCATGTGGAGATGGAAACCGGGTCTGTAGGACTATGGTTGGATTTTTAGTCAAGATTCTTAAAGACTGTTTTACAGTTTATGGGAAATATGTACCAACACTCTTGTAAAGAGCAACATTGTATTATCCAGTCATGCAAAGAGCCGCACTCTGATTGGCCAAGAGCCGCATGCGGCTCAAGAGCCGCGTGTTCGCCACCCCTGCACTAGAGGCACTTGTAAAACAGATGCAGTTAGTGGGGAGCAGGGGCGTCAACTTCCCATCAGCAGCAGGTAGGCTATAGCAGGCTGTCAGTGCGAGACTGAAGTCTGCCTAGATTTACAGCTCAGTATTGGCCTTGGAACGGAGCAGGTCGGGGCGTTCACGAGAGCCGCCGTTACGTTGTGTCTGCCTCTTCTACCCCAGCCTCCGCCAGTAAGGACCACTGCACCTCCACATTCAGCCAACATATCAATCTGTTAGGCCAAGTCTAAAATATGGACAGAGCACAAGCCACGCCTTTGTGCACAGAATGTGCCGTGCGCATCTGGCTAGAACCGCTCAAAGAGAGGCTGTGCGCAAAAGTTATCAAGTGCGCCGCAGAGCGCACGGAGCCCCGAGTCAAAGGGCGGTTTTGATTGGGGGCCGAGGTTAAGCGAGATGTTGACCACACTGGTTTTGATCATTGACGGCTAGTCAAGAGCCCGATCTACTGAAGGACATTATCATAGAGAGACAGTAGTTGTGCGTAAAACTGATTAGATCAAACATATTTTTCGTGTCTCTCCAGCACTTTTCATTAGACCTTTGCTAACTTGAGATGAAAGTGAATGTGTGCCTCTCCTTGATTTATTGATGACAGAGAAAATCATGCCCTCTTCGGTTCACACCAGTGCCTCACTGTGCACAAAGGAGACCCCAGACTCCGGCCTCAGATGAAGATTTTTTTTTTATTGCCATCATTCCTATTATAGTATCCATAGTGTCTGCTGGCCACTAACCAAAGGAATGGCCTAAATGTGCCAATACAGCGGCACACTTCGAGCCGCAGGCTGCCAATCACAAGGAGGATGTTTTTGTGCAAACAGCACCTTCATATAAGAGGCGTTTATATTTAGCGCTCTTGGCGCACAAATATGACATCTTCCGGTTACATAAACAAAAATTTAGTTGTTTTTCGTTCTCATCTTAATTTGTTTTTTGTTTATTAAATATAAAGTGCAAACATGAAAATCAGCTTTATCTTTAAAAACAACGTTTCATTCAAATCCGTGTACCTTTCGATAATTAGTTATTCCGTTTCAAAATAAAATCAGAAAAACTAATTATGTGGTTGTTTTATTGTATTTCCATTTTCTAAATTAAATTGGAAAGGCAAAAAATTCTAAATAAAATATTGACCCATTTCTTTGCTTTGCAGTGGAAACAAACACTGCTAAAACAACTTCCGTTATTTTGTTCACTACTGCTTCGGTTTGATTTGCTACTGGAAATGATGAGTAACTTTTTCTCTGCCTTTCTCTCCCTCGCGCAAGAGGGAAACAAAAACAAACTTAAGCATAAGAGGTCGAGCTTCAACGCGATCTCCTCTGTAACCGTTGTTTATTATTTCATTAGGACTTTTATTTCTTAAACTCGTTGCTGCTCACTTTGAGCTCCTCGTGGAGCTGCAGCAGCAGCCGAGGTGACCGGGGCGGAGGAGGCAGTGGGCGGTGATGTCGATTCGGAGGCGGCCGAGAGCGGAGCTGAGCGAACAGGTGGAGGATGTGAGTGTCGGGGCTCCTGCCTACCTCTTCCTTGTTTGGAAGTGTAATAATACTACTCTGTCAGCCCTCATTGACACGCACAAAACATTGCACATTCACAATAAAATATTGAAGATATTATGGGGATAATAAAGGGGAAAACAATTACAGTACTTGGCATAGAATAACCACAATAAAACCGATTAATTATGTTCCATATTTCAGTTTAATGACTAACTTATTAATATTTAGATTTTGTCTGCTACATAGCAAAATCTGCCATGGTAATCAACAAGCCCCAGCATGGATGATCCAGTAGGTGACTGCTGCATCCAGAAGCTCATCTTCAGATATCACGGATCTTCATCAGGAGCAGCTGAAAGACTGGCTTGCTCAAGTGAGTGAACATAATGACACTTGTAACAACAAATAACATGTCACATTTGACACACACCAAGGTGAATGGATAGATCAGTTCAACCGTATAGCTTTTGCTGCATACATTGCTTTGATGCAATAGTAATATTTTATGTTTTCTGTGTGTTAAGGGCCTGTTGTACACTGACAAAAAGTACACAAGTGAGCTAGCCTGGGAAGGAGGAGGATGATGATGAAACAAAGTCCAGCGATGGAGAATCTGTCAGTCACCATCAAGCTGCGCAGTGAGGTTGGACTAGGATGGATCAGCAGCAACTTCCACCTCTGGACTGTTGAGGGCATGTTCAGCAGTTGTTACTGCCTCTGCGCTGAATGGTGAAGGTGGTTTTGACAATCATATGGACTCCACTGCCTCTCACGGAAGAGCTGCCTTAACCTAGTGAATTTTAGGACAGCTGGCTGAATTATATGTGGAATACTTCATAGCCAAACGGAACTTTTTTCGATGAAACAGGGCAATTATAGTAGTCAGGCTTCCCTGCAGTTCTAGTTTTGGTTTAATTTAAAAACCGTTTCATAATTATTTTCTTTGGGTCCGCTTTTTACGTCAACTCCTGTTTCATAAATATTCAGCCTGGTATAGTCTTTTTTGCAGACCTGTTTTGCATGTGATGGTACTCTGAATGGCAGATATTTCTTTAGACATTCCTGAAAGAGTTTGGAAATCTCATTATGAACAAGATGCTGATTTAACATTACATCAGGATCAGATGTTCCTCGCAACCAGGCTTGAGGTGAACTAGGTAAAACTAAGCCTTCCTTAGCCCAAAATTCAATTAGCATTCCTTAACATTTACATGAAGGATGTATTGGGTCTATTCTTTCCACTTTTTGTTGAACACTTTGCATTGATGCAGGAGATAAACCTTAATACAAGAAAATAAAATGTAAATATGTATAACCATACACAGTACAACTATTATGACAGTTTATTGTGGAGTTCTTTTGCAAGTATTGGTGGGTTGCAAGTTCTAGAATGTGATGTCACAGGACCCAGTGGAGGGGCAGGAGCCAGTTATATTCCTTTTAACAGCATTACACTTTCACAAGATGTATCTAAAAAGAAAATGTATGAATTACAAAAATGATCATTAATATCAGTCACTGGGTCCATGATCTCTCTGTACCAAAAATTTCATGAAATTATTATAATTTTTTTTTACCTCTATATAATATTAAAGGCCTTTACAACGCTGTGATGTCACCTGCAACCCAGCAAATGGATATGGACGATGCCTAATGGTGTTTAAATACCACCTGTTGACTACTTGCACGTTAACATTTTTTTTTTTTCATTGTGAGAAAAGACGGTTGTGGGTACAAAAAGAGAAGAGTTGTGCACAAATTGACAAGGGATTTCACATTGACTTTTTCTTTTGGGACAAAATAATAATTACGAAATATATTGTTCATACATGTACAAAATTGAATCTATGTACAGACATGTTAAACAATAGCAGAGATTGTAAGGCTTGTTGTCTCAGAATCGAATGTTTTGACGTTTAATTCTCTGCTCCCGAGATGCATACTGTCGTTGAGTCTGGAGAAAACATTTCACTCCCATCTTGCCTGTTTGAATGTAGCATGAGGGTAAATGGTGGCATAGAGTTGACCTCAACCAATATATCTTTCAAATGGTCCCCACAACTACTTTCAAAGGTAAAACATGACATTTATAGTGTGAGGAGCTCGGTGATTACAGACAGGCTGATATGTAGCTTTGTTCAGGGTAATGTATTCCTTTTTTAAAGAGCATTGCGCACGGTTAAATATATCGCCTAAACTCAAACATAATCGATTTAGACACACTACCAGAAAATAGTAAGAAAAGTACTTCCTGAAAGACACATTTTTATTATCTTATATCTATGTGAAGTAACGCCGACTGTAACAAGTGAATTTCTCTTTTGTGAGATCAATAAAGGCTTATCTTATCTTATGTGACAAAAATGTGCATGCACAGTGATCGCCAAGGGACAACCTGTGGGGTTCAAATCAAGGAAGCACCACGGGGCTCCCATTTGGCCCCTGGGCAGTGTTTATGTCCCCAGATATATAAGTAGGTAAAGCGAGGATCTTCATGATGCCTGTGTTTTGTTGGTGTCACTGTAGCAAAACAAATAACATGCATAACTGTACAATATGCACTGTATGAGACTGTACACAGCATACAAGTGTCATTATGTTCACTCACTTGAACAACAGGTCAGTCTTTCAGCTGCTCCTGATGAAGATCCGTGATATCTGAAGATGAGCTCCTGGATGCTGCAGTCACCTACTGCATCATCCATGCTGGGGCTTGTTGATTACCATGGCAGATTTTGCTATGTAGCAGACAAAATCTAAATATTAATAAGTTAGTCATTAAACTGAAATATGGAACATAATTAATCGGTTATATTGTGGTTATTCTATGCTAAGTACTGTAATTGTTTTCCCCTTTATTATCCCCATAATATCTTCAATATTTTATTGTGAATGTGCAATGTTTTGTGCGTGTCAATGAGGGCTGACAGAGTAGTATTATTACACTTCCAAACAACCACAACACTGTAGCTCTGTTTACACATACATGTATGTATGACCCTACAAACACATCAGTTGTCTGTCAACATCAGGCATAAGCATTTTTCTCCCATGCAATGTTTGTAGTCAAAAACTCAAGTGAGAAAAGTTTGCTAGCCTTAAGGTATTCTATCAAAACAAAGGCCCTTTGACAGGTCTGAGCTAGTGCTAATTGCTAGCTAGCATTCCTATCGCACCACACTGACATCTTCCTCATTGCAAAAATAAACATTTAGTTCTTAGTTACAGTGGAAGAGCACACTGCTTTTCTCTTTGACAGTAGAAAACGACTTACCTGAGGCAGAAGTGTCCTCCTGGTTTCAGCCCAGAGACGATCGATGGTGCGCTGCTCTTGCCTTAGCAGGGAAGGGTTTGGCTCGTTCCCATTGGCTGCAAAGCCACCCATTTTACTGGCTGTCCAAACTTCAGGGTGGAGATAATTAGCATTTCTATTAAAATATCTGAATACGCCGATCGGCGATAGGCGTAAAAAGCGGCGTTCTATTTTGTAGCGCCGATCGGCGTTCGGCGTAAAAAGCGGCGTTTTATTTTGAAAAACTGCGTTTTGAACGCCGGCCGATAGAGGCAATTTATGCTAACTTTGGCTTGCCATATTCGGGAGCTCTCTCTCTGTTTCCCCAGAGCCGCGCTCTAAAACCCTTTCCTGTCGTGCATTCACAAACTGTCCCTCTGCCACTCCTCTCTCCGTCCACCCCACTTCAGCAGTGACTTTTGTTTTGCAAAGTAATCATGCACAACTAAAGTGACAAAGAGGAATAAAAAAATATATAATAACGCGCATACCCGTCGTTATGGGCGGGCCATAGGGGGCCGGGCCAGGCGCTCGTTCTACAGCCCCAGAGTCCGGTTGTTTTCTATGGCAAGCCAAAGTTAGCATAAATCGCCTCTATCGGCCGGCGTTCAAAATGCCGTTTTTCAAAATAAAACGCCGCTTTGTACGCCGAACGCCGATCTGCGCTACAAAATAAAATGCCGCTTTTTACGCCTATCGCCGATCGGCGTATTCATATATTTTAATAGAAATGCTAATAATCTCCACCCTGAAGTTTGGACAGCCAGTAAAATGGATGGCTTTGCAGCCAATGGGAACAAGCCAAACCCTTCTCTGCTAAGGCAAGAGCAGCACCATCGATCGCCTCTGGGCTGAAACCCGGAGGACCCTTCTGCCTCAGTTAAGTCGGTTTCTACTGACAAAGAGAAAAGCAGTGTCTCTTCCACTGTAACTAAGAACTAGATGTTTATTTTTGCAATGGGGAAGGTGTCAGTGTGGTGCGATAGGAATGCTAGTTAGCAATTAGCACTAGCTCCGACCTGTCAAAGGGCCTTTGTTTTGATAGAATAGCTTAAGGCTAGCAAACTTTTCTCACTTGAGTTTCTACAAACATTGCATGGGAGAAAAATGCTTATGCCTGATGTTGACAGACAACTGATGTGTTTGTAGGGTCATACATACATGAGTCTTCTGTGTAAACGGAGCTACAGTGTTATGTTTGGAAGTGTAATAATACTACTCTGTCAGCCCTCATTGACATGCAAAAAACATTGCATATTCACAATAAAATATTGAAGATATTATGGGGATAATAAAGGGGAAAACAATTACAGTACTTGGCAAAGAATAACCACAATATAACCGATTAATTATGTTCCATATTTCAGTTTAATGATTATAACTTATTAATTTTTAGATTTTGTCTGCCACATAGCAAAATCTGCCATGGTAATCAACAAGCCCCAGCATGGATGATCCAGTAGGTGACTGCTGCATCCAGGAGCTCATCTTCAGATATCACGGATCTTCATCAGGAGCAGCTGAAAGACTGACCTGTTGTTCAAGTGAGTGAACATAATGACACTTGTATGCTGTGTACAGTCTCATACAGTGCATATTGTACAGTTATGCATGTTATTTGTTTTGCTACAGTGACACCAATAAAACACAAGCATCATGAAGATCCTCGCTTTACCTGCTTATATATCTGGGGACATAAACACTGCCCGGGGGCCAAATGGGAGCCCCGTGGTGCTTCCTTGATTTGAACCCCACAGGTTGTCCCTTGGCGATCACTGTGCATGCATATTTTTGTCACATAGATATAAGATAATAAAAATGTGGCTTTCAGGAAGTACTTTCTGACTATTTTCTAGTAGTGTGTCTAAATCGACTATGTTTGAGTTTAGGCGATATATTTAACCGTGCGCAATGCTCTTTAAAAAAGGAATACATTACCCAGAACAAAGCTACATATCAGCCTGTCTGTAATCACCGAGCTCCTCACACTATAAATGCCATGTTTTACCTTGGAAAGTAGTTGTGGGGACCATATGAAAGATATATTGGTTGAGGTCAACTCTATGCCACCATTTACCCTCATGCTACATTCAAACAGGCAAGATGGGAGTGAAATGTTTTCTCCAGACTCAATGACAGTATGCATCTCGGGAGCAGAGAATTAAATGTCAAAACATTAGATTCCGAGACAACAAGCCTTACAATCTCTGCTATTGTTTAACATGTCTGTACATACATTCAATTTTGTACATGTGTGAACAATATATTTCGTAATTATTATTTTGTCCCAAAAGAAAAACTCAATGTGAAATCCCTTGTCAACTCTCTCTTTTTAAGGTTAGGGTGTTGGCTAGTTTGGATCAGTTTAAAATAGGGTTGTTCTCAAATGTGGCCTTTCCCATCCTAGGAAAAAAAATGTGGAGTCTGGGTTGTTTGTTTATGTTAGCTTGGCTAGCTACCGCGGTGCGTCTGGCTATCTGTAGCAAGTTTCTATCTTGATGTACCCAACTTAGCTAACATTTTTTATTTCATTTATAGGTTAATCATTCCCAAAGGCTTAATGACCCTCAGTTAAAGCCATGGATGGTGGTGAGGAATGATGGTGTTGTCTTGGGAGCCCATTGCAATTGCACAGCTGGACTTGGTGAGAGCTGCTCCCATGTGTCAGCTGTGTTGTTCAGCATATGGCAGCATAACAATGGAACAAAAGAAGAGATAGCTGTAACATCTAAGAAGTGCAAGTGGGCCACCCCAAGTGCGGACTCTTTAAAGAAAGTGGAGTATCAGCAGGGCAAAGACATCATATTTAACAACTCTCAACAAAATAAGAAAGGAAAATCTTCGAAAGGTCATTCTGCTCCCCCAGCTTTCCCACCTCTGACCGCTGCTGAGCAAGCCCAACTCTACTGCAACCTCTCCCAATGCCGCACACAAGAGGGGCAGATCATCAAACCAGCAGTCCTGTCTGTTGTCAAAGAGTATGCAGCATCCTATGTTCCAAAGGCTGTCATGCTGGATCTTCCAGAACCCCTCACCAACCTGTATAACAAGCAGGCAAGAGACCTCAACCTGGCAGAGTTACAAGATCGAGCAGAAGCACTATTTGAAGACATAATTGTGACCAAAGAACAGGTATAGAAAATTGTATTTTCTTTAAAATAACAGGAGCTAATAACTGAAATCTAAAATCTATCATGTACTGCATGTGTACAGTCTGTGCAAACTTAAAATGTTATGTGTAACAGTTTGAATCGTCTTGTTTTCAGAGTGATATAGTAGAGGAGGAGACCCGAGCTCAGTCCAAATCCAAAATCTGGTTTGAGCAAAGGAGTGGTAGGGTAACAGGATCTACCTTCAGAGCAGCCACAAAGACAGACATCAGGAAGCCTGCAGTGTCTCTGATAAGACAAATATGCTACCCAAAGTCCCATAGTTTCACCAGTGAGGCTACCAGGTATTCATGAGCATAGAAGGGTTAGGGTAAAATAGGGCATGCAGTTATGTAAAATTGTCATTGGTGTACAATCAAGTGAATGTGATGTAAGAGAACAGGGAGGGTAAATCGAGGAAGCACTATTCTAAAAAAGCAGGAGTGTTAAACCAAGTAGTAACCTTTTGAAAGAGCAGGGAGGTACCAATGTGGGGTGACATTACTATTGTCCAAAACTAATGTTATTGTTTTTTCTTCAGATGGGGATGTCAGCATGAGGAATTGGCAAGAAAATACTATGAAATGCAGCATCGCCTCTCACACATGGATGTCATCGTAGGATCAGCTGGATTCAGGATTTCACCCCTGCACCCATTTATTGGGGCCTCACCTGATGGATATGTTTCCTGCAGCTGCTGTGGCTCCGGTGTGATAGAAATTAAGTGCCCATTTTCTGTAAAGGACCTTTCTGTTAATGAGGCAGTAAATTCTGTTGCACACTTTTGCCTTGAAAGAAATGCGCAAAGAAAAATTAGACTGAAGCGGGACCATGTATACTACTATCAAGTGCAGATGCAGCTATTTGTTACTGATAAACCATATTGTGATTTCATTCTGTGGACTGAAAGGGAAAGTACTTCACCTTTTGTTGAACGTGTCAAACCTGATGTTGCATTCTTTGACAAAGAATTGGAATGTGCTCGTGACTTCTTTAAAAAATGTATAATTCCAGAGCTGCTAGGCAAGTATTTTTCTGCACCAAAACCAGCACCAGCAGCAGCAGCATTTGCTGATAATAGTCAACTACAGTGGTGCTACTGCCGTGAGCCAGAAGCAGGGAACATGTTGGTCTGTGCATCAGGTTTTTGTTCAGTTAAAAAATTTCACCAAACCTGCCTTCGCATAAAAAGGGTCCCAAAACAGTGGGTATGTCCCAGCTGCCGAAAAGTAATAAATGCACAAAAACAGAAAAAACTTTAGTGAGGAGACTGTGAAATTAGTTAACAGTTGTAGCTGATACTGTACCATCTTATTTATGAATAAACAGTTGTTCAATCAATATTGTTCTCTTCCCCATCATTACTATTAAGTATCTGTAGCAATCAGGAATATAAAACATGGGTAGGTCATTCATGTCAAACACACGAGAACAAATATTTTGTTAAGTGGAACTAAGAATGGGTGAATGTGCTGCTTGATCTGAAAAGATAGTGTCATCGCATCAGAATAGCGAGTTATCAAAATTAGTAAGTAATGTTACAACACACAAGCAAGAAATGAGAGTCACAAAGGTTTATTTGCTGGTTGAGCACATCTGTAGCCAAACACATCAGTTCAACTGTACATCCTCATCACTGGAAGGGCACCACAGATTCAGACACATTTGTAAGTGCACAACATACGCTCACTATCTTGTCAAGGTAGGTCACATCATTTTCTCTGTCAATGTCCGTGAAACTTATGGGGACAGTGCTTTGCAAGACTGTGTACTTTTGACCGAGAACTCCTATTACCCTTTCAATATGTATCCTAAGAGAGGCTAGACATCTGGTGTTCTCCAAGTCAACAGGATCTAACTGCTTCTTTCCACGGGTAAATGCCGGAATCTTTAATTCAGCTTGGCATCTCTGAATGGACTCTTTAACCAAGAAACCTCTGTCCGCTAAAACTACATCTCCTGGGAGCAAATGAGATAAAAAGTTACTTTGTTCTGTGATAAACTTATCACTTGTCCGACCTCCCCATCCAGTGGAAATGAAACAAATAGAACCTTGAGGGCAAATTGCAATTAAATATTTCATTGTGTGGTGTGATTTGTAAGATGAGTAACACTGAGCACTGGCTAGCAATCGACTGGGTTTCTCTTGAAATATTTCAAAACAGTCTATAATGCAAACTGTCTTTTCAAAGCTACTGTTTCGAAATGCATATGGAAGAGATGTTCTTAAGTATTCTCTGTCAGGCCACAACACTAGACTTGGCACCAGTCTGCAATGCATCACACTAATACAGTGTTTGAAGAGCTTTGAAACTGTGGTTGAGTCAATGCCAAAATAAAAAGCCAAAAATTCAAAGGACAAGTTCATTCTAAGCTTCATTAAAGTTAACATGTACTGCTGAAAACATGTTAAACCAGATTTAAGTTTGAGAAACGGAGCAACAATATGAAAAATTGTCATGAGAATTGAATATGTTGATAAACCAGTAAGAGAATTAACCCTTTTATCATCGTTATGCAAGCTCATCTCATTCAGTGTAGTCCTATTGATTTTCTCCTTCAGCAACATATTTTCAGTCCTCAGAGCTTGGCATTCTTGCTCAAGAGATTGGACGCCTTTACCACAGGTTTCAGTGCTGCATGATGGAGTTGCTGGATCATCCTCATGGAGAACAGGCTGGACATCATTTCCAGGTTCTTCATGGGTAGATTCCTTCAAAGGCTCTGTGGTGGGAGACTGGTCTGCAGTAGAATCCTTGGTGCCGTCTTGGGGACAATCGGTTGATGCTCTGATGAAAACACAAAAGTTGTATATTATGAGTACATGTATAAACTACTGATGACAGTGTGTCATTTTTTTGTCAATCACTCTCTGTTTTCCGCTGTATATACTAGCTTTCATTAGTAAGTACATTTTATTTGTAAAGCACATTTACATCCAAAGTTCTTTATAGTCAGTATATGATAAAGAAAAAAAAATGCATAAAATAAACAATAATAAAAAATAGAAAGACAATGACAGGGACAATCACATGCATAGTCAGTGGCTGCCAAATTCAAGTCAGTAGAGTTGTGTGTGATGATTTCAAACCAGCCACAGATGTTATTGTTTTTAACTCATTGGGTGTTATTAAACCTACAATGAATTTAGGTTTATAATTTTAACAAGTCCATGGAAGTGGGGTTGAACAGGTTATTGAACTTTAATATTTGCACCTGGGAGGGATGACTTTCGCAGATAGCTTTGTCTGCTCTATCTTCTGTAGCTTTGCTTTCTGTCGTCTGTTGAAAACCTCCAGTCTCATTTTTCTTTTCCTCTTCCCTGGAGATGGAACGTAGTTGAAAATAGATGGAACGAAGTCCGGACTCAAGGGATTATCACTCTTTCTCCCTACAAAATAAATGAAAACATTTCAGCATCGAACTGGGTTTGGTTTACTACGTTAGCACTTGTTAGCTTACAAAGCATGGCATTGTTAGCCCCACAAATTGCATGCTATAACTAGCTAATAGCTATGCAGTATTAAACTGATCAGAGACCACAATTATAGCCGATTAAATAATGAAGATACTTATGTTAGTGAGCTTTGTATTCGGTAACTGACCTGATAAGAAATGATCGCTGCACAAGCGGAATCCAACAGCTGGGGGGTCCCATCTTTCAGTCTTGTTTTGCGTGCTCCTGGCTCTTTTAATGGCGCTGATCCACTTAGCTCGTCTCTCCGCATCTTTAGGAATGCGGTAAAACAATATACCTTTCTTTTTCCCTCGTTTATTTGTGCAACCTGGTGCACAACAGTTGTCGACCATATTTAGCCTCCTTTCACCACAAGTCTGCCGAATGCTGCCAAAATGGAGATGCCCACTGTTTCCTGTCCCGTAACTACGTCATCTCCCGGAGCTCTATAATTTTCCATCTGAAAAGGTGTAGGCCACACCATTCTCTGTAGTTAAGCTTTTTTGACAACCATTAGTTTAAGTTTTGCCCAGGTGTGACCGGTAGTGTCATTTTCATTTTCTCATCTTTAATGTGTTACTTTGCTTATTTTTCTTTTCACTTTTTTGACCATGGGAACATTTTTATTGAATTTTTATGTTAAACTAATAGCTACTAATTACAGTTAAGATCTAAAAATTACTTAAAGTACTAATTAATAAGAAACTTTTAGACCTTTATTTAAAAAGGAAAATCCTACTGAAATTAAACATTTTGTTTGGACATAAGCCTAAATAGTCAGCATAAACATAGACTGTGTTGTAATATTGATTCACCTGAAAATTGTGTTGTGCATCAACCTCTGTTTATTTTTGAGTTTAGTAACTGCCCGACTCAACTGGATGAGATGAAGAGAAAAAACTAACCAAATGCATTTTAGAGAAACTGCAAGACAAACGACAACAATGTCCCAATTCACCATGCTAAAATATAGAAGAGAGTTTTTGTAGAAGGTATGTACCTACACCTCAAGAAACAATGGAAGAAAAACATGGACTATCACTAAGGGCAGATCATGTATAAAACCTCTGTTTTGACTGCCTGGAAGAAAATTAAAACTACCTTAATTAATTGAAGAATGAGAACATGTCAATTGTACTAGTTGCACAGTTGCTTGAAAGGAACCATAAGCAAATGACAAAGCCTTGATGACATCCCCTGACAAATCTCCTCAATACGAGGAAGTTCCTGTTTTACCCCCTGGATCTTGAGTATCCTCTCCTAGACCATCCTTGGCACCAAGTGACACCCAAAGCGGTAAAAACAACAATAAAGCCCCACTCCAAGATGAGGGAGGGTAAGATCAACAAAGACTAAGCACGGAGAATTTGCCCACGGAGAATGACGTAAAATCATGAATGGCATACCAGCCATTAAACTTTGAGAGGTGGAGTTCTTAGGAACTAAATGTGAGAACAGACTTGCTGAGAACGCTTTTTACAAATCCAGATATGACTTTATTCTGTGATGGCTACTCTTACTGAGCAGAAGATGGGCATACCATAATATCCTTATATGCAGTAGTTCAACAGTTATTTCTTGATCAACTTCAAGTGCTGGAACCTCAACAACTGACTCATGTATCGGCTCAGTTTGCTGCAATAACAGCTGCTTTACAACTTTATGAAGCAACTCTGATTAACATGTAGATGGATCTTCAATCAAGCATGAAGAACTGAGCAGACAACTTATTGAGGAATTACTTTGTAGATGGAAAAATGGCTGCCAAGGACACCACGACAACCATGCCCATGTGAGCAGTCAACAAACTCACTTAAGTCTTCACAGACATTCTTAACACATCTCTGCAGCAGGTTGTGGTCCCAAGGTTGTGGTCCCAAGGTGTCTCAAAGCAACGACCACAATTCCATTGCCAAAGAAGTCACCACCCTTCTGCTTTAAGGACTACCACACAGTAGCACTCACTCCAGTTTTTATGAAGTGCTTTGAGTGGCTCGTCATGGACCACATTACCATAACTCTCAGCATAGTTTAAGATATTCAAAACCTCAGTAGCAATGGTGTGCTACAAGAGGCCCTGCTTATGCAGCTCAACAACCTAACCACATTCAAAACAAGATTTTTTTCACCTTCTATTTCACCTTTTTTTTAATTGTTTTCAATAAACATTTTTTTGTTGTTTTTGTCTCATTCTCATTTCTTCATGTTGCATATTGAAGTTCTACTTAGAACCTTGTTAAGACTCAACCATGCAAAATCTGAATTTTTTCAACTGGTCTCCTCTGATTGGTCAATGAGCTGTTTCTTTTCTTAGCTCGTAACTAAACCTGGTCCATAGCAGGTTTTGAGTTCAGGGCATATTACTGTGGAGATCTAGCCTGCTCGAAGATTATCCACCTTTTTGACTCTTTTGAATATCACTGCATTATCCACAAACAAACTCAGACTTAAACTTTTTAATTTCACATCACAAAAATCAGCGTTGTTAAAAGACACAAAACTCTTCATAGCCAGGCCTTTAAACTGTGTTTTAGATGTGTAAAGTCACCATTGGAATCCGTTTTAAAAAGTTTTAATTGGAGTTGCCACTGTGTGGTATGGGATTGTTAAGTGATGATGTCATCACTCTACTTCCAGGTCCAATGGAATGAACCCTATTCACAATAAAAGGATTTTGGGAGGATATGGGGGTCCGAGAGGGGTTAGAGCAGGGGTCACCAACGTGGTGCCCGCGGGCACCCAGGGGCCCTTTGGGGCATGTCCAGTAGCCCTTGGGACTTTTTCTAAAGTGTAAAACACTTAATTTTCTTGAATCTAATTCTTAAAATTACAGTTATTTCGGTTCTTGTGACTCGGTATGAGTTTAAAATAAAGCTATTTTAAAATAATATGGGGTCAATATCCTGTAAGTGAACAGTGTACGTTTAAGTCTTTAGGATTTGTTTTTAACTGGTAGCCCTCGAACAACTTAATGCTCTTAAAATAGCCCTCAGCTGAAATAAGGTTGGTGACCCCTGGGTTAGAGGGATACGAGAGGGAGCAGCCCGCGTAGAGCGCCAAGCTGCAGGGATAGGGGGGTGAGAGGGGGGTTAGAGGGAGACGAGAGGGAGCTGTCCGCGTAGAGTGCCAGGCTGTTGTGAGAGGGGGGTTAGAGGGAGACGAGAGGAAGCTGTCCAGGTGGAGCGCCAGGCTGCAGAGACGGGGGGGTGAGAGGGGGAGGGAATGGAGCTGTCTGCGTAGAGCGCCAGGCTGCAGGGACAGGGGAGTAGAGGGGGGTTAGAGGGGGAGGGGATGGAACTGTCCACGTAGACTCTAGAGCGTCAGGCTGCAGAGACCGGAGGGTCAGAGAGGGGTCAGTGGGGGTGCACTGTGCTTTGTGCACAAAATAATGTGGGTACAAACTATGGAAGCGCCCTGGTCTCAGTTGCGTATGTGTATGTCCGTATCATGTTTGCATCATGTTTGTACAATTAACAGATCACATTATTTCCTGATATGAAATTATCACGTTATTTCCTGATGTGATGTGACTGATTTGTGGGTTCTGGATGCCAGTGTGTGCCTGCCGGCGGGATCATTGAAACAGACCAATTCTCTTTTCTTCGTAGACTTACTTACTACATATGTTTTACTTTCCATCAACCATGACAAACTGCAGCATGACCCAGTATCAAGTATCTATTCCAAAACTTGACTTGACTAGCTCGCTGTTTGTTTGTTTTTGGGCCAGCTAGCTGTGCCACAACGAAGCCAGAACTGGTTCAGATGCTACCTGGGTTGCTAATGGTATCATGAAATAACCTGATACTCTCCTGTATCAGTCAATTGGTTTAAAAGCATTTATAAAACGTAAAAGGTCGGACCATGTCGCTTTAAAATAATGATTAATCTGGACCTTTTGTGTCATTTGAGATCCTCCAAACACAAAGAAACAGGTTCAGTTTTGTATACACCGCTCCTGAGGTAAATGCGCCGCCTCTGGTCAAATATCTGGGTCACGTGTCGCTTCTAATAAACCTCACACGAATCACGGCAGCGACGCGACGGTCACAGGCACACATGAAAATCCGTCATGTCCCTTTAAAATAATGATTAATCTGGACCTTTTGTATCGTTTGAAATGCTCCAAACACAAAGAAACAGGTTCGGTTTGGATACACCGCTCCTGAGGTACACTGTAAAAAAAATCTGTAGAATTTACGGTAAAATACTGTCAAATTGCAGTCAAAGGCCGTAAAATGAAAAATAGTATATTGCCATGGTAAATTACAGTAAATTACTGTAAATCAAGAAACATTATATAACTTTGATATTTACAGTGCTAATATGTAGAAAATGCAGTTTTTTTTCTGTGATAGTAAAAAAGAGCGCTGAATTAATTGGTAAATACCGTAAGAAACAAAAAATGATAATTACTTCAAAATGAACAGCATTACAGTATATTGCGTAAAATAAAGACTTTGCAGATGTGTACTTACATTTACAGCGCAAAAATATTAAACAGAATGTTATTATGATGTATTATTATCATATATATTATGTAGGCCTTAGGGACAATGAATCAGGCTTATTCACATAAGCTATTCCTGTTCAAAACATGCCGAAATGAATGTATGGCCATTGTTCCATTGTGAAGTTGCAGAAGGGTTCCTTTAATTTTGAAGTTCTTCTAGCAGCATCCAAATCCATCCAGATTTTCAAAGCATCTTGTAATTTAGGATTCCTCTGTTTCGAAATTGAGCATTGCTTGACATTATCTTATAGAAACATGACTGACGTTTAGAATGTGCTTCTAGTACAACCTGTAAAAAAAATAAACATATTTAAATCATGTTTGGCTATATACATTTTGTATAATATATTAATGTTTCTTTACATCCAGTTTTAGTCAGTCTCCCTTCAGTTCTCCGGTCTACACACGTGCGCGTTGAAGTTACTAGCTACTGTTTTACAACGCCTTGAATTTCAAACTGGCCAATCAGCGTGCTGTATCTGACTCCTGCTATTTCTCCGCGTCCCCTCTCCGCGACCGCATCAAACCGAACTACTTCAAACTTTATTCGTTGTCGTTGTTCACAAAGGTGCTTTATCGGCGGGCTGGATTTTATGGATTGGCCTCATCAGCCAGAAGCTGAATCTTCTTAGTGACATCGGTAAGTAAATGGAAATTAATTGATTTCAAGGTTTGTAACGAGGGTTGCACTGAAGACCACTAGCACGCTAGCTAATACTGTCATGTGGCTTTACAGCTAACTTCAGTTTCCATTTACTGCTGGTACAAATCTGGAGTGTGCTGTATTTTCCGGACTATAAGTCACACTTTTTTCATAGTTTGGCAGGGGTTGCGTCTTACTCCGTGCGTCTAATATGTGATTTTTTTGAGGGGGGGAATTCAAATATATAATTTCCCATGCCACTAGAGGGCACTGCAGGCTAATCGAGCAGCAGAAAGAAAGTTTGGAGTAAGCGAGAAGCAAAGTTACACTTAGAAGAAACAAAACAAAGCTAATCACGGGCTAAAAGCTCGATGGCCACAGCTAGAGAGAGGAACGACTTCGCAAATGAGGAATTGAAAAACATGCTGTTGGGAGAGGTTTGTCAACGGTGCAGAGGTATGTTCCTTATGCTTTAGTTATCTGAGCTGTTTATGTGACGTTAACATAACAGACACCTATTTAGTTTGTTGTGTACTTGTTGTGTGCCTGTTGTTTTTTTCTCATTTGGCATTTTATGGTTAGTGCGTCTTATACTCCGGAGCGACTTATTTATGTTTTTTTTTCTTCATTACGCATATTTTGGCTTGTGCTTCTTATACTCCGAAGCAACTTACAGTCCGGAATAAACGGTAGTTATTTCAAAAGATGTACAAGGCATCTGAAGAATTTCAAAAATCTGTGTTTGACTCTTTCGGTCAGATGTATCAGGCCTTTCTTTCTGCTGGATCAGTGAGTCCTCCTGCCCTCCAAATAAAAGATGGCTCACCATTTTACTCAGAGCTTTACAGTGAGCAAGTTAAAGATGCAATCCTCCAGTTTGGCTTTAATGAAACAAATACAAAAATTCTGTCAATGTGCAGTATAAAGTAGGGCTGAACGATTTTGCCAAAAATCAATATTGCGATTTTTTTCAATCAATTTTGCGATTTCGATTTTATTGCGATTTTCCACTAATAACTTTTTGTTCTAATACAATTAAATATTTTCTACTGATTTAATAAAGTATTACTTACTCATACTTACCTTTATAATCACATGGAATATAATTCCAAATAGTCCACATAGTCATTTAGCCTACACTATTCCAATAAGCTTATATTGATTTTTTTTTTTGTAAATAGCCTAAATAATATCTTGCTATTTGCTCTTGTGTATTAGTCAGTGGTTGTGAGATAAGTTCTTATCTTTATCCAAAACATTCCCAAACATAAGCCTCCAAAAGTGAGCTGCAAAGAACTCTCAACAAGCAGCCCAGGCTCAGCTTCATCTGTGTGGAGGCAGAGGTGTGTAAACCCGGAGGAAAGTTTCTGTGATCAGAGCATCAGAGCGTGTAGCGCTGCAGCTAATGCGATGCTAACAGAGGAAACAGCAATAGTCCTTAGAGGTGGCTGCTTTATACACGCTGATATTTTCACAGTACATCCACGATCTACCGCGCACCTTAAGTAGACGGAGAAGTAAACAAAAGCGCGTGGGTGGAGCGCAGAGCGGACGTCGGTGGCGTCTCTCGCCGCTACATTCACTTTTATGGACCACGGCCATCAGCTGCATCAGCAATAGTCCTTCTAGGCCATCGGCTAGCTTTTCTACGGTGAAGTTTGGTTCCAGGAAATCAGAAATAAAATATCTTTTCATATTCTGGAACAATAAAAAAACACTATACTTATTAAAAGTTTCCACACGCAGAAATCCTGCAATTTTAGAACAATTTGAGTGTAAAAGTGGAACTATTTGACGTGCACGGAACAATTTTGAAGCTCAGGTGACCTAGTTCTGACCAATCACAGCATTGATTGGTCAGAACTAGGGCCGTTTCTCAATACTCAAGAACACAAGTACGTTCTCGTGTGCTCGGCAAGTACGTACTTGCCGAGCTCGCGAGAAGTATGGACTTGGGGAGAACGGGAGCACGCAGAATGGTGCTTGAGTATTGGAACAGCTCCCACTGGATGACAACACCACAGTCAGCTGTACACACATACACACAGCTGATTTCGTCCTGCTTTTGCTCCCTTTATCATTTAATCATTTCAGTTGTGTAAACAATTTCTTCAGCAAAGTTTTTATGAAATAAAGATTATAAATTATTTCGAAATGTCTTTTTTATTGAACACATTTTTTTTGTTTTAATTTTACATTACTTATCCTGTATATTTCTATTGCTTTTTTATTTTGTTGTGCACAGTATATCCACGTAACTGTTCGTAATGTATGCAAGGGTGGCTCGCGCTGGCTGTTAAACTACCAGCGGCGGGAAACTACGCCGTAGTTACCGGTGACCAACAGATTTTAGTTTTTATATACCTGAGAGTTTATACCTGAGATGGTGGAAATCGCAGCTGTTGTCGCCGCTGGGCAGCTTTATTGGGAGGCTGAGGAGGCGGCTGCTCGGCACAGGAGACGTGTTCGCGATTTGAACATTTTAATGAGGAAGAGGAGGGCAAGAAGGCGGGCCCTCTTTGCTTGTCTTTCCCCATTGGTAAGTTGTTATATGGCTTCATACATATTTCCCAAATGATCTTTTATGTATGATTTTAACTCTGATTCACCTGTACAACTTAAATTCTGATTAGAGTATTGTCAAACCTCAAAGTAAGCACCAATACCAGCCATTATTCAAATCAGTGTTCATGTCATTCAAAACCTTTGACAGTACTCCATTGACATTACATTTTCTAAATTGCCTAAATGAAATAATGACCAATCTCATGCATCAGTGCACATTTATTTGGTTTAAATATTACACACATCTGTAAATTAAACACGTTTTAAAAAACAAAACATAAAAACACCGACACCAGAGGGCAGCAAAACGCTCCTCTCGAAGTGCCATGAATGAGTTTATGGGACAGCCATCCTAAACAAATAACACAAACACACACACACACAATTTTTGTCACCAAGTCAAAGTCAAATAGGTAATGTTATTAAAATATTTTTTGTGTTGCATACTATTAAAAATATGTATTTTTCAGGAACAGAGACAGCCACTTACGAGGTATGCTCGCCTAAATGCCTCTCTGCCAATTCTGGCAGTATATTTTTCTGAGGGAGCTCTTAAGCCAGCATTCAGGATGGACAGAGGGTCCTTTAATCTGCTGGCCCAGCTCCTGCCCCGAAGTAAGGACCATGGGTGGAGTCATGAGGTGGAGCTCCTGGTGACGGTGTACTGGCTGGCTTGTGGAGCCTCATCAGCCTGGGGACATCTTTGGGATGCCAGTGGCCACTATTTGTCGTGTTGTTCACAGAACAGTGGACCACCATTCCTCACAGGTCAGTACGCCATCAGTCATCACACTATGGTCTATTCACTGGTGGAACAAGTACCTAATTTACCAAAGAAAAAGCACAGTAAAAATGCTCAGATAACATTTTTTTAGAGCATATCACAAAGCTGGACAACATTCGAATGAATTGTATTGTGGTGAAGACCTGTGTTAGTGTTGTGTTATTTTTAAATCTAAATCTAAATCTGATACTGTATTAATCTCTGTAGAGAAATCTCTGTAGAGAAATGAGTTCTCTGCATTTGACCCATCCCCTATCGCCGAAAACACAGCGATAGGCAGATTGGCCAATGGTGCCCTGTGCTCTTCACGGATGAGAGCAGGTTCACCCTGAGCACATGTGACAGACGTGCCAGTGTCTGGAGACGCCCTGGAGAACGTTCTGCTGCTGCAACATCATCCAGCATGACCGGTTTGGAGGTGGGCCAGTGATGGTCTGGGGAGGCATTTCATTGGAGGGCCACACAGCCCACATGTGCGAGCCAGAGGTTCCCTGACTGGCATTGGGGACCGGGATGAGATCCTCAGACCTATTGTAAGACCATATGCTGGTGCTGTGGGCCCTGGGTTCCTTCTGATACATGATAATGCCAGGCCAAGAGTGTGTCAGCAGTTCCTGCATGATGAAGGTATTGATGTTATGGACTGGCCTGCCCGTTCCCCAGACTTAAATCCAATAGAGCACATCTGGGACATCATGTCTCGGTCCATCCATCAACGCCACGTCGCACCACAGACTGTCCAGGAGCTGACTGATGCTCTAATCCAGGTCTGGGAGGAGATCCCTCAGGAGGACATCCGTGGTCTCATCAGGAGCATGCCCAGGCGTTGTAGGGAGTGCATTCAGGCACGTGGAGACCACACACACGACTGAGGATGATACAGACTCGTTTTGAGGAATTTCTACAGAATTTGGATCAACCAGTGACCTGATTTTTAACTTTGATTTTTACTAGAATTTTAGATCCAGACCTCCAGGGGCTGAGAATTTGATTTCCATTTATCATTCTTATATTATTTTTTTCTCAACACATTGCCCTACACCATGAATAAAGTTGATTGATATCTAGGATGTGTTTTTTGAGTGTGCCCTAAGTTTTTGTGATTAGTGTATATAAAAGTTTAATAATCAGTGAGGCCTCCTATGCGACATGTACATTTAGAACAAAGTAATACTTCTGTGAGCTCTACAAAAGGTCTGCTGAAAACACTCACCTTTCGAATTATTTTACCACAGCACCAGCCCTAGAACGTGACGTTGCGGAGTTGTAGCATTGCAAGTTTGTGCACACTGGTTTCTGCTCCTGTAAAAACAGCCTGCAAAATAGGGTGAACAGGTCTAACAATTGGAAACTGTACTATGCAGTTGTGTCCACTCATACATGTCGAACCCGAACTACATTAAAAATAAATGACACTTCTTTTTGTTCACTAATATTTATTTAAAATTTATCAACTAATTTTCCAAAAAGGTTCAGATATTTATCTGCCCTTTCAGCAGCAGCCCTCTCCCTCTGTTCTTCTCTGGCAACCATCTCCTTCTCTCTTTGCTCCTCTCTCTCAGCCTGTTCTTTCAAAAAATCCAACAAATCCTGCCCTCCACTTCTCTTTCTTCCTGTCTGACGCCTGTACTCCTCAACGCCTGTCTGCTCCTCTCTGCCCTCAGTGGGAGCAGAGGCCAGTGTCACCACCCCACCGGATGTGGCAGAAATGCTGGATGCCACGACAACGGGGGGATTTATGGAGTGCTGCCCCCGAAGCGCAGCATCCAGCATATCATACCACACCCAGGTGGCCTCTGACACTGAGGTCGGATCACAGATATCCTGAAAAATGTATTCACAAATAGCTCATCCATATTTGTCTCTATACAAATAGGTGAATGTGAAACAACTACCTTATATTTTTGCACCAAGTTGTGCCATTTTTTCTTGGCCTGCTTAGCAGTTATGCCCAGGCCAGAGGTTGCAACAAAGACCCTATTCAAAAAGGAATAATAACACTACTTTTGTACAGAGGTAACTAATCAATAGCTAGTAGGCAATAGAAAAATAAACAAACTGATACTTACTCCCACCCACTTTTGGATGAGTTCCTCCGGCCTGTGAACTGGGCTTCATTGGAGGTCCTCCAGGTGATCAGGGCTCGCGTTTCCTCCACTGTCCCTGAATGAAGGTTAAATGTTATTCATGTGTTATTTCACCATAACAAACACGAATAGTGACAAATTAGGCGCCCAACAAAGAACACTAGGCTCTGATGCAAGTATAATTTTACTACTTTCCAACTTACATGTGTGGGTTATGTCCTCTGCCATACTGAGTTCTTTTTCTTTCCTGGATGAAATTAAAAGGTTTTCCTTTAATTACAGATAATATTTATTCATAATACGTTTGCAGAAAGATGTGAAGAATTATGAGAATGGTCAGTCGTTTACCCATTTGTCATGAAACTACACTATTATGAGCATCTTACGTCATATATTAGCTAAACATCACCAGTAGTATAAATATGCAGTCAACAACAGTCACTAACAAACATTTCTTCTCGAGTTTTCACAAGTTTAATTACAATAGAGCCGGAGAAAAACAGCGGAGGTTCGTAGAACTTTAGCCGAGTTAGAGCTCACTCTGCTCGGCTACAGCTCACAGCGCGGGCCGCTAACTTTGCTAAAGACGCTACATCGTACATTTACTTGGGATTCAACCGATAAACAGACAATTGGGTTTGCTTGACAAGTAGACATTTCTCGCCCGAAATCGCCTCAGAAGTGAATTGTAGTCGAGAAAAAGAATGAAGGCAACATTAAACTTACCGCATTCACTTTTGCCGCTGCTGCACTGTTGCTGCCGCAATGCCTTCTGGGATACGTCTGTCTCCGAGAACGGGCATGGCGAGAACAACATCCGGGGATTTAACCGTTCTTTAGTATGTTCTACAGGGTCCCACCATGTACAAGAAACCAAGGTTTTTGTCAAGTTTGATCACACAGTTTTTCCACAAAGTCAGTTTCAAATTTCTGAATAACCGTCAGTTTTCTCAGGTCTCACTTATGAAAACAACCCAAAACCATTCCTTTTTTTGACTGGGATGTTCATCCCTGACACTGACTCTGCATATGACATGGTTTTCCGCTGTGACAATGCAAAAAGCTGAGAGTTCCTCAAAGTGAGTGTTCTCAGCGAGAGAACGCGTGTAGGAGCCATAAGTGAAGTAAGGGCGCTGTCACTATGACTGGGTTGTGACGTGCGGGGTTCGAGGTCACGTGTTCACGGGCGGAGTTTTCTTAAGGCGCTCACCTTTTTGTGAATGAAACCAGTAGTAGAGAGAGGGGGGCCGAGGTCGCCGTAGTTTTTGTTGACCGTTCGTTTGTTTAACACATTATTTCACCTGGACTACATGCAATACGTGCGCACTGTTGCATCTGCTTTGTATGTTAACCAAAGACACTCTTTTAATTAAATGCAACTTAAACGCATTTGGTTGAACTCTGTGCTTCTGTGCTACCCAAGCAGCGCGTCATACAACTAGACCGAACCCAAGGTTTTTCCCTCTCCAGCGACAATAGGACTTTGAGTCGCTACATTTAGTCAACAAAAATGGCATTTGCCGAAAGCCATCGCTCGCAATATCAATCCACTCGGAACAAGCCAAGTAAGTGCAGCAGTGATCTGCGCGCAGTGATCTAAGCACCACATCAACCGCGTGGAGGCCAGGTAAGCTTACCTGTTGCAGTTTGTATGTGGATACGGAATCCTTATTGCAATAATACATGAAGTATTTACATTTGGAGCATTTGGATGAAAGGATTCTTGTTGGATACCCGTGCGTAAAGGTGGATGTTCGCTGCTATTGGCGCTTATGCAATGTGGATTAAATAATGCGATGTTCAGATGGAGTTTCATGGGAAATGATAATGCTGCTTTGTTGAAATGAAAATGATGTATTCGTTGCACACTGGATGTTTCAATGCAATGGTTCACTGAAAGAAATAAAGAGAAAAAATGAGTGAAACGAATGGTGCAGCCTCGTGTCCTGACGCAGAGCCTAAAAGGCAAAGTAAACTCACTGAAAAAGCGCTTCTTCTAAAGGTGGAAAAATTGCAACATGAACGAAAAGGGTGTGTGAATAAAATGAAAGCCTTAATACCAGAAATGAAAAGGCTCATGCACGAAAAGGAAAATATGTCTCAAGTGAAGGAATCTCTTGGAACATTGAATGAATTGAGCGAAAAGGCTACCACTGCGCATGAGGAAGTGTTGCCCTTATTTCCAAAGGATCAAACTGCGCAACAAACGGAATGGTTTTCGAGCGTAATGACATACAGTGAAACATTTAAAAAAAATGTTCAAAAGTGGCTCGATGAATGTGAACCTGATGCAAACGAACAAGGTGTATTTGAAACAAACGGAAGCCCTGGCGGAAGAACAAATGAAACCAATGGAGTAAATGAACATTGTTTGAACTCAAGGGAAACTGCTGATGAACTGAAACCTTCAGACAGTGCTTCAAATATTGGAACACGTATTTCACTGTCCAGATCGTCTACCACTTCTTCTGCACGTTTAAACACTGAAGCGGAGCTTGCTGCTTTGGGTGCACGACAAAAGTTGTTGGAAGAAAGACACTCACTGGAAGAAGAAGAAGAAAGATTAAGAAAAAGGAAAGAGAAACTGCAATTAGAAACGGAAATTGCTGAAAAGGTGGCAACATTGAACGTTCTCAAAACAAGAAGTTCTACAAGTGGAAAGCTATCAAAGCAAATGTCAAAAGTGGAATCACAAGTTTTAAAAGCAGCATCACATGTCTCTAATGGAATGAATTCTTATTTTGAAAAGAATAAGTCTAAGAAAACTCTCAATGTTCATGCAGGAGAATTTATTCCATCAATGCCCGTAAAACAAAATGTAACCAATAATGACGGGAAATACGCTCTCAAATACGCAACAGCTCTCTCTGCTGGACAAAGTTCAGCGCGTCCTCTGGATTTGACAAATACCCAGCTTGTGCATGGATCCATTTCAAACACACAAGTAAAATCATGAAGACGCAGAATGAAATAACAACTCTCTTAATTCAGCAACAATGCCTCGCCGCTCTGCCAAAGCGAGAGATCCCTGTGTTCGATGGTGACCCATTAACGTACCACACCTTCATAAATGCATTTGAAAATGGTGTTGAGAAAAATACATACAATAATTCAGATCGTATATATTTCATGGAACAGCACACTAAAGGCCATGCCAGAGAACTGATAAGGAGCTGTCAACACATCAATCCTGACAATGGATACTTGAGAGCAAAAGCTTTATTGAAGGAGCACTTTGGAAATGAACAAAAAGTTGCTGCAGCATACATGGATAAAGCCCTCTCATGGGCCGACATTAAGAACAAAGATGTGAGAGCACTACAAGATTATAGCCTGTTTCTTCGGGGCTGTTGCAATGCTATGGAGGACGTGCAATACCTGCATGATTTGGACATGCCCTCCAATATGCTGAACGTTATAAGAAAGCTTCCTTATAAGCTCAGAGACAAGTGGAGGAGCCGAGCTTGTGATCTGCAAGAACGTCAGGAAAGGAGAGCAAAGTTCAGTGACATTGTGGATTTCATTGAAAAGCAAATGAAAATCCTAACCGATCCAGTCTTTGGCAGTATTCAAGACCCCCCCACAATAACTGGAAAAGGTGCATTCAAACCAAAGTCACAACCTCGCTCTAAGGGAGCCAGCTTTGCCACTACAGTAGGTCCCACAGGGCAGAAGGCACAGTCTGCAAAGAAGGACGCGAAGGCACCAGAACATAACACGTGTCTCTATTGTGGAGCAGGACATGCACTGGATATGTGTATGCAGTTGGGAAGGATGGCACACAAGAAGAAAATTGTTTTTCTAAAGGAAAAGGGCATTTGCTTCGGTTGCTTGTGTAAAGGACACATGAGCAAGCACTGCCGCAAAAGGATTTCCTGTACCAAGTGTAGCCTTAAACACCCCACTGTCCTCCACAAAGAACCTACACATAGTGCCATGCAGACTGAAAGGAGTGATGAGGTCTCTGTTGACAATACTCTGATATCGAGTGGCCTTACAGGGGCTGGGGACCAGGATTGCAAGCTGCCAATTGTGCCCGTTCAAGTCAAATCAAAGAAAGGATGCAAAACAGTCACAACTTCTGCATTTCTGGACCAAGGGAGCACCGCAGTGTTTTGTACGGAGTCTCTGATGAACAAGCTCAATCTGACAGGAAGAAAAGGAAATATACTTCTCCGGACGATGGGGCAGGAGAAGGTCGTGAGAAGCAACATGGTGTCTGGGCTCGAAGTTGCTGCGCTGGATGGAGAGGAGTTTCTGGAGCTGCCGAAGGCCTACACACAGGAATCCATGCCAGTGTACAAAGGAAATATTCCTACAAAAAGGGATATTAAAATATGGCCTCACCTGAAGCACGTCCACTTACCACAAATTGACGCTGGTATAGAGCTCCTGATCGGGACAAATGTGCCAAGGGCCCTGGAGCCGCTGGAAGTGGTATGCAGTGTAAACGGAGGACCATTTGCAACTAGGACAATGCTGGGATGGACTGTCAATGGACCACTTGGAGCCGGCAGCAGAGAGACGGTTGCCTGCAGTCAGCCAGAATTAACTGTCAACAGAGTTTCAGTTGTGAATCTGGACGAGCTGTGGCAGCAGCAATTCAAAAACGATTTCCCAGAGAGCACCATGGATGAAATGCCTGCTCTGTCACGAGATGATCAAAAGTTCCTGGAAAAGGTGACAAACACAGTGAAACAAGTGGATGGCCATTATCAGATCAGCTTGCCATTGAAGCAAGGGAACATTAAAATGCCTAATAATCGGAAAGTGGTTGTACAGCGCTTATTACAACTGAAGAGGAGGTTGCAAAATGATCAAACCTTTTTCACTGAGTATAACACCTTTATTAACGACCTTGTGGCTAAAGGCTATGCAGAGATGGTGCCTGAGGAGGAGCTGGATTGTGGCAGTGGCAACGTATGGTATATCCCACACCACGGGGTTTATCATCCCACAAAAAAGAAGCTCAGAGTGGTGTTTGATTGCGGAGCGAGCTGTCAAGGTACATCGTTAAATGCTCACCTCCTACAAGGCCCAGACCTAACTAGCTCCTTGATTGGTGTGGTGACCCGTTTCAGGAAGGAACCGGTGGTGATAAATGGAGTCAATATTTATTGACTAGGTTCGGGAGCAGGACCTCGCCTCAGCCAATCACCTTCTGCATACCAACCACTCCTGCTTTCACCTTGCCACGCCTCTAATTACCCACAAGCCATATATATACACCAGGCCTAGCCTCTTCATTCATGTTTGCTCTAAACTGTCGACAATGACTACTATAGAGCAAGTCCTTGACCTCAACCCGCCCGATACGGATTCTGACCCGTCCACCGGGTCTGTTGTCCGGCGCAGCGTTTCCTCACGCACACCGGCGGTGCGTTCTCCGGTGCGCGCGGTAGGACGCTCTCAATCGGGATCTCCTGAGGTTATATCGCCCACACCTTCACGGGATTCTGTCCCCAGGATCCTCAGCCGCCGTCTTCACCAGCGCTCCCGGGTGTCTGCAGGACGCAGCCAGCCTGGGCCTCGTCGCTCCGCCTCTCCCCCCCGGAGACGCTCGGCTCACTCCCGCTCACCAGCCGGCCACAGCGAGCCATGGAGCCGTCGCTCGGTTCGGGTCTCTCGGCGGGATTCCGCCTCCATGTCTGCTCCTCCTCGACGCTCCCCTCTTCCTGCTTCCACAGGCCGCAGCACGCACTCAAACAGTCACACCACGCGGGCTTCCCGTTCCCCTCACTTCCCGCCAACGCTCCCTTCCCCCCGCCTTTCTCCCCCTCACGCCGCCTCCCGGCGCGTCTCTCCACGTGCTTCCCCGTCCCCTTCTCCCTCTCCTACACGTCATTCCCACGGTCCATCTCCCCCAGGCCGGCGCAGCGCTCCCAGAAAGAGGCGCGCGCGCGTCTTTGCCCCGCTTCCCCCTCCACGTCACTCGCCTTCCCCTCTCAGCCCCTCCCTCCGCCGCTCGGCAATCCGGAGCAGCAGCGCGCTCGGGAACGGACGCGCACGCGTCTCTCCTCGCGCTGCCTCGCCTCCCCCTGTACGTCACTCGCCCTCTCCCCACAGCACCTTTCCCCGCCGCGGTGCACCCAGGAATTCACGTGCCACGCGCGCTGCCACATGCGCTACCTCTCCTCCCCCCCACACACACCCTTCCCGCCACGCCACACAAGGCCCCTCTCGCACATCCCAGCTGGGGCAAACCAATTCTAGTCGGGACATCAGGGACTGGACAGTGGTTAAGTTGCAGGGTGCGCTCAGGACAGCGGGCGTTTCTTTCAGTCGTTATGACAATAAATCCAAGTTTTTTAGGCTCTACTTGTCGTCCCATCCTGCATCAGGGTCTTCCCACGGCGGCTCTGCTTTGCTACGGAGGTCTCCAGCTCGGCGGGGCCTGGCCGAATATGGTGTTGAATCTTCGGCTCCCCCGCAAGGGATCCAGGTAGTCCCAGCCCCCGTACACGGGTCCTCAGTGTCAGACCTTGTGTCCTCGCTCCTCTCATTTCTGCCAACTCAGGGTGCTCCTGCTCCCTGCGCCAACGTCCCTCCTCCGTCGCCCCCTCCCCCACCCTCGTCCCCTTCAGCCATGGGCGACCCGGCGGCCAATTTTGCTAGGCTAGCCGCGGCCGTCGCTCCCGCATCCATGCAGTTAGTCCCCGCCCTCCCCAGTCAGGCCCCACCCTCCCTGTCCTCCGGCCCTCTCCCCGCCCTTTACGTCGATCTGGCTATTCTGATTCAGCCTTCTCTGTCCGCCCCTCCGCAGCAGCCGCGGGAACTGCAGTCTAGTTCGGGTCTGTCTGCCCTCATGTCGCTTCCTATTCCTTCTCGGGCCAAGGACCTTACCCCCACGGAGTTTGCTATTGCATTTTCGCTGTTCCGCGACACCCTGTGCTCTGTGTATCCGGTTCGCAGGGCCGAACTGGACGACTACATGGCCCTGGTCCTCGACCTCGTGTTCCGCTTCGGTGGGACGGGTTTCTACACCTACCACGTGTTGTTCGCTACCCAGGCAGCCGGCAGACTGCAGCAGTTCAATCAGGGTACCTACTGGGGGGTGCTCGACTCGGAATTGTACTGCAGAGTCTTCGCTGCTCGTGCCTCTCTCTCGTGCGACCTTTGTGGCGCTCCCTCGCATCCTGCGTCCCTCTGCTCTGTCGTGGCGCCCCTTCGTCCACGATCTGGCTCATCTAAGAACCCCGTTTTCAGTCGCCTGTCCCCGGCCGCTCCTCCACCGTCCCTCATCCCTCGGGCGTCCTTTGTTCGCCAATCAAATGGCGTTCCCGGTGTCAAAGGATCCGATAAGCGAGGTAGACCACTGCTATATCAGGGGGGTAGGATGATTTGTAACAACTTCAATGACTCCGGCTGCGCTGCCTCCATGTGTCGGCTTCTCCACATCTGCTCCTTCTGCGTAGGCGCTCATTCCAGGCCCACCTGCCCTCATAATCCGGTCTCCACACCCAACGACGGAGTCGCCTTGTCAGCTTCTACTCCAGTTAAGGTAAATTCCCTGATTTCGGCCCTGACACATCACCCAGATAGGGAGTTTGTGCACTTCCTGGTTCGAGGTTTTTCCTATGGCTTTCATCCTGGGATCGCCGTGCTGCCTGAGACGTCGTATCTTTGCAAAAATTTGCAATCTGCCATGGCGGATCCGGCCACGGTCGACACTCTTTTGGCCAAGGAGGTGAAGGAAGGTTTCATGATCGGCCCTTTCGACCGTCCTCCGTTCGATACCTTTCGTGTTAACCCGGTTGGTATCGCTACCCGCAAATATTCCGGGAAGAAGAGGCTCATTATCGATCACTCTTCCCCTCACGGCTCTGCGGTCCCCAGCGTTAATAGCCTCATTCCTGCCCCGGATTTCTCCATGCGCTATGCCTCTATAGACAATGCCATCTCTCTGATTCGTTTGGCTGGACGAGGATCTTGGCTTTAAAAGGCCGACATCACAAGTGCGTTCAAGGTTTTGCCCATTCGCCCGGATTTTTGGCGGTACTTCGGTGTCTTCTGGAAGGGTTCCTTCTACTTTACTCTCGACTCGGTTTCTTTTCAAGCGTCTCTTCCCCGAGAGAAAGTCCAGCGTATTTCGTTGTTGCTTTCTAACTTCATTATGACGGTTCAATGTTCCAAACGGCAGCTCCTCGCGCTCCTCGGCCACCTCAATTACGCCATCCGTATCATTCCTCAAGGCAAGCCATTCTTGTCTAGTTTGCTGGCCAAGGCGGCTTTGGTCTCGTCTCTCCATGACTCCGTGGAGCTGGATGCTGCTTGCCGCTCAGAGATGCGCCTGTGGAAGTCTTTCTTGGATTCCTGGAATTGTGTGTCGTTCTTTTATGACGACTTCTTATCCTGTCCCGAGGATATCCAACTCTTCACTGACGCCGCCCCGTCCATCGGGTATGGGGGGTTCTACCAAGGGCGTTGGTTTGCCGACACTTGGCCTTCCGAGGTGTCTTCCGCCGTGTTCGAGTTTTACCCCATTGTCATCTCTGCTCTTCTTTGGGGACACGAATGGAAAGGCAGATGTATCCTCATTCATTCCGACAACTCTGCTGCTGTGGACATCATCAATAAAGGACGGTCTCGCTGCCCCATTATCTCGCAGTTCTTGCAAAGGCTCACCCTCGTTTCTGCATCTAATCAGTTTGTTATTCGTGCTGCTCATATCCCTGGTCACCATAACTCCATTGGCGACGCTCTCTCTCGTTTTGCTTTTCAGAAGTTCAGATGCTTGGCGCCGAACTCCGACATTCACCCCACGCCGGTTCCTCCATATTCAGCCACCGTCTACCCCTAGATCCGGCCTTGTCTCATCTGACCGACGCCTCTCAACAAGCCATTCTCAACGGTCTAGCTCCCGCCACGCTGTCTTCATACCTCACGGGATGGAACAGTTTCAAGTCATTCCTTAGCAACTATAGAATTCCTCCTGGCAGCATGGATATCCTCACACTTTGCAATTTCATTACGTTCGCTCATTCTACCAGACATAATCGTGCGTCTACCATTCAATCCTATCTCTCCGGTATCAATTTCATCTTCAAACTTACGACAGGTACCGACTGCCCCGCTATGTCTCACTCTCACATCTCAATGCTGCTCAAAGGATTGACAAAGAGTGAACCTCGCGTACTACCTAAGCGCTCACCACTCACCTCTGATCTTCTCGCCCGCTGTGTAAGCACTTTACGTTCTGGTTACCTTACTCCTTCCGTTGACCTCGTCTTGGAGTGCATGTTCCTCTTGGCTTTTTTCGGGTTCCAGCGATGCTCCGAGTTCGCCCCTACATCCAGTGTGTATGACCAGTCGATACACCCCAGGTTATCCGACCTTTCAATCCATACCTCTGACTCGCTCATCTTCTCACTTCGCAGGAGTAAAACTGACCAGCTAGGCGCTTCCTTTCCTATCTATCTGTTCCGCCTTAACTCTTCTATCAGCCCATATGAGCCTCTGCTAAAGTACATCACTCTTCGCTTTGCTTCCAGCGCTTCTTCGCATGATCCCCTGTTCCTTACCGAAGCAGGGAAGATGGCTTTTAGATTCTGGTTCAGCAAGCATTTCCGCAAGATCCTCCACCTATCTGGCATATCCTCTTCGCATTACTCCATTCATTCATTCCGTATCGGGGCCGCGTCCTCAGCAGCCAGGGCAGGCCTTTCTGACCATAAAATCCAGACCCTCGGCCGTTAGTCCTCCAGGGCTTATCTCTCTTACATTCGACAAAACCTCGACGACCTACGTCAAGCTCATTCAATTTTGTGTTCTTAAATTCTTCATTTTGGGGGTCCTGAAGAGCTGGGTTCAATCGAGACGGAGCCCCCACCCACAGTCTCACCCAGCTTCATTCGGCACATTTAAAACATTAATAAATTCTTAAACTGCAATTTGTTGTGGCGTGGTCCTTGCTAGTGAAATGGAGTCAATATTTATTGACTAGGTTCGGGAGCAGGACCTCGCCTCAGCCAATCACCTTCTGCATACCAACCACTCCTGCTTTCACCTGGCCACGCCTCTAATTACCCACAAGCCATATATATACACCAGGCCTAGCCTCTTCATTCATGTTTGCTCTAAACTGTCGACCCCACCCTCCC
The DNA here is from genome assembly GCF_951799975.1 of Gobius niger. Classification (NCBI taxonomy): domain Eukaryota; kingdom Metazoa; phylum Chordata; class Actinopteri; order Gobiiformes; family Gobiidae; genus Gobius; species Gobius niger. Next base: position 7,628,749 of record NC_136854.1, read on the forward strand.
TCCCTCTACGTCTGTTTTATCTTTCAGCCCTGATTCTTCTGCTGGGAGGGGGGTCCTGAAGAGCTGGGTTCAATCGAGACGGAGCCCCCACCCACAGTCTCACCCAGCTTCATTCGGCACATTTAAAACATTAATAAATTCTTAAACTGCAATTTGTTGTGGCGTAGTCCTTGCTAGTGAATGGGCGACGTAGAGGCAATGTTCCACCAGGTGTTGGTCACCCCCAACGACCGAGATCTGCTCAGGTTCCTCTGGTGGCAAGATGGTGATATGGAGAAAGCACCTGCTGAGTACCGGATGAGAGTGCATTTGTTTGGGGCCATGTCATCGCCCAGCTGCGTTAACTATGCCCTCAGAAGGTGTGCAGAGGACTACGGCCATCTCTACCGAGAAGAAGCTGCACAAAAGCTCTATCACTGTTTCTACGTAGATGATTGCCTCGTATCTGTGGCCACTGAAGAGGAAGCTGTGTTGCTGTATGAGGAGTTGGTCTCACTGTGTTCTAGAGGAGGATTTACTCTCACAAAATGGATAAGCAATAGAGCAGCAGTCTTGGATGTCATCCCTGAAAATCACAGAGCAAAAGGCATGGAGATGCTGAATATGGAATTTGATTCTGTGCAAGTGGAGAGAGTGCTGGGAGTCGAATGGTCAATCAAATCGGATACGTTTAAGTTCAGAGTCCAGATCAAGGAAAGACCACTCACACGAAGAGGAATGCTCTCGACCATTGCCTCCATATATGATCCCCTTGGGATGCTCATTCCTGTGATTCTAACTGCCAAAAGGATAATGAGAGACCTGTGCAGGAGAGAAATGGGATGGGATGATCATGTTCCTGACTCCATCGCAAAGCAATGGTTAAAGCTAATACAACAGCTCCCTCTGCTGTTTGAAGTGGACCGGTGCTTGAAACCACCACACTTTGGAGATGTCTGTACAGCACAGTTGCACCATTTTTCCGATGCAAGTGAAAATGGATACGGAACAGTCACTTACCTGGTATCAAGAAATCAAGACTCAGAACTGCACTCTGCTTTCGTGATGGGGAAATCTCGTGTGGCTCCCCTTAAAACAGTAACTATTCCCAGGATGGAACTCATAGCAGCAACCATGGCAAGCAGAATGGATGTGCTCTGGAAGAAGGAGCTGCAGATGGAACTTGTCAAATCAGTATTTTGGACAGACAGCGAATCAGTCCTTAAATACATTCGAAATGAGACTTCACGGTATAAAGTGTTTGTGGCTAACCGGGTCTCACAGATATTGAAAATTTCCAGTGCTCCTCAATGGAGGTATGTGGATACTGCCTGCAACCCAGCAGACATAGCGTCCAGAGGGGTAAAGGTCGAGGCGTTTGTCAAACACGCTACGTGGCTGTCAGGACCTCACTTTCTTTTACATCCGGAGAGTGAGTGGCCTGTCAGTCCTCAGGACCTTGGACAGCTCCCTCCTGAAGATCCCGAGCTGAAGAAAATTGCTGTGGTGAATGCTGTGCAGACAGAAGAAGAGCCCGTTTCGTATCTGATCCAGTACTTTTCCTCCTGGACACGCCTTAAGACATCAGTGGCGTGGATACTGAGAATTAAAAACTGGCTTCTGTCCTGTACGAAGAAGAGGAGACAATTACACCAGACGCTTACACAGTCGGTACTCACGAACGAGCAGCAGAAATCCTCTGAGGACAAGGAAATGGAAAGGACCACCGATGCCCACAGACTCTCAGTGGAGGATTTGGAGAAGGCTGAATTGGCCATTATAAGGTACTGCCAGCAAAGAACGTTTCCAGAGGAACTGGCAAGTCTGGAGAAAGGACAGCCAGTAAAAGCTACAAGTCACCTTCGTAAGCTCTGCCCACAGTTCCTGGATGGATTCCTAAGAGTTGCAAATGCAAATGCAAATGCAACTTAAATGCATTTGGTTGAACTCTGTGCTTCTGTGCTACCCAAGCAGCGCGTCATACAACTAGACCGAACCCAAGGTTTTTCCCTCTCCAGCAACAATAGGACTTTGAGTCGCTACAACGCGTTTGCGGCCATAAAAACAGAGATTGCTGTTTCTCCAAAACCACGAATGCTAGATGGCTGATTCTTTAGTATGTTATACAGGGTCCCACCAGGTACAAGAAACCAAGGTTTGGTCAAGTTTGATCACACAGTTTTTCCACAAAGTCAGTTTCAAATTTCTGAATAACTGTCAGTTTTCTCAGGTATCACTTATGAAAACAACCCAAAAACATACTTCCTTTGACTGGGATGTTCATCCCTGACACTGAATCTGCTGATGATATGGTTTTCCGCTGGTGACAATGCAAAAAGCTGAGAGTTCCTCAAAGTGAGTGTTTTCAGTGAGAGAACGCGTTTGCGGCCATAAAAAACGTGATTGCTGTTTCTCCAAAACCATGAATGCCAGAAAGCTGATTCTTTAGTATGTTATAGAGGGTCCCACCAGGTACAAGAAACCAAGGTTTGGTCAAGTTTGATCACACAGTTTTTCCACAAAGTCAGTTTCAAATTTCTGAATAACCGTCAGTTTTCTCAGGTCTCACTTATGAAAACAACCCAAAACCATACTTCCTTTGACTGGGATGTTCATCCCTGACACCGAATCTGCTGATGACGAGGTTTTCCGCTGTGACAATGCAAAAAGCTGAGAGTTCCTCAAAGCGAGTGTTTTCAGCGAGATAACGCATTTGCGGCCATAAAAAACGAGATTGCTGTTTCTCCAAAACCATGAATGCTAGAAGGCTTATTCTTTAGTATGTTTATACAGGGTCCCACCAGGTACAAGAAACCAAGGTTTGGTCAAGTTTGATCACACAGTTTTTCCACAAAGTCAGTTTCAAATTTCTGAGTAACTGTCAGTTTTCTCAGGTATCACTTATGAAAACAACCCAAAACCATACTTCCTTTGACTGGGATGTTCATCCCTGACACTGAATCTGCTGATGATATGGTTTTCCGCTGGTGACAATGCAAAAAGCTGAGAGTTCCTCAAAGCGAGTGTTCTCAGCGAGAGAACGCGTTTGCGGCCATAAAAACCGAGATTGCTGTTTCTCCAAAACCATGAATGCTAGAAGGCTGATTCTTTAGTATGTTATACAGGGTCCCGCCAGGTACAAGAAACCAAGGTTTGGTCAAGTTTGATCACACAGTTTTTCCACAAAGTCAGTTTCAAATTTCTGAGTAACCGTCAGTTTTCTCAGGTATCACTTATGAAAACAACCCAAAACCATACTTCCTTTGACTGGGATGTTCATCCCTGACACTGAATCTGCTGATGATATGGTTTTCCGCTGGTGACAATGCAAAAAGCTGAGAGTTCCTCAAAGTGAGTGTTCTCAGTAAGAGAACGCGTTTGCGGCCATAAAAAACGAGATTGCTGTTTCTCCAAAACCATGAATGCTAGAAGGCTGATTCTTTAGTATGTTATACAGGGTCCCACCAGGTACAAGAAACCAAGGTTTGGTCAAGTTTGATCACACAGTTTTTCCACAAAGTCAGTTTCAAATTTCTGAATAACCGTCAGTTTTCTCAGGTCTCACTTATGAAAACAACCCAAAACCATACTTCCTTTGACTGGGATGTTCATCCCTGACACCGAATCTGCTGATGACGAGGTTTTCCGCTGTGACAATGCAAAAAGCTGAGAGTTCCTCAAAGCGAGTGTTCTCAGCGAGAGAACGCATTTGCGGCCATAAAAAACGAGATTGCTGTTTCTCCAAAACCATGAATGCTAGAAGGCTGATTCTTTAGTATGTTATACAGGGTCCCACCAGGTACAAGAAACCAAGGTTTGGTCAAGTTTGTTCACACAGTTTTTCCACAAAGTCAGTTTCAAATTTCTGAGTAACCGTCAGTTTTCTCAGGTCTCACTTATGAAAACAACCCAAAACCATACTTCCTTTGACTGGGATGTTCATCCCTGACACCGAATCTGCTGATGACGAGGTTTTCCGCTGTGACAATGCAAAAAGCTGAGAGTTCCTCAAAGCGAGTGTTCTCAGCGAGAGAACACGTTTGCGGCCATAAAAAACGAGATTGCTGTTTCTCCAAAACCATGAATGCTAGAAGGCTGATTCTTTAGTATGTTATAGAGGGTCCCACCAGGTACAAGAAACCAAGGTTTGGTCAAGTTTGATCACACAGTTTTTCCACAAAGTCAGTTTAAAATTTGTGAATAACCGTCAGTTTTCTCAGGTCTCACTTATGAAAACAACCCAAAACCATACTTCCTTTGACTGGGATGTTCATCCCTGACACCGAATCTGCTGATGACGAGGTTTTCCGCTGTGACAATGCAAAAAGCTGAGAGTTCCTCAAAGCGAGTGTTTTCAGCGAGATAACGCGTTTGCGGCCATAAAAAACGAGATTGCTGTTTCTCCAAAACCATGAATGCTATATGGCTGATTCTTTAGTATGTTATACAGGGTCCCACCCCGTACAAGATACCAAGGTTTGGTCAAGTTTGATAACACAGTTTTTCCACAAAGTCATTTTCAAGTTTCTGAATAACTGTCAGTTTTCTCAGGTTTCACTTATGAAAACAACTCAAAACCATACTTTGTTGACTGGGATGTTCATCCCTGACACTGACTCTGCATATGAGATGGTTTTCCATTGTGACACTGCAAAAAGCTGGAAGTTCCTTAAAGTGAGTGTTCTCAGCGAGAGAACGCGTTTGCGGCCATAAAAACAGAGATTGCTGTTTCTCCAAAACCATGAATGCTAGATGGCTGATTCTTTAGTATGTTATACAGGGTCCCAGCCCGTACAAGATACCAAGGTTTGGTAAAGTTTGATCACACAGTTTTTCCACAAAGTCATTTTCAAGTTTCTGAATAACTGTCAGTTTTCTCAGGTTTCACTTATGAAAACAACTCAAAACCATACTTTGTTGACTGGGATGTTCATCCCTGACACTGACTCTGCATATGAGATGGTTTTCCATTGTGACACTGCAAAAAGCTGGAAGTTCCTTAAAAGTGAGTGTACTCAGCGAGAGAACGCGTTTGCGGCCATAATAACAGAGATTGCTGTTTCTCCAAAACCATGAATGCTAGATGGCTGATTCTTTAGTATGTTATACAGGGTCCCACCCCGTACAAGATACCAAGGTTTGGTCAAGTTTGATCACACAGTTTTTCCACAAAGTCACTTTCAAGTTTCTGAATAACTGTCAGTTTTCTCAGGTCTCACTTATGAAAACAACTCAAAACCACACTTTTGTTGACTGGGATGTTCATTCCTGACACTGACTCTGCATATGAGATGGTTTTCCATTGTGACAATGCAAAAAAGCTGTAAGTTCCTTAAAGTGAGTGTTTTCAGCGAGAGAACGCGTTTGCGGCCATAATAACAGAGATTGCTGTTTCTCCAAAACCATGAATGCTAGATGGCTGATTCTTTAGTATGTTATACAGGGTCCCACCCCGTACAAGATACCAAGGTTTGGTCAAGTTTGATCACACAGTTTTTCCACAAAGTCAATTTCAAGTTTCTGAATAACTGTCAGTTTTCTCAGGTTTCACTTAGGAAAACAACTCAAAACCACACTTTTGTTGACTGGGATGTTCATCCCTGACACTGACTCTGCATATGAGATGGTTTTCCATTGTGACAATGCAAAAAAGCTGGAAGTTCCATAAAGTGAGTGTTTTCAGCGAGAGAACGCGTTTGCGGCCATAATAACAGAGATTGCTGTTTCTCCAAAACCATGAATGCTAGATGGCTGATTCTTTAGTATGTTATACAGGGTCCCACCCCGTACAAGATACCAAGGTTTGGTCAAGTTTGATCACACAGTTTTTCCACAAAGTCACTTTCAAGTTTCTGAATAACTGTCAGTTTTCTCAGGTTTCACTTATGAAAACCACTCAAAAACATACTTTGTTGACTGGGATGTTCATCCCTGACACTGACTCTGCATATGAGATGGTTTTCCATTGTGACAATGCATAAAAGCTGTAAGTTCCTTAACCCTTGTGTTGCCCTCGTTGGGGTCAACCCGACACGTTTGTGCCCCGCGTGGAGAGCTGTTTGTCCCCCTCGTCATGCTCAGGAGTATATTTTAGGGTCAGCTCGACACGTTTGTGCCCCGCGCGGAGAGCCGTCATGCTCAGGAGTATATTTTAGGGTCAGCCTGACACGTTTGTGCCCCGCGCGGAGAGCCCTCCGCGTCATGCCCAGGAGTATATTTTAGGGTCAGCTCGACACGTTTGTCCCCCGCATCATGCTCAGGAGTATATTTTAGGGTCAGCCTGACACGTTTGTGCCCCGCGCGGAGAGCCGTCCGCGACATGCTCAGGAGTATATTTTAGGTTCAGCCTGACACGTTTGTGCCCCGCGTGGAGAGCCGTCCGCGTCATGCTCAGGAGTACATTTTTAGGGTCAGCCTGACACGTTTGTGCCCCGCGCGGAGAGCTGTTTGTCTCCAGCGTCATGCTCAGGAGTACATTTTAGGGTCAGCCTGACACGTTTGTGCCCCGCGTGGAGAGCCGTCCGCGTCATGCTCATGAGTATATTTTAGGGTCAGCCTGACACGTTTGTGCCCCGCGCGGAGAGCTGTTTGTCTCCAGCGTCATGCTCAGGATTACATTTTTAGGGTCAGCCTGACACGTTTGTGCCCCGCGCGGAGAGCTGTTTGTCTCCAGCGTCATGCTCATGAGTATATTTTAGGGTCAGCCTGACACGTTTGTGCCCCGCGCGGAGAGCCGTCATGCTCAGGAGTATATTTTAGGGTCAGCTTGACACGTTTGTGCCCCGCGCGGAGAGCTGTTTGTCCCCAGCGTCATGCTCAAGAGTATATTTTTAGGGTCAGCCTGACACGTTTGTGCCCCGCGCGGAGAGCTGTTTGTCCCCAGCGTCATGCTCAGGAGTATATTTTTAGGGTCAGCCTGACACGTTTGTGCCCCGCGCGGAGAGCTGTTTGTCCCCAGCGTCATGCTCAGGAGTATATTTTTAGGGTCAGCCTGACACGTTTGTGCCCCGCGCGGAGAGCTGTTTGTCCCCAGCGTCATGCTCATGAGTATATTTTTAGGGTCAGCCTGACACGTTTGTGCCCCGCGCGGAGAGCCGTCCGCGTCATGCTCAGGAGTATATTTTAGGGTCAGCCTGACACGTTTGTGCCCCGCATGGAGAGCCGTCCGCGTCAGGCTCAGGAGTACATTTTTAGGTCAGCCTGACACGTTTGTGCTCCGCGCGGAGAGCTGTTTGTCCCCAGCGTCATGCTCAGGAGTATATTTCAGGGTCAGCCCGACACGTTTGTGCCCCGCGTGGAGAGCCGTCCGCGTCATGCTCAGGAGTACATTTTAGGGTCAGCCTGACACGTTTGTGCCCCGCGCGGAGAGCCGTCATGCTCAGGAGTATATTTTAGGGTCAGCTTGACACGTTTGTGCCCCGCGCGGAGAGCTGTTTGTCCCCAGCGTCATGCTCAGGAGTATATTTTTAGGGTCAGCCTGACACGTTTGTGCCCCGCGCGGAGAGCTGTTTGTCCCCAGCGTCATGCTCAGGAGTATATTTTTAGGGTCAGCCTGACACGTTTGTGCCCCGCGCGGAGAGCCGTCCGCGTCATGCTCAGGAGTATATTTTAGGGTCAGCCTGACACGTTTGTGCCCCGCGTGGAGAGCCGTCCGCGTCAGGCTCAGGAGTACATTTTTAGGTCAGCCTGACACGTTTGTGCCCCGCGCAGAGAGCTGTTTGTCCCCAGCGTCATGCTCAGGAGTATATTTTAGGTTTCAGCCTGACACGTTTGTGCCCCGCGCGGAGAGCCGTCATGCTCAGGAGTATATTTTTAGGGTCAGCCTGACACGTTTGTGCCCCGCGCGGAGAGCTGTTTGTCCCCAGCGTCATGCTCATGAGTACATTTTTAGGGTCAGCCTGACACGTTTGTCCCCCGCATCATGCTCAGGAGTATATTTTAGGGGTCAGCCTGACACGTTTGTGCCCCGCGCGGAGAGCTGTTTGTCCCCAGCGTCATGCTCAGGAGTATATTTTAGGGGTCAGCCTGACACGTTTGTGCCCCGCGCGGAGAGCTGTTTGTCCCCAGCGTCATGCTCAGGAGTATATTTCAGGGTCAGCCTGACACGTTTGTGCTCCGTGCGGAGAGCTGTTTGTCCCCAGCGTCATGCTCAGGAGTATATTTCAGGGTCAGCCCGACACGTTTGTGCCCCGCGCGGAGAGCTGTTTGTCCCCAGCGTCATGCTCAGGAGTACATTTTTAGGGTCAGCCTGACACGTTTGTGCCCCGCGCGGAGAGCTGTTTGTCCCCAGCGTCATGCTCAGGAGTACATTTTTAGGGTCAGCCTGACACGTTTGTGCCACGCGCGTAGAGCCGTCATGCTCAGGAGTATATTTCAGGGTCAGCTCGACACGTTTGTCCCCCGTGCGTAGAGCTGCCTGACGGCGGCGGCGGCGGCAGCTCAGACGTCTCCGGGCACGTTTTTCATCCGCCTTTCACTGTTTCATCAGCATCAACGTTTTTCAACAACAACAAAAACGCTGACCCCCCATCATGCTCACGCATATTTTTTATTTACATTTTATTTATTTTTTATTTTTATTTATTTTTTCCATCTTCATCATGTGTGTGTGTCTCTCTCCTCGCCGGGCAGCCGAATCAGGTCAGGGAGCTCTCGGCGTGGGGACAAACTTGCCGGGTTGACCCTAGAATATATTAAACTCACATTTACAGCGGAACTCAAACAGTAAGCGGCGTGTAACTGGAACGCGATGAACAACCCCCTAGGTTTCAATGAGAACGGCGGAGCGCCCTTCGCGATCGACGTGGAGCCGGAGTCCGGGTTCAGCTCGAAGATGTTCACCCTCCAGCGCTACAAAACCGAGCTGTGTCGAACTTTCGAACTGGACGGTTTCTGTAAATACGGAGCCAAATGCCGCTTTGCGCACAGCAGCGGCGAGCTGAGGAGCGCGTCCCGCCACTCAAAGTACAAAACGGAGCTCTGTCGCGCTTTCAACGTCACAGGTTTTTGCCAGTACGGCTCACGCTGTCACTTTGTACACGGCGCTTCCCCGGGTAACGGAGCGCCGTCCTCATCCTTCTCCCCCCTCTCTTGCTCATCGTCTTCCTCCTCATCCTCATCCTCATCCACTCACTCTTCAAAAAAAAAGGCGTATTCTCCACTTTCTCAGCTTTCTCACGCGGAGATGGCGGAACGCTACCGCTTGACGCACGTCGAGGGCAAGTTCGACACCTTCGAGTGCCAGGATTGCGGCCTCGCGTTTTCGAAGAGTATCTGTTCACCCCGAGCGGAGAGAAGTCTAGCCCCGGGTCTTTTAGCCAGGAAGTGAGCGCGCTCTGGGAGTCCGCGAACATGGTCCACGTACTGGACACCTGGGACTGCCTCAGCTGCTCCTACCTCGAGGAGAAATTCAAAAGGGACAGACAGAAAATGATGGTCATCCTGGGGCAAGAGAGATTTCGAAAGGGATATTTGGCTTTCCCTGAAGTTTACGCGCCATTCTGTCGAAACCGTAACAACGCGACAGAGACCTGGGCATCGGCCAGGCGCTGCATGGTCTGCGCGGCCGATCACCCTAAGGGGCACGAGAGCCGCTGCGAAGAGATGAGGGAGGAGCTCGGCAAACGTCTCGAGATGAAAATCTTGTTACCTTGAGTCGCAAGTGATGCGGAAAAAAAAAAAAAAAAAGTAAAAATAAAAAAATTATTATAATAATAAATCGTCCGAAACGGATATAAACGCCTTAGTATACTGTAACGCTTGCATAGTTATTGTTGTAAAATAGTGTCACAGTAAAAAACAAAGACAAAAAAAATGTTATTGTAATTGAAATAAAACAAAATGAATTGTGACTTGTGTTGTTGTTGTTTTTTTCTCATTTCTCAGGGTTCATACGATCCACATTATTTCATCCACCTGAATGTATTTCAGCAGCCCAGACGTTTTTCATCCGCTTCAATGCGTTTGCCTCAGCATCACGCTCACGAGTATATTCTACTCTGAATAATAACAATAACAAACACACAAACACAAATGTTGATTTTCTTTCAGTACAATTTTTTTATTGTTTTTTTATTGGTTATTCCTCTCCACAAAAAACAAAACAATAAAATAAACCAAAAAAAAGGGGAAGACGAGAACCCGCTGTTTGTTTGAACATTACTCATCGTGCTCGTCCGAGTCGGCGCGCGCTGGATCCAAGAGAGCCGCGCAGTGCGAGCAGTGCGCTCAGCTGCACCCTCCGCAAATGTACGTACCGCAGCGAAAGCATCGTGTGGAAGTTTTGCGGTCCTTCTTCGGGGGGCAAAGTTGACACCTCTTCCTCTTGTCAGGCTCGACCCGTGCGTTGTCCGGGGCGCCGCCTGGGCCTCGGGTTTGCCCTCCTCCTCCTCCTCCTCCTCCTCCTCCTCCGCCTCTGCCTCCGCCGCCGGGCTCACGCTCCCGTTGCCTTTGCCACCGCTCCGCGCGGTGCTCTCTCACGATCTCCGCGGACGCTCGAGTGCGGGGCAGTGCGGCCCTCCTTTCCACGTGGCCGCGCACGAGATCTTTGCCCAGCCGCTCCAGAAACACCCTGCGTTTGTTTCTCCTCTGAGGCATCCAGTCGGGATTGAGCTCCTGCCACAGCACGAAAGAATTGAAACCAGGGTCGCGTCGGGCGCGAAGGCGAACTGGGACGAAAAAATGCTCCTGTCGCGGGTCCCGGAGAGCAGCTCCCTGGGCAGCTCGAGTCTGTTCTTTCGAATCGTCCCCACCAGGGTGTTGTTCCGGGCCCTGAGCAGCTGCCCCAGTTTGTAGGAGGTGAAAAAGTTGTCGCAGGTGACGTTGCGTCCGCTCAGCCCCTGGGTCACGTCCAGGACGACCCGAGTGGACAGGTTCCTCTCCGGCTGCCGCGCGCCGTCCGGTTTTTTGCCGGTATAGACCTGTATTTTCCAGGCGTAGCTCGATCTGGCGTCGCTGGCCACCCAGAATTTTATCCCGTACCTGGCCGGTTTCTTGGGCATGTACTGCCTGAACGAACTGCGACCTGGAAAAGAAGAGAAGAAAAAAACATAAAAATAAAAATATGTTGTCTTAATTTTGTAAACCTAGCGAAAACAAAACAAAATAAAACATGCAAAGTGCGCAAAAAGAAGAGAACCGATATAAGTTTTTACAAAACAGATGGAAAAAAAATAAAATTAAAAAATTAAAAAAAATACCCTTGAAGGGAATAAGCTGTTCGTCCACGGTAATTTGGGACCCCGGGTTGTACAGCGATGGGAGCTCCTCGCACCACATGTCCCACAACTCTCTTATGAGAGCGAATTTGTCCGAGGCGCGCCTCTCGGCTGTCGTGCTGCGATCGTCGAACCTCAAGAGTTTGGAGAGCCTGTGAAACCTTTTCTGCGTCATGGTGGCGCGGAATATCGCCCGGCCATTTTCCGAGTGCCACAGGCTGGCCGTGGCCTCGCCGCGGGAGCGGAACACTCCGGCCAAAACGAGCAAGCCGACGTAAGCGCGCAGTTCGACCGCGTCCTTCCACTCGTCTCCATGTTTGCGTCGGGCCTCGCGGTTCGTCTCTCGGCATATTAAGTTTTCGATCCGAGGGGTTATGAACGTCTGGAAAGCTGAAGAAATGTCTCGCACCCGCGCTTTGGCTTCGGCCGTGGGTCCGGCGTCTGCCTCGGCGGCGCGCACCCGCTCTCCTTCTCCGCTGCCGCTGCTGCCGTGTCGCACGTAAGGCTCCAAGGACCCCACAGACCACACACACTCCACAGACCCCACAGACACCAGAAACTCGACAGACGCCACAGAGCTCCACAGACCCCACAGACCCCATAGATTCCAAAGACCCCACAGACTCAACAGACCACACAGAGCTCCACAGACCACACAGACTTCAAAGACCCCAAAGAGCTCCAGAGACTCCACAGACCCCACAGACTCCACGGACCCGACAGAGCTCCATATACCCCACAGAACCCACAGACTCCATTGACACCACATGCTCCACAGACCCCACAGAGCTCCACAGACCCCACAGACCCCATAGCCTCCACAGACCCCACAGACTCAAAAGAACCCACAGAGCTCCACGGACCCCACAGACTCCACAGACGCCACAGAGCTCCACTGACTCCACAGACCCCACATACCCCAGAGACAACACAGACCAAACAGACTCCACAGACCCCATGGAGCTCCACGGACCAAACAGACTCCACAGACCCCGCAGAGATACACAGACTCCACAGACCCCACAGAGCCCACAGAGCCCGCTGACTCCACAGACCCCACGGAATCAACAGACCCCATGGACTCCACAGACCCCACACACTCAACAGACCACACAGAGCTCCACAGACCAAACAGACTTCACAGACCCCACATAGCTCCAAAGATTCCACAGACCCCACAGACTCCACAGACCCCAAAGACCTCCACAGATTCAACAGACCACACTGAGCTCCACAGACCACACAGACTTCACAGACCCCAAAGAGCTCCACAGACTCCACAGACCCCACAGACTCCACAGACCCCAAAGAGCTCCAAAGACTTCACAGACCCCAAAGAGCTCCACAGACTCCACAGACCCCACAGACTCCACAGACCCCAAAGAGCTCCATTGACCCCACAGACCCCACAGACCCCAAAGAGTTCCACAGACCCCACAGAGTTCCACAGACCCCACAGACCCCACAGACTCAACAGACCCCACAGACCTCTGACACTCCACAGACCCCACGGACTAAAAAGACCCCACAGAGCTCCACGGACCCCACGGACTCCAAAGACCCCAAATATCTCCACAGACTCCAGAGACCCCACAGACCCCAGAGACTCCACATACCCAACTAGCATTCATGGTTTTGGAGAAACAGCAATCTCTGTTATTATGTTCTCTCGCTGAGAACACTCACTTTAAGGAACTTCCAGCTTTTTGCATTGTCACAATGGAAAACCATCTCATATGCAGAGTCAGTGTCAGGGATGAACATCCCAGTCAACAAAGTATTGTTTTGAATTGTTTTCATAAGTGAAACCTGAGAAAACTGACAGTTATTCAGAAACTTGAAAGTGACTTTGTGGAAAAACTGTGTGATCAAACTTGACCAAACCTTGGTATCTTGTACGAAGTGGGACCCTGTATAACATACTAAAGAATCAGCCATCTAGCATTCATAGTTTTGGAGAAAAAGCAATCTCTGTTATTATGTTGTCTCGCTGAGAACACTCACTTTAAGGAACTTCCAGCTTTTTGCATTGTCACAATGGAAAACCATCTCATTTGCAGAGTCAGTGTCAGGGCTGAACATCCCAGTCAACAAAGTATGGTTTTGAGTAGTTTTCATGAGTGAAACCTGAGAAAACTGACAGTTATTCAGAAACTTGAAAATGACTTTGTGTAAAAACTGTGTGATCAAACTTGACCAAACCTTGGTATCTTGTACGGGCTGGGACCCTGTATAACATACTAAAGAATCAGCCATCTAGCATTCATGGTTTTGGAGAAACAGCAATCTCTGTTTTTATGGCCGCAAACGCGTTCTCTCGCTGAGAACACTCACTTTAAGGAACTTCCAGCTTTTTGCATTGTCACAATGGAAAACCATCTCATATGCAGAGTCAGTGTCAGGGATGAACATCCCAGTCAACGAAAGTATGGTTTTGAGTTGTTTTCATGAGTGAAACCTGAGAAAACTGACAGTTATTCAGAAACTTGAAAATGACTTTGTGGAAAAACTGTGTGATCAAACTTGACCAAGCCTTGGTATCTTGTACGGGGTGGGACCCTGTGTAACATATTAAAGAATCAGCCATCTAGCATTCATGGTTTTGGAGAAACAGCAATCTCTGTTATTATGACTGCAAACGCGTTCTCTCGCTGAAAACACTCACTTTAAGGAACTTCCAGCTTTTTGCATTCTCACAATGGAAAACCATCTCATATGCAGAGTCAGTGTCAGGGATGAACATCCCAATCAACAAAGTATGTTTTTGAGTTGTTTACATAAGGGAAACCTGAGAAAACTGACAGTTATTCAGAAACTTGAAAGTGACTTTGTGGAAAAACTGTGTGATCAAACTTGACCTAACCTTGGTATCTTGTACGGGGTGGGACCCTGTATAACATACTAAAGAATCAGCTATCTAGCATTCATGGTTTTGGAGAAACAGCAATCTCTGTTTTTATGGCCGCAAACGCGTTCTCTCGCTGAGAACACTCACTTTGAGGAACTTCCAGCTTTTTGCAGTGTCACAATGGAAAACCATCTCATATGCAGAGTCAGTGTCAGGGATGAACATCCCAGTCAACAAAAGTGTGGTTTTGAGTTGTTTTCATAAGTGAAACCTGAGAAAACTGACAGTTATTCAGAAACTTGAAAGTGACTTTGTGGAAAAACTGTGTGATCAAACTTGACCAAACCTTGGTATCTTGTACGGGGTGGGACCCTGTATAACATACTAAAGAATCAGCCATCTAGCATTCATGGTTTTGGAGAAACAGCAATCTCTGTTATTATGGCCGCAAACGCGTTTTCTCGCTGAAAACACTCACTTTAAGGAACTTCCAGCTTTTTGCATTGCCACAATGGAAAACCATCTCATATGCAGAGTCAGTGTCAGGGATGAACATCCCAGTCAACAAAAGTGTGGTTTTGAGTTGTTTTCATGAGTGAAACCTGAGAAAACTGACAGTTATTCAGAAACTTGAAAATGACTTTGTGGAAAAACTGTGTGATCAAACTTGACCAAGCCTTGGTATCTTGTACGGGGTGGGACCCTGTGTAACATATTAAAGAATCAGCCATCTAGCATTCATGGTTTTGGAGAAACAGCAATCTCTGTTATTATGACTGCAAACGCGTTCTCTCGCTGAAAACACTCACTTTAAGGAACTTCCAGCTTTTTGCATTCTCACAATGGAAAACCATCTCATATGCAGAGTCAGTGTCAGGGATGAACATCCCAATCAACAAAGTATGTTTTTGAGTTGTTTACATAAGGGAAACCTGAGAAAACTGACAGTTATTCAGAAACTTGAAAGTGACTTTGTGGAAAAACTGTGTGATCAAACTTGACCTAACCTTGATATCTTGTACGGGGTGGGACCCTGTATAACATACTAAAGAATCAGCCATCTAGCATTCATGGTTTTGGAGAAACAGCAATCTCTGTTTTTATGGCCGCAAACGCGTTCTCTCGCTGAGAACACTCACTTTAAGGAACTTCCAGCTTTTTGCAGTGTCACAATGGAAAACCATCTCATATGCAGAGTCAGTGTCAGGGATGAACATCCCAGTCAACAAAAGTGTGGTTTTGAGTTGTTTTCATAAGTGAAACCTGAGAAAACTGACAGTTATTCAGAAACTTGAAAATGACTTTGTGGAAAAACTGTGTGATCAAACTTGACCAAACCTTGGTATCTTGTACGGGCTGGGACCCTGTATAACATACTAAAGAATCAGCCATCTAGCATTCATGGTTTTGGAGAAACAGCAATCTCTGTTATTATGCCCGCAAACGCGTTCTCTCGCTGATAACACTCACTTTAAGGAACTTCCAGCTTTTTGCATTGTCACAATGGAAAACCATCTCATATGCAGAGTCAGTGTCAGGGATGAACATCCCAGTCAACAAAATATGGTTTTGAGTTGTTTTCATGAGTGAAACCTGAGAAAACTGACAGTTATTCAGAAACTTGAAAATGACTTTGTGGAAAAACTGTGTGATCAAACTTGACCAAGCCTTGGTATCTTGTACGGGGTGGGACCCTGTGTAACATATTAAAGAATCAGCCATCTAGCATTCATGGTTTTGGAGAAACAGCAATCTCTGTTATTATGACTGCAAACGCGTTCTCTCGCTGAAAACACTCACTTTAAGGAACTTCCAGCTTTTTGCATTCTCACAATGGAAAACCATCTCATATGCAGAGTCAGTGTCAGGGATGAACATCCCAATCAACAAAGTATGTTTTTGAGTTGTTTACATAAGGGAAACCTGAGAAAACTGACAGTTATTCAGAAACTTGAAAGTGACTTTGTGGAAAAACTGTGTGATCAAACTTGACCTAACCTTGATATCTTGTACGGGGTGGGACCCTGTATAACATACTAAAGAATCAGCCATCTAGCATTCATGGTTTTGGAGAAACAGCAATCTCTGTTTTTATGGCCGCAAACGCGTTCTCTCGCTGAGAACACTCACTTTAAGGAACTTCCAGCTTTTTGCAGTGTCACAATGGAAAACCATCTCATATGCAGAGTCAGTGTCAGGGATGAACATCCCAGTCAACAAAAGTGTGGTTTTGAGTTGTTTTCATAAGTGAAACCTGAGAAAACTGACAGTTATTCAGAAACTTGAAAATGACTTTGTGGAAAAACTGTGTGATCAAACTTGACCAAACTTTGGTATCTTGTACGGGGTGGGACCCTGTATAACATACTAAAGAATCCGCCATCTAGCATTCATGGTTTTGGAGAAACAGCAATCTCTGTTATTATGGCTGCAAACGCGTTCTCTCGCTGAAAACACTCACTTTAAGGAACTTCCAGCTTTTTGCATTGCCACAATGGAAAACCATCTCATATGCAGAGTCAGTGTCAGGGATGAACATCACAGTCAACAAAGTATGGTTTTGAGTAGTTTTCATGAGTGAAACCTGAGAAAACTGACAGTTATTCAGAAACTTGAAAATGACTTTGTGTAAAAACTGTGTGATCAAACTTGACCAAACCTTGGTATCTTGTACGGGCTGGGACCCTGTATAACATACTAAAGAATCAGCCATCTAGCATTCATGGTTTTGGAGAAACAGCAATCTCTGTTTTTATGGCCGCAAACGCGTTCTCTCGCTGAGAACACTCACTTTAAGGAACTTCCAGCTTTTTGCAGTGTCACAATGGAAAACCATCTCATATGCAGAGTCAGTGTCAGGGATGAACATCCCAGTCAACAAAAGTGTGGTTTTGAGTTGTTTTCATAAGTGAAACCTGAGAAAACTGACAGTTATTCAGAAACTTGAAAATGACTTTGTGGAAAAACTGTGTGATCAAACTTGACCAAACCTTGGTATCTTGTACGGGCTGGGACCCTGTATAACATACTAAGGAATCAGCCATCTAGCATTCATGGTTTTGGAGAAACAGCAATCTCTGTTTTTATGGCCGCAAACGCGTTCTCTCGCTGAGAACATTCACTTTAAGGAACTTCCAGCTTTCTGCATTGTCACAATGGAAAACCATCTCATATGCAGAGTCAGTGTCAGGGATGAACATCCCAGTCAACAAAAGTGTGGTTTTGAGTTGTTTTCATAAGTGAAACCTGAGAAAACTGACAGTTATTCAGAAACTTGAAAGTGACTTTGTGGAAAAACTGTGTGATCAAACTTGACCAAACCTTGGTATCTTGTACGGGGTGGGACCCTGTATAACATACTAAAGAATCAGCCATCTAGCATTCATGGTTTTGGAGAAACAGCAATCTCTGTTTTTATGGCCGCAAACGCGTTCTCTCGCTGAGAACACTCACTTTAAGGAACTTCCAGCTTTCTGCATTGTCACAATGGAAAACCATCTCATATGCAGAGTCAGTGTCAGGGATGAACATCCCAGTCAACGAAAGTGTGGTTTTGAGTTGTTTTCATAAGTGAAACCTGAGAAAACTGACAGTTATTCAGAAACTTGAAAATGACTTTGTGGAAAAACTGTGTGATCAAACTTGACCAAACCTTGGTATCTTGTACGGGGTGGGACCCTGTATAACATACTAAAGAATCAGCCATCTAGCATTCATGGTTTTGGAGAAACAGCAATCTCTGTTATTATGACTGCAAACGCGTTCTCTCGCTGAAAACACTCACTTTAAGGAACTTCCAGCTTTTTGCATTCTCACAATGGAAAACCATCTCATATGCAGAGTCAGTGTCAGGGATGAACATCCCAATCAACAAAGTATGTTTTTGAGTTGTTTACATAAGGGAAACCTGAGAAAACTGACAGTTATTCAGAAACTTGAAAGTGACTTTGTGGAAAAACTGTGTGATCAAACTTGACCTAACCTTGGTATCTTGTACGGGGTGGGACCCTGTATAACATACTAAGGAATCAGCCATCTAGCATTCATGGTTTTAGAGAAACAGCAATCTCTGTTTTTATGGCCGCAAACGCGTTCTCTCGCTGAGAACACTCACTTTAAGGAACTTCCAGCTTTCTGCATTGTCACAATGGAAAACCATCTCATATGCAGAGT
The DNA here is from genome assembly GCF_951799975.1 of Gobius niger. Lineage (NCBI taxonomy): Eukaryota > Metazoa > Chordata > Actinopteri > Gobiiformes > Gobiidae > Gobius > Gobius niger. The sequence continues at coordinate 7,646,965 of NC_136854.1, forward strand.
CAGTGTCAGGGATGAACATCCCAGTCAACGAAAGTGTGGTTTTGAGTTGTTTTCATAAGTGAAACCTGAGAAAACTGACAGTTATTCAGAAACTTGAAAATGACTTTGTGGAAAAACTGTGTGATCAAACTTGACCAAACCTTGGTATCTTGTACGGGGTGGGACCCTGTATAACATACTAAAGAATCAGCCATCTAGCATTCATGGTTTTGGAGAAACAGCAATCTCTGTTTTTATGGCCGCAAACGCGTTCTCTCGCTGAGAACATTCACTTTAAGGAACTTCCAGCTTTCTGCATTGTCACAATGGAAAACCATCTCATATGCAGAGTCAGTGTCAGGGATGAACATCCCAGTCAACAAAAGTGTGGTTTTGAGTTGTTTTCATAAGTGAAACCTGAGAAAACTGACAGTTATTCAGAAACTTGAAAGTGACTTTGTGGAAAAACTGTGTGATCAAACTTGACCAAACCTTGGTATCTTGTACGGGGTGGGACCCTGTATAACATACTAAAGAATCAGCCATCTAGCATTCATGGTTTTGGAGAAACAGCAATCTCTGTTTTTATGGCCGCAAACGCGTTCTCTCGCTGAGAACACTCACTTTAAGGAACTTCCAGCTTTCTGCATTGTCACAATGGAAAACCATCTCATATGCAGAGTCAGTGTCAGGGATGAACATCCCAGTCAACGAAAGTGTGGTTTTGAGTTGTTTTCATAAGTGAAACCTGAGAAAACTGACAGTTATTCAGAAACTTGAAAATGACTTTGTGGAAAAACTGTGTGATCAAACTTGACCAAACCTTGGTATCTTGTACGGGGTGGGACCCTGTATAACATACTAAAGAATCAGCCATCTAGCATTCATGGTTTTGGAGAAACAGCAATCTCTGTTATTATGACTGCAAACGCGTTCTCTCGCTGAAAACACTCACTTTAAGGAACTTCCAGCTTTTTGCATTCTCACAATGGAAAACCATCTCATATGCAGAGTCAGTGTCAGGGATGAACATCCCAATCAACAAAGTATGTTTTTGAGTTGTTTACATAAGGGAAACCTGAGAAAACTGACAGTTATTCAGAAACTTGAAAGTGACTTTGTGGAAAAACTGTGTGATCAAACTTGACCTAACCTTGATATCTTGTACGGGGTGGGACCCTGTATAACATACTAAAGAATCAGCCATCTAGCATTCATGGTTTTGGAGAAACAGCAATCTCTGTTTTTATGGCCGCAAACGCGTTCTCTCGCTGAGAACACTCACTTTAAGGAACTTCCAGCTTTTTGCAGTGTCACAATGGAAAACCATCTCATATGCAGAGTCAGTGTCAGGGATGAACATCCCAGTCAACAAAAGTGTGGTTTTGAGTTGTTTTCATAAGTGAAACCTGAGAAAACTGACAGTTATTCAGAAACTTGAAAATGACTTTGTGGAAAAACTGTGCGATCAAACTTGACCAAACCTTGGTATCTTGTACGGGCTGGGACCCTGTATAACATACTAAGGAATCAGCCATCTAGCATTCATGGTTTTAGAGAAACAGCAATCTCTGTTTTTATGGCCGCAAACGCGTTCTCTCGCTGAGAACACTCACTTTAAGGAACTTCCAGCTTTCTGCATTGTCACAATGGAAAACCATCTCATATGCAGAGTCAGTGTCAGGGATGAACATCCCAGTCAACGAAAGTGTGGTTTTGAGTTGTTTTCATAAGTGAAACCTGAGAAAACTGACAGTTATTCAGAAACTTGAAAATGACTTTGTGGAAAAACTGTGTGATCAAACTTGACCAAACCTTGGTATCTTGTACGGGGTGGGACCCTGTATAACATACTAAAGAATCAGCCATCTAGCATTCATGGTTTTGGAGAAACAGCAATCTCTGTTATTATGCCCGCAAACGCGTTCTCTCGCTGATAACACTCACTTTAAGGAACTTCCAGCTTTTTGCATTGTCACAATGGAAAACCATCTCATATGCAGAGTCAGTGTCAGGGATGAACATCCCAGTCAACAAAAGTGTGGTTTTGAGTTGTTTTCATAAGTGAAACCTGAGAAAACTGACAGTTATTCAGAAACTTGAAAATGACTTTGTGGAAAAACTGTGTGATCAAACTTGACCAAACCTTGGTATCTTGTACGGGCTGGGACCCTGTATAACATACTAAAGAATCAGCCATCTAGCATTCATGGTTTTGGAGAAACAGCAATCTCTGTTATTATGCCCGCAAACGCGTTCTCTCGCTGATAACACTCACTTTAAGGAACTTCCAGCTTTTTGCATTGTCACAATGGAAAACCATCTCATATGCAGAGTCAGTGTCAGGGATGAACATCCCAGTCAACAAAATATGGTTTTGAGTTGTTTTCATGAGTGAAACCTGAGAAAACTGACAGTTATTCAGAAACTTGAAAATGACTTTGTGGAAAAACTGTGTGATCAAACTTGACCAAGCCTTGGTATCTTGTACGGGGTGGGACCCTGTGTAACATATTAAAGAATCAGCCATCTAGCATTCATGGTTTTGGAGAAACAGCAATCTCTGTTATTATGACTGCAAACGCGTTCTCTCGCTGAAAACACTCACTTTAAGGAACTTCCAGCTTTTTGCATTCTCACAATGGAAAACCATCTCATATGCAGAGTCAGTGTCAGGGATGAACATCCCAATCAACAAAGTATGTTTTTGAGTTGTTTACATAAGGGAAACCTGAGAAAACTGACAGTTATTCAGAAACTTGAAAGTGACTTTGTGGAAAAACTGTGTGATCAAACTTGACCTAACCTTGATATCTTGTACGGGGTGGGACCCTGTATAACATACTAAAGAATCAGCCATCTAGCATTCATGGTTTTGGAGAAACAGCAATCTCTGTTTTTATGGCCGCAAACGCGTTCTCTCGCTGAGAACACTCACTTTAAGGAACTTCCAGCTTTTTGCAGTGTCACTATGGAAAACCATCTCATATGCAGAGTCAGTGTCAGGGATGAACATCCCAGTCAACAAAAGTGTGGTTTTGAGTTGTTTTCATAAGTGAAACCTGAGAAAACTGACAGTTATTCAGAAACTTGAAAATGACTTTGTGGAAAAACTGTGTGATCAAACTTGACCAAACTTTGGTATCTTGTACGGGGTGGGACCCTGTATAACATACTAAAGAATCCGCCATCTAGCATTCATGGTTTTGGAGAAACAGCAATCTCTGTTATTATGGCTGCAAACGCGTTCTCTCGCTGAAAACACTCACTTTAAGGAACTTCCAGCTTTTTGCATTGCCACAATGGAAAACCATCTCATATGCAGAGTCGGTGTCAGGGATGAACATCACAGTCAACAAAGTATGGTTTTGAGTAGTTTTCATGAGTGAAACCTGAGAAAACTGACAGTTATTCAGAAACTTGAAAATGACTTTGTGTAAAAACTGTGTGATCAAACTTGACCAAACCTTGGTATCTTGTACGGGCTGGGACCCTGTATAACATACTAAAGAATCAGCCATCTAGCATTCATGGTTTTGGAGAAACAGCAATCTCTGTTTTTATGGCCGCAAACGCGTTCTCTCGCTGAGAACACTCACTTTAAGGAACTTCCAGCTTTTTGCAGTGTCACAATGGAAAACCATCTCATATGCAGAGTCAGTGTCAGGGATGAACATCCCAGTCAACAAAAGTGTGGTTTTGAGTTGTTTTCATAAGTGAAACCTGAGAAAACTGACAGTTATTCAGAAACTTGAAAATGACTTTGTGGAAAAACTGTGTGATCAAACTTGACCAAACCTTGGTATCTTGTACGGGCTGGGACCCTGTATAACATACTAAGGAATCAGCCATCTAGCATTCATGGTTTTGGAGAAACAGCAATCTCTGTTTTTATGGCCGCAAACGCGTTCTCTCGCTGAGAACATTCACTTTAAGGAACTTCCAGCTTTCTGCATTGTCACAATGGAAAACCATCTCATATGCAGAGTCAGTGTCAGGGATGAACATCCCAGTCAACAAAAGTGTGGTTTTGAGTTGTTTTCATAAGTGAAACCTGAGAAAACTGACAGTTATTCAGAAACTTGAAAGTGACTTTGTGGAAAAACTGTGTGATCAAACTTGACCAAACCTTGGTATCTTGTACGGGGTGGGACCCTGTATAACATACTAAAGAATCAGCCATCTAGCATTCATGGTTTTGGAGAAACAGCAATCTCTGTTTTTATGGCCGCAAACGCGTTCTCTCGCTGAGAACACTCACTTTAAGGAACTTCCAGCTTTCTGCATTGTCACAATGGAAAACAATCTCATATGCAGAGTCAGTGTCAGGGATGAACATCCCAGTCAACGAAAGTGTGGTTTTGAGTTGTTTTCATAAGTGAAACCTGAGAAAACTGACAGTTATTCAGAAACTTGAAAATGACTTTGTGGAAAAACTGTGTGATCAAACTTGACCAAACCTTGGTATCTTGTACGGGGTGGGACCCTGTATAACATACTAAAGAATCAGCCATCTAGCATTCATGGTTTTGGAGAAACAGCAATCTCTGTTATTATGCCCGCAAACGCGTTCTCTCGCTGATAACACTCACTTTAAGGAACTTCCAGCTTTTTGCATTGTCACAATGGAAAACCATCTCATATGCAGAGTCAGTGTCAGGGATGAACATCCCAGTCAACAAAGTATGGTTTTGAGTTGTTTTCATGAGTGAAACCTGAGAAAACTGACAGTTATTCAGAAACTTGAAAATGACTTTGTGGAAAAACTGTATGATCAAACTTGACCAAGCCTTGGTATCTTGTACGGGGTGGGACCCTGTGTAACATATTAAAGAATCAGCCATCTAGCATTCATGGTTTTGGAGAAACAGCAATCTCTGTTATTATGACTGCAAACGCGTTCTCTCGCTGAAAACACTCACTTTAAGGAACTTCCAGCTTTTTGCATTCTCACAATGGAAAACCATCTCATATGCAGAGTCAGTGTCAGGGATGAACATCCCAATCAACAAAGTATGTTTTTGAGTTGTTTACATAAGGGAAACCTGAGAAAACTGACAGTTATTCAGAAACTTGAAAGTGACTTTGTGGAAAAACTGTGTGATCAAACTTGACCTAACCTTGATATCTTGTACGGGGTGGGACCCTGTATAACATACTAAAGAATCAGCCATCTAGCATTCATGGTTTTGGAGAAACAGCAATCTCTGTTTTTATGGCCGCAAACGCGTTCTCTCGCTGAGAACACTCACTTTAAGGAACTTCCAGCTTTTTGCAGTGTCACAATCTAAAACCATCTCATATGCAGAGTCAGTGTCAGGGATGAACATCCCAGTCAACAAAAGTGTGGTTTTGAGTTGTTTTCATAAGTGAAACCTGAGAAAACTGACAGTTATTCAGAAACTTGAAAATGACTTTGTGGAAAAACTGTGTGATCAAACTTGACCAAACCTTGGTATCTTGTACGGGCTGGGACCCTGTATAACATACTAAGGAATCAGCCATCTAGCATTCATGGTTTTAGAGAAACAGCAATCTCTGTTTTTATGGCCGCAAACGCGTTCTCTCGCTGAGAACACTCACTTTAAGGAACTTCCAGCTTTCTGCATTGTCACAATGGAAAACCATCTCATATGCAGAGTCAGTGTCAGGGATGAACATCCCAGTCAACGAAAGTGTGGTTTTGAGTTGTTTTCATAAGTGAAACCTGAGAAAACTGACAGTTATTCAGAAACTTGAAAATGACTTTGTGGAAAAACTGTGTGATCAAACTTGACCAAACCTTGGTATCTTGTACGGGGTGGGACCCTGTATAACATACTAAAGAATCAGCCATCTAGCATTCATGGTTTTGGAGAAACAGCAATCTCTGTTATTATGCCCGCAAACGCGTTCTCTCGCTGATAACACTCACTTTAAGGAACTTCCAGCTTTTTGCATTGTCACAATGGAAAACCATCTCATATGCAGAGTCAGTGTCAGGGATGAACATCCCAGTCAACAAAATATGGTTTTGAGTTGTTTTCATGAGTGAAACCTGAGAAAACTGACAGTTATTCAGAAACTTGAAAATGACTTTGTGGAAAAACTGTGTGATCAAACTTGACCAAACCTTGGTATCTTGTACGGGGTGGGACCCTGTGTAACATATTAAAGAATCAGCCATCTAGCATTCATGGTTTTGGAGAAACAGCAATCTCTGTTATTATGACTGCAAACGCGTTCTCTCGCTGAAAACACTCACTTTAAGGAACTTCCAGCTTTTTGCATTCTCACAATGGAAAACCATCTCATATGCAGAGTCAGTGTCAGGGATGAACATCCCAATCAACAAAGTATGTTTTTGAGTTGTTTACATAAGGGAAACCTGAGAAAACTGACAGTTATTCAGAAACTTGAAAGTGACTTTGTGGAAAAACTGTGTGATCAAACTTGACCAAACCATGTTATCTTGTACGGGGTGGGACCCTGTATAACATACTAAAGAATCAGCCATCTAGCATTCATGGTTTTGGAGAAACAGCAATCTCTGTTTTTATGGCCGCAAACGCGTTCTCTCGCTGAGAACACTCACTTTAAGGAACTTCCAGCTTTTTGCAGTGTCACAATGGAAAACCATCTCATATGCAGAGTCAGTGTCAGGGATGAACATCCCAGTCAACAAAAGTGTGGTTTTGAGTTGTTTTCATAAGTGAAACCTGAGAAAACTGACAGTTATTCAGAAACTTGAAAATGACTTTGTGGAAAAACTGTGTGATCAAACTTGACCAAACTTTGGTATCTTGTACGGGGTGGGACCCTGTATAACATACTAAAGAATCCGCCATCTAGCATTCATGGTTTTGGAGAAACAGCAATCTCTGTTATTATGGCTGCAAACGCGTTCTCTCGCTGAAAACACTCACTTTAAGGAACTTCCAGCTTTTTGCATTGCCACAATGGAAAACCATCTCATATGCAGAGTCAGTGTCAGGGATGAACATCACAGTCAACAAAGTATGGTTTTGAGTAGTTTTCATGAGTGAAACCTGAGAAAACTGACAGTTATTCAGAAACTTGAAAATGACTTTGTGTAAAAACTGTGTGATCAAACTTGACCAAACCTTGGTATCTTGTACGGGCTGGGACCCTGTATAACATACTAAAGAATCAGCCATCTAGCATTCATGGTTTTGGAGAAACAGCAATCTCTGTTTTTATGGCCGCAAACGCGTTCTCTCGCTGAGAACACTCACTTTAAGGAACTTCCAGCTTTTTGCAGTGTCACAATGGAAAACCATCTCATATGCAGAGTCAGTGTCAGGGATGAACATCCCAGTCAACAAAAGTGTGGTTTTGAGTTGTTTTCATAAGTGAAACCTGAGAAAACTGACAGTTATTCAGAAACTTGAAAATGACTTTGTGGAAAAACTGTGTGATCAAACTTGACCAAACCTTGGTATCTTGTACGGGCTGGGACCCTGTAAAACATACTAAGGAATCAGCCATCTAGCATTCATGGTTTTGGAGAAACAGCAATCTCTGTTTTTATGGCCGCAAACGCGTTCTCTCGCTGAGAACATTCACTTTAAGGAACTTCCAGCTTTCTGCATTGTCACAATGGAAAACCATCTCATATGCAGAGTCAGTGTCAGGGATGAACATCCCAGTCAACAAAAGTGTGGTTTTGAGTTGTTTTCATAAGTGAAACCTGAGAAAACTGACAGTTATTCAGAAACTTGAAAGTGACTTTGTGGAAAAACTGTGTGATCAAACTTGACCAAACCTTGGTATCTTGTACGGGGTGGGACCCTGTATAACATACTAAAGAATCAGCCATCTAGCATTCATGGTTTTGGAGAAACAGCAATCTCTGTTTTTATGGCCGCAAACGCGTTCTCTCGCTGAGAACACTCACTTTAAGGAACTTCCAGCTTTCTGCATTGTCACAATGGAAAACCATCTCATATGCAGAGTCAGTGTCAGGGATGAACATCCCAGTCAACGAAAGTGTGGTTTTGAGTTGTTTTCATAAGTGAAACCTGAGAAAACTGACAGTTATTCAGAAACTTGAAAATGACTTTGTGGAAAAACTGTGTGATCAAACTTGACCAAACCTTGGTATCTTGTACGGGGTGGGACCCTGTATAACATACTAAAGAATCAGCCATCTAGCATTCATGGTTTTGGAGAAACAGCAATCTCTGTTATTATGACTGCAAACGCGTTCTCTCGCTGAAAACACTCACTTTAAGGAACTTCCAGCTTTTTGCATTCTCACAATGGAAAACCATCTCATATGCAGAGTCAGTGTCAGGGATGAACATCCCAATCAACAAAGTATGTTTTTGAGTTGTTTACATAAGGGAAACCTGAGAAAACTGACAGTTATTCAGAAACTTGAAAGTGACTTTGTGGAAAAACTGTGTGATCAAACTTGACCTAACCTTGATATCTTGTACGGGGTGGGACCCTGTATAACATACTAAAGAATCAGCCATCTAGCATTCATGGTTTTGGAGAAACAGCAATCTCTGTTTTTATGGCCGCAAACGCGTTCTCTCGCTGAGAACACTCACTTTAAGGAACTTCCAGCTTTTTGCAGTGTCACAATGGAAAACCATCTCATATGCAGAGTCAGTGTCAGGGATGAACATCCCAGTCAACAAAAGTGTGGTTTTGAGTTGTTTTCATAAGTGAAACCTGAGAAAACTGACAGTTATTCAGAAACTTGAAAATGACTTTGTGGAAAAACTGTGCGATCAAACTTGACCAAACCTTGGTATCTTGTACGGGCTGGGACCCTGTATAACATACTAAGGAATCAGCCATCTAGCATTCATGGTTTTAGAGAAACAGCAATCTCTGTTTTTATGGCCGCAAACGCGTTCTCTCGCTGAGAACACTCACTTTAAGGAACTTCCAGCTTTCTGCATTGTCACAATGGAAAACCATCTCATATGCAGAGTCAGTGTCAGGGATGAACATCCCAGTCAACGAAAGTGTGGTTTTGAGTTGTTTTCATAAGTGAAACCTGAGAAAACTGACAGTTATTCAGAAACTTGAAAATGACTTTGTGGAAAAACTGTGTGATCAAACTTGACCAAACCTTGGTATCTTGTACGGGGTGGGACCCTGTATAACATACTAAAGAATCAGCCATCTAGCATTCATGGTTTTGGAGAAACAGCAATCTCTGTTATTATGCCCGCAAACGCGTTCTCTCGCTGATAACACTCACTTTAAGGAACTTCCAGCTTTTTGCATTGTCACAATGGAAAACCATCTCATATGCAGAGTCAGTGTCAGGGATGAACATCCCAGTCAACAAAAGTGTGGTTTTGAGTTGTTTTCATAAGTGAAACCTGAGAAAACTGACAGTTATTCAGAAACTTGAAAATGACTTTGTGGAAAAACTGTGTGATCAAACTTGACCAAACCTTGGTATCTTGTACGGGCTGGGACCCTGTATAACATACTAAAGAATCAGCCATCTAGCATTCATGGTTTTGGAGAAACAGCAATCTCTGTTTTTATGGCCGCAAACGCGTTCTCTCGCTGAGAACATTCACTTTAAGGAACTTCCAGCTTTCTGCATTGTCACAATGGAAAACCATCTCATATGCAGAGTCAGTGTCAGGGATGAACATCCCAGTCAACAAAAGTGTGGTTTTGAGTTGTTTTCATAAGTGAAACCTGAGAAAACTGACAGTTATTCAGAAACTTGAAAGTGACTTTGTGGAAAAACTGTGTGATCAAACTTGACCAAACCTTGGTATCTTGTACGGGGTGGGACCCTGTATAACATACTAAAGAATCAGCCATCTAGCATTCATGGTTTTGGAGAAACAGCAATCTCTGTTTTTATGGCCGCAAACGCGTTCTCTCGCTGAGAACACTCACTTTAAGGAACTTCCAGCTTTCTGCATTGTCACAATGGAAAACCATCTCATATGCAGAGTCAGTGTCAGGGATGAACATCCCAGTCAACGAAAGTGTGGTTTTGAGTTGTTTTCATAAGTGAAACCTGAGAAAACTGACAGTTATTCAGAAACTTGAAAATGACTTTGTGGAAAAACTGTGTGATCAAACTTGACCAAACCTTGGTATCTTGTACGGGGTGGGACCCTGTATAACATACTAAAGAATCAGCCATCTAGCATTCATGGTTTTGGAGAAACAGCAATCTCTGTTATTATGCCCGCAAACGCGTTCTCTCGCTGATAACACTCACTTTAAGGAACTTCCAGCTTTTTGCATTGTCACAATGGAAAACCATCTCATATGCAGAGTCAGTGTCAGGGATGAACATCCCAGTCAACAAAGTATGGTTTTGAGTTGTTTTCATGAGTGAAACCTGAGAAAACTGACAGTTATTCAGAAACTTGAAAATGACTTTGTGGAAAAACTGTATGATCAAACTTGACCAAGCCTTGGTATCTTGTACGGGGTGGGACCCTGTGTAACATATTAAAGAATCAGCCATCTAGCATTCATGGTTTTGGAGAAACAGCAATCTCTGTTATTATGACTGCAAACGCGTTCTCTCGCTGAAAACACTCACTTTAAGGAACTTCCAGCTTTTTGCATTCTCACAATGGAAAACCATCTCATATGCAGAGTCAGTGTCAGGGATGAACATCCCAATCAACAAAGTATGTTTTTGAGTTGTTTACATAAGGGAAACCTGAGAAAACTGACAGTTATTCAGAAACTTGAAAGTGACTTTGTGGAAAAACTGTGTGATCAAACTTGACCTAACCTTGATATCTTGTACGGGGTGGGACCCTGTATAACATACTAAAGAATCAGCCATCTAGCATTCATGGTTTTGGAGAAACAGCAATCTCTGTTTTTATGGCCGCAAACGCGTTCTCTCGCTGAGAACACTCACTTTAAGGAACTTCCAGCTTTTTGCAGTGTCACAATGGAAAACCATCTCATATGCAGAGTCAGTGTCAGGGATGAACATCCCAGTCAACAAAAGTGTGGTTTTGAGTTGTTTTCATAAGTGAAACCTGAGAAAACTGACAGTTATTCAGAAACTTGAAAATGACTTTGTGGAAAAACTGTGTGATCAAACTTGACCAAACCTTGGTATCTTGTACGGGCTGGGACCCTGTATAACATACTAAGGAATCAGCCATCTAGCATTCATGGTTTTAGAGAAACAGCAATCTCTGTTTTTATGGCCGCAAACGCGTTCTCTCGCTGAGAACACTCACTTTAAGGAACTTCCAGCTTTCTGCATTGTCACAATGGAAAACCATCTCATATGCAGAGTCAGTGTCAGGGATGAACATCCCAGTCAACGAAAGTGTGGTTTTGAGTTGTTTTCATAAGTGAAACCTGAGAAAACTGACAGCTATTCAGAAACTTGAAAATGACTTTGTGGAAAAACTGTGTGATCAAACTTGACCAAACCTTGGTATCTTGTACGGGGTGGGACCCTGTATAACATACTAAAGAATCAGCCATCTAGCATTCATGGTTTTGGAGAAACAGCAATCTCTGTTATTATGCCCGCAAACGCGTTCTCTCGCTGATAACACTCACTTTAAGGAACTTCCAGCTTTTTGCATTGTCACAATGGAAAACCATCTCATATGCAGAGTCAGTGTCAGGGATGAACATCCCAGTCAACAAAATATGGTTTTGAGTTGTTTTCATGAGTGAAACCTGAGAAAACTGACAGTTATTCAGAAACTTGAAAATGACTTTGTGGAAAAACTGTGTGATCAAACTTGACCAAACCTTGGTATCTTGTACGGGGTGGGACCCTGTGTAACATATTAAAGAATCAGCCATCTAGCATTCATGGTTTTGGAGAAACAGCAATCTCTGTTATTATGACTGCAAACGCGTTCTCTCGCTGAAAACACTCACTTTAAGGAACTTCCAGCTTTTTGCATTCTCACAATGGAAAACCATCTCATATGCAGAGTCAGTGTCAGGGATGAACATCCCAATCAACAAAGTATGTTTTTGAGTTGTTTACATAAGGGAAACCTGAGAAAACTGACAGTTATTCAGAAACTTGAAAGTGACTTTGTGGAAAAACTGTGTGATCAAACTTGACCAAACCATGTTATCTTGTACGGGGTGGGACCCTGTATAACATACTAAAGAATCAGCCATCTAGCATTCATGGTTTTGGAGAAACAGCAATCTCTGTTATTATGGCTGCAAACGCGTTCTCTCGCTGAAAACACTCACTTTAAGGAACTTCCAGCTTTTTGCATTGCCACAATGGAAAACCATCTCATATGCAGAGTCAGTGTCAGGGATGAACATCACAGTCAACAAAGTATGGTTTTGAGTAGTTTTCATGAGTGAAACCTGAGAAAACTGACAGTTATTCAGAAACTTGAAAATGACTTTGTGTAAAAACTGTGTGATCAAACTTGACCAAACCTTGGTATCTTGTACGGGCTGGGACCCTGTATAACATACTAAAGAATCAGCCATCTAGCATTCATGGTTTTGGAGAAACAGCAATCTCTGTTTTTATGGCCGCAAACGCGTTCTCTCGCTGAGAACACTCACTTTAAGGAACTTCCAGCTTTTTGCAGTGTCACAATGGAAAACCATCTCATATGCAGAGTCAGTGTCAGGGATGAACATCCCAGTCAACAAAAGTGTGGTTTTGAGTTGTTTTCATAAGTGAAACCTGAGAAAACTGACAGTTATTCAGAAACTTGAAAATGACTTTGTGGAAAAACTGTGTGATCAAACTTGACCAAACCTTGGTATCTTGTACGGGCTGGGACCCTGTATAACATACTAAGGAATCAGCCATCTAGCATTCATGGTTTTGGAGAAACAGCAATCTCTGTTTTTATGGCCGCAAACGCGTTCTCTCGCTGAGAACATTCACTTTAAGGAACTTCCAGCTTTCTGCATTGTCACAATGGAAAACCATCTCATATGCAGAGTCAGTGTCAGGGATGAACATCCCAGTCAACAAAAGTGTGGTTTTGAGTTGTTTTCATAAGTGAAACCTGAGAAAACTGACAGTTATTCAGAAACTTGAAAGTGACTTTGTGGAAAAACTGTGTGATCAAACTTGACCAAACCTTGGTATCTTGTACGGGGTGGGACCCTGTATAACATACTAAAGAATCAGCCATCTAGCATTCATGGTTTTGGAGAAACAGCAATCTCTGTTTTTATGGCCGCAAACGCGTTCTCTCGCTGAGAACACTCACTTTAAGGAACTTCCAGCTTTCTGCATTGTCACAATGGAAAACCATCTCATATGCAGAGTCAGTGTCAGGGATGAACATCCCAGTCAACGAAAGTGTGGTTTTGAGTTGTTTTCATAAGTGAAACCTGAGAAAACTGACAGTTATTCAGAAACTTGAAAATGACTTTGTGGAAAAACTGTGTGATCAAACTTGACCAAACCTTGGTATCTTGTACGGGGTGGGACCCTGTATAACATACTAAAGAATCAGCCATCTAGCATTCATGGTTTTGGAGAAACAGCAATCTCTGTTATTATGCCCGCAAACGCGTTCTCTCGCTGATAACACTCACTTTAAGGAACTTCCAGCTTTTTGCATTGTCACAATGGAAAACCATCTCATATGCAGAGTCAGTGTCAGGGATGAACATCCCAGTCAACAAAGTATGGTTTTGAGTTGTTTTCATGAGTGAAACCTGAGAAAACTGACAGTTATTCAGAAACTTGAAAATGACTTTGTGGAAAAACTGTATGATCAAACTTGACCAAGCCTTGGTATCTTGTACGGGGTGGGACCCTGTGTAACATATTAAAGAATCAGCCATCTAGCATTCATGGTTTTGGAGAAACAGCAATCTCTGTTATTATGACTGCAAACGGGTTCTCTCGCTGAAAACACTCACTTTAAGGAACTTCCAGCTTTTTGCATTCTCACAATGGAAAACCATCTCATATGCAGAGTCAGTGTCAGGGATGAACATCCCAATCAACAAAGTATGTTTTTGAGTTGTTTACATAAGGGAAACCTGAGAAAACTGACAGTTATTCAGAAACTTGAAAGTGACTTTGTGGAAAAACTGTGTGATCAAACTTGACCTAACCTTGATATCTTGTACGGGGTGGGACCCTGTATAACATACTAAAGAATCAGCCATCTAGCATTCATGGTTTTGGAGAAACAGCAATCTCTGTTTTTATGGCCGCAAACGCGTTCTCTCGCTGAGAACACTCACTTTAAGGAACTTCCAGCTTTTTGCAGTGTCACAATGGAAAACCATCTCATATGCAGAGTCAGTGTCAGGGATGAACATCCCAGTCAACAAAAGTGTGGTTTTGAGTTGTTTTCATAAGTGAAACCTGAGAAAACTGACAGTTATTCAGAAACTTGAAAATGACTTTGTGGAAAAACTGTGTGATCAAACTTGACCAAACCTTGGTATCTTGTACGGGCTGGGACCCTGTATAACATACTAAGGAATCAGCCATCTAGCATTCATGGTTTTAGAGAAACAGCAATCTCTGTTTTTATGGCCGCAAACGCGTTCTCTCGCTGAGAACACTCACTTTAAGGAACTTCCAGCTTTCTGCATTGTCACAATGGAAAACCATCTCATATGCAGAGTCAGTGTCAGGGATGAACATCCCAGTCAACGAAAGTGTGGTTTTGAGTTGTTTTCATAAGTGAAACCTGAGAAAACTGACAGTTATTCAGAAACTTGAAAATGACTTTGTGGAAAAACTGTGTGATCAAACTTGACCAAACCTTGGTATCTTGTACGGGGTGGGACCCTGTATAACATACTAAAGAATCAGCCATCTAGCATTCATGGTTTTGGAGAAACAGCAATCTCTGTTATTATGCCCGCAAACGCGTTCTCTCGCTGATAACACTCACTTTAAGGAACTTCCAGCTTTTTGCATTGTCACAATGGAAAACCATCTCATATGCAGAGTCAGTGTCAGGGATGAACATCCCAGTCAACAAAATATGGTTTTGAGTTGTTTTCATGAGTGAAACCTGAGAAAACTGACAGTTATTCAGAAACTTGAAAATGACTTTGTGGAAAAACTGTGTGATCAAACTTGACCAAACCTTGGTATCTTGTACGGGGTGGGACCCTGTGTAACATATTAAAGAATCAGCCATCTAGCATTCATGGTTTTGGAGAAACAGCAATCTCTGTTATTATGACTGCAAACGCGTTCTCTCGCTGAAAACACTCACTTTAAGGAACTTCCAGCTTTTTGCATTCTCACAATGGAAAACCATCTCATATGCAGAGTCAGTGTCAGGGATGAACATCCCAATCAACAAAGTATGTTTTTGAGTTGTTTACATAAGGGAAACCTGAGAAAACTGACAGTTATTCAGAAACTTGAAAGTGACTTTGTGGAAAAACTGTGTGATCAAACTTGACCTAACCTTGATATCTTGTACGGGGTGGGACCCTGTATAACATACTAAAGAATCAGCCATCTAGCATTCATGGTTTTGGAGAAACAGCAATCTCTGTTTTTATGGCCGCAAACGCGTTCTCTCGCTGAGAACACTCACTTTAAGGAACTTCCAGCTTTTTGCAGTGTCACAATGGAAAACCATCTCATATGCAGAGTCAGTGTCAGGGATGAACATCCCAGTCAACAAAAGTGTGGTTTTGAGTTGTTTTCATAAGTGAAACCTGAGAAAACTGACAGTTATTCAGAAACTTGAAAATGACTTTGTGGAAAAACTGTGTGATCAAACTTGACCAAACCTTGGTATCTTGTACGGGGTGGGACCCTGTATAACATACTAAAGAATCAGCCATCTAGCATTCATGGTTTTGGAGAAACAGCAATCTCTGTTATTATGCCCGCAAACGCGTTCTCTCGCTGATAACACTCACTTTAAGGAACTTCCAGCTTTCTGCATTGTCACAATGGAAAACCATCTCATATGCAGAGTCAGTGTCAGGGATGAACATCCCAGTCAACGAAAGTGTGGTTTTGAGTTGTTTTCATAAGTGAAACCTGAGAAAACTGACAGTTATTCAGAAACTTGAAAATGACTTTGTGGAAAAACTGTGTGATCAAACTTGACCAAACCTTGGTATCTTGTACGGGGTGGGACCCTGTATAACATACTAAAGAATCAGCCATCTAGCATTCATGGTTTTGGAGAAACAGCAATCTCTGTTATTATGCCCGCAAACGCGTTCTCTCGCTGATAACACTCACTTTAAGGAACTTCCAGCTTTTTGCATTGTCACAATGGAAAACCATCTCATATGCAGAGTCAGTGTCAGGGATGAACATCCCAGTCAACAAAGTATGGTTTTGAGTTGTTTTCATGAGTGAAACCTGAGAAAACTGACAGTTATTCAGAAACTTGAAAATGACTTTGTGGAAAAACTGTATGATCAAACTTGACCAAGCCTTGGTATCTTGTACGGGGTGGGACCCTGTGTAACATATTAAAGAATCAGCCATCTAGCATTCATGGTTTTGGAGAAACAGCAATCTCTGTTATTATGACTGCAAACGGGTTCTCTCGCTGAAAACACTCACTTTAAGGAACTTCCAGCTTTTTGCATTCTCACAATGGAAAACCATCTCATATGCAGAGTCAGTGTCAGGGATGAACATCCCAATCAACAAAGTATGTTTTTGAGTTGTTTACATAAGGGAAACCTGAGAAAACTGACAGTTATTCAGAAACTTGAAAGTGACTTTGTGGAAAAACTGTGTGATCAAACTTGACCTAACCTTGATATCTTGTACGGGGTGGGACCCTGTATAACATACTAAAGAATCAGCCATCTAGCATTCATGGTTTTGGAGAAACAGCAATCTCTGTTTTTATGGCCGCAAACGCGTTCTCTCGCTGAGAACACTCACTTTAAGGAACTTCCAGCTTTTTGCAGTGTCACAATGGAAAACCATCTCATATGCAGAGTCAGTGTCAGGGATGAACATCCCAGTCAACGAAAGTGTGGTTTTGAGTTGTTTTCATAAGTGAAACCTGAGAAAACTGACAGTTATTCAGAAACTTGAAAATGACTTTGTGGAAAAACTGTGTGATCAAACTTGACCAAACCTTGGTATCTTGTACGGGGTGGGACCCTGTATAACATACTAAAGAATCAGCCATCTAGCATTCATGGTTTTGGAGAAACAGCAATCTCTGTTATTATGCCCGCAAACGCGTTCTCTCGCTGATAACACTCACTTTAAGGAACTTCCAGCTTTTTGCATTGTCACAATGGAAAACCATCTCATATGCAGAGTCAGTGTCAGGGATGAACATCCCAGTCAACAAAATATGGTTTTGAGTTGTTTTCATGAGTGAAACCTGAGAAAACTGACAGTTATTCAGAAACTTGAAAATGACTTTGTGGAAAAACTGTGTGATCAAACTTGACCAAACCTTGGTATCTTGTACGGGGTGGGACCCTGTGTAACATATTAAAGAATCAGCCATCTAGCATTCATGGTTTTGGAGAAACAGCAATCTCTGTTATTATGACTGCAAACGCGTTCTCTCGCTGAAAACACTCACTTTAAGGAACTTCCAGCTTTTTGCATTCTCACAATGGAAAACCATCTCATATGCAGAGTCAGTGTCAGGGATGAACATCCCAATCAACAAAGTATGTTTTTGAGTTGTTTACATAAGGGAAACCTGAGAAAACTGACAGTTATTCAGAAACTTGAAAGTGACTTTGTGGAAAAACTGTGTGATCAAACTTGACCTAACCTTGATATCTTGTACGGGGTGGGACCCTGTATAACATACTAAAGAATCAGCCATCTAGCATTCATGGTTTTGGAGAAACAGCAATCTCTGTTTTTATGGCCGCAAACGCGTTCTCTCGCTGAGAACACTCACTTTAAGGAACTTCCAGCTTTTTGCAGTGTCACAATGGAAAACCATCTCATATGCAGAGTCAGTGTCAGGGATGAACATCCCAGTCAACAAAAGTGTGGTTTTGAGTTGTTTTCATAAGTGAAACCTGAGAAAACTGACAGTTATTCAGAAACTTGAAAATGACTTTGTGGAAAAACTGTGTGATCAAACTTGACCAAACCTTGGTATCTTGTACGGGGTGGGACCCTGTATAACATACTAAAGAATCCGCCATCTAGCATTCATGGTTTTGGAGAAACAGCAATCTCTGTTATTATGGCTGCAAACGCGTTCTCTCGCTGAAAACACTCACTTTAAGGAACTTCCAGCTTTTTGCATTGCCACAATGGAAAACCATCTCATATGCAGAGTCAGTGTCAGGGATGAACATCCCAGTCAACAAAGTATGGTTTTGAGTAGTTTTCATGAGTGAAACCTGAGAAAACTGACAGTTATTCAGAAACTTGAAAATGACTTTGTGTAAAAACTGTGTGATCAAACTTGACCAAACCTTGGTGTCTTGTACGGGCTGGGACCCTGTATAACATACTAAAGAATCAGCCATCTAGCATTCATGGTTTTGGAGAAACAGCAATCTCTGTTTTTATGGCCGCAAACGCGTTCTCTCGCTGATAACACTCACTTTAAGGAACTTCCAGCTTTTTGCATTCTCACAATGGAAAACCATCTCATATGCAGAGTCAGTGTCAGGGATGAACATCCCAATCAACAAAGTATGTTTTTGAGTTGTTTACATAAGGGAAACCTGAGAAAACTGACAGTTATTCAGAAACTTGAAAGTGACTTTGTGGAAAAACTGTGTGATCAAACATGACCTAACCTTGGTATCTTGTACGGGGTGGGACCCTGTATAACATACTAAAGAATCAGCCATCTAGCATTCATGGTTTTGGAGAAACAGCAATCTCTGTTTTTATGGCCGCAAACGCGTTCTCTCGCTGAGAACACTCACTTTAAGGAACTTCCAGCTTTTTGCAGTGTCACAATGGAAAACCATCTCATATGCAGAGTCAGTGTCAGGGATGAACATCCCAGTCAACAAAAGTGTGGTTTTGAGTTGTTTTCATAAGTGAAACCTGAGAAAACTGACAGTTATTCAGAAACTTGAAAATGACTTTGTGGAAAAACTGTGTGATCAAACTTGACCAAACCTTGGTATCTTGTACGGGGTGGGACCCTGTATAACATACTAAAGAATCCGCCATCTAGCATTCATGGTTTTGGAGAAACAGCAATCTCTGTTATTATGGCTGCAAACGCGTTCTCTCGCTGAAAACACTCACTTTAAGGAACTTCCAGCTTTTTGCATTGCCACAATGGAAAACCATCTCATATGCAGAGTCAGTGTCAGGGATGAACATCCCAGTCAACAAAGTATGGTTTTGAGTAGTTTTCATGAGTGAAACCTGAGAAAACTGACAGTTATTCAGAAACTTGAAAATGACTTTGTGTAAAAACTGTGTGATCAAACTTGACCAAACCTTGGTATCTTGTACGGGCTGGGACCCTGTATAACATACTAAAGAATCAGCTATCTAGCATTCATGGTTTTGGAGAAACAGCAATCTCTGTTTTTATGGCCGCAAACGCGTTCTCTCGCTGAGAACACTCACTTTAAGGAACTTCCAGCTTTTTGCAGTGTCACAATGGAAAACCATCTCATATGCAGAGTCAGTGTCAGGGATGAACATCCCAGTCAACAAAAGTGTGGTTTTGAGTTGTTTTCATAAGTGAAACCTGAGAAAACTGACAGTTATTCAGAAACTTGAAAATGACTTTGTGTAAAAACTGTGTGATCAAACTTGACCAAACCTTGGTATCTTGTACGGGGTGGGACCCTGTATAACATACTAAAGAATCCGCCATCTAGCATTCATGGTTTTGGAGAAACAGCAATCTCTGTTTTTATGGCTGCAAACGCGTTCTCTCGCTGAAAACACTCACTTTAAGGAACTTCCAGCTTTTTGCATTGCCACAATGGAAAACCATCTCATATGCAGAGTCAGTGTCAGGGATGAACATCCCAGTCAACAAAGTATGGTTTTGAGTAGTTTTCATGAGTGAAACCTGAGAAAACTGACAGTTATTCAGAAACTTGAAAATGACTTTGCGTAAAAACTGTGTGATCAAACTTGACCAAACCTTGGTATCTTGTACGGGCTGGGACCCTGTGTAACATACTAAGGAATCAGCCATCTAGCATTCATGGTTTTGGAGAAACAGCAATCTCTGTTTTTATGGCCGCAAACGCGTTCTCTCGCTGAGAACATTCACTTTAAGGAACTTCCAGCTTTCTGCATTGTCACAATGGAAAACCATCTCATATGCAGAGTCAGTGTCAGGGATGAACATCCCAATCAACAAAGTATGTTTTTGAGTTGTTTACATAAGGGAAACCTGAGAAAACTGACAGTTATTCAGAAACTTGAAAGTGACTTTGTGGAAAAACTGTGTGATCAAACTTGACCTAACCTTGGTATCTTGTACGGGGTGGGACCCTGTATAAAATACTAAAGAATCAGCTATCTAGCATTCATGGTTTTGGAGAAACAGCAATCTCTGTTTTTATGGCCGCAAACGCGTTCTCTCGCTGAGAACACTCACTTTAAGGAACTTCCAGCTTTTTGCAGTGTCACAATGGAAAACCATCTCATATGCAGAGTCAGTGTCAGGGATGAACATCCCAGTCAACAAAAGTGTGGTTTTGAGTTGTTTTCATAAGTGAAACCTGAGAAAACTGACAGTTATTCAGAAACTTGAAAGTGACTTTGTGGAAAAACTGTGTGATCAAACTTGACCTAACCTTGATATCTTGTACGGGGTGGGACCCTGTATAACATACTAAAGAATCAGCCATCTAGCATTCATGGTTTTGGAGAAACAGCAATCTCTGTTTTTATGGCCGCAAACGCGTTCTCTCGCTGAGAACACTCACTTTAAGGAACTTCCAGCTTTTTGCAGTGTCACAATGGAAAACCATCTCATATGCAGAGTCAGTGTCAGGGATGAACATCCCAGTCAACAAAAGTGTGGTTTTGAGTTGTTTTCATAAGTGAAACCTGAGAAAACTGACAGTTATTCAGAAACTTGAAAATGACTTTGTGGAAAAACTGTGTGATCAAACTTGACCAAACTTTGGTATCTTGTACGGGGTGGGACCCTGTATAACATACTAAAGAATCCGCCATCTAGCATTCATGGTTTTGGAGAAACAGCAATCTCTGTTATTATGGCTGCAAACGCGTTCTCTCGCTGAAAACACTCACTTTAAGGAACTTCCAGCTTTTTGCATTGCCACAATGGAAAACCATCTCATATGCAGAGTCAGTGTCAGGGATGAACATCACAGTCAACAAAGTATGGTTTTGAGTAGTTTTCATGAGTGAAACCTGAGAAAACTGACAGTTATTCAGAAACTTGAAAATGACTTTGTGTAAAAACTGTGTGATCAAACTTGACCAAACCTTGGTATCTTGTACGGGCTGGGACCCTGTATAACATACTAAAGAATCAGCCATCTAGCATTCATGGTTTTGGAGAAACAGCAATCTCTGTTTTTATGGCCGCAAACGCGTTCTCTCGCTGAGTACACTCACTTTAAGGAACTTCCAGCTTTTTGCAGTGTCACAATGGAAAACCATCTCATATGCAGAGTCAGTGTCAGGGATGAACATCCCAGTCAACAAAAGTGTGGTTTTGAGTTGTTTTCATAAGTGAAACCTGAGAAAACTGACAGTTATTCAGAAACTTGAAAATGACTTTGTGGAAAAACTGTGTGATCAAACTTGACCAAACCTTGGTATCTTGTACGGGGTGGGACCCTGTATAACATACTAAAGAATCCGCCATCTAGCATTCATGGTTTTGGAGAAACAGCAATCTCTGTTATTATGGCTGCAAACGCGTTCTCTCGCTGAAAACACTCACTTTAAGGAACTTCCAGCTTTTTGCATTGCCACAATGGAAAACCATCTCATATGCAGAGTCAGTGTCAGGGATGAACATCCCAGTCAACAAAGTATGGTTTTGAGTAGTTTTCATGAGTGAAACCTGAGAAAACTGACAGTTATTCAGAAACTTGAAAATGACTTTGTGTAAAAACTGTGTGATCAAACTTGACCAAACCTTGGTGTCTTGTACGGGCTGGGACCCTGTATAACATACTAAAGAATCAGCCATCTAGCATTCATGGTTTTGGAGAAACAGCAATCTCTGTTTT
Source organism: Gobius niger (assembly GCF_951799975.1). Taxonomy (NCBI): domain Eukaryota; kingdom Metazoa; phylum Chordata; class Actinopteri; order Gobiiformes; family Gobiidae; genus Gobius; species Gobius niger. The sequence continues at coordinate 7,669,015 of NC_136854.1, forward strand.
TATGGCCGCAAACGCGTTCTCTCGCTGATAACACTCACTTTAAGGAACTTCCAGCTTTTTGCATTCTCACAATGGAAAACCATCTCATATGCAGAGTCAGTGTCAGGGATGAACATCCCAATCAACAAAGTATGTTTTTGAGTTGTTTACATAAGGGAAACCTGAGAAAACTGACAGTTATTCAGAAACTTGAAAGTGACTTTGTGGAAAAACTGTGTGATCAAACATGACCTAACCTTGGTATCTTGTACGGGGTGGGACCCTGTATAACATACTAAAGAATCAGCCATCTAGCATTCATGGTTTTGGAGAAACAGCAATCTCTGTTTTTATGGCCGCAAACGCGTTCTCTCGCTGAGAACACTCACTTTAAGGAACTTCCAGCTTTTTGCAGTGTCACAATGGAAAACCATCTCATATGCAGAGTCAGTGTCAGGGATGAACATCCCAGTCAACAAAAGTGTGGTTTTGAGTTGTTTTCATAAGTGAAACCTGAGAAAACTGACAGTTATTCAGAAACTTGAAAATGACTTTGTGGAAAAACTGTGTGATCAAACTTGACCAAACCTTGGTATCTTGTACGGGGTGGGACCCTGTATAACATACTAAAGAATCCGCCATCTAGCATTCATGGTTTTGGAGAAACAGCAATCTCTGTTATTATGGCTGCAAACGCGTTCTCTCGCTGAAAACACTCACTTTAAGGAACTTCCAGCTTTTTGCATTGCCACAATGGAAAACCATCTCATATGCAGAGTCAGTGTCAGGGATGAACATCCCAGTCAACAAAGTATGGTTTTGAGTAGTTTTCATGAGTGAAACCTGAGAAAACTGACAGTTATTCAGAAACTTGAAAATGACTTTGTGTAAAAACTGTGTGATCAAACTTGACCAAACCTTGGTATCTTGTACGGGCTGGGACCCTGTATAACATACTAAAGAATCAGCTATCTAGCATTCATGGTTTTGGAGAAACAGCAATCTCTGTTTTTATGGCCGCAAACGCGTTCTCTCGCTGAGAACACTCACTTTAAGGAACTTCCAGCTTTTTGCAGTGTCACAATGGAAAACCATCTCATATGCAGAGTCAGTGTCAGGGATGAACATCCCAGTCAACAAAAGTGTGGTTTTGAGTTGTTTTCATAAGTGAAACCTGAGAAAACTGACAGTTATTCAGAAACTTGAAAATGACTTTGTGGAAAAACTGTGTGATCAAACTTGACCAAACCTTGGTATCTTGTACGGGGTGGGACCCTGTATAACATACTAAAGAATCCGCCATCTAGCATTCATGGTTTTGGAGAAACAGCAATCTCTGTTTTTATGGCTGCAAACGCGTTCTCTCGCTGAAAACACTCACTTTAAGGAACTTCCAGCTTTTTGCATTGCCACAATGGAAAACCATCTCATATGCAGAGTCAGTGTCAGGGATGAACATCCCAGTCAACAAAGTATGGTTTTGAGTAGTTTTCATGAGTGAAACCTGAGAAAACTGACAGTTATTCAGAAACTTGAAAATGACTTTGCGTAAAAACTGTGTGATCAAACTTGACCAAACCTTGGTATCTTGTACGGGCTGGGACCCTGTGTAACATACTAAGGAATCAGCCATCTAGCATTCATGGTTTTGGAGAAACAGCAATCTCTGTTTTTATGGCCGCAAACGCGTTCTCTCGCTGAGAACATTCACTTTAAGGAACTTCCAGCTTTCTGCATTGTCACAATGGAAAACCATCTCATATGCAGAGTCAGTGTCAGGGATGAACATCCCAATCAACAAAGTATGTTTTTGAGTTGTTTACATAAGGGAAACCTGAGAAAACTGACAGTTATTCAGAAACTTGAAAGTGACTTTGTGGAAAAACTGTGTGATCAAACTTGACCTAACCTTGGTATCTTGTACGGGGTGGGACCCTGTATAAAATACTAAAGAATCAGCTATCTAGCATTCATGGTTTTGGAGAAACAGCAATCTCTGTTTTTATGGCCGCAAACGCGTTCTCTCGCTGAGAACACTCACTTTAAGGAACTTCCAGCTTTTTGCAGTGTCACAATGGAAAACCATCTCATATGCAGAGTCAGTGTCAGGGATGAACATCCCAGTCAACAAAAGTGTGGTTTTGAGTTGTTTTCATAAGTGAAACCTGAGAAAACTGACAGTTATTCAGAAACTTGAAAGTGACTTTGTGGAAAAACTGTGTGATCAAACTTGACCTAACCTTGATATCTTGTACGGGGTGGGACCCTGTATAACATACTAAAGAATCAGCCATCTAGCATTCATGGTTTTGGAGAAACAGCAATCTCTGTTTTTATGGCCGCAAACGCGTTCTCTCGCTGAGAACACTCACTTTAAGGAACTTCCAGCTTTTTGCAGTGTCACAATGGAAAACCATCTCATATGCAGAGTCAGTGTCAGGGATGAACATCCCAGTCAACAAAAGTGTGGTTTTGAGTTGTTTTCATAAGTGAAACCTGAGAAAACTGACAGTTATTCAGAAACTTGAAAATGACTTTGTGGAAAAACTGTGTGATCAAACTTGACCAAACTTTGGTATCTTGTACGGGGTGGGACCCTGTATAACATACTAAAGAACCCGCCATCTAGCATTCATGGTTTTGGAGAAACAGCAATCTCTGTTATTATGGCTGCAAACGCGTTCTCTCGCTGAAAACACTCACTTTAAGGAACTTCCAGCTTTTTGCATTGCCACAATGGAAAACCATCTCATATGCAGAGTCAGTGTCAGGGATGAACATCACAGTCAACAAAGTATGGTTTTGAGTAGTTTTCATGAGTGAAACCTGAGAAAACTGACAGTTATTCAGAAACTTGAAAATGACTTTGTGGAAAAACTGTGTGATCAAACTTGACCAAGCCTTGGTATCTTGTACGGGGTGGGACCCTGTGTAACATATTAAAGAATCAGCCATCTAGCATTCATGGTTTTGGAGAAACAGCAATCTCTGTTATTATGACTGCAAACGCGTTCTCTCGCTGAAAACACTCACTTTAAGGAACTTCCAGCTTTTTGCATTCTCACAATGGAAAACCATCTCATATGCAGAGTCAGTGTCAGGGATGAACATCCCAATCAACAAAGTATGTTTTTGAGTTGTTTACATAAGGGAAACCTGAGAAAACTGACAGTTTTTCAGAAACTTGAAAGTGACTTTGTGGAAAAACTGTGTGATCAAACTTGACCTAACCTTGATATCTTGTACGGGGTGGGACCCTGTATAACATACTAAAGAATCAGCCATCTAGCATTCATGGTTTTGGAGAAACAGCAATCTCTGTTTTTATGGCCGCAAACGCGTTCTCTCGCTGAGAACACTCACTTTAAGGAACTTCCAGCTTTTTGCAGTGTCACTATGGAAAACCATCTCATATGCAGAGTCAGTGTCAGGGATGAACATCCCAGTCAACAAAAGTGTGGTTTTGAGTTGTTTTCATAAGTGAAACCTGAGAAAACTGACAGTTATTCAGAAACTTGAAAATGACTTTGTGGAAAAACTGTGTGATCAAACTTGACCAAACTTTGGTATCTTGTACGGGGTGGGACCCTGTATAACATACTAAAGAATCCGCCATCTAGCATTCATGGTTTTGGAGAAACAGCAATCTCTGTTATTATGGCTGCAAACGCGTTCTCTCGCTGAAAACACTCACTTTAAGGAACTTCCAGCTTTTTGCATTGCCACAATGGAAAACCATCTCATATGCAGAGTCAGTGTCAGGGATGAACATCCCAATCAACAAAGTATGTTTTTGAGTTGTTTACATAAGGGAAACCTGAGAAAACTGACAGTTATTCAGAAACTTGAAAGTGACTTTGTGGAAAAACTGTGTGATCAAACTTGACCAAACCATGTTATCTTGTACGGGGTGGGACCCTGTATAACATACTAAAGAATCAGCCATCTAGCATTCATGGTTTTGGAGAAACAGCAATCTCTGTTTTTATGGCCGCAAACGCGTTCTCTCGCTGAGAACACTCACTTTAAGGAACTTCCAGCTTTTTGCAGTGTCACAATGGAAAACCATCTCATATGCAGAGTCAGTGTCAGGGATGAACATCCCAGTCAACAAAAGTGTGGTTTTGAGTTGTTTTCATAAGTGAAACCTGAGAAAACTGACAGTTATTCAGAAACTTGAAAATGACTTTGTGGAAAAACTGTGTGATCAAACTTGACCAAACTTTGGTATCTTGTACGGGGTGGGACCCTGTATAACATACTAAAGAATCCGCCATCTAGCATTCATGGTTTTGGAGAAACAGCAATCTCTGTTATTATGGCTGCAAACGCGTTCTCTCGCTGAAAACACTCACTTTAAGGAACTTCCAGCTTTTTGCATTGCCACAATGGAAAACCATCTCATATGCAGAGTCAGTGTCAGGGATGAACATCACAGTCAACAAAGTATGGTTTTGAGTAGTTTTCATGAGTGAAACCTGAGAAAACTGACAGTTATTCAGAAACTTGAAAATGACTTTGTGTAAAAACTGTGTGATCAAACTTGACCAAACCTTGGTATCTTGTACGGGCTGGGACCCTGTATAACATACTAAAGAATCAGCCATCTAGCATTCATGGTTTTGGAGAAACAGCAATCTCTGTTTTTATGGCCGCAAACGCGTTCTCTCGCTGAGAACACTCACTTTAAGGAACTTCCAGCTTTTTGCAGTGTCACAATGGAAAACCATCTCATATGCAGAGTCAGTGTCAGGGATGAACATCCCAGTCAACAAAAGTGTGGTTTTGAGTTGTTTTCATAAGTGAAACCTGAGAAAACTGACAGTTATTCAGAAACTTGAAAATGACTTTGTGGAAAAACTGTGTGATCAAACTTGACCAAACCTTGGTATCTTGTACGGGCTGGGACCCTGTATAACATACTAAGGAATCAGCCATCTAGCATTCATGGTTTTGGAGAAACAGCAATCTCTGTTTTTATGGCCGCAAACGCGTTCTCTCGCTGAGAACATTCACTTTAAGGAACTTCCAGCTTTCTGCATTGTCACAATGGAAAACCATCTCATATGCAGAGTCAGTGTCAGGGATGAACATCCCAGTCAACAAAAGTGTGGTTTTGAGTTGTTTTCATAAGTGAAACCTGAGAAAACTGACAGTTATTCAGAAACTTGAAAGTGACTTTGTGGAAAAACTGTGTGATCAAACTTGACCAAACCTTGGTATCTTGTACGGGGTGGGACCCTGTATAACATACTAAAGAATCAGCCATCTAGCATTCATGGTTTTGGAGAAACAGCAATCTCTGTTATTATGCCCGCAAACGCGTTCTCTCGCTGATAACACTCACTTTAAGGAACTTCCAGCTTTTTGCATTGTCACAATGGAAAACCATCTCATATGCAGAGTCAGTGTCAGGGATGAACATCCCAGTCAACAAAGTATGGTTTTGAGTTGTTTTCATGAGTGAAACCTGAGAAAACTGACAGTTATTCAGAAACTTGAAAATGACTTTGTGGAAAAACTGTATGATCAAACTTGACCAAGCCTTGGTATCTTGTACGGGGTGGGACCCTGTGTAACATATTAAAGAATCAGCCATCTAGCATTCATGGTTTTGGAGAAACAGCAATCTCTGTTATTATGACTGCAAACGGGTTCTCTCGCTGAAAACACTCACTTTAAGGAACTTCCAGCTTTTTGCATTCTCACAATGGAAAACCATCTCATATGCAGAGTCAGTGTCAGGGATGAACATCCCAATCAACAAAGTATGTTTTTGAGTTGTTTACATAAGGGAAACCTGAGAAAACTGACAGTTATTCAGAAACTTGAAAGTGACTTTGTGGAAAAACTGTGTGATCAAACTTGACCTAACCTTGATATCTTGTACGGGGTGGGACCCTGTATAACATACTAAAGAATCAGCCATCTAGCATTCATGGTTTTGGAGAAACAGCAATCTCTGTTTTTATGGCCGCAAACGCGTTCTCTCGCTGAGAACACTCACTTTAAGGAACTTCCAGCTTTTTGCAGTGTCACAATGGAAAACCATCTCATATGCAGAGTCAGTGTCAGGGATGAACATCCCAGTCAACAAAAGTGTGGTTTTGAGTTGTTTTCATAAGTGAAACCTGAGAAAACTGACAGTTATTCAGAAACTTGAAAATGACTTTGTGGAAAAACTGTGTGATCAAACTTGACCAAACCTTGGTATCTTGTACGGGCTGGGACCCTGTATAACATACTAAGGAATCAGCCATCTAGCATTCATGGTTTTAGAGAAACAGCAATCTCTGTTTTTATGGCCGCAAACGCGTTCTCTCGCTGAGAACACTCACTTTAAGGAACTTCCAGCTTTCTGCATTGTCACAATGGAAAACCATCTCATATGCAGAGTCAGTGTCAGGGATGAACATCCCAGTCAACGAAAGTGTGGTTTTGAGTTGTTTTCATAAGTGAAACCTGAGAAAACTGACAGTTATTCAGAAACTTGAAAATGACTTTGTGGAAAAACTGTGTGATCAAACTTGACCAAACCTTGGTATCTTGTACGGGGTGGGACCCTGTATAACATACTAAAGAATCAGCCATCTAGCATTCATGGTTTTGGAGAAACAGCAATCTCTGTTATTATGCCCGCAAACGCGTTCTCTCGCTGATAACACTCACTTTAAGGAACTTCCAGCTTTTTGCATTGTCACAATGGAAAACCATCTCATATGCAGAGTCAGTGTCAGGGATGAACATCCCAGTCAACAAAGTATGGTTTTGAGTTGTTTACATAAGGGAAACCTGAGAAAACTGACAGTTATTCAGAAACTTGAAAGTGACTTTGTGGAAAAACTGTGTGATCAAACTTGACCTAACCTTGATATCTTGTACGGGGTGGGACCCTGTATAACATACTAAAGAATCAGCCATCTAGCATTCATGGTTTTGGAGAAACAGCAATCTCTGTTTTTATGGCCGCAAACGCGTTCTCTCGCTGAGAACACTCACTTTAAGGAACTTCCAGCTTTTTGCAGTGTCACAATGGAAAACCATCTCATATGCAGAGTCAGTGTCAGGGATGAACATCCCAGTCAACAAAAGTGTGGTTTTGAGTTGTTTTCATAAGTGAAACCTGAGAAAACTGACAGTTATTCAGAAACTTGAAAATGACTTTGTGGAAAAACTGTGTGATCAAACTTGACCAAACCTTGGTATCTTGTACGGGGTGGGACCCTGTATAACATACTAAAGAATCAGCCATCTAGCATTCATGGTTTTGGAGAAACAGCAATCTCTGTTATTATGCCCGCAAACGCGTTCTCTCGCTGATAACACTCACTTTAAGGAACTTCCAGCTTTCTGCATTGTCACAATGGAAAACCATCTCATATGCAGAGTCAGTGTCAGGGATGAACATCCCAGTCAACGAAAGTGTGGTTTTGAGTTGTTTTCATAAGTGAAACCTGAGAAAACTGACAGTTATTCAGAAACTTGAAAATGACTTTGTGGAAAAACTGTGTGATCAAACTTGACCAAACCTTGGTATCTTGTACGGGGTGGGACCCTGTATAACATACTAAAGAATCAGCCATCTAGCATTCATGGTTTTGGAGAAACAGCAATCTCTGTTATTATGCCCGCAAACGCGTTCTCTCGCTGATAACACTCACTTTAAGGAACTTCCAGCTTTTTGCATTGTCACAATGGAAAACCATCTCATATGCAGAGTCAGTGTCAGGGATGAACATCCCAGTCAACAAAGTATGGTTTTGAGTTGTTTTCATGAGTGAAACCTGAGAAAACTGACAGTTATTCAGAAACTTGAAAATGACTTTGTGGAAAAACTGTATGATCAAACTTGACCAAGCCTTGGTATCTTGTACGGGGTGGGACCCTGTGTAACATATTAAAGAATCAGCCATCTAGCATTCATGGTTTTGGAGAAACAGCAATCTCTGTTATTATGACTGCAAACGGGTTCTCTCGCTGAAAACACTCACTTTAAGGAACTTCCAGCTTTTTGCATTCTCACAATGGAAAACCATCTCATATGCAGAGTCAGTGTCAGGGATGAACATCCCAATCAACAAAGTATGTTTTTGAGTTGTTTACATAAGGGAAACCTGAGAAAACTGACAGTTATTCAGAAACTTGAAAGTGACTTTGTGGAAAAACTGTGTGATCAAACTTGACCTAACCTTGATATCTTGTACGGGGTGGGACCCTGTATAACATACTAAAGAATCAGCCATCTAGCATTCATGGTTTTGGAGAAACAGCAATCTCTGTTTTTATGGCCGCAAACGCGTTCTCTCGCTGAGAACACTCACTTTAAGGAACTTCCAGCTTTTTGCAGTGTCACAATGGAAAACCATCTCATATGCAGAGTCAGTGTCAGGGATGAACATCCCAGTCAACAAAAGTGTGGTTTTGAGTTGTTTTCATAAGTGAAACCTGAGAAAACTGACAGTTATTCAGAAACTTGAAAATGACTTTGTGGAAAAACTGTGTGATCAAACTTGACCAAACCTTGGTATCTTGTACGGGCTGGGACCCTGTATAACATACTAAGGAATCAGCCATCTAGCATTCATGGTTTTAGAGAAACAGCAATCTCTGTTTTTATGGCCGCAAACGCGTTCTCTCGCTGAGAACACTCACTTTAAGGAACTTCCAGCTTTCTGCATTGTCACAATGGAAAACCATCTCATATGCAGAGTCAGTGTCAGGGATGAACATCCCAGTCAACGAAAGTGTGGTTTTGAGTTGTTTTCATAAGTGAAACCTGAGAAAACTGACAGTTATTCAGAAACTTGAAAATGACTTTGTGGAAAAACTGTGTGATCAAACTTGACCAAACCTTGGTATCTTGTACGGGGTGGGACCCTGTATAACATACTAAAGAATCAGCCATCTAGCATTCATGGTTTTGGAGAAACAGCAATCTCTGTTATTATGCCCGCAAACGCGTTCTCTCGCTGATAACACTCACTTTAAGGAACTTCCAGCTTTTTGCATTGTCACAATGGAAAACCATCTCATATGCAGAGTCAGTGTCAGGGATGAACATCCCAGTCAACAAAATATGGTTTTGAGTTGTTTTCATGAGTGAAACCTGAGAAAACTGACAGTTATTCAGAAACTTGAAAATGACTTTGTGGAAAAACTGTGTGATCAAACTTGACCAAACTTTGGTATCTTGTACGGGGTGGGACCCTGTATAACATACTAAAGAATCCGCCATCTAGCATTCATGGTTTTGGAGAAACAGCAATCTCTGTTATTATGGCTGCAAACGCGTTCTCTCGCTGAAAACACTCACTTTAAGGAACTTCCAGCTTTTTGCATTGCCACAATGGAAAACCATCTCATATGCAGAGTCAGTGTCAGGGATGAACATCCCAATCAACAAAGTATGTTTTTGAGTTGTTTACATAAGGGAAACCTGAGAAAACTGACAGTTATTCAGAAACTTGAAAGTGACTTTGTGGAAAAACTGTGTGATCAAACTTGACCAAACCATGTTATCTTGTACGGGGTGGGACCCTGTATAACATACTAAAGAATCAGCCATCTAGCATTCATGGTTTTGGAGAAACAGCAATCTCTGTTTTTATGGCCGCAAACGCGTTCTCTCGCTGAGAACACTCACTTTAAGGAACTTCCAGCTTTTTGCAGTGTCACAATGGAAAACCATCTCATATGCAGAGTCAGTGTCAGGGATGAACATCCCAGTCAACAAAAGTGTGGTTTTGAGTTGTTTTCATAAGTGAAACCTGAGAAAACTGACAGTTATTCAGAAACTTGAAAATGACTTTGTGGAAAAACTGTGTGATCAAACTTGACCAAACTTTGGTATCTTGTACGGGGTGGGACCCTGTATAACATACTAAAGAATCCGCCATCTAGCATTCATGGTTTTGGAGAAACAGCAATCTCTGTTATTATGGCTGCAAACGCGTTCTCTCGCTGAAAACACTCACTTTAAGGAACTTCCAGCTTTTTGCATTGCCACAATGGAAAACCATCTCATATGCAGAGTCAGTGTCAGGGATGAACATCACAGTCAACAAAGTATGGTTTTGAGTAGTTTTCATGAGTGAAACCTGAGAAAACTGACAGTTATTCAGAAACTTGAAAATGACTTTGTGTAAAAACTGTGTGATCAAACTTGACCAAACCTTGGTATCTTGTACGGGCTGGGACCCTGTATAACATACTAAAGAATCAGCCATCTAGCATTCATGGTTTTGGAGAAACAGCAATCTCTGTTTTTATGGCCGCAAACGCGTTCTCTCGCTGAGAACACTCACTTTAAGGAACTTCCAGCTTTTTGCAGTGTCACAATGGAAAACCATCTCATATGCAGAGTCAGTGTCAGGGATGAACATCCCAGTCAACAAAAGTGTGGTTTTGAGTTGTTTTCATAAGTGAAACCTGAGAAAACTGACAGTTATTCAGAAACTTGAAAATGACTTTGTGGAAAAACTGTGTGATCAAACTTGACCAAACCTTGGTATCTTGTACGGGCTGGGACCCTGTATAACATACTAAGGAATCAGCCATCTAGCATTCATGGTTTTGGAGAAACAGCAATCTCTGTTTTTATGGCCGCAAACGCGTTCTCTCGCTGAGAACATTCACTTTAAGGAACTTCCAGCTTTCTGCATTGTCACAATGGAAAACCATCTCATATGCAGAGTCAGTGTCAGGGATGAACATCCCAGTCAACAAAAGTGTGGTTTTGAGTTGTTTTCATAAGTGAAACCTGAGAAAACTGACAGTTATTCAGAAACTTGAAAGTGACTTTGTGGAAAAACTGTGTGATCAAACTTGACCAAACCTTGGTATCTTGTACGGGGTGGGACCCTGTATAACATACTAAAGAATCAGCCATCTAGCATTCATGGTTTTGGAGAAACAGCAATCTCTGTTTTTATGGCCGCAAACGCGTTCTCTCGCTGAGAACACTCACTTTAAGGAACTTCCAGCTTTCTGCATTGTCACAATGGAAAACCATCTCATATGCAGAGTCAGTGTCAGGGATGAACATCCCAGTCAACGAAAGTGTGGTTTTGAGTTGTTTTCATAAGTGAAACCTGAGAAAACTGACAGTTATTCAGAAACTTGAAAATGACTTTGTGGAAAAACTGTGTGATCAAACTTGACCAAACCTTGGTATCTTGTACGGGGTGGGACCCTGTATAACATACTAAAGAATCAGCCATCTAGCATTCATGGTTTTGGAGAAACAGCAATCTCTGTTATTATGCCCGCAAACGCGTTCTCTCGCTGATAACACTCACTTTAAGGAACTTCCAGCTTTTTGCATTGTCACAATGGAAAACCATCTCATATGCAGAGTCAGTGTCAGGGATGAACATCCCAGTCAACAAAGTATGGTTTTGAGTTGTTTTCATGAGTGAAACCTGAGAAAACTGACAGTTATTCAGAAACTTGAAAATGACTTTGTGGAAAAACTGTATGATCAAACTTGACCAAGCCTTGGTATCTTGTACGGGGTGGGACCCTGTGTAACATATTAAAGAATCAGCCATCTAGCATTCATGGTTTTGGAGAAACAGCAATCTCTGTTATTATGACTGCAAACGGGTTCTCTCGCTGAAAACACTCACTTTAAGGAACTTCCAGCTTTTTGCATTCTCACAATGGAAAACCATCTCATATGCAGAGTCAGTGTCAGGGATGAACATCCCAATCAACAAAGTATGTTTTTGAGTTGTTTACATAAGGGAAACCTGAGAAAACTGACAGTTATTCAGAAACTTGAAAGTGACTTTGTGGAAAAACTGTGTGATCAAACTTGACCTAACCTTGATATCTTGTACGGGGTGGGACCCTGTATAACATACTAAAGAATCAGCCATCTAGCATTCATGGTTTTGGAGAAACAGCAATCTCTGTTTTTATGGCCGCAAACGCGTTCTCTCGCTGAGAACACTCACTTTAAGGAACTTCCAGCTTTTTGCAGTGTCACAATGGAAAACCATCTCATATGCAGAGTCAGTGTCAGGGATGAACATCCCAGTCAACAAAAGTGTGGTTTTGAGTTGTTTTCATAAGTGAAACCTGAGAAAACTGACAGTTATTCAGAAACTTGAAAATGACTTTGTGGAAAAACTGTGTGATCAAACTTGACCAAACCTTGGTATCTTGTACGGGCTGGGACCCTGTATAACATACTAAGGAATCAGCCATCTAGCATTCATGGTTTTAGAGAAACAGCAATCTCTGTTTTTATGGCCGCAAACGCGTTCTCTCGCTGAGAACACTCACTTTAAGGAACTTCCAGCTTTCTGCATTGTCACAATGGAAAACCATCTCATATGCAGAGTCAGTGTCAGGGATGAACATCCCAGTCAACGAAAGTGTGGTTTTGAGTTGTTTTCATAAGTGAAACCTGAGAAAACTGACAGTTATTCAGAAACTTGAAAATGACTTTGTGGAAAAACTGTGTGATCAAACTTGACCAAACCTTGGTATCTTGTACGGGGTGGGACCCTGTATAACATACTAAAGAATCAGCCATCTAGCATTCATGGTTTTGGAGAAACAGCAATCTCTGTTATTATGCCCGCAAACGCGTTCTCTCGCTGATAACACTCACTTTAAGGAACTTCCAGCTTTTTGCATTGTCACAATGGAAAACCATCTCATATGCAGAGTCAGTGTCAGGGATGAACATCCCAGTCAACAAAATATGGTTTTGAGTTGTTTTCATGAGTGAAACCTGAGAAAACTGACAGTTATTCAGAAACTTGAAAATGACTTTGTGGAAAAACTGTGTGATCAAACTTGACCAAACCTTGGTATCTTGTACGGGGTGGGACCCTGTGTAACATATTAAAGAATCAGCCATCTAGCATTCATGGTTTTGGAGAAACAGCAATCTCTGTTATTATGACTGCAAACGCGTTCTCTCGCTGAAAACACTCACTTTAAGGAACTTCCAGCTTTTTGCATTCTCACAATGGAAAACCATCTCATATGCAGAGTCAGTGTCAGGGATGAACATCCCAATCAACAAAGTATGTTTTTGAGTTGTTTACATAAGGGAAACCTGAGAAAACTGACAGTTATTCAGAAACTTGAAAGTGACTTTGTGGAAAAACTGTGTGATCAAACTTGACCTAACCTTGATATCTTGTACGGGGTGGGACCCTGTATAACATACTAAAGAATCAGCCATCTAGCATTCATGGTTTTGGAGAAACAGCAATCTCTGTTTTTATGGCCGCAAACGCGTTCTCTCGCTGAGAACACTCACTTTAAGGAACTTCCAGCTTTTTGCAGTGTCACAATGGAAAACCATCTCATATGCAGAGTCAGTGTCAGGGATGAACATCCCAGTCAACAAAAGTGTGGTTTTGAGTTGTTTTCATAAGTGAAACCTGAGAAAACTGACAGTTATTCAGAAACTTGAAAATGACTTTGTGGAAAAACTGTGTGATCAAACTTGACCAAACCTTGGTATCTTGTACGGGGTGGGACCCTGTATAACATACTAAAGAATCAGCCATCTAGCATTCATGGTTTTGGAGAAACAGCAATCTCTGTTATTATGCCCGCAAACGCGTTCTCTCGCTGATAACACTCACTTTAAGGAACTTCCAGCTTTCTGCATTGTCACAATGGAAAACCATCTCATATGCAGAGTCAGTGTCAGGGATGAACATCCCAGTCAACGAAAGTGTGGTTTTGAGTTGTTTTCATAAGTGAAACCTGAGAAAACTGACAGTTATTCAGAAACTTGAAAATGACTTTGTGGAAAAACTGTGTGATCAAACTTGACCAAACCTTGGTATCTTGTACGGGGTGGGACCCTGTATAACATACTAAAGAATCAGCCATCTAGCATTCATGGTTTTGGAGAAACAGCAATCTCTGTTATTATGCCCGCAAACGCGTTCTCTCGCTGATAACACTCACTTTAAGGAACTTCCAGCTTTTTGCATTGTCACAATGGAAAACCATCTCATATGCAGAGTCAGTGTCAGGGATGAACATCCCAGTCAACAAAGTATGGTTTTGAGTTGTTTTCATGAGTGAAACCTGAGAAAACTGACAGTTATTCAGAAACTTGAAAATGACTTTGTGGAAAAACTGTATGATCAAACTTGACCAAGCCTTGGTATCTTGTACGGGGTGGGACCCTGTGTAACATATTAAAGAATCAGCCATCTAGCATTCATGGTTTTGGAGAAACAGCAATCTCTGTTATTATGACTGCAAACGGGTTCTCTCGCTGAAAACACTCACTTTAAGGAACTTCCAGCTTTTTGCATTCTCACAATGGAAAACCATCTCATATGCAGAGTCAGTGTCAGGGATGAACATCCCAATCAACAAAGTATGTTTTTGAGTTGTTTACATAAGGGAAACCTGAGAAAACTGACAGTTATTCAGAAACTTGAAAGTGACTTTGTGGAAAAACTGTGTGATCAAACTTGACCTAACCTTGATATCTTGTACGGGGTGGGACCCTGTATAACATACTAAAGAATCAGCCATCTAGCATTCATGGTTTTGGAGAAACAGCAATCTCTGTTTTTATGGCCGCAAACGCGTTCTCTCGCTGAGAACACTCACTTTAAGGAACTTCCAGCTTTTTGCAGTGTCACAATGGAAAACCATCTCATATGCAGAGTCAGTGTCAGGGATGAACATCCCAGTCAACAAAAGTGTGGTTTTGAGTTGTTTTCATAAGTGAAACCTGAGAAAACTGACAGTTATTCAGAAACTTGAAAATGACTTTGTGGAAAAACTGTGTGATCAAACTTGACCAAACCTTGGTATCTTGTACGGGCTGGGACCCTGTATAACATACTAAGGAATCAGCCATCTAGCATTCATGGTTTTAGAGAAACAGCAATCTCTGTTTTTATGGCCGCAAACGCGTTCTCTCGCTGAGAACACTCACTTTAAGGAACTTCCAGCTTTCTGCATTGTCACAATGGAAAACCATCTCATATGCAGAGTCAGTGTCAGGGATGAACATCCCAGTCAACGAAAGTGTGGTTTTGAGTTGTTTTCATAAGTGAAACCTGAGAAAACTGACAGTTATTCAGAAACTTGAAAATGACTTTGTGGAAAAACTGTGTGATCAAACTTGACCAAACCTTGGTATCTTGTACGGGGTGGGACCCTGTATAACATACTAAAGAATCAGCCATCTAGCATTCATGGTTTTGGAGAAACAGCAATCTCTGTTATTATGCCCGCAAACGCGTTCTCTCGCTGATAACACTCACTTTAAGGAACTTCCAGCTTTTTGCATTCTCACAATGGAAAACCATCTCATATGCAGAGTCAGTGTCAGGGATGAACATCCCAGTCAACAAAATATGGTTTTGAGTTGTTTTCATGAGTGAAACCTGAGAAAACTGACAGTTATTCAGAAACTTGAAAATGACTTTGTGGAAAAACTGTGTGATCAAACTTGACCAAACCTTGGTATCTTGTACGGGGTGGGACCCTGTGTAACATATTAAAGAATCAGCCATCTAGCATTCATGGTTTTGGAGAAACAGCAATCTCTGTTATTATGACTGCAAACGCGTTCTCTCGCTGAAAACACTCACTTTAAGGAACTTCCAGCTTTTTGCATTCTCACAATGGAAAACCATCTCATTTGCAGAGTCAGTGTCAGGGATGAACATCCCAATCAACAAAGTATGTTTTTGAGTTGTTTACATAAGGGAAACCTGAGAAAACTGACAGTTATTCAGAAACTTGAAAGTGACTTTGTGGAAAAACTGTGTGATCAAACTTGACCTAACCTTGATATCTTGTACGGGGTGGGACCCTGTATAACATACTAAAGAATCAGCCATCTAGCATTCATGGTTTTGGAGAAACAGCAATCTCTGTTTTTATGGCCGCAAACGCGTTCTCTCGCTGAGAACACTCACTTTAAGGAACTTCCAGCTTTTTGCAGTGTCACAATGGAAAACCATCTCATATGCAGAGTCAGTGTCAGGGATGAACATCCCAGTCAACAAAAGTGTGGTTTTGAGTTGTTTTCATAAGTGAAACCTGAGAAAACTGACAGTTATTCAGAAACTTGAAAATGACTTTGTGGAAAAACTGTGTGATCAAACTTGACCAAACCTTGGTATCTTGTACGGGGTGGGACCCTGTATAACATACTAAAGAATCCGCCATCTAGCATTCATGGTTTTGGAGAAACAGCAATCTCTGTTATTATGGCTGCAAACGCGTTCTCTCGCTGAAAACACTCACTTTAAGGAACTTCCAGCTTTTTGCATTGCCACAATGGAAAACCATCTCATATGCAGAGTCAGTGTCAGGGATGAACATCCCAGTCAACAAAGTATGGTTTTGAGTAGTTTTCATGAGTGAAACCTGAGAAAACTGACAGTTATTCAGAAACTTGAAAATGACTTTGTGTAAAAACTGTGTGATCAAACTTGACCAAACCTTGGTGTCTTGTACGGGCTGGGACCCTGTATAACATACTAAAGAATCAGCCATCTAGCATTCATGGTTTTGGAGAAACAGCAATCTCTGTTTTTATGGCCGCAAACGCGTTCTCTCGCTGATAACACTCACTTTAAGGAACTTCCAGCTTTTTGCATTCTCACAATGGAAAACCATCTCATATGCAGAGTCAGTGTCAGGGATGAACATCCCAATCAACAAAGTATGTTTTTGAGTTGTTTACATAAGGGAAACCTGAGAAAACTGACAGTTATTCAGAAACTTGAAAGTGACTTTGTGGAAAAACTGTGTGATCAAACATGACCTAACCTTGGTATCTTGTACGGGGTGGGACCCTGTATAACATACTAAAGAATCAGCCATCTAGCATTCATGGTTTTGGAGAAACAGCAATCTCTGTTTTTATGGCCGCAAACGCGTTCTCTCGCTGAGAACACTCACTTTAAGGAACTTCCAGCTTTTTGCAGTGTCACAATGGAAAACCATCTCATATGCAGAGTCAGTGTCAGGGATGAACATCCCAGTCAACAAAAGTGTGGTTTTGAGTTGTTTTCATAAGTGAAACCTGAGAAAACTGACAGTTATTCAGAAACTTGAAAATGACTTTGTGGAAAAACTGTGTGATCAAACTTGACCAAACCTTGGTATCTTGTACGGGGTGGGACCCTGTATAACATACTAAAGAATCCGCCATCTAGCATTCATGGTTTTGGAGAAACAGCAATCTCTGTTATTATGGCTGCAAACGCGTTCTCTCGCTGAAAACACTCACTTTAAGGAACTTCCAGCTTTTTGCATTGCCACAATGGAAAACCATCTCATATGCAGAGTCAGTGTCAGGGATGAACATCCCAGTCAACAAAGTATGGTTTTGAGTAGTTTTCATGAGTGAAACCTGAGAAAACTGACAGTTATTCAGAAACTTGAAAATGACTTTGTGTAAAAACTGTGTGATCAAACTTGACCAAACCTTGGTATCTTGTACGGGCTGGGACCCTGTATAACATACTAAAGAATCAGCTATCTAGCATTCATGGTTTTGGAGAAACAGCAATCTCTGTTTTTATGGCCGCAAACGCGTTCTCTCGCTGAGAACACTCACTTTAAGGAACTTCCAGCTTTTTGCAGTGTCACAATGGAAAACCATCTCATATGCAGAGTCAGTGTCAGGGATGAACATCCCAGTCAACAAAAGTGTGGTTTTGAGTTGTTTTCATAAGTGAAACCTGAGAAAACTGACAGTTATTCAGAAACTTGAAAATGACTTTGTGGAAAAACTGTGTGATCAAACTTGACCAAACCTTGGTATCTTGTACGGGGTGGGACCCTGTATAACATACTAAAGAATCCGCCATCTAGCATTCATGGTTTTGGAGAAACAGCAATCTCTGTTTTTATGGCTGCAAACGCGTTCTCTCGCTGAAAACACTCACTTTAAGGAACTTCCAGCTTTTTGCATTGCCACAATGGAAAACCATCTCATATGCAGAGTCAGTGTCAGGGATGAACATCCCAGTCAACAAAGTATGGTTTTGAGTAGTTTTCATGAGTGAAACCTGAGAAAACTGACAGTTATTCAGAAACTTGAAAATGACTTTGCGTAAAAACTGTGTGATCAAACTTGACCAAACCTTGGTATCTTGTACGGGCTGGGACCCTGTGTAACATACTAAGGAATCAGCCATCTAGCATTCATGGTTTTGGAGAAACAGCAATCTCTGTTTTTATGGCCGCAAACGCGTTCTCTCGCTGAGAACATTCACTTTAAGGAACTTCCAGCTTTCTGCATTGTCACAATGGAAAACCATCTCATATGCAGAGTCAGTGTCAGGGATGAACATCCCAATCAACAAAGTATGTTTTTGAGTTGTTTACATAAGGGAAACCTGAGAAAACTGACAGTTATTCAGAAACTTGAAAGTGACTTTGTGGAAAAACTGTGTGATCAAACTTGACCTAACCTTGGTATCTTGTACGGGGTGGGACCCTGTATAAAATACTAAAGAATCAGCTATCTAGCATTCATGGTTTTGGAGAAACAGCAATCTCTGTTTTTATGGCCGCAAACGCGTTCTCTCGCTGAGAACACTCACTTTAAGGAACTTCCAGCTTTTTGCAGTGTCACAATGGAAAACCATCTCATATGCAGAGTCAGTGTCAGGGATGAACATCCCAGTCAACAAAAGTGTGGTTTTGAGTTGTTTTCATAAGTGAAACCTGAGAAAACTGACAGTTATTCAGAAACTTGAAAGTGACTTTGTGGAAAAACTGTGTGATCAAACTTGACCTAACCTTGATATCTTGTACGGGGTGGGACCCTGTATAACATACTAAAGAATCAGCCATCTAGCATTCATGGTTTTGGAGAAACAGCAATCTCTGTTTTTATGGCCGCAAACGCGTTCTCTCGCTGAGAACACTCACTTTAAGGAACTTCCAGCTTTTTGCAGTGTCACAATGGAAAACCATCTCATATGCAGAGTCAGTGTCAGGGATGAACATCCCAGTCAACAAAAGTGTGGTTTTGAGTTGTTTTCATAAGTGAAACCTGAGAAAACTGACAGTTATTCAGAAACTTGAAAATGACTTTGTGGAAAAACTGTGTGATCAAACTTGACCAAACTTTGGTATCTTGTACGGGGTGGGACCCTGTATAACATACTAAAGAATCCGCCATCTAGCATTCATGGTTTTGGAGAAACAGCAATCTCTGTTATTATGGCTGCAAACGCGTTCTCTCGCTGAAAACACTCACTTTAAGGAACTTCCAGCTTTTTGCATTGCCACAATGGAAAACCATCTCATATGCAGAGTCAGTGTCAGGGATGAACATCACAGTCAACAAAGTATGGTTTTGAGTAGTTTTCATGAGTGAAACCTGAGAAAACTGACAGTTATTCAGAAACTTGAAAATGACTTTGTGTAAAAACTGTGTGATCAAACTTGACCAAACCTTGGTATCTTGTACGGGCTGGGACCCTGTATAACATACTAAAGAATCAGCCATCTAGCATTCATGGTTTTGGAGAAACAGCAATCTCTGTTTTTATGGCCGCAAACGCGTTCTCTCGCTGAGTACACTCACTTTAAGGAACTTCCAGCTTTTTGCAGTGTCACAATGGAAAACCATCTCATATGCAGAGTCAGTGTCAGGGATGAACATCCCAGTCAACAAAAGTGTGGTTTTGAGTTGTTTTCATAAGTGAAACCTGAGAAAACTGACAGTTATTCAGAAACTTGAAAATGACTTTGTGGAAAAACTGTGTGATCAAACTTGACCAAACCTTGGTATCTTGTACGGGGTGGGACCCTGTATAACATACTAAAGAATCCGCCATCTAGCATTCATGGTTTTGGAGAAACAGCAATCTCTGTTATTATGGCTGCAAACGCGTTCTCTCGCTGAAAACACTCACTTTAAGGAACTTCCAGCTTTTTGCATTGCCACAATGGAAAACCATCTCATATGCAGAGTCAGTGTCAGGGATGAACATCCCAGTCAACAAAGTATGGTTTTGAGTAGTTTTCATGAGTGAAACCTGAGAAAACTGACAGTTATTCAGAAACTTGAAAATGACTTTGTGTAAAAACTGTGTGATCAAACTTGACCAAACCTTGGTGTCTTGTACGGGCTGGGACCCTGTATAACATACTAAAGAATCAGCCATCTAGCATTCATGGTTTTGGAGAAACAGCAATCTCTGTTTTTATGGCCGCAAACGCGTTCTCTCGCTGATAACACTCACTTTAAGGAACTTCCAGCTTTTTGCATTCTCACAATGGAAAACCATCTCATATGCAGAGTCAGTGTCAGGGATGAACATCCCAATCAACAAAGTATGTTTTTGAGTTGTTTACATAAGGGAAACCTGAGAAAACTGACAGTTATTCAGAAACTTGAAAGTGACTTTGTGGAAAAACTGTGTGATCAAACATGACCTAACCTTGGTATCTTGTACGGGGTGGGACCCTGTATAACATACTAAAGAATCAGCCATCTAGCATTCATGGTTTTGGAGAAACAGCAATCTCTGTTTTTATGGCCGCAAACGCGTTCTCTCGCTGAGAACACTCACTTTAAGGAACTTCCAGCTTTTTGCAGTGTCACAATGGAAAACCATCTCATATGCAGAGTCAGTGTCAGGGATGAACATCCCAGTCAACAAAAGTGTGGTTTTGAGTTGTTTTCATAAGTGAAACCTGAGAAAACTGACAGTTATTCAGAAACTTGAAAATGACTTTGTGGAAAAACTGTGTGATCAAACTTGACCAAACCTTGGTATCTTGTACGGGGTGGGACCCTGTATAACATACTAAAGAATCCGCCATCTAGCATTCATGGTTTTGGAGAAACAGCAATCTCTGTTATTATGGCTGCAAACGCGTTCTCTCGCTGAAAACACTCACTTTAAGGAACTTCCAGCTTTTTGCAGTGTCACAATGGAAAACCATCTCATATGCAGAGTCAGTGTCAGGGATGAACATCCCAGTCAACAAAAGTGTGGTTTTGAGTTGTTTTCATAAGTGAAACCTGAGAAAACTGACAGTTATTCAGAAACTTGAAAATGACTTTGTGGAAAAACTGTGTGATCAAACTTGACCAAACCTTGGTATCTTGTACGGGCTGGGACCCTGTATAACATACTAAGGAATCAGCCATCTAGCATTCATGGTTTTAGAGAAACAGCAATCTCTGTTTTTATGGCCGCAAACGCGTTCTCTCGCTGAGAACACTCACTTTAAGGAACTTCCAGCTTTCTGCATTGTCACAATGGAAAACCATCTCATATGCAGAGTCAGTGTCAGGGATGAACATCCCAGTCAACGAAAGTGTGGTTTTGAGTTGTTTTCATAAGTGAAACCTGAGAAAACTGACAGTTATTCAGAAACTTGAAAATGACTTTGTGGAAAAACTGTGTGATCAAACTTGACCAAACCTTGGTATCTTGTACGGGGTGGGACCCTGTATAACATACTAAAGAATCAGCCATCTAGCATTCATGGTTTTGGAGAAACAGCAATCTCTGTTATTATGCCCGCAAACGCGTTCTCTCGCTGATAACACTCACTTTAAGGAACTTCCAGCTTTTTGCATTCTCACAATGGAAAACCATCTCATATGCAGAGTCAGTGTCAGGGATGAACATCCCAGTCAACAAAATATGGTTTTGAGTTGTTTTCATGAGTGAAACCTGAGAAAACTGACAGTTATTCAGAAACTTGAAAATGACTTTGTGGAAAAACTGTGTGATCAAACTTGACCAAACCTTGGTATCTTGTACGGGGTGGGACCCTGTGTAACATATTAAAGAATCAGCCATCTAGCATTCATGGTTTTGGAGAAACAGCAATCTCTGTTATTATGACTGCAAACGCGTTCTCTCGCTGAAAACACTCACTTTAAGGAACTTCCAGCTTTTTGCATTCTCACAATGGAAAACCATCTCATTTGCAGAGTCAGTGTCAGGGATGAACATCCCAATCAACAAAGTATGTTTTTGAGTTGTTTACATAAGGGAAACCTGAGAAAACTGACAGTTATTCAGAAACTTGAAAGTGACTTTGTGGAAAAACTGTGTGATCAAACTTGACCTAACCTTGATATCTTGTACGGGGTGGGACCCTGTATAACATACTAAAGAATCAGCCATCTAGCATTCATGGTTTTGGAGAAACAGCAATCTCTGTTTTTATGGCCGCAAACGCGTTCTCTCGCTGAGAACACTCACTTTAAGGAACTTCCAGCTTTTTGCAGTGTCACAATGGAAAACCATCTCATATGCAGAGTCAGTGTCAGGGATGAACATCCCAGTCAACAAAAGTGTGGTTTTGAGTTGTTTTCATAAGTGAAACCTGAGAAAACTGACAGTTATTCAGAAACTTGAAAATGACTTTGTGGAAAAACTGTGTGATCAAACTTGACCA
This sequence comes from Gobius niger, assembly GCF_951799975.1. NCBI lineage: Eukaryota > Metazoa > Chordata > Actinopteri > Gobiiformes > Gobiidae > Gobius > Gobius niger. The sequence goes on from NC_136854.1 coordinate 7,691,392, forward strand.
AACCTTGGTATCTTGTACGGGGTGGGACCCTGTATAACATACTAAAGAATCCGCCATCTAGCATTCATGGTTTTGGAGAAACAGCAATCTCTGTTATTATGGCTGCAAACGCGTTCTCTCGCTGAAAACACTCACTTTAAGGAACTTCCAGCTTTTTGCATTGCCACAATGGAAAACCATCTCATATGCAGAGTCAGTGTCAGGGATGAACATCCCAGTCAACAAAGTATGGTTTTGAGTAGTTTTCATGAGTGAAACCTGAGAAAACTGACAGTTATTCAGAAACTTGAAAATGACTTTGTGTAAAAACTGTGTGATCAAACTTGACCAAACCTTGGTGTCTTGTACGGGCTGGGACCCTGTATAACATACTAAAGAATCAGCCATCTAGCATTCATGGTTTTGGAGAAACAGCAATCTCTGTTTTTATGGCCGCAAACGCGTTCTCTCGCTGATAACACTCACTTTAAGGAACTTCCAGCTTTTTGCATTCTCACAATGGAAAACCATCTCATATGCAGAGTCAGTGTCAGGGATGAACATCCCAATCAACAAAGTATGTTTTTGAGTTGTTTACATAAGGGAAACCTGAGAAAACTGACAGTTATTCAGAAACTTGAAAGTGACTTTGTGGAAAAACTGTGTGATCAAACATGACCTAACCTTGGTATCTTGTACGGGGTGGGACCCTGTATAACATACTAAAGAATCAGCCATCTAGCATTCATGGTTTTGGAGAAACAGCAATCTCTGTTTTTATGGCCGCAAACGCGTTCTCTCGCTGAGAACACTCACTTTAAGGAACTTCCAGCTTTTTGCAGTGTCACAATGGAAAACCATCTCATATGCAGAGTCAGTGTCAGGGATGAACATCCCAGTCAACAAAAGTGTGGTTTTGAGTTGTTTTCATAAGTGAAACCTGAGAAAACTGACAGTTATTCAGAAACTTGAAAATGACTTTGTGGAAAAACTGTGTGATCAAACTTGACCAAACCTTGGTATCTTGTACGGGGTGGGACCCTGTATAACATACTAAAGAATCCGCCATCTAGCATTCATGGTTTTGGAGAAACAGCAATCTCTGTTATTATGGCTGCAAACGCGTTCTCTCGCTGAAAACACTCACTTTAAGGAACTTCCAGCTTTTTGCATTGCCACAATGGAAAACCATCTCATATGCAGAGTCAGTGTCAGGGATGAACATCCCAGTCAACAAAGTATGGTTTTGAGTAGTTTTCATGAGTGAAACCTGAGAAAACTGACAGTTATTCAGAAACTTGAAAATGACTTTGTGTAAAAACTGTGTGATCAAACTTGACCAAACCTTGGTATCTTGTACGGGCTGGGACCCTGTATAACATACTAAAGAATCAGCTATCTAGCATTCATGGTTTTGGAGAAACAGCAATCTCTGTTTTTATGGCCGCAAACGCGTTCTCTCGCTGAGAACACTCACTTTAAGGAACTTCCAGCTTTTTGCAGTGTCACAATGGAAAACCATCTCATATGCAGAGTCAGTGTCAGGGATGAACATCCCAGTCAACAAAAGTGTGGTTTTGAGTTGTTTTCATAAGTGAAACCTGAGAAAACTGACAGTTATTCAGAAACTTGAAAATGACTTTGTGGAAAAACTGTGTGATCAAACTTGACCAAACCTTGGTATCTTGTACGGGGTGGGACCCTGTATAACATACTAAAGAATCCGCCATCTAGCATTCATGGTTTTGGAGAAACAGCAATCTCTGTTTTTATGGCTGCAAACGCGTTCTCTCGCTGAAAACACTCACTTTAAGGAACTTCCAGCTTTTTGCATTGCCACAATGGAAAACCATCTCATATGCAGAGTCAGTGTCAGGGATGAACATCCCAGTCAACAAAGTATGGTTTTGAGTAGTTTTCATGAGTGAAACCTGAGAAAACTGACAGTTATTCAGAAACTTGAAAATGACTTTGCGTAAAAACTGTGTGATCAAACTTGACCAAACCTTGGTATCTTGTACGGGCTGGGACCCTGTGTAACATACTAAGGAATCAGCCATCTAGCATTCATGGTTTTGGAGAAACAGCAATCTCTGTTTTTATGGCCGCAAACGCGTTCTCTCGCTGAGAACATTCACTTTAAGGAACTTCCAGCTTTCTGCATTGTCACAATGGAAAACCATCTCATATGCAGAGTCAGTGTCAGGGATGAACATCCCAATCAACAAAGTATGTTTTTGAGTTGTTTACATAAGGGAAACCTGAGAAAACTGACAGTTATTCAGAAACTTGAAAGTGACTTTGTGGAAAAACTGTGTGATCAAACTTGACCTAACCTTGGTATCTTGTACGGGGTGGGACCCTGTATAAAATACTAAAGAATCAGCTATCTAGCATTCATGGTTTTGGAGAAACAGCAATCTCTGTTTTTATGGCCGCAAACGCGTTCTCTCGCTGAGAACACTCACTTTAAGGAACTTCCAGCTTTTTGCAGTGTCACAATGGAAAACCATCTCATATGCAGAGTCAGTGTCAGGGATGAACATCCCAGTCAACAAAAGTGTGGTTTTGAGTTGTTTTCATAAGTGAAACCTGAGAAAACTGACAGTTATTCAGAAACTTGAAAGTGACTTTGTGGAAAAACTGTGTGATCAAACTTGACCTAACCTTGATATCTTGTACGGGGTGGGACCCTGTATAACATACTAAAGAATCAGCCATCTAGCATTCATGGTTTTGGAGAAACAGCAATCTCTGTTTTTATGGCCGCAAACGCGTTCTCTCGCTGAGAACACTCACTTTAAGGAACTTCCAGCTTTTTGCAGTGTCACAATGGAAAACCATCTCATATGCAGAGTCAGTGTCAGGGATGAACATCCCAGTCAACAAAAGTGTGGTTTTGAGTTGTTTTCATAAGTGAAACCTGAGAAAACTGACAGTTATTCAGAAACTTGAAAATGACTTTGTGGAAAAACTGTGTGATCAAACTTGACCAAACTTTGGTATCTTGTACGGGGTGGGACCCTGTATAACATACTAAAGAATCCGCCATCTAGCATTCATGGTTTTGGAGAAACAGCAATCTCTGTTATTATGGCTGCAAACGCGTTCTCTCGCTGAAAACACTCACTTTAAGGAACTTCCAGCTTTTTGCATTGCCACAATGGAAAACCATCTCATATGCAGAGTCAGTGTCAGGGATGAACATCACAGTCAACAAAGTATGGTTTTGAGTAGTTTTCATGAGTGAAACCTGAGAAAACTGACAGTTATTCAGAAACTTGAAAATGACTTTGTGTAAAAACTGTGTGATCAAACTTGACCAAACCTTGGTATCTTGTACGGGCTGGGACCCTGTATAACATACTAAAGAATCAGCCATCTAGCATTCATGGTTTTGGAGAAACAGCAATCTCTGTTTTTATGGCCGCAAACGCGTTCTCTCGCTGAGTACACTCACTTTAAGGAACTTCCAGCTTTTTGCAGTGTCACAATGGAAAACCATCTCATATGCAGAGTCAGTGTCAGGGATGAACATCCCAGTCAACAAAAGTGTGGTTTTGAGTTGTTTTCATAAGTGAAACCTGAGAAAACTGACAGTTATTCAGAAACTTGAAAATGACTTTGTGGAAAAACTGTGTGATCAAACTTGACCAAACCTTGGTATCTTGTACGGGGTGGGACCCTGTATAACATACTAAAGAATCCGCCATCTAGCATTCATGGTTTTGGAGAAACAGCAATCTCTGTTATTATGGCTGCAAACGCGTTCTCTCGCTGAAAACACTCACTTTAAGGAACTTCCAGCTTTTTGCATTGCCACAATGGAAAACCATCTCATATGCAGAGTCAGTGTCAGGGATGAACATCCCAGTCAACAAAGTATGGTTTTGAGTAGTTTTCATGAGTGAAACCTGAGAAAACTGACAGTTATTCAGAAACTTGAAAATGACTTTGTGTAAAAACTGTGTGATCAAACTTGACCAAACCTTGGTGTCTTGTACGGGCTGGGACCCTGTATAACATACTAAAGAATCAGCCATCTAGCATTCATGGTTTTGGAGAAACAGCAATCTCTGTTTTTATGGCCGCAAACGCGTTCTCTCGCTGATAACACTCACTTTAAGGAACTTCCAGCTTTTTGCATTCTCACAATGGAAAACCATCTCATATGCAGAGTCAGTGTCAGGGATGAACATCCCAATCAACAAAGTATGTTTTTGAGTTGTTTACATAAGGGAAACCTGAGAAAACTGACAGTTATTCAGAAACTTGAAAGTGACTTTGTGGAAAAACTGTGTGATCAAACATGACCTAACCTTGGTATCTTGTACGGGGTGGGACCCTGTATAACATACTAAAGAATCAGCCATCTAGCATTCATGGTTTTGGAGAAACAGCAATCTCTGTTTTTATGGCCGCAAACGCGTTCTCTCGCTGAGAACACTCACTTTAAGGAACTTCCAGCTTTTTGCAGTGTCACAATGGAAAACCATCTCATATGCAGAGTCAGTGTCAGGGATGAACATCCCAGTCAACAAAAGTGTGGTTTTGAGTTGTTTTCATAAGTGAAACCTGAGAAAACTGACAGTTATTCAGAAACTTGAAAATGACTTTGTGGAAAAACTGTGTGATCAAACTTGACCAAACCTTGGTATCTTGTACGGGGTGGGACCCTGTATAACATACTAAAGAATCCGCCATCTAGCATTCATGGTTTTGGAGAAACAGCAATCTCTGTTATTATGGCTGCAAACGCGTTCTCTCGCTGAAAACACTCACTTTAAGGAACTTCCAGCTTTTTGCATTGCCACAATGGAAAACCATCTCATATGCAGAGTCAGTGTCAGGGATGAACATCCCAGTCAACAAAGTATGGTTTTGAGTAGTTTTCATGAGTGAAACCTGAGAAAACTGACAGTTATTCAGAAACTTGAAAATGACTTTGTGTAAAAACTGTGTGATCAAACTTGACCAAACCTTGGTATCTTGTACGGGCTGGGACCCTGTATAACATACTAAAGAATCAGCTATCTAGCATTCATGGTTTTGGAGAAACAGCAATCTCTGTTTTTATGGCCGCAAACGCGTTCTCTCGCTGAGAACACTCACTTTAAGGAACTTCCAGCTTTTTGCAGTGTCACAATGGAAAACCATCTCATATGCAGAGTCAGTGTCAGGGATGAACATCCCAGTCAACAAAAGTGTGGTTTTGAGTTGTTTTCATAAGTGAAACCTGAGAAAACTGACAGTTATTCAGAAACTTGAAAATGACTTTGTGGAAAAACTGTGTGATCAAACTTGACCAAACCTTGGTATCTTGTACGGGGTGGGACCCTGTATAACATACTAAAGAATCCGCCATCTAGCATTCATGGTTTTGGAGAAACAGCAATCTCTGTTTTTATGGCTGCAAACGCGTTCTCTCGCTGAAAACACTCACTTTAAGGAACTTCCAGCTTTTTGCATTGCCACAATGGAAAACCATCTCATATGCAGAGTCAGTGTCAGGGATGAACATCCCAGTCAACAAAGTATGGTTTTGAGTAGTTTTCATGAGTGAAACCTGAGAAAACTGACAGTTATTCAGAAACTTGAAAATGACTTTGCGTAAAAACTGTGTGATCAAACTTGACCAAACCTTGGTATCTTGTACGGGCTGGGACCCTGTATAACATACTAAGGAATCAGCCATCTAGCATTCATGGTTTTGGAGAAACAGCAATCTCTGTTTTTATGGCCGCAAACGCGTTCTCTCGCTGAGAACATTCACTTTAAGGAACTTCCAGCTTTCTGCATTGTCACAATGGAAAACCATCTCATATGCAGAGTCAGTGTCAGGGATGAACATCCCAATCAACAAAGTATGTTTTTGAGTTGTTTACATAAGGGAAACCTGAGAAAACTGACAGTTATTCAGAAACTTGAAAGTGACTTTGTGGAAAAACTGTGTGATCAAACTTGACCTAACCTTGGTATCTTGTACGGGGTGGGACCCTGTATAAAATACTAAAGAATCAGCTATCTAGCATTCATGGTTTTGGAGAAACAGCAATCTCTGTTTTTATGGCCGCAAACGCGTTCTCTCGCTGAGAACACTCACTTTAAGGAACTTCCAGCTTTTTGCAGTGTCACAATGGAAAACCATCTCATATGCAGAGTCAGTGTCAGGGATGAACATCCCAGTCAACAAAAGTGTGGTTTTGAGTTGTTTTCATAAGTGAAACCTGAGAAAACTGACAGTTATTCAGAAACTTGAAAGTGACTTTGTGGAAAAACTGTGTGATCAAACTTGACCTAACCTTGATATCTTGTACGGGGTGGGACCCTGTATAACATACTAAAGAATCAGCCATCTAGCATTCATGGTTTTGGAGAAACAGCAATCTCTGTTTTTATGGCCGCAAACGCGTTCTCTCGCTGAGAACACTCACTTTAAGGAACTTCCAGCTTTTTGCAGTGTCACAATGGAAAACCATCTCATATGCAGAGTCAGTGTCAGGGATGAACATCCCAGTCAACAAAAGTGTGGTTTTGAGTTGTTTTCATAAGTGAAACCTGAGAAAACTGACAGTTATTCAGAAACTTGAAAATGACTTTGTGGAAAAACTGTGTGATCAAACTTGACCAAACTTTGGTATCTTGTACGGGGTGGGACCCTGTATAACATACTAAAGAATCCGCCATCTAGCATTCATGGTTTTGGAGAAACAGCAATCTCTGTTATTATGGCTGCAAACGCGTTCTCTCGCTGAAAACACTCACTTTAAGGAACTTCCAGCTTTTTGCATTGCCACAATGGAAAACCATCTCATATGCAGAGTCAGTGTCAGGGATGAACATCACAGTCAACAAAGTATGGTTTTGAGTAGTTTTCATGAGTGAAACCTGAGAAAACTGACAGTTATTCAGAAACTTGAAAATGACTTTGTGGAAAAACTGTGTGATCAAACTTGACCAAGCCTTGGTATCTTGTACGGGGTGGGACCCTGTGTAACATATTAAAGAATCAGCCATCTAGCATTCATGGTTTTGGAGAAACAGCAATCTCTGTTATTATGACTGCAAACGCGTTCTCTCGCTGAAAACACTCACTTTAAGGAACTTCCAGCTTTTTGCATTCTCACAATGGAAAACCATCTCATATGCAGAGTCAGTGTCAGGGATGAACATCCCAATCAACAAAGTATGTTTTTGAGTTGTTTACATAAGGGAAACCTGAGAAAACTGACAGTTTTTCAGAAACTTGAAAGTGACTTTGTGGAAAAACTGTGTGATCAAACTTGACCAAACCTTGGTATCTTGTACGGGGTGGGACCCTGTATAACATACTAAAGAATCAGCCATCTAGCATTCATGGTTTTGGAGAAACAGCAATCTCTGTTATTATGCCCGCAAACGCGTTCTCTCGCTGATAACACTCACTTTAAGGAACTTCCAGCTTTTTGCATTGTCACAATGGAAAACCATCTCATATGCAGAGTCAGTGTCAGGGATGAACATCCCAGTCAACAAAGTATGGTTTTGAGTTGTTTTCATGAGTGAAACCTGAGAAAACTGACAGTTATTCAGAAACTTGAAAATGACTTTGTGGAAAAACTGTATGATCAAACTTGACCAAGCCTTGGTATCTTGTACGGGGTGGGACCCTGTGTAACATATTAAAGAATCAGCCATCTAGCATTCATGGTTTTGGAGAAACAGCAATCTCTGTTATTATGACTGCAAACGCGTTCTCTCGCTGAGAACATTCACTTTAAGGAACTTCCAGCTTTCTGCATTGTCACAATGGAAAACCATCTCATATGCAGAGTCAGTGTCAGGGATGAACATCCCAATCAACAAAGTATGTTTTTGAGTTGTTTACATAAGGGAAACCTGAGAAAACTGACAGTTATTCAGAAACTTGAAAGTGACTTTGTGGAAAAACTGTGTGATCAAACTTGACCTAACCTTGGTATCTTGTACGGGGTGGGACCCTGTATAAAATACTAAAGAATCAGCTATCTAGCATTCATGGTTTTGGAGAAACAGCAATCTCTGTTTTTATGGCCGCAAACGCGTTCTCTCGCTGAGAACACTCACTTTAAGGAACTTCCAGCTTTTTGCAGTGTCACAATGGAAAACCATCTCATATGCAGAGTCAGTGTCAGGGATGAACATCCCAGTCAACAAAAGTGTGGTTTTGAGTTGTTTTCATAAGTGAAACCTGAGAAAACTGACAGTTATTCAGAAACTTGAAAGTGACTTTGTGGAAAAACTGTGTGATCAAACTTGACCTAACCTTGATATCTTGTACGGGGTGGGACCCTGTATAACATACTAAAGAATCAGCCATCTAGCATTCATGGTTTTGGAGAAACAGCAATCTCTGTTTTTATGGCCGCAAACGCGTTCTCTCGCTGAGAACACTCACTTTAAGGAACTTCCAGCTTTTTGCAGTGTCACAATGGAAAACCATCTCATATGCAGAGTCAGTGTCAGGGATGAACATCCCAGTCAACAAAAGTGTGGTTTTGAGTTGTTTTCATAAGTGAAACCTGAGAAAACTGACAGTTATTCAGAAACTTGAAAATGACTTTGTGGAAAAACTGTGTGATCAAACTTGACCAAACTTTGGTATCTTGTACGGGGTGGGACCCTGTATAACATACTAAAGAATCCGCCATCTAGCATTCATGGTTTTGGAGAAACAGCAATCTCTGTTATTATGGCTGCAAACGCGTTCTCTCGCTGAAAACACTCACTTTAAGGAACTTCCAGCTTTTTGCATTGCCACAATGGAAAACCATCTCATATGCAGAGTCAGTGTCAGGGATGAACATCACAGTCAACAAAGTATGGTTTTGAGTAGTTTTCATGAGTGAAACCTGAGAAAACTGACAGTTATTCAGAAACTTGAAAATGACTTTGTGGAAAAACTGTGTGATCAAACTTGACCAAGCCTTGGTATCTTGTACGGGGTGGGACCCTGTGTAACATATTAAAGAATCAGCCATCTAGCATTCATGGTTTTGGAGAAACAGCAATCTCTGTTATTATGACTGCAAACGCGTTCTCTCGCTGAAAACACTCACTTTAAGGAACTTCCAGCTTTTTGCATTCTCACAATGGAAAACCATCTCATATGCAGAGTCAGTGTCAGGGATGAACATCCCAATCAACAAAGTATGTTTTTGAGTTGTTTACATAAGGGAAACCTGAGAAAACTGACAGTTTTTCAGAAACTTGAAAGTGACTTTGTGGAAAAACTGTGTGATCAAACTTGACCAAACCTTGGTATCTTGTACGGGGTGGGACCCTGTATAACATACTAAAGAATCAGCCATCTAGCATTCATGGTTTTGGAGAAACAGCAATCTCTGTTATTATGCCCGCAAACGCGTTCTCTCGCTGATAACACTCACTTTAAGGAACTTCCAGCTTTTTGCATTGTCACAATGGAAAACCATCTCATATGCAGAGTCAGTGTCAGGGATGAACATCCCAGTCAACAAAGTATGGTTTTGAGTTGTTTTCATGAGTGAAACCTGAGAAAACTGACAGTTATTCAGAAACTTGAAAATGACTTTGTGGAAAAACTGTATGATCAAACTTGACCAAGCCTTGGTATCTTGTACGGGGTGGGACCCTGTGTAACATATTAAAGAATCAGCCATCTAGCATTCATGGTTTTGGAGAAACAGCAATCTCTGTTATTATGACTGCAAACGGGTTCTCTCGCTGAAAACACTCACTTTAAGGAACTTCCAGCTTTTTGCATTCTCACAATGGAAAACCATCTCATATGCAGAGTCAGTGTCAGGGATGAACATCCCAATCAACAAAGTATGTTTTTGAGTTGTTTACATAAGGGAAACCTGAGAAAACTGACAGTTATTCAGAAACTTGAAAGTGACTTTGTGGAAAAACTGTGTGATCAAACTTGACCTAACCTTGATATCTTGTACGGGGTGGGACCCTGTATAACATACTAAAGAATCAGCCATCTAGCATTCATGGTTTTGGAGAAACAGCAATCTCTGTTTTTATGGCCGCAAACGCGTTCTCTCGCTGAGAACACTCACTTTAAGGAACTTCCAGCTTTTTGCAGTGTCACAATGGAAAACCATCTCATATGCAGAGTCAGTGTCAGGGATGAACATCCCAGTCAACAAAAGTGTGGTTTTGAGTTGTTTTCATAAGTGAAACCTGAGAAAACTGACAGTTATTCAGAAACTTGAAAATGACTTTGTGGAAAAACTGTGTGATCAAACTTGACCAAACCTTGGTATCTTGTACGGGCTGGGACCCTGTATAACATACTAAGGAATCAGCCATCTAGCATTCATGGTTTTAGAGAAACAGCAATCTCTGTTTTTATGGCCGCAAACGCGTTCTCTCGCTGAGAACACTCACTTTAAGGAACTTCCAGCTTTCTGCATTGTCACAATGGAAAACCATCTCATATGCAGAGTCAGTGTCAGGGATGAACATCCCAGTCAACGAAAGTGTGGTTTTGAGTTGTTTTCATAAGTGAAACCTGAGAAAACTGACAGTTATTCAGAAACTTGAAAATGACTTTGTGGAAAAACTGTGTGATCAAACTTGACCAAACCTTGGTATCTTGTACGGGGTGGGACCCTGTATAACATACTAAAGAATCAGCCATCTAGCATTCATGGTTTTGGAGAAACAGCAATCTCTGTTATTATGCCCGCAAACGCGTTCTCTCGCTGATAACACTCACTTTAAGGAACTTCCAGCTTTTTGCATTGTCACAATGGAAAACCATCTCATATGCAGAGTCAGTGTCAGGGATGAACATCCCAGTCAACAAAATATGGTTTTGAGTTGTTTTCATGAGTGAAACCTGAGAAAACTGACAGTTATTCAGAAACTTGAAAATGACTTTGTGGAAAAACTGTGTGATCAAACTTGACCAAACCTTGGTATCTTGTACGGGGTGGGACCCTGTGTAACATATTAAAGAATCAGCCATCTAGCATTCATGGTTTTGGAGAAACAGCAATCTCTGTTATTATGACTGCAAACGCGTTCTCTCGCTGAAAACACTCACTTTAAGGAACTTCCAGCTTTTTGCATTCTCACAATGGAAAACCATCTCATATGCAGAGTCAGTGTCAGGGATGAACATCCCAATCAACAAAGTATGTTTTTGAGTTGTTTACATAAGGGAAACCTGAGAAAACTGACAGTTATTCAGAAACTTGAAAGTGACTTTGTGGAAAAACTGTGTGATCAAACTTGACCTAACCTTGATATCTTGTACGGGGTGGGACCCTGTATAACATACTAAAGAATCAGCCATCTAGCATTCATGGTTTTGGAGAAACAGCAATCTCTGTTTTTATGGCCGCAAACGCGTTCTCTCGCTGAGAACACTCACTTTAAGGAACTTCCAGCTTTTTGCAGTGTCACAATGGAAAACCATCTCATATGCAGAGTCAGTGTCAGGGATGAACATCCCAGTCAACAAAAGTGTGGTTTTGAGTTGTTTTCATAAGTGAAACCTGAGAAAACTGACAGTTATTCAGAAACTTGAAAATGACTTTGTGGAAAAACTGTGTGATCAAACTTGACCAAACCTTGGTATCTTGTACGGGGTGGGACCCTGTATAACATACTAAAGAATCCGCCATCTAGCATTCATGGTTTTGGAGAAACAGCAATCTCTGTTATTATGGCTGCAAACGCGTTCTCTCGCTGAAAACACTCACTTTAAGGAACTTCCAGCTTTTTGCATTGCCACAATGGAAAACCATCTCATATGCAGAGTCAGTGTCAGGGATGAACATCCCAGTCAACAAAGTATGGTTTTGAGTAGTTTTCATGAGTGAAACCTGAGAAAACTGACAGTTATTCAGAAACTTGAAAATGACTTTGTGTAAAAACTGTGTGATCAAACTTGACCAAACCTTGGTGTCTTGTACGGGCTGGGACCCTGTATAACATACTAAAGAATCAGCCATCTAGCATTCATGGTTTTGGAGAAACAGCAATCTCTGTTTTTATGGCCGCAAACGCGTTCTCTCGCTGATAACACTCACTTTAAGGAACTTCCAGCTTTTTGCATTCTCACAATGGAAAACCATCTCATATGCAGAGTCAGTGTCAGGGATGAACATCCCAATCAACAAAGTATGTTTTTGAGTTGTTTACATAAGGGAAACCTGAGAAAACTGACAGTTATTCAGAAACTTGAAAGTGACTTTGTGGAAAAACTGTGTGATCAAACATGACCTAACCTTGGTATCTTGTACGGGGTGGGACCCTGTATAACATACTAAAGAATCAGCCATCTAGCATTCATGGTTTTGGAGAAACAGCAATCTCTGTTTTTATGGCCGCAAACGCGTTCTCTCGCTGAGAACACTCACTTTAAGGAACTTCCAGCTTTTTGCAGTGTCACAATGGAAAACCATCTCATATGCAGAGTCAGTGTCAGGGATGAACATCCCAGTCAACAAAAGTGTGGTTTTGAGTTGTTTTCATAAGTGAAACCTGAGAAAACTGACAGTTATTCAGAAACTTGAAAATGACTTTGTGGAAAAACTGTGTGATCAAACTTGACCAAACCTTGGTATCTTGTACGGGGTGGGACCCTGTATAACATACTAAAGAATCCGCCATCTAGCATTCATGGTTTTGGAGAAACAGCAATCTCTGTTATTATGGCTGCAAACGCGTTCTCTCGCTGAAAACACTCACTTTAAGGAACTTCCAGCTTTTTGCATTGCCACAATGGAAAACCATCTCATATGCAGAGTCAGTGTCAGGGATGAACATCCCAGTCAACAAAGTATGGTTTTGAGTAGTTTTCATGAGTGAAACCTGAGAAAACTGACAGTTATTCAGAAACTTGAAAATGACTTTGTGTAAAAACTGTGTGATCAAACTTGACCAAACCTTGGTATCTTGTACGGGCTGGGACCCTGTATAACATACTAAAGAATCAGCTATCTAGCATTCATGGTTTTGGAGAAACAGCAATCTCTGTTTTTATGGCCGCAAACGCGTTCTCTCGCTGAGAACACTCACTTTAAGGAACTTCCAGCTTTTTGCAGTGTCACAATGGAAAACCATCTCATATGCAGAGTCAGTGTCAGGGATGAACATCCCAGTCAACAAAAGTGTGGTTTTGAGTTGTTTTCATAAGGGAAACCTGAGAAAACTGACAGTTATTCAGAAACTTGAAAGTGACTTTGTGGAAAAACTGTGTGATCAAACTTGACCTAACCTTGATATCTTGTACGGGGTGGGACCCTGTATAACATACTAAAGAATCAGCCATCTAGCATTCATGGTTTTGGAGAAACAGCAATCTCTGTTTTTATGGCCGCAAACGCGTTCTCTCGCTGAGAACACTCACTTTAAGGAACTTCCAGCTTTTTGCAGTGTCACAATGGAAAACCATCTCATATGCAGAGTCAGTGTCAGGGATGAACATCCCAGTCAACAAAAGTGTGGTTTTGAGTTGTTTTCATAAGTGAAACCTGAGAAAACTGACAGTTATTCAGAAACTTGAAAATGACTTTGTGGAAAAACTGTGTGATCAAACTTGACCAAACCTTGGTATCTTGTACGGGCTGGGACCCTGTATAACATACTAAGGAATCAGCCATCTAGCATTCATGGTTTTAGAGAAACAGCAATCTCTGTTTTTATGGCCGCAAACGCGTTCTCTCGCTGAGAACACTCACTTTAAGGAACTTCCAGCTTTCTGCATTGTCACAATGGAAAACCATCTCATATGCAGAGTCAGTGTCAGGGATGAACATCCCAGTCAACGAAAGTGTGGTTTTGAGTTGTTTTCATAAGTGAAACCTGAGAAAACTGACAGTTATTCAGAAACTTGAAAATGACTTTGTGGAAAAACTGTGTGATCAAACTTGACCAAACCTTGGTATCTTGTACGGGGTGGGACCCTGTATAACATACTAAAGAATCAGCCATCTAGCATTCATGGTTTTGGAGAAACAGCAATCTCTGTTATTATGCCCGCAAACGCGTTCTCTCGCTGATAACACTCACTTTAAGGAACTTCCAGCTTTTTGCATTGTCACAATGGAAAACCATCTCATATGCAGAGTCAGTGTCAGGGATGAACATCCCAGTCAACAAAATATGGTTTTGAGTTGTTTTCATGAGTGAAACCTGAGAAAACTGACAGTTATTCAGAAACTTGAAAATGACTTTGTGGAAAAACTGTGTGATCAAACTTGACCAAACCTTGGTATCTTGTACGGGGTGGGACCCTGTGTAACATATTAAAGAATCAGCCATCTAGCATTCATGGTTTTGGAGAAACAGCAATCTCTGTTATTATGACTGCAAACGCGTTCTCTCGCTGAAAACACTCACTTTAAGGAACTTCCAGCTTTTTGCATTCTCACAATGGAAAACCATCTCATATGCAGAGTCAGTGTCAGGGATGAACATCCCAATCAACAAAGTATGTTTTTGAGTTGTTTACATAAGGGAAACCTGAGAAAACTGACAGTTATTCAGAAACTTGAAAGTGACTTTGTGGAAAAACTGTGTGATCAAACTTGACCTAACCTTGATATCTTGTACGGGGTGGGACCCTGTATAACATACTAAAGAATCAGCCATCTAGCATTCATGGTTTTGGAGAAACAGCAATCTCTGTTTTTATGGCCGCAAACGCGTTCTCTCGCTGAGAACACTCACTTTAAGGAACTTCCAGCTTTTTGCAGTGTCACAATGGAAAACCATCTCATATGCAGAGTCAGTGTCAGGGATGAACATCCCAGTCAACAAAAGTGTGGTTTTGAGTTGTTTTCATAAGTGAAACCTGAGAAAACTGACAGTTATTCAGAAACTTGAAAATGACTTTGTGGAAAAACTGTGTGATCAAACTTGACCAAACCTTGGTATCTTGTACGGGGTGGGACCCTGTATAACATACTAAAGAATCCGCCATCTAGCATTCATGGTTTTGGAGAAACAGCAATCTCTGTTATTATGGCTGCAAACGCGTTCTCTCGCTGAAAACACTCACTTTAAGGAACTTCCAGCTTTTTGCATTGCCACAATGGAAAACCATCTCATATGCAGAGTCAGTGTCAGGGATGAACATCCCAGTCAACAAAGTATGGTTTTGAGTAGTTTTCATGAGTGAAACCTGAGAAAACTGACAGTTATTCAGAAACTTGAAAATGACTTTGTGTAAAAACTGTGTGATCAAACTTGACCAAACCTTGGTGTCTTGTACGGGCTGGGACCCTGTATAACATACTAAAGAATCAGCCATCTAGCATTCATGGTTTTGGAGAAACAGCAATCTCTGTTTTTATGGCCGCAAACGCGTTCTCTCGCTGATAACACTCACTTTAAGGAACTTCCAGCTTTTTGCATTCTCACAATGGAAAACCATCTCATATGCAGAGTCAGTGTCAGGGATGAACATCCCAATCAACAAAGTATGTTTTTGAGTTGTTTACATAAGGGAAACCTGAGAAAACTGACAGTTATTCAGAAACTTGAAAGTGACTTTGTGGAAAAACTGTGTGATCAAACATGACCTAACCTTGGTATCTTGTACGGGGTGGGACCCTGTATAACATACTAAAGAATCAGCCATCTAGCATTCATGGTTTTGGAGAAACAGCAATCTCTGTTTTTATGGCCGCAAACGCGTTCTCTCGCTGAGAACACTCACTTTAAGGAACTTCCAGCTTTTTGCAGTGTCACAATGGAAAACCATCTCATATGCAGAGTCAGTGTCAGGGATGAACATCCCAGTCAACAAAAGTGTGGTTTTGAGTTGTTTTCATAAGTGAAACCTGAGAAAACTGACAGTTATTCAGAAACTTGAAAATGACTTTGTGGAAAAACTGTGTGATCAAACTTGACCAAACCTTGGTATCTTGTACGGGGTGGGACCCTGTATAACATACTAAAGAATCCGCCATCTAGCATTCATGGTTTTGGAGAAACAGCAATCTCTGTTATTATGGCTGCAAACGCGTTCTCTCGCTGAAAACACTCACTTTAAGGAACTTCCAGCTTTTTGCATTGCCACAATGGAAAACCATCTCATATGCAGAGTCAGTGTCAGGGATGAACATCCCAGTCAACAAAGTATGGTTTTGAGTAGTTTTCATGAGTGAAACCTGAGAAAACTGACAGTTATTCAGAAACTTGAAAATGACTTTGTGTAAAAACTGTGTGATCAAACTTGACCAAACCTTGGTATCTTGTACGGGCTGGGACCCTGTATAACATACTAAAGAATCAGCTATCTAGCATTCATGGTTTTGGAGAAACAGCAATCTCTGTTTTTATGGCCGCAAACGCGTTCTCTCGCTGAGAACACTCACTTTAAGGAACTTCCAGCTTTTTGCAGTGTCACAATGGAAAACCATCTCATATGCAGAGTCAGTGTCAGGGATGAACATCCCAGTCAACAAAAGTGTGGTTTTGAGTTGTTTTCATAAGTGAAACCTGAGAAAACTGACAGTTATTCAGAAACTTGAAAATGACTTTGTGGAAAAACTGTGTGATCAAACTTGACCAAACCTTGGTATCTTGTACGGGGTGGGACCCTGTATAACATACTAAAGAATCCGCCATCTAGCATTCATGGTTTTGGAGAAACAGCAATCTCTGTTTTTATGGCTGCAAACGCGTTCTCTCGCTGAAAACACTCACTTTAAGGAACTTCCAGCTTTTTGCATTGCCACAATGGAAAACCATCTCATATGCAGAGTCAGTGTCAGGGATGAACATCCCAGTCAACAAAGTATGGTTTTGAGTAGTTTTCATGAGTGAAACCTGAGAAAACTGACAGTTATTCAGAAACTTGAAAATGACTTTGCGTAAAAACTGTGTGATCAAACTTGACCAAACCTTGGTATCTTGTACGGGCTGGGACCCTGTATAACATACTAAGGAATCAGCCATCTAGCATTCATGGTTTTGGAGAAACAGCAATCTCTGTTTTTATGGCCGCAAACGCGTTCTCTCGCTGAGAACATTCACTTTAAGGAACTTCCAGCTTTCTGCATTGTCACAATGGAAAACCATCTCATATGCAGAGTCAGTGTCAGGGATGAACATCCCAATCAACAAAGTATGTTTTTGAGTTGTTTACATAAGGGAAACCTGAGAAAACTGACAGTTATTCAGAAACTTGAAAGTGACTTTGTGGAAAAACTGTGTGATCAAACTTGACCTAACCTTGGTATCTTGTACGGGGTGGGACCCTGTATAAAATACTAAAGAATCAGCTATCTAGCATTCATGGTTTTGGAGAAACAGCAATCTCTGTTTTTATGGCCGCAAACGCGTTCTCTCGCTGAGAACACTCACTTTAAGGAACTTCCAGCTTTTTGCAGTGTCACAATGGAAAACCATCTCATATGCAGAGTCAGTGTCAGGGATGAACATCCCAGTCAACAAAAGTGTGGTTTTGAGTTGTTTTCATAAGTGAAACCTGAGAAAACTGACAGTTATTCAGAAACTTGAAAGTGACTTTGTGGAAAAACTGTGTGATCAAACTTGACCTAACCTTGATATCTTGTACGGGGTGGGACCCTGTATAACATACTAAAGAATCAGCCATCTAGCATTCATGGTTTTGGAGAAACAGCAATCTCTGTTTTTATGGCCGCAAACGCGTTCTCTCGCTGAGAACACTCACTTTAAGGAACTTCCAGCTTTTTGCAGTGTCACAATGGAAAACCATCTCATATGCAGAGTCAGTGTCAGGGATGAACATCCCAGTCAACAAAAGTGTGGTTTTGAGTTGTTTTCATAAGTGAAACCTGAGAAAACTGACAGTTATTCAGAAACTTGAAAATGACTTTGTGGAAAAACTGTGTGATCAAACTTGACCAAACTTTGGTATCTTGTACGGGGTGGGACCCTGTATAACATACTAAAGAATCCGCCATCTAGCATTCATGGTTTTGGAGAAACAGCAATCTCTGTTATTATGGCTGCAAACGCGTTCTCTCGCTGAAAACACTCACTTTAAGGAACTTCCAGCTTTTTGCATTGCCACAATGGAAAACCATCTCATATGCAGAGTCAGTGTCAGGGATGAACATCACAGTCAACAAAGTATGGTTTTGAGTAGTTTTCATGAGTGAAACCTGAGAAAACTGACAGTTATTCAGAAACTTGAAAATGACTTTGTGTAAAAACTGTGTGATCAAACTTGACCAAACCTTGGTATCTTGTACGGGCTGGGACCCTGTATAACATACTAAAGAATCAGCCATCTAGCATTCATGGTTTTGGAGAAACAGCAATCTCTGTTTTTATGGCCGCAAACGCGTTCTCTCGCTGAGTACACTCACTTTAAGGAACTTCCAGCTTTTTGCAGTGTCACAATGGAAAACCATCTCATATGCAGAGTCAGTGTCAGGGATGAACATCCCAGTCAACAAAAGTGTGGTTTTGAGTTGTTTTCATAAGTGAAACCTGAGAAAACTGACAGTTATTCAGAAACTTGAAAATGACTTTGTGGAAAAACTGTGTGATCAAACTTGACCAAACCTTGGTATCTTGTACGGGGTGGGACCCTGTATAACATACTAAAGAATCCGCCATCTAGCATTCATGGTTTTGGAGAAACAGCAATCTCTGTTATTATGGCTGCAAACGCGTTCTCTCGCTGAAAACACTCACTTTAAGGAACTTCCAGCTTTTTGCATTGCCACAATGGAAAACCATCTCATATGCAGAGTCAGTGTCAGGGATGAACATCCCAGTCAACAAAGTATGGTTTTGAGTAGTTTTCATGAGTGAAACCTGAGAAAACTGACAGTTATTCAGAAACTTGAAAATGACTTTGTGTAAAAACTGTGTGATCAAACTTGACCAAACCTTGGTGTCTTGTACGGGCTGGGACCCTGTATAACATACTAAAGAATCAGCCATCTAGCATTCATGGTTTTGGAGAAACAGCAATCTCTGTTTTTATGGCCGCAAACGCGTTCTCTCGCTGATAACACTCACTTTAAGGAACTTCCAGCTTTTTGCATTCTCACAATGGAAAACCATCTCATATGCAGAGTCAGTGTCAGGGATGAACATCCCAATCAACAAAGTATGTTTTTGAGTTGTTTACATAAGGGAAACCTGAGAAAACTGACAGTTATTCAGAAACTTGAAAGTGACTTTGTGGAAAAACTGTGTGATCAAACATGACCTAACCTTGGTATCTTGTACGGGGTGGGACCCTGTATAACATACTAAAGAATCAGCCATCTAGCATTCATGGTTTTGGAGAAACAGCAATCTCTGTTTTTATGGCCGCAAACGCGTTCTCTCGCTGAGAACACTCACTTTAAGGAACTTCCAGCTTTTTGCAGTGTCACAATGGAAAACCATCTCATATGCAGAGTCAGTGTCAGGGATGAACATCCCAGTCAACAAAAGTGTGGTTTTGAGTTGTTTTCATAAGTGAAACCTGAGAAAACTGACAGTTATTCAGAAACTTGAAAATGACTTTGTGGAAAAACTGTGTGATCAAACTTGACCAAACCTTGGTATCTTGTACGGGGTGGGACCCTGTATAACATACTAAAGAATCCGCCATCTAGCATTCATGGTTTTGGAGAAACAGCAATCTCTGTTATTATGGCTGCAAACGCGTTCTCTCGCTGAAAACACTCACTTTAAGGAACTTCCAGCTTTTTGCATTGCCACAATGGAAAACCATCTCATATGCAGAGTCAGTGTCAGGGATGAACATCCCAGTCAACAAAGTATGGTTTTGAGTAGTTTTCATGAGTGAAACCTGAGAAAACTGACAGTTATTCAGAAACTTGAAAATGACTTTGTGTAAAAACTGTGTGATCAAACTTGACCAAACCTTGGTATCTTGTACGGGCTGGGACCCTGTATAACATACTAAAGAATCAGCTATCTAGCATTCATGGTTTTGGAGAAACAGCAATCTCTGTTTTTATGGCCGCAAACGCGTTCTCTCGCTGAGAACACTCACTTTAAGGAACTTCCAGCTTTTTGCAGTGTCACAATGGAAAACCATCTCATATGCAGAGTCAGTGTCAGGGATGAACATCCCAGTCAACAAAAGTGTGGTTTTGAGTTGTTTTCATAAGTGAAACCTGAGAAAACTGACAGTTATTCAGAAACTTGAAAATGACTTTGTGGAAAAACTGTGTGATCAAACTTGACCAAACCTTGGTATCTTGTACGGGGTGGGACCCTGTATAACATACTAAAGAATCCGCCATCTAGCATTCATGGTTTTGGAGAAACAGCAATCTCTGTTTTTATGGCTGCAAACGCGTTCTCTCGCTGAAAACACTCACTTTAAGGAACTTCCAGCTTTTTGCATTGCCACAATGGAAAACCATCTCATATGCAGAGTCAGTGTCAGGGATGAACATCCCAGTCAACAAAGTATGGTTTTGAGTAGTTTTCATGAGTGAAACCTGAGAAAACTGACAGTTATTCAGAAACTTGAAAATGACTTTGCGTAAAAACTGTGTGATCAAACTTGACCAAACCTTGGTATCTTGTACGGGCTGGGACCCTGTATAACATACTAAGGAATCAGCCATCTAGCATTCATGGTTTTGGAGAAACAGCAATCTCTGTTTTTATGGCCGCAAACGCGTTCTCTCGCTGAGAACATTCACTTTAAGGAACTTCCAGCTTTCTGCATTGTCACAATGGAAAACCATCTCATATGCAGAGTCAGTGTCAGGGATGAACATCCCAATCAACAAAGTATGTTTTTGAGTTGTTTACATAAGGGAAACCTGAGAAAACTGACAGTTATTCAGAAACTTGAAAGTGACTTTGTGGAAAAACTGTGTGATCAAACTTGACCTAACCTTGGTATCTTGTACGGGGTGGGACCCTGTATAACATACTAAAGAATCAGCCATCTAGCATTCATGGTTTTGGAGAAACAGCAGTCTCTGTTTTTATGGCCGCAAACGCGTTCTCTCGCTGAGAACACTCACTTTAAGGAACTTCCAGCTTTTTGCAGTGTCACAATGGAAAACCATCTCATATGCAGAGTCAGTGTCAGGGATGAACATCCCAGTCAACAAAAGTGTGGTTTTGAGTTGTTTTCATAAGTGAAACCTGAGAAAACTGACAGTTATTCAGAAACTTGAAAATGACTTTGTGGAAAAACTGTGTGATCAAACTTGACCAAACTTTGGTATCTTGTACGGGGTGGGACCCTGTATAACATACTAAAGAATCCGCCATCTAGCATTCATGGTTTTGGAGAAACAGCAATCTCTGTTATTATGGCTGCAAACGCGTTCTCTCGCTGAAAACACTCACTTTAAGGAACTTCCAGCTTTTTGCATTGCCACAATGGAAAACCATCTCATATGCAGAGTCAGTGTCAGGGATGAACATCACAGTCAACAAAGTATGGTTTTGAGTAGTTTTCATGAGTGAAACCTGAGAAAACTGACAGTTATTCAGAAACTTGAAAATGACTTTGTGTAAAAACTGTGTGATCAAACTTGACCAAACCTTGGTATCTTGTACGGGCTGGGACCCTGTATAACATACTAAAGAATCAGCCATCTAGCATTCATGGTTTTGGAGAAACAGCAATCTCTGTTTTTATGGCCGCAAACGCGTTCTCTCGCTGAGTACACTCACTTTAAGGAACTTCCAGCTTTTTGCAGTGTCACAATGGAAAACCATCTCATATGCAGAGTCAGTGTCAGGGATGAACATCCCAGTCAACAAAAGTGTGGTTTTGAGTTGTTTTCATAAGTGAAACCTGAGAAAACTGACAGTTATTCAGAAACTTGAAAATGACTTTGTGGAAAAACTGTGTGATCAAACTTGACCAAACCTTGGTATCTTGTACGGGCTGGGACCCTGTATAACATACTAAGGAATCAGCCATCTAGCATTCATGGTTTTGGAGAAACAGCAATCTCTGTTTTTATGGCCGCAAACGCGTTCTCTCGCTGAGAACATTCACTTTAAGGAACTTCCAGCTTTCTGCATTGTCACAATGGAAAACCATCTCATATGCAGAGTCAGTGTCAGGGATGAACATCCCAGTCAACAAAAGTGTGGTTTTGAGTTGTTTTCATAAGTGAAACCTGAGAAAACTGACAGTTATTCAGAAACTTGAAAGTGACTTTGTGGAAAAACTGTGTGATCAAACTTGACCAAACCTTGGTATCTTGTACGGGGTGGGACCCTGTATAACATACTAAAGAATCAGCCATCTAGCATTCATGGTTTTGGAGAAACAGCAATCTCTGTTTTTATGGCCGCAAACACGTTCTCTCGCTGAGAACACTCACTTTAAGGAACTTCCAGCTTTCTGCATTGTCACAATGGAAAACCATCTCATATGCAGAGTCAGTGTCAGGGATGAACATCCCAGTCAACGAAAGTGTGGTTTTGAGTTGTTTTCATAAGTGAAACCTGAGAAAACTGACAGTTATTCAGAAACTTGAAAATGACTTTGTGGAAAAACTGTGTGATCAAACTTGACCAAACCTTGGTATCTTGTACGGGGTGGGACCCTGTATAACATACTAAAGAATCAGCCATCTAGCATTCATGGTTTTGGAGAAACAGCAATCTCTGTTATTATGCCCGCAAACGCGTTCTCTCGCTGATAACACTCACTTTAAGGAACTTCCAGCTTTTTGCATTGTCACAATGGAAAACCATCTCATATGCAGAGTCAGTGTCAGGGATGAACATCCCAGTCACCAAAAGTGTGGTTTTGAGTTGTTTTCATAAGTTAAACCTGAGAAAACTGACAGTTATTCAGAAACTTGAAAGTGACTTTGTGGAAAAACTGTGTGATCAAACTTGACCAAACCTTGGTATCTTGTACGGGGTGGGACCCTGTATAACATAATAAAGAATCAGTCATATAGCATTCATGGTTTTGGAGAAACAGCCATCTCTGTTATTATGGCCGCAAACGCGTTCTCTCGCTGACAACACTCACTTTAAGGAACTTCCAGCTTTTTGCATTGTCACAATGGAAAACCATCTCATATGCAGAGTCAGTGTCAGGGATGAACATCCCAGTCAACAAAGTATGGTTTTGAGTTGTTTTCATGAGTGAAACCTGAGAAAACTGACAGTTATTCAGAAACTTGAAAATGACTTTGTGGAAAAACTGTGTGATCAAACTTGACCAAGCCTTGGTATCTTGTACGGGGTGGGACCCTGTGTAACATATTAAAGAATCAGCCATCTAGCATTCATGGTTTTGGAGAAACAGCAATCTCTGTTATTATGACTGCAAACGCGTTCTCTCGCTGAAAACACTCACTTTAAGGAACTTCCAGCTTTTTGCATTCTCACGATGGAAAACCATCTCATATGCAGAGTCAGTGTCAGGGATGAACATCCCAATCAACAAAGTATGTTTTTGAGTTGTTTACATAAGGGAAACCTGAGAAAACTGACAGTTATTCAGAAACTTGAAAGTGACTTTGTGGAAAAACTGTGTGATCAAACTTGACCTAACCTTGGTATCTTGTACGGGGTGGGACCCTGTATAACATACTAAAGAATCAGCTATCTAGCATTCATGGTTTTGGAGAAACAGCAATCTCTGTTTTTATGGCCGCAAACGCGTTCTCTCGCTGAGAACACTCACTTTAAGGAACTTCCAGCTTTTTGCATTGTCACAATGGAAAACCATCTCATATGCAGAGTCAGTGTCAGGGATGAACATCCCAGTCAACAAAAGTGTGGTTTTGAGTTGTTTTCATGAGTGAAACCTGAGAAAACTGACAGTTATTCAGAAACTTGAAAGTGACTTTGTGGAAAAACTATGCGATCAAACCTGACCAAACCTTGGTATCTTGTACGGGGTGGGACCCTGTATAACATACTAAAGAATCAGCCATTTAGCATTCATGGTTTTGGAGAAACAGCCATCTCTGTTTTTATGGCCACAAACGCGTTCTCTCGCTGAGAACACTCACTTTAAGGAACTTCCAGCTTTTTGCATTGTCACAATGGAAAACCATCTCATATGCAGAGTCAGTGTCAGGGATGAACATCCCAGTCAACAAAAGTGTGGTTTTGAGTTGTTTTCATAAGTGAAACCTGAGAAAACTGACAGTTATTCAGAAACTTGAAAGTGACTTTGTGGAAAAACTATGCGATCAAACCTGACCAAACCTTGGTATCTTGTACGGGGTGGGACCTTGTATAACATACTAAAGAATCAGCCATTTAGCATTCATGGTTTTGGAGAAACAGCCATCTCTGTTTTTTATGGCCACAAACGCGTTCTCTCGCTGAGAACACTCACTTTAAGGAACTTCCAGCTTTTTGCATTGTCACAATGGAAAACCATCTCATATGCAGAGTCAGTGTCAGGGATGAACATCCCAGTCAACAAAGTATGGTTTTGAGTTGTTTTCATATATGAAACCTGAGAAAACTGACAGTTATTCAAAAACTTGAAAGTGACTTTGTGGAAAAAATGTGTGAAAAAACTTGACCAAACCTTGGTATCTTGTACGGGGTGGGACCCTGTATAACATAATAAAGAATCAGCTATCTAGCAATCATGGTTTTGGAGAAACAGCAATCTCTGTTATTTTGGTCGCAAACGCGTTCGCTCGCTGAAAACACTCACTTTAAGGAACTTCCAGCTTTTTGCATTGTCACAATGGAAAACCATCTCATATGCAGAGTCAGTGTCAGGGATGAACATCCCAGTCACCAAAAGTGTGGTTTTGAGTTGTTTTCATAAGTTAAACCTGAGAAAACTGACAGTTATTCAGAAACTTGAAAGTGACTTTGTGGAAAAACTGTGTGATCAAACTTGACCAAACCTTGGTATCTTGTACGGGGTGGGACCCTGTATAACATAATAAAGAATCAGCCATATAGCATTCATGGTTTTGGAGAAACAGCCATCTCTGTTATTATGGCCGCAAACGCGTTCTCTCGCTGACAACACTCACTTTAAGGAACTTCCAGCTTTTTGCATTGTCACAATGGAAAACCATCTCATATGCAGAGTCAGTGTCAGGGATGAACATCCCAGTCAACAAAAGTGTGGTTTTGAGTTGTTTTCATAAGTGAAACCTGAGAAAACTGACAGTTATTCAGAAACTTGAAAGTGACTTTGTGGAAAAACTATGCGATCAAACCTGACCAAACCTTGGTATCTTGTACGGGGTGGGACCCTGTATAACATACTAAAGATTCAGCCATTTAGCATTCATGGTTTTGGAGAAACAGCCATCTCTGTTTTCTATGGCCACAAACGCGTTCTCTCGCTGAGAACACTCACTTTAAGGAACTTCCAGCTTTTTGCATTGTCACAATGGAAAACCATCTCATATGCAGAGTCAGTGTCAGGGATGAACATCCCAGTCAACAAAGTATGGTTTTGAGTTGTTTTCATATGTGAAACCTGAGAAAACTGACAGTTATTCAAAAACTTGAAAGTGACTTTGTGGAAAAAATGTGTGAAAAAACTTGACCAAACCTTGGTATCTTGTACGGGGTGGGACCCTGTATAACATAATAAAGAGTCAGCTATCTAGCAATCATGGTTTTGGAGAAACAGCAATCTCTGTTATTTTGGTCGCAAACGCGTTCTCTCGCTGAGTACACTCACTTTAAGGAACTTCCAGCTATTGCATTGTCACAATGGAAAACCATCTCATATGCAGAGTCAGTGTCAGGGATGAACATCCCAGTCAACGAAAGTGTGGTTTTGAGTTGTTTTCATAAGTGAAACCTGAGAAAACTGACAGTTATTCAAAAACTTGAAAGTGACTTTGTGGAAAAAATGTGTGAAAAAACTTGACCAAACCTTGGTATCTTGTACGGGGTGGGACCCTGTATAACATAATAAAGAATCAGCTATCTAGCAATCATGGTTTTGGAGAAACAGCAATCTCTGTTATTTTGGTCGCAAACGCGTTCTCTCGCTGAAAACACTCACTTTAAGGAACTTCCAGCTTTTTGCATTGTCACAATGGAAAACCATCTCATATGCAGAGTCAGTGTCAGGGATGAACATCCCAGTCAACAAAGTATGGTTTTGAGTTGTTTTCATAAGTGAAACCTGAGAAAACTGACAGTTATTCAAAAACTTGAAAGTGACTTTGTGGAAAAAATGTGTGAAAAAACTTGACCAAACCTTGGTATCTTGTACGGGGTGGGACCCTGTATAACATAATAAAGAATCAGCCATATAGCATTCATGGTTTTGGAGAAACAGCCATCTCTGTTTTTATGGCCACAAACGCGTTCTCTCGCTGAGAACACTCACTTTGCTCCACAAACCCCAGAGAGTTCAACAGACCCCACAGACCCCACAGACTCCACAGACTCCAAAGACCCCACAGAGCTCCACAGACCCCACAGACCCCAGAGACTCCACAGATCCCAAAGAGTTCCACAGACACCACAGACCCCACCGACCCAACAGACTCCACAGAGCTCCACAGACCCCACACACTCCACAGACCCCACAGGCTCCACAGACCCCACAGAGCCCAGAGAGCCCACAGACCAGACAGAGCTCCACTGACCCCAGAGACCCCATAGACTCCACAGACTCAACAGAGACCACAGAGCTCCACAGAGCTCCACAGACACCATACACCCCACAGACTCCAGAGACCACTAAAACCCCACAGACTCCACAGACCCCACCGACTAAACAGACCACACAGAGCTCCACAGACTCCACAGACCCCACAGAGCACCACAGACCCCTCAGACCCCACAGACCCCATAGACTCCACAGACCTCACAGACTCAAAAGACCCCACGGAGCTCCACAGACCCCACAGACTCAACAGAACCCACAGAGCTACACAGACTCCACAGACCTCATGGACTCAACAGAACCCACGGAGGTCCACAGATCCCACGGACTCCAAAGACCCTACAGTGTTCCACAGACCCCACAGACCCCACAGACTCCACAGACTCCTCAGACCCCACGGACTCCACAGACCCCACAGAGCTCCACAGACCCCACAGACCCCAGAGACTCCACAGATCTCACAGACTCAACAGACTACACACACCCCACAGACCCCAGAGACTCCACAGACCCCAGAGACCCCACAGACCCCACAGACCCCACAGAGCTCCACAAACTTCACAGACCCCACAGACTCCACAGACGCCACAGACCCCATACACCTCAGAGAGCTCCAAAGACCCCACAGACCCCACAGACTAATCAGACTCCACAGACCCCACAGAGCTCCACAGACCCCACAGACTCCACGGACCCCAAAGAGCTCCAAAGACTCAACAGACACCACTGAGCTCCACGGACCAAACAGATTCCACAGACACAACAGGCTCCACAGACCCCATATAGCTCCACAGACCCCACAGACCCCATAGAATCCTCAGACCCCAGAGACCACAGAGACTCCATAGACCCCACAGACTCCACACACCCCACAGACCCGACAAAGCTCCACTGACCCCACAGACCCCATAGACTCCACAGACTCCAAAGAGCCCACAGAGCTCCACAAACCTTAAAGTGAGTGTTTTCAGCGAGAGAACGCGTTTGCGGCCATAATAACAGAGATTGCTGTTTCTCCAAAACCATGAATGCTAGATGGCTGATTCTTTAGTATGTTATACAGGGTCCCACCCCGTACAAGATACCAAGGTTTGGTCAAGTTTGATCACACAGTTTTTCCACAGTCACTTTCAAATTTCTGAATAGCTGTCAGTTTTCTCAGGTTTCACTTATGAAAACAACTCAAAACCACACTTTTGTTGACTGGGATGTTCATCCCTGACACTGACTCTGCATATGAGATGGTTTTCCATTGTGACAATGCAAAAAGCTGGAAGTTCCTTAAAGTGAGTGTACTCAGCGAGAGAAAGCGTTTGCGGCCATAATAACAGAGATTGCTGTTTCTCCAAAACCATGAATGCTAGATGGCTGATTCTTTAGTATGTTATACAGGGTCCCACTCCGTACAAGATACCAAGGTTTGGTCAAGTTTGATCACACAGTTTTTCCACAAAGTCACTTTCAAGTTTCTGAATAACTGTCAGTTTTCTCAGGTTTCACTTATGAAAACAACTCAAAACCATACTTTGTTGACTGGGATGTTCATCCCTGACACTGACTCTGCATATGAGATGGTTTTCCATTGTGACAATGCAAAAAGCTGGAAGTTCCTTAAAGTGAGTGTACTCAGCGAAAGAACGCGTTTGCGGCCATAATAACAGAGGTTGCTGTTTCTCCAAAACCATGAATGCTAGATGGCTGATTCTTTAGTATGTTATACAGGGTCCCACCCCGTACAAGATACCAAGGTTTGGTCAAGTTTGATCACACTGTTTTTCCACAAAGTCACTTTCAAGTTTCTGAATAACTGTCAGTTTTCTCAGGTTTCACTTATGAAAACAACTCAAAACCATACTTTGTTGACTGGGATGTTCATCCCTGACACTGACTCTGCAAATGAGATGGTTTTCCATTGTGACAATGCAAAAAAGCTGGAAGTTCCTTAAAGTGAGTGTACTTAGCGAGAGAACGCGTTTGCGGCCATAATAACAGAGATTGCTGTTTCTCCAAAACCATGAATGCTAGATGGCTGATTCTTTAGTATGTTATACAAGGTCCCACCCCGTACAAGATACCAAGGTTTGGTCAAGTTTGATCACACAGTTTTTCCAAAAAGTCACTTTCAAGTTTCTGAATAACTGTCAGTTTTCTCAGGTTTCACTTATGAAAACAACTCAAAAACATACTTTGTTGACTGGGATGTTCATCCCTGACACTGACTCTGCATATGACAGGGGTGCCCAAAGTGGGGCCCGCGGGCCAAATTTGGCCCGCCGACACAATTGTGTTGGCCCGCCAGAGAGTGACCTACTTTTGCGCTGCATGTAGTTAATACTAACTCTCTTTCATTCATTCTCATTGGTAAATATGGTGCAGTTACACTCTTTGACCACCAGTGTCAAATTGGGGGCGCTGTTTCACTCCTTTCACAAAGTTAAGGAAACACTGTTGTGGTGTCTTGGTATTTATCAATTACAGAGCGTTGTAGCATCAACTTTCACAGTTTTCCAACTTTTATTGCAAAGGTCGTTACATCAACATCAGTATATGTGTATATAACGTACTTATAAAAGAATTGATGCTGAACTGACACTTTCAAAATAATCTAATGTGGCATTTTCTGTGGGTGAACAAATGTTACTGTAAGTGCTGTAGATACAGGTGTTTTTTTTTTTTTTGCACTAAATTGCTACAGTTCGTTTTAACCCCTTAACTCCCACCTGAACCGAGTACATTTTCTCCAGTTTGGCTTTACCCCAATCCAAAAGCTTCTAGAAAAAAAAACTGAAAATAGCAACAAAACTGAGACAAAAATGATGATGGAAATGTGACAACGTGAGAAAACATTGATGAAAAAGTTGCAAAAATGTCACAAAAATGTCACAAGAAATGGACAAAAAATTGACGAAAAAATTTGACAAAAAATGTGACCAAAAAATGACAAAATTCTATAAAAAAATTGATGACAAAATGACAAAAAAATGACAAAAAATACAGCAATGTGACAAAAAATGACAATAATGTGATAAAAAAATGGATGAAAAAAATCACAAAAATGTGACAAGAAATTACAAAAATTTGATTAAAAAATGTGACAAAAAATGACAATAATGTGATAAAAAATGGATGAAAAAAATCACAAAAATGTGACAAAAAATTACAAAAATTTGATTAAAAAATGTGACAAAAAATGACAATGTGATAAAAAATGGATGAAAAAAATCACAAAAATGTGACAAAATGTGATAAAAAATTTACAAAAGCATGTTTTTTTTTGCATAGATAGAATCAAATGCAAATGTAGGCTTTTGAAAAAATAAAAAGTAAATAAAATAAAGTAACTTTACAATTTGCAGTATGTGTTTTTCGTGCTTGACATTGTTGTGTTTGGCCCGCGACTCACAGGCACTTTTTCATTTGGCCCTCGGAGACGAAAAGTTTGGGCACCCCTGGCATATGAGATGGTTTTCCATTGTGACAATGCAAAAAGCTGGAAGTTCCTTAAAGTGAGTGTTTTCAGCGAGAGAACGCGTTTGCGGCCATAATAATAAAGATTGCTGTTTCTCCAAAACCATGAATGCTAGATGGCTGATTCTTTAGTATGTTATACAAGGTCCCACCCCGTACAAGATACCAAGGTTTGGTCAAGTTTGATCACACAGTTTTTCCACAAAGTCACTTTCAAGTTTCTGAATAACTGTCAGTTTTCTCAGGTTTCACGTATGAAAACAACTCAAAACCATACTTTGTTGACTGGGATGTTCATCCCTGACACTGACTCTGCATATGAGATGGTTTTCCATTGTGACAATGCAAAAAAGCTGGAAGTTCCTTAAAGTGAGTGTTTTCAGCGAGAGAACGCGTTTGCGGCCATAATAATAGAGATTTCTGTTTCTCCAAAACCATGAATGCTAGATGGCTGATTCTTTAGTATGTTATACAGGGTCCCACCCCGTACAAGATACCAAGGTTTGGTCAAATTTGATCACACAGTTTTTCCACAAAGTCACTTTCAAGTTTCTGAATAACTGTCAGTTTTCTCAGGTTTCACTTATGAAAACAACTCAAAACCACACTTTTGTTGACTGGGATGTTCATCCCTGACACTGACTCTGCATATGAGATGGTTTTCCATTGTGACAATGCAAAAAGCTGGAAGTTCCTTAAAGTGAGTGTTTTCAGCGAGAGAACGCGTTTGCGGCCATAATAACAGAGGTTGCTGTTTCTCCAAAACCATGAATGCTAGATGGCTGATTCTTTAGTATGTTATACAGGGTCCCACCCCGTACAAGATACCAAGGTTTGGTCAAGTTTGATCACACAGTTTTTCCAAAAAGTCACTTTCAAGTTTCTGAATAACTGTCAGTTTTCTCAGGTTTCACTTATGAAAACAACTCAAAAACATACTTTGTTGACTGGGATGTTCATCCCTGACACTGACTCTGCATATGACAGGGGTGCCAAAAGTGGGGCCCGCGGGCCAAATTTGGCCCGCCGACACAATTGTGTTGGCCCGCCAGAGAGTGACCTACTTTTGCGCTGCATGTAGTTAATACTAACTCTCTTTCATTCATTCTCATTGGTAAATATGGTGCAGTACACTCTTTGACCACCAGTGTCAAATTGGGGGCGCTGTTTCACTCCTTTCACAAAGTTAAGGAAACACTGTTGTGGTGTCTTGGTATTTATCAATTACAGAGCGTTGTAGCATCAACTTTCACAGTTTTCCAACTTTTATTGCAAAGGTCGTTACATCAACATCAGTATATGTGTATATAACGTACTTATAAAAGAATTGATGCTGAACTGACACTTTCAAAATAATCTAATGTGGCATTTTCTGTGGGTGAACAAATGTTACTGTAAGTGCTGTAGATACAGGTGTTTTTTTTTTTTTTTTGCACTAAATTGCTACAGTTCGTTTTAACCCCTAACTCCCACCTGAACCGAGTACATTTTCTCCAGTTTGGCTTTACCCCAATCCAAAAGCTTCTAGAAAAAAAACTGAAAATAGCAACAAAAAGACAAAAATGATGATGGAAATGTGACAACGTGAGAAAACATTGATGAAAAAGTTGCAAAAATGTCACAAAAATGTCACAAGAAATGGACAAAAAATTGACGAAAAAATTTGACAAAAAATGTGACCAAAAAATGACAAAATTCTATAAAAAAATTGATGACAAAATGACAAAAAAATGACAAAAAATACAGCAATGTGACAAAAAATGACAATAATGTGATAAAAAATGGATGAAAAAAAATCACAAAAATGTGACAAAAAATTACAAAAATTTGATTAAAAAATGTGACAAAAAATGACAATGTGATAAAAAATGGATGAAAAAAATCACAAAAATGTGACAAAATGTGATAAAAAATTTACAAAAGCATGTTTTTTTTTGCATAGATAGAATCAAATGCAAATGTAGGCTATTGAAAAAATAAAAAGTAAATAAAATAAAGTAACTTTACAATTTGCAGTATGTGTTTTTCGTGCTTGACATTGTTGTGTTTGGCCCGCGACTCACAGGCACTTTTTCATTTGGCCCTCGGAGACGAAAAGTTTGGGCACCCCTGGCATATGAGATGGTTTTCCATTGTGACAATGCAAAAAGCTGGAAGTTCCTTAAAGTGAGTGTACTCAGCGAGAGAACGCGTTTGCGGCCATAATAACAGAGATTGCTGTTTCTCCAAAACCATGAATGCTAGATGGCTGATTCTGTAGTATGTTATACAGGGTCCCACCCCGTACAAGATACCAAGGTTTGGTCAAGTTTGATCACACAGTTTTTCCACAAAGTCACTTTCAAGTTTCTGAATAACTGTCAGTTTTCTCAGGTTTCACGTATGAAAACAACTCAAAACCATACTTTGTTGACTGGGATGTTCATCCCTGACACTGACTCTGCATATGAGATGGTTTTCCATTGTGACAATGCAAAAAAGCTGGAAGTTCCTTAAAGTGAGTGTACTTAGCGAGAGAACGCGTTTGCGGCCATAATAACAGAGATTGCTGTTTCTCCAAAACCATGAATGCTAGATGGCTGATTCTTTAGTATGTTATACAAGGTCCCACCCCGTACAAGATACCAAGGTTTGGTCAAGTTTGATCACACAGTTTTTCCACAAAGTCACTTTCAAGTTTCTGAATAACTGTCAGTTTTCTCAGGTTTCACGTATGAAAACAACTCAAAACCATACTTTGTTGACTGGGATGTTCATCCCTGACACTGACGCTGCATATGAGATGGTTTTCCATTGTGACAATGCAAAAAAGCTGGAAGTTCCTTAAAGTGAGTGTTTTCAGCGAGAGAACGCGTTTGCGGCCATAATAACAGAGATTGCTGTTTCTCCAAAACCATGAATGCTAGATGGCTGATTCTTTAGTATGTTATACAGGGTCCCACCCCGTACAAGATACCAAGGTTTGGTCAAGTTTGATCACACAGTATTTCCACAAAGTCACTTTCAAGTTTCTGAATAACTGTCAGTTTTCTCAGGTTTCACGTATGAAAACAACTCAAAACCACACTTTTGTTGACTGGGATGTTCATCCCTGACACTGACTCTGCATATGAGATGGTTTTCCATTGTAACAATGCAGAAAAGCTGGAAGTTCCTTAAAGTGAGTGTTTTCAGCGAGAGAACGCGTTTGCGGCCATAATAACAGAGATTGCTGTTTCTCCAAAACCATGAATGCTAGATGGCTGATTCTTTAGTATGTTATACAGGGTCCCACCCCGTACAAGATACCAAGGTTTGGTCAAGTTTGATGACACAGTTTTTCCACAAAGTCACTTTCAAGTTTCTGAATAACTGTCAGTTTTCTCAGGTTTCACTTATGAAAACAACTCAAAACCATACTTTGTTGACTGGGATATTCATCCCTGACACTGACTCTGCATATGAGATGGTTTTCCATTGTGACAATGCAAAAAGCTGGAAGTTCCTTAAAGTGAGTGTACTCAGCGAGAGAACGCGTTTGCGGCCATAATAACAGAGATTGCTGTTTCTCCAAAACCATGAATGCTAGATGGCTGATTCTTTAGTATGTTATACAGGGTCCCACCCCGTACAAGATACCAAGGTTTGGTCAAGTTTGATCACACAGTTTTTCCACAAAGTCACTTTCAAGTTTCTGAATAACTGTCAGTTTTCTCAGGTTTCACTTATGAAAACAACTCAAAAACATACTTTGTTGACTGGGATGTTCATCCCTGACACTGACTATGCATATGAGATGGTTTTCCATTGTGACAATGCAAAAAAGCTGGAAGTTCCTTAAAGTGAGTGTACTTAGCGAGAGAACGCGTTTGCGGCCATAATAACAGAGATTGCTGTTTCTCCAAAACCATGAATGCTAGATGGCTGATTCTTTAGTATGTTATACAAGGTCCCACCCCGTACAAGATACCAAGGTTTGGTCAAGTTTGATCACACAGTTTTTCCACAAAGTCACTTCCAAGTTTCTGAATAACTGTCAGTTTTCTCAGGTTTCACTTATGAAAACAACTCAAAAACATACTTTGTTGACTGGGATGTTCATCCCTGACACTGACTATGCATATGAGATGGTTTTCCATTGTGACAATGCAAAAAGCTGGAAGTTCCTTAAAGTGAGTGTTTTTAGCGAGAGAACACGTTTGCGGCCATAATAACAGAGATTGCTGTTTCTCCAAAACCATGAATGCTAGATGGCTGATGCTTTAGTATGTTATACAGGGTCCCACCCCGTACAAGATACCAAGGTTTGGTCAAGTTTGATCACACAGTTTTTCCAAAAAGTCACTTTCAAGTTTCTGAATAACTGTCAGTTTTCTCAGGTTTCACTTATGAAAACAACTCAAAAACATACTTTGTTGACTGGGATGTTCATCCCTGACACTGACTCTGCATATGACAGGGGTGCCCAAAGTGGGGCCCGCGGGCCAAATTTGGCCCGCCGACACAATTGTGTTGGCCCGCCAGAGAGTGACCTACTTTTGCGCTGCATGTAGTTAATACTAACTCTCTTTCATTCATTCTCATTGGTAAATATGGTGCAGTACACTCTTTGACCACCAGTGTCAAATTGGGGGCGCTGTTTCACTCCTTTCACAAAGTTAAGGAAACACTGTTGTGGTGTCTTGGTATTTATCAATTACAGAGCGTTGTAGCATCAACTTTCACAGTTTTCCAACTTTTATTGCAAAGGTCGTTACATCAACATCAGTATATGTGTATATAACGTACTTATAAAAGAATTGATGCTGAACTGACACTTTCAAAATAATCTAATGTGGCATTTTCTGTGGGTGAACAAATGTTACTGTAAGTGCTGTAGATACAGGTGTTTTTTTTTTTTTTTTGCACTAAATTGCTACAGTTCGTTTTAACCCCTTAACTCCCACCTGAACCGAGTACATTTTCTCCAATTTGGCTTTACCCCAATCCAAAAGCTTCTAGAAAAAAAAACTGAAAATAGCAACAAAACTGAGACAAAAATGATGATGGAAATGTGACAACGTGAGAAAACATTGATGAAAAAGTTGCAAAAATGTCACAAAAATGTCACAAGAAATGGACAAAAAATTGACGAAAAAATTTGACAAAAAAAGTGACCAAAAAATGACAAAATTCTATAAAAAAATTGATGACAAAATGACAAAAAAATGACAAAAAATACAGCAATGTGACAAAAAATGACAATAATGTGATAAAAAAATGGATGAAAAAAATCACAAAAATGTGACAAGAAATTACAAAAATTTGATTAAAAAATGTGACAAAAAATGACAATAATGTGATAAAAAATGGATGAAAAAAATCACAAAAATGTGACAAAAAATTACAAAAATTTGATTAAAAAATGTGACAAAAAATGACAATGTGATAAAAAATGGATGAAAAAAATCACAAAAATGTGACAAAATGTGATAAAAAATTTACAAAAGCATGTTTTTTTTTTGCATAGATAGAATCAAATGCAAATGTAGGCTTTTGAAAAAATAAAAAGTAAATAAAATAAAGTAACTTTACAATTTGCAGTATGTGTTTTTCGTGCTTGACATTGTTGTGTTTGGCCCGCGACTCACAGGCACTTTTTCATTTGGCCCTCGGAGACGAAAAGTTTGGGCACCCCTGGCATATGAGATGGTTTTCCATTGTGACAATGCAAAAAGCTGGAAGTTCCTTAAAGTGAGTGTACTCAGCGAGAGAACGCGTTTGCGGCCATAATAACAGAGATTGCTGTTTCTCCAAAACCATGAATGCTAGATGGCTGATTCTGTAGTATGTTATACAGGGTCCCACCCCCTACAAGATACCAAGGTTTGGTCAAGTTTGATCACACAGTTTTCCCACAAAGTCACTTTCAAGTTTCTGAATAACTGTCAGTTTTCTCAGGTTTCACGTATGAAAACAACTCAAAACCATACTTTGTTGACTGGGATGTTCATCCCTGACACTGACTCTGCATATGAGATGGTTTTCCATTGTGACAATGCAAAAAAGCTGGAAGTTCCTTAAAGTGAGTGTACTTAGCGAGAGAACGCGTTTGCGGCCATAATAACAGAGATTGCTGTTTCTCCAAAACCATGAATGCTAGATGGCTGATTCTTTAGTATGTTATACAAGGTCCCACCCCGTACAAGATACCAAGGTTTGGTCAAGTTTGATCACACAGTTTTTCCACAAAGTCACTTTCAAGTTTCTGAATAACTGTCAGTTTTCTCAGGTTTCACGTATGAAAACAACTCAAAACCATACTTTGTTGACTGGGATGTTCATCCCTGACACTGACTCTGCATATGAGATGGTTTTCCATTGTGACAATGCAAAAAAGCTGGAAGTTCCTTAAAGTGAGTGTACTTAGCGAGAGAACACGTTTGCGGCCATAATAACAGAGATTGCTGTTTCTCCAAAACCATGAATGCTAGATGGCTGATTCTTTAGTATGTTATACAGGGTCCCACCCCGTACAAGATACCAAGGTTTGGTCAAGTTTGATCACACAGTTTTTCCAAAAAGTCACTTTCAAGTTTCTGAATAACTGTCAGTTTTCCCAGGTTTCACTTATGAAAACAACTCAAAAACATACTTTGTTGACTGGGATGTTCATCCCTGACACTGACTCTGCATATGACAGGGGTGCCCAAAGTGGGGCCCGCGGGCCAAATTTGGCCCGCCGACACAATTGTGTTGGCCCGCCAGAGAGTGACCTACTTTTGCGCTGCATGTAGTTAATACTAACTCTCTTTCATTCATTCTCATTGGTAAATATGGTGCAGTACACTCTTTGACCACCAGTGTCAAATTGGGGGCGCTGTTTCACTCCTTTCACAAAGTTAAGGAAACACTGTTGTGGTGTCTTGGTATTTATCAATTACAGAGCGTTGTAGCATCAACTTTCACAGTTTTCCAACTTTTATTGCAAAGGTCGTTACATCAACATCAGTATATGTGTATATAACGTACTTATAAAAGAATTGATGCTGAACTGACACTTTCAAAATAATCTAATGTGGCACTTTCTGTGGGTGAACAAATGTTACTGTAAGTGCTGTAGATACAGGTGTTTTTTTTTTTTTTTGCACTAAATTGCTACAGTTCGTTTTAACCCCTTAACTCCCACCTGAACCGAGTACATTTTCTCCAGTTTGGCTTTACCCCAATCCAAAAGCTTCTAGAAAAAAAAACTGAAAATAGCAACAAAACTGAGACAAAAATGATGATGGAAATGTGACAACGTGAGAAAACATTGATGAAAAAGTTGCAAAAATGTCACAAAAATGTCACAAGAAATGGACAAAAAATTGACGAAAAAATTTGACAAAAAATGTGACCAAAAAATGACAAAATTCTATAAAAAAATTGATGACAAAATGACAAAAAAATGACAAAAAATACAGCAATGTGACAAAAAATGACAATAATGTGATAAAAAAATGGATGAAAAAAATCACAAAAATGTGACAAGAAATTACAAAAATTTGATTAAAAAATGTGACAAAAAATGACAATAATGTGATAAAAAATGGATGAAAAAAATCACAAAAATGTGACAAAAAATTACAAAAATTTGATTAAAAAATGTGACAAAAAATGACAATGTGATAAAAAATGGATGAAAAAAATCACAAAAATGTGACAAAATGTGATAAAAAATTTACAAAAGCATGTTTTTTTTTGCATAGATAGAATCAAATGCAAATGTAGGCTTTTGAAAAAATAAAAAGTAAATAAAATAAAGTAACTTTACAATTTGCAGTATGTGTTTTTCGTGCTTGACATTGTTGTGTTTGGCCCGCGACTCACAGGCACTTTTTCATTTGGCCCTCGGAGACGAAAAGTTTGGGCACCCCTGGCATATGAGATGGTTTTCCATTGTGACAATGCAAAAAGCTGGAAGTTCCTTAAAGTGAGTGTACTCAGCGAGAGAACGCGTTTGCGGCCATAATAACAGAGATTGCTGTTTCTCCAAAACCATGAATGCTAGATGGCTGATTCTGTAGTATGTTATACAGGGTCCCACCCCCTACAAGATACCAAGGTTTGGTCAAGTTTGATCACACAGTTTTCCCACAAAGTCACTTTCAAGTTTCTGAATAACTGTCAGTTTTCTCAGGTTTCACGTATGAAAACAACTCAAAACCATACTTTGTTGACTGGGATGTTCATCCCTGACACTGACTCTGCATATGAGATGGTTTTCCATTGTGACAATGCAAAAAAGCTGGAAGTTCCTTAAAGTGAGTGTACTTAGCGAGAGAACGCGTTTGCGGCCATAATAACAGAGATTGCTGTTTCTCCAAAACCATGAATGCTAGATGGCTGATTCTTTAGTATGTTATACAAGGTCCCACCCCGTACAAGATACCAAGGTTTGGTCAAGTTTGATCACACAGTTTTTCCACAAAGTCACTTTCAAGTTTCTGAATAACTGTCAGTTTTCTCAGGTTTCACGTATGAAAACAACTCAAAACCATACTTTGTTGACTGGGATGTTCATCCCTGACACTGACTCTGCATATGAGATGGTTTTCCATTGTGACAATGCAAAAAAGCTGGAAGTTCCTTAAAGTGAGTGTACTTAGCGAGAGAACACGTTTGCGGCCATAATAACAGAGATTGCTGTTTCTCCAAAACCATGAATGCTAGATGGCTGATTCTTTAGTATGTTATACAGGGTCCCACCCCGTACAAGATACCAAGGTTTGGTCAAGTTTGATCACACAGTTTTTCCAAAAAGTCACTTTCAAGTTTCTGAATAACTGTCAGTTTTCTCAGGTTTCACTTATGAAAACAACTCAAAAACATACTTTGTTGACTGGGATGTTCATCCCTGACACTGACTCTGCATATGACAGGGGTGCCCAAAGTGGGGCCCGCGGGCCAAATTTGGCCCGCCGACACAATTGTGTTGGCCCGCCAGAGAGTGACCTACTTTTGCGCTGCATGTAGTTAATACTAACTCTCTTTCATTCATTCTCATTGGTAAATATGGTGCAGTACACTCTTTGACCACCAGTGTCAAATTGGGGGCGCTGTTTCACTCCTTTCACAAAGTTAAGGAAACACTGTTGTGGTGTCTTGGTATTTATCAATTACAGAGCGTTGTAGCATCAACTTTCACAGTTTTCCAACTTTTATTGCAAAGGTCGTTACATCAACATCAGTATATGTGTATATAACGTACTTATAAAAGAATTGATGCTGAACTGACACTTTCAAAATAATCTAATGTGGCATTTTCTGTGGGTGAACAAATGTTACTGTAAGTGCTGTAGATACAGGTGTTTTTTTTTTTTTTTGCACTAAATTGCTACAGTTCGTTTTAACCCCTTAACTCCCACCTGAACCGAGTACATTTTCTCCAGTTTGGCTTTACCCCAATCCAAAAGCTTCTAGAAAAAAAAACTGAAAATAGCAACAAAACTGAGACAAAAATGATGATGGAAATGTGACAACGTGAGAAAACATTGATGAAAAAGTTGCAAAAATGTCACAAAAATGTCACAAGAAATGGACAAAAAATTGACGAAAAAATTTGACAAAAAATGTGACCAAAAAATGACAAAATTCTATAAAAAAATTGATGACAAAATGACAAAAAAATGACAAAAATACAGCAATGTGACAAAAAATGACAATAATGTGATAAAAAAATGGATGAAAAAAATCACAAAAATGTGACAAGAAATTACAAAAATTTGATTAAAAAATGTGACAAAAAATGACAATAATGTGATAAAAAATGGATGAAAAAAATCACAAAAATGTGACAAAAAATTACAAAAATTTGATTAAAAAATGTGACAAAAAATGACAATGTGATAAAAAATGGATGAAAAAAATCACAAAAATGTGACAAAATGTGATAAAAAATTTACAAAAGCATGTTTTTTTTTGCATAGATAGAATCAAATGCAAATGTAGGCTTTTGAAAAAATAAAAAGTAAATAAAATAAAGTAACTTTACAATTTGCAGTATGTGTTTTTCGTGCTTGACATTGTTGTGTTTGGCCCGCGACTCACAGGCACTTTTTCATTTGGCCCTCGGAGACGAAAAGTTTGGGCACCCCTGGCATATGAGATGGTTTTCCATTGTGACAATGCAAAAAGCTGGAAGTTCCTTAAAGTGAGTGTACTCAGCGAGAGAACGCGTTTGCGGCCATAATAACAGAGATTGCTGTTTCTCCAAAACCATGAATGCTAGATGGCTGATTCTGTAGTACGTTATACAGGGTCCCACCCCCTACAAGATACCAAGGTTTGGTCAAGTTTGATCACACAGTTTTCCCACAAAGTCACTTTCAAGTTTCTGAATAACTGTCAGTTTTCTCAGGTTTCACGTATGAAAACAACTCAAAACCATACTTTGTTGACTGGGATGTTCATCCCTGACACTGACTCTGCATATGAGATGGTTTTCCATTGTGACAATGCAAAAAAGCTGGAAGTTCCTTAAAGTGAGTGTACTTAGCGAGAGAACGCGTTTGCGGCCATAATAACAGAGATTGCTGTTTCTCCAAAACCATGAATGCTAGATGGCTGATTCTTTAGTATGTTATACAAGGTCCCACCCCGTACAAGATACCAAGGTTTGGTCAAGTTTGATCACACAGTTTTTCCACAAAGTCACTTTCAAGTTTCTGAATAACTGTCAGTTTTCTCAGGTTTCACGTATGAAAACAACTCAAAACCATACTTTGTTGACTGGGATGTTCATCCCTGACACTGACTCTGCATATGAGATGGTTTTCCATTGTGACAATGCAAAAAGCTGGAAGTTCCTTAAAGTGAGTGTTTTCAGCGAGAGAACGCGTTTGCGGCCATA
Organism: Gobius niger; assembly: GCF_951799975.1. Taxonomy (NCBI): domain Eukaryota; kingdom Metazoa; phylum Chordata; class Actinopteri; order Gobiiformes; family Gobiidae; genus Gobius; species Gobius niger. Next base: position 7,732,236 of record NC_136854.1, read on the forward strand.
ATAATAGAGATTTCTGTTTCTCCAAAACCATGAATGCTAGATGGCTGATTCTTTAGTATGTTATACAGGGTCCCACCCCGTACAAGATACCAAGGTTTGGTCAAATTTGATCACACAGTTTTTCCACAAAGTCACTTTCAAGTTTCTGAATAACTGTCAGTTTTCTCAGGTTTCACTTATGAAAACAACTCAAAACCACACTTTTGTTGACTGGGATGTTCATCCCTGACACTGACTCTGCATATGAGATGGTTTTCCATTGTGACAATGCAAAAAGCTGGAAGTTCCTTAAAGTGAGTGTTTTCAGCGAGAGAACGCGTTTGCGGCCATAATAACAGAGGTTGCTGTTTCTCCAAAACCATGAATGCTAGATGGCTGATTCTTTAGTATGTTATACAGGGTCCCACCCCGTACAAGATACCAAGGTTTGGTCAAGTTTGATCACACAGTTTTTCCAAAAAGTCACTTTCAAGTTTCTGAATAACTGTCAGTTTTCTCAGGTTTCACTTATGAAAACAACTCAAAAACATACTTTGTTGACTGGGATGTTCATCCCTGACACTGACTCTGCATATGACAGGGGTGCCAAAAGTGGGGCCCGCGGGCCAAATTTGGCCCGCCGACACAATTGTGTTGGCCCGCCAGAGAGTGACCTACTTTTGCGCTGCATGTAGTTAATACTAACTCTCTTTCATTCATTCTCATTGGTAAATATGGTGCAGTACACTCTTTGACCACCAGTGTCAAATTGGGGGCGCTGTTTCACTCCTTTCACAAAGTTAAGGAAACACTGTTGTGGTGTCTTGGTATTTATCAATTACAGAGCGTTGTAGCATCAACTTTCACAGTTTTCCAACTTTTATTGCAAAGGTCGTTACATCAACATCAGTATATGTGTATATAACGTACTTATAAAATAATTGATGCTGAACTGACACTTTCAAAATAATCTAATGTGGCATTTTCTGTGGGTGAACAAATGTTACTGTAAGTGCTGTAGATACAGGTGTTTTTTTCTTTTTTTTTGCACTAAATTGCTACAGTTCGTTTTAACCCCTTAACTCCCACCTGAACCGAGTACATTTTCTCCAGTTTGGCTTTACCCCAATCCAAAAGCTTCTAGAAAAAAAACTGAAAATAGCAACAAAACTGAGACAAAAATGATGATGGAAATGTGACAACGTGAGAAAACATTGATGAAAAAGTTGCAAAAATGTCACAAAAATGTCACAAGAAATGGACAAAAAATTGACGAAAAAATTTGACAAAAAAAGTGACCAAAAAATGACAAAATTCTATAAAAAAATTGATGACAAAATGACAAAAAAATGACAAAAAATACAGCAATGTGACAAAAAATGACAATAATGTGATAAAAAAATGGATGAAAAAAATCACAAAAATGTGACAAGAAATTACAAAAATTTGATTAAAAAATGTGACAAAAAATGACAATAATGTGATAAAAAATGGATGAAAAAAATCACAAAAATGTGACAAAAAATTACAAAAATTTGATTAAAAAATGTGACAAAAAATGACAATGTGATAAAAAATGGATGAAAAAAATCACAAAAATGTGACAAAATGTGATAAAAAATTTACAAAAGCATGTTTTTTTTTGCATAGATAGAATCAAATGCAAATGTAGGCTTTTGAAAAAATAAAAAGTAAATAAAATAAAGTAACTTTACAATTTGCAGTATGTGTTTTTCGTGCTTGACATTGTTGTGTTTGGCCCGCGACTCACAGGCACTTTTTCATTTGGCCCTCGGAGACGAAAAGTTTGGGCACCCCTGGCATATGAGATGGTTTTCCATTGTGACAATGCAAAAAGCTGGAAGTTCCTTAAAGTGAGTGTACTCAGCGAGAGAACGCGTTTGCGGCCATAATAACAGAGATTGCTGTTTCTCCAAAACCATGAATGCTAGATGGCTGATTCTGTAGTATGTTATACAGGGTCCCACCCCCTACAAGATACCAAGGTTTGGTCAAGTTTGATCACACAGTTTTCCCACAAAGTCACTTTCAAGTTTCTGAATAACTGTCAGTTTTCTCAGGTTTCACGTATGAAAACAACTCAAAACCATACTTTGTTGACTGGGATGTTCATCCCTGACACTGACTCTGCATATGAGATGGTTTTCCATTGTGACAATGCAAAAAAGCTGGAAGTTCCTTAAAGTGAGTGTACTTAGCGAGAGAACGCGTTTGCGGCCATAATAACAGAGATTGCTGTTTCTCCAAAACCATGAATGCTAGATGGCTGATTCTTTAGTATGTTATACAAGGTCCCACCCCGTACAAGATACCAAGGTTTGGTCAAGTTTGATCACACAGTTTTCCCACAAAGTCACTTTCAAGTTTCTGAATAACTGTCAGTTTTCTCAGGTTTCACGTATGAAAACAACTCAAAACCATACTTTGTTGACTGGGATGTTCATCCCTGACACTGACTCTGCATATGAGATGGTTTTCCATTGTGACAATGCAAAAAAGCTGGAAGTTCCTTAAAGTGAGTGTTTTCAGCGAGAGAACGCGTTTGCGGCCATAATAATAGAGATTTCTGTTTCTCCAAAACCATGAATGCTAGATGGCTGATTCTTTAGTATGTTATACAGGGTCCCACCCCGTACAAGATACCAAGGTTTGGTCAAATTTGATCACACAGTTTTTCCACAAAGTCACTTTCAAGTTTCTGAATAACTGTCAGTTTTCTCAGGTTTCACTTATGAAAACAACTCAAAACCACACTTTTGTTGACTGGGATGTTCATCCCTGACACTGACTCTGCATATGACAGGGGTGCCCAAAGTGGGGCCCGCGGGCCAAATTTGGCCCGCCGACACAATTGTGTTGGCCCGCCAGAGAGTGACCTACTTTTGCGCTGCATGTAGTTAATACTAACTCTCTTTCATTCATTCTCATTGGTAAATATGGTGCAGTACACTCTTTGACCACCAGTGTCAAATTGGGGGCGCTGTTTCACTCCTTTCACAAAGTTAAGGAAACACTGTTGTGGTGTCTTGGTATTTATCAATTACAGAGCGTTGTAGCATCAACTTTCACAGTTTTCCAACTTGTATTGCAAAGGTCGTTACATCAACATCAGTATATGTGTATATAACGTACTTATAAAAGAATTGATGCTGAACTGACACTTTCAAAATAATCTAATGTGGCATTTTCTGTGGGTGAACAAATGTTACTGTAAGTGCTGTAGATACAGGTGTTTTTTTTTTTTTTTTGCACTAAATTGCTACAGTTCGTTTTAACCCCTTAACTCCCACCTGAACCGAGTACATTTTCTCCAGTTTGGCTTTACCCCAATCCAAAAGCTTCTAGAAAAAAAAACTGAAAATAGCAACAAAACTGAGACAAAAATGATGATGGAAATGTGACAACGTGAGAAAACATTGATGAAAAAGTTGCAAAAATGTCACAAAAATGTCACAAGAAATGGACAAAAAATTGACGAAAAAATTTGACAAAAAATGTGACCAAAAAATGACAAAATTCTATAAAAAAATTGATGACAAAATGACAAAAAAATGACAAAAAATACAGCAATGTGACAAAAAATGACAATAATGTGATAAAAAAATGGATGAAAAAAATCACAAAAATGTGACAAGAAATTACAAAAATTTGATTAAAAAATGTGACAAAAAATGACAATAATGTGATAAAAAATGGATGAAAAAAATCACAAAAATGTGACAAAAAATTACAAAAATTTGATTAAAAAATGTGACAAAAAATGACAATGTGATAAAAAATGGATGAAAAAAATCACAAAAATGTGACAAAATGTGATAAAAAATTTACAAAAGCATGTTTTTTTTTGCATAGATAGAATCAAATGCAAATGTAGGCTTTTGAAAAAATAAACAGTAAATAAAATAAAGTAACTTTACAATTTGCAGTATGTGTTTTTCGTGCTTGACATTGTTGTGTTTGGCCCGCGACTCACAGGCACTTTTTCATTTGGCCCTCGGAGACGAAAAGTTTGGGCACCCCTGGCATATGAGATGGTTTTCCATTGTGACAATGCAAAAAGCTGGAAGTTCCTTAAAGTGAGTGTACTCAGCGAGAGAACGCGTTTGCGGCCATAATAACAGAGATTGCTGTTTCTCCAAAACCATGAATGCTAGATGGCTGATTCTGTAGTACGTTATACAGGGTCCCACCCCCTACAAGATACCAAGGTTTGGTCAAGTTTGATCACACAGTTTTCCCACAAAGTCACTTTCAAGTTTCTGAATAACTGTCAGTTTTCTCAGGTTTCACGTATGAAAACAACTCAAAACCATACTTTGTTGACTGGGATGTTCATCCCTGACACTGACTCTGCATATGAGATGGTTTTCCATTGTGACAATGCAAAAAAGCTGGAAGTTCCTTAAAGTGAGTGTACTTAGCGAGAGAACGCGTTTGCGGCCATAATAACAGAGATTGCTGTTTCTCCAAAACCATGAATGCTAGATGGCTGATTCTTTAGTATGTTATACAAGGTCCCACCCCGTACAAGATACCAAGGTTTGGTCAAGTTTGATCACACAGTTTTTCCACAAAGTCACTTTCAAGTTTCTGAATAACTGTCAGTTTTCTCAGGTTTCACGTATGAAAACAACTCAAAACCATACTTTGTTGACTGGGATGTTCATCCCTGACACTGACTCTGCATATGAGATGGTTTTCCATTGTGACAATGCAAAAAAGCTGGAAGTTCCTTAAAGTGAGTGTTTTCAGCGAGAGAACGCGTTTGCGGCCATAATAATAGAGATTTCTGTTTCTCCAAAACCATGAATGCTAGATGGCTGATTCTTTAGTATGTTATACAGGGTCCCACCCCGTACAAGATACCAAGGTTTGGTCAAATTTGATCACACAGTTTTTCCACAAAGTCACTTTCAAGTTTCTGAATAACTGTCAGTTTTCTCAGGTTTCACTTATGAAAACAACTCAAAACCACACTTTTGTTGACTGGGATTTTCATCCCTGACACTGACTCTGCATATGAGATGGTTTTCCATTGTGACAATGCAAAAAAGCTGGAAGTTCCTTAAAGTGAGTGTTTTCAGCGAGAGAACGCGTTTGCGGCCATAATAATAGAGATTGCTGTTTCTCCAAAACCATGAATGCTAGATGGCTGATTCTTTAGTATGTTATACAGGGTCCCACCCCGTACAAGATACCAAGGTTTGGTCAAGTTTGATCACACAGTTTTTCCAAAAAGTCACTTTCAAGTTTCTGAATAACTGTCAGTTTTCTCAGGTTTCACTTATGAAAACAACTCAAAAACATACTTTGTTGACTGGGATGTTCATCCCTGACACTGACTCTGCATATGACAGGGGTGCCAAAAGTGGGGCCCGCGGGCCAAATTTGGCCCGCCGACACAATTGTGTTGGCCCGCCAGAGAGTGACCTACTTTTGCGCTGCATGTAGTTAATACTAACTCTCTTTCATTCATTCTCATTGGTAAATATGGTGCAGTACACTCTTTGACCACCAGTGTCAAATTGGGGGCGCTGTTTCACTCCTTTCACAAAGTTAAGGAAACACTGTTGTGGTGTCTTGGTATTTATCAATTACAGAGCGTTGTAGCATCAACTTTCACAGTTTTCCAACTTTTATTGCAAAGGTCGTTACATCAACATCAGTATATGTGTATATAACGTACTTATAAAAGAATTGATGCTGAACTGACACTTTCAAAATAATCTAATGTGGCATTTTCTGTGGGTGAACAAATGTTACCGTAAGTGCTGTAGATACAGGTGTTTTTTTCTTTTTTTTTGCACTAAATTGCTACAGTTCGTTTTAACCCCTTAACTCCCACCTGAACCGAGTACATTTTCTCCAGTTTGGCTTTACCCCAATCCAAAAGCTTCTAGAAAAAAAACTGAAAATAGCAACAAAACTGAGACAAAAATGATGATGGAAATGTGACAACGTGAGAAAACATTGATGAAAAAGTAGCAAAAATGTCACAAAAATGTCACAAGAAATGGACAAAAAATTGACGAAAAAATTTGACAAAAAATGTGACCAAAAAATGACAAAATTCTATAAAAAAATTGATGACAAAATGACAAAAAATTGACAAAAAATACAGCAATGTGACAAAAAATGACAATAATGTGATAAAAAATGGATGAAAAAAATCACAAAAATGTGACAAAAAATTACAAAAATTTGATTAAAAAATGTGACAAAAAATGACAATGTGATAAAAAATGGATGAAAAAAATCACAAAAATGTGACAAAATGTGATAAAAAATTTACAAAAGCATGTTTTTTTTTTGCATAGATAAAATCAAATGCAAATGTAGGCTATTGAAAAAATAAAAAGTAAATAAAATAAAGTAACTTTACAATTTGCAGTATGTGTTTTTCGTGCTTGACATTGTTGTGTTTGGCCCGCGACTCACAGGCACTTTTTCATTTGGCCCTCGGAGACGAAAAGTTTGGGCACCCCTGGCATATGAGATGGTTTTCCATTGTGACAATGCAAAAAGCTGGAAGTTCCTTAAAGTGAGTGTACTCAGCGAGAGAACGCGTTTGCGGCCATAATAACAGAGATTGCTGTTTCTCCAAAACCATGAATGCTAGATGGCTGATTCTGTAGTATGTTATACAGGGTCCCACCCCGTACAAGATACCAAGGTTTGGTCAAGTTTGATCACACAGTTTTTCCACAAAGTCACTTTCAAGTTTCTGAATAACTGTCAGTTTTCTCAGGTTTCACACGTATGAAAACAACTCAAAACCATACTTTGTTGACTGGGATGTTCATCCCTGACACTGACGCTGCATATGAGATGGTTTTCCATTGTGACAATGCAAAAAAGCTGGAAGTTCCTTAAAGTGAGTGTTTTCAGCGAGAGAACGCGTTTGCGGCCATAATAACAGAGATTGCTGTTTCTCCAAAACCATGAATGCTAGATGGCTGATTCTTTAGTATGTTATACAGGGTCCCACCCCGTACAAGATACCAAGGTTTGGTCAAGTTTGATCACACAGTTTTTCCACAAAGTCACTTTCAAATTTCTGAATAACTGTCAGTTTTCTCAGGTTTCACTTATGAAAACAACTCAAAACCACACTTTTGTTGACTGGGATGTTCATCCCTGACACTGACTCTGCATATGAGATGGTTTTCCATTGTGACAATGCAAAAAAGCTGGAAGTTCCTTAAAGTGAGTGTTTTCAGCGAGAGAACGCGTTTGCGGCCATAATAATAGAGATTGCTGTTTCTCCAAAACCATGAATGCTAGATGGCTGATTCTTTAGTATGTTATACAGGGTCCCACCCCGTACAAGATACCAAGGTTTGGTCAAGTTTGATCACACAGTTTTTCCAAAAAGTCACTTTCAAGTTTCTGAATAACTGTCAGTTTTCTCAGGTTTCACTTATGAAAACAACTCAAAAACATACTTTGTTGACTGGGATGTTCATCCCTGACACTGACTCTGCATATGACAGGGGTGCCAAAAGTGGGGCCCGCGGGCCAAATTTGGCCCGCCGACACAATTGTGTTGGCCCGCCAGAGAGTGACCTACTTTTGCGCTGCATGTAGTTAATACTAACTCTCTTTCATTCATTCTCATTGGTAAATATGGTGCAGTACACTCTTTGACCACCAGTGTCAAATTGGGGGCGCTGTTTCACTCCTTTCACAAAGTTAAGGAAACACTGTTGTGGTGTCTTGGTATTTATCAATTACAGAGCGTTGTAGCATCAACTTTCACAGTTTTCCAACTTTTATTGCAAAGGTCGTTACATCAACATCAGTATATGTGTATATAACGTACTTATAAAAGAATTGATGCTGAACTGACACTTTCAAAATAATCTAATGTGGCATTTTCTGTGGGTGAACAAATGTTACTGTAAGTGCTGTAGATACAGGTGTTTTTTTCTTTTTTTTTGCACTAAATTGCTACAGTTCGTTTTAACCCCTTAACTCCCACCTGAACCGAGTACATTTTCTCCAGTTTGGCTTTACCCCAATCCAAAAGCTTCTAGAAAAAAAACTGAAAATAGCAACAAAACTGAGACAAAAATGATGATGGAAATGTGACAACGTGAGAAAACATTGATGAAAAAGTAGCAAAAATGTCACAAAAATGTCACAAGAAATGGACAAAAAATTGACGAAAAAATTTGACAAAAAATGTGACCAAAAAATGACAAAATTCTATAAAAAAATTGATGACAAAATGACAAAAAATTGACAAAAAATACAGCAATGTGACAAAAAATGACAATAATGTGATAAAAAATGGATGAAAAAAATCACAAAAATGTGACAAAAAATTACAAAAATTTGATTAAAAAATGTGACAAAAAATGACAATAATGTGATAAAAAATGGATGAAAAAAATCACAAAAATGTGACAAAAAATTACAAAAATTTGATTAAAAAATGTGACAAAAAATGACAATGTGATAAAAAATGGATGAAAAAAATCACAAAAATGTGACAAAATGTGATAAAAAATTTACAAAAGCATGTTTTTTTTTTGCATAGATAAAATCAAATGCAAATGTAGGCTATTGAAAAAATAAAAAGTAAATAAAATAAAGTAACTTTACAATTTGCAGTATGTGTTTTTCGTGCTTGACATTGTTGTGTTTGGCCCGCGACTCACAGGCACTTTTTCATTTGGCCCTCGGAGACGAAAAGTTTGGGCACCCCTGGCATATGAGATGGTTTTCCATTGTGACAATGCAAAAAGCTGGAAGTTCCTTAAAGTGAGTGTACTCAGCGAGAGAACGCGTTTGCGGCCATAATAACAGAGATTGCTGTTTCTCCAAAACCATGAATGCTAGATGGCTGATTCTGTAGTATGTTATACAGGGTCCCACCCCGTACAAGATACCAAGGTTTGGTCAAGTTTGATCACACAGTTTTTCCACAAAGTCACTTTCAAGTTTCTGAATAACTGTCAGTTTTCTCAGGTTTCACGTATGAAAACAACTCAAAACCATACTTTGTTGACTGGGATGTTCATCCCTGACACTGACGCTGCATATGAGATGGTTTTCCATTGTGACAATGCAAAAAAGCTGGAAGTTCCTTAAAGTGAGTGTTTTCAGCGAGAGAACGCGTTTGCGGCCATAATAACAGAGATTGCTGTTTCTCCAAAACCATGAATGCTAGATGGCTGATTCTTTAGTATGTTATACAGGGTCCCACCCCGTACAAGATACCAAGGTTTGGTCAAGTTTGATCACACAGTTTTTCCACAAAGTCACTTTCAAATTTCTGAATAACTGTCAGTTTTCTCAGGTTTCACTTATGAAAACAACTCAAAACCATACTTTGTTGACTGGGATGTTCATCCCTGACACTGACTCTGCATATGAGATGGTTTTCCATTGTGACAATGCAAAAAGCTGGAAGTTCCTTAAAGTGAGTGTACTCAGCGAAAGAACGCGTTTGCGGCCATAATAACAGAGGTTGCTGTTTCTCCAAAACCATGAATGCTAGATGTCTGATTCTTTAGTATGTTATACAGGGTCCCACCCCGTACAAGATACCAAGGTTTGGTCAAGTTTGATCACACAGTTTTTCCACAAAGTCACTTTCAAGTTTCTGAATAACTGTCAGTTTTCTCAGGTTTCACTTATGAAAACAACTCAAAAACATACTTTGTTGACTGGGATGTTCATCCCTGACACTGACTCTGCATATGAGATGGTTTTCCATTGTGACAATGCAAAAAGCTGGAAGTTCCTTAAAGTGAGTGTTTTTAGCGAGAGAACACGTTTGCGGCCATAATAACAGAGATTGCTGTTTCTCCAAAACCATGAATGCTAGATGGCTGATTCTTTAGTATGTTATACAGGGTCCCACCCCGTACAAGATACCAAGGTTTGGTCAAGTTTGATCACACAGTTTTTCCAAAAAGTCACTTTCAAGTTTCTGAATAACTGTCAGTTTTCTCAGGTTTCACTTATGAAAACAACTCAAAAACATACTTTGTTGACTGGGATGTTCATCCCTGACACTGACTCTGAATATGACAGGGGTGCCCAAAGTGGGGCCCGCGGGCCAAATTTGGCCCGCCGACACAATTGTGTTGGCCCGCCAGAGAGTGACCTACTTTTGCGCTGCATGTAGTTAATACTAACTCTCTTTCATTCATTCTCATTGGTAAATATGGTGCAGTACACTCTTTGACCACCAGTGTCAAATTGGGGGCGCTGTTTCACTCCTTTCACAAAGTTAAGGAAACACTGTGTGGTGTCTTGGTATTTATCAATTACAGAGCGTTGTAGCATCAACTTTCACAGTTTTCCAACTTTTATTGCAAAGGTCGTTACATCAACATCAGTATATGTGTATATAACGTACTTATAAAAGAATTGATGCTGAACTGACACTTTCAAAATAATCTAATGTGGCATTTTCTGTGGGTGAACAAATGTTACTGTAAGTGCTGTAGATACAGGTGTTTTTTTTTTTTTTTTTGCACTAAATTGCTACAGTTCGTTTTAACCCCTTAACTCCCACCTGAACCGAGTACATTTTCTCCAGTTTGGCTTTACCCCAATCCAAAAGCTTCTAGAAAAAAAACTGAAAATAGCAACAAAACTGAGACAAAAATGATGATGGAAATGTGACAACGTGAGAAAACATTGATGAAAAAGTAGCAAAAATGTCACAAAAATGTCACAAGAAATGGACAAAAAATTGACGAAAAAATTTGACAAAAAATGTGACCAAAAAATGACAAAATTCTATAAAAAAATTGATGACAAAATGACAAAAAATTGACAAAAAATACAGCAATGTGACAAAAAATGACAATAATGTGATAAAAAATGGATGAAAAAAATCACAAAAATGTGACAAAAAATTACAAAAATTTGATTAAAAAATGTGACAAAAAATGACAATAATGTGATAAAAAATGGATGAAAAAAATCACAAAAATGTGACTAAAAATTACAAAAATTTGATTAAAAAATGTGACAAAAAATGACAATGTGATAAAAAATGGATGAAAAAAATCACAAAAATGTGACAAAATGTGATAAAAAATTTACAAAAGCATGTTTTTTTTGCATAGATAGAATCAAATGCAAATGTAGGCTATTGAAAAAATAAAAAGTAAATAAAATAAAGTAACTTTACAATTTGCAGTATGTGTTTTTCGTGCTTGACATTGTTGTGTTTGGCCCGCGACTCACAGGCACTTTTTCATTTGGCCCTCGGAGACGAAAAGTTTGGGCACCCCTGGCATATGAGATGGTTTTCCATTGTGACAATGCAAAAAGCTGGAAGTTCCTTAAAGTGAGTGTACTCAGCGAGAGAACGCGTTTGCGGCCATAATAACAGAGATTGCTGTTTCTCCAAAACCATGAATGCTAGATGGCTGATTCTGTAGTATGTTATACAGGGTCCCACCCCGTACAAGATACCAAGGTTTGGTCAAGTTTGATAACACAGTTTTTCCACAAAGTCACTTTCAAGTTTCTGAATAACTGTCAGTTTTCTCAGGTTTCACGTATGAAAACAACTCAAAACCATACTTTGTTGACTGGGATGTTCATCCCTGACACTGACTCTGCATATGAGATGGTTTTCCATTGTGACAATGCAAAAAAGCTGGAAGTTCCTTAAAGTGAGTGTTTTCAGCGAGAGAACGCGTTTGCGGCCATAATAACAGAGATTGCTGTTTCTCCAAAACCATGAATGCTAGATGGCTGATTCTTTAGTATGTTATACAGGGTCCCACCCCGTACAAGATACCAAGGTTAGGTCAAGTTTGATGACACAGTTTTTCCACAAAGTCACTTTCAAGTTTCTGAATAACTGTCAGTTTTCTCAGGTTTCACTTATGAAAACAACTCAAAACCATACTTTGTTGACTGGGATATTCATCCCTGACACTGACTCTGCATATGAGATGGTTTTCCATTGTGACAATGCAAAAAGCTGGAAGTTCCTTAAAGTGAGTGTACTCAGCGAGAGAACGCGTTTGCGGCCATAATAACAGAGATTGCTGTTTCTCCAAAACCATGAATGCTAGATGGCTGATTCTTTAGTATGTTATACAGGGTCCCACCCCGTACAAGATACCAAGGTTTGGTCAAGTTTGATCACACAGTTTTTCCACAAAGTCACTTTCAAGTTTCTGAATAACTGTCAGTTTTCTCAGGTGTCACTTATGAAAACAACTCAAAAACATACTTTGTTGACTGGGATGTTCATCCCTGACACTGACTCTGCATATGAGATGGTTTTCCATTGTGACAATGCAAAAAAGCTGGAAGTTCCTTAAAGTGAGTGTACTTAGCGAGAGAACGCGTTTGCGGCCATAATAATAGAGATTGCTGTTTCTCCAAAACCATGAATGCTAGATGGCTGATTCTTTAGTATGTTATACAGGGTCCCACCCCGTACAAGATACCAAGGTTTGGTCAAGTTTGATCACACAGTTTTTCCACAAAGTCACTTTCAAGTTTCTGAATAACTGTCAGTTTTCTCAGGTTTCACTTATGAAAACAACTCAAAACCACACTTTTGTTGACTGGGATGTTCATCCCTGACACTGACTCTGCATATGAGATGGTTTTCCATTGTGACAATGCAAAAAGCTGGAAGTTCCTTAAAGTGAGTGTACTCAGCGAAAGAACGCGTTTGCGGCCATAATAACAGAGGTTGCTGTTTCTCCAAAACCATGAATGCTAGATGGCTGATTCTTTAGTATATTATACAGGGTCCCACCCCGTACAAGATACCAAGGTTTGGTCAAGTTTGATCACACTGTTTTTCCACAAAGTCACTTTCAAGTTTCTGAATAACTGTCAGTTTTCTCAGGTTTCACGTATGAAAACAACTCAAAACCATACTTTGTTGACTGGGATGTTCATCCCTGACACTGACTCTGCATATGAGATGGTTTTCCATTGTGACAATGCAAAAAAGCTGGAAGTTCCTTAAAGTGAGTGTACTTAGCGAGAGAACGCGTTTGCGGCCATAATAACAGAGATTGCTGTTTCTCCAAAACCATGAATGCTAGATGGCTGATTCTTTACTATGTTATACAAGGTCCCAAACCGTACAAGATACCAAGGTTTGGTCAAGTTTGATCACACAGTTTTTCCACAAAGTCACTTCCAAGTTTCTGAATAACTGTCAGTTTTCTCAGGTTTCACTTATGAAAACAACTCAAAAACATACTTTGTTGACTGGGATGTTCATCCCTGACACTGACTCTGCATATGAGATGGTTTTCCATTGTGACAATGCAAAAAGCTGGAAGTTCCTTAAAGTGAGTGTTTTTAGCGAGAGAACACGTTTGCGGCCATAATAACAGAGATTGCTGTTTCTCCAAAACCATGAATGCTAGATGGCTGATTCTTTAGTATGTTATACAGGGTCCCACCCCGTACAAGATACCAAGGTTTGGTCAAGTTTGATCACACAGTTTTTCCAAAAAGTCACTTTCAAGTTTCTGAATAACTGTCAGTTTTCTCAGGTTTCACTTATGAAAACAACTCAAAAACATACTTTGTTGACTGGGATGTTCATCCCTGACACTGACTCTGCATATGACAGGGGTGCCAAAAGTGGGGCCCGCGGGCCAAATTTGGCCCGCCGACACAATTGTGTTGGCCCGCCAGAGAGTGACCTACTTTTGCGCTGCATGTAGTTAATACTAACTCTCTTTCATTCATTCTCATTGGTAAATATGGTGCAGTACACTCTTTGACCACCAGTGTCAAATTGGGGGCGCTGTTTCACTCCTTTCACAAAGTTAAGGAAACACTGTTGTGGTGTCTTGGTATTTATCAATTACAGAGCGTTGTAGCATCAACTTTCACAGTTTTCCAACTTTTATTGCAAAGGTCGTTACATCAACATCAGTATATGTGTATATAACGTACTTATAAAAGAATTGATGCTGAACTGACACTTTCAAAATAATCTAATGTGGCATTTTCTGTGGGTGAACAAATGTTACTGTAAGTGCTGTAGATACAGGTGTTTTTTGTTTTTTTTTGCACTAAATTGCTACAGTTCGTTTTAACCCCTTAACTCCCACCTGAACCGAGTACATTTTCTCGTTTGGCTTTACCCCAATCCAAAAGCTTCTAGAAAAAAAACTGAAAATAGCAACAAAACTGAGACAAAAATGATGATGGAAATGTGACAACGTGAGAAAACATTGATGAAAAAGTAGCAAAAATGTCACAAAAATGTCACAAGAAATGGACAAAAAATTGACGAAAAAATTTGACAAAAAATGTGACCAAAAAATGACAAAATTCTATAAAAAAATTGATGACAAAATGACAAAAAATTGACAAAAAATACAGCAATGTGACAAAAAATGACAATAATGTGATAAAAAATGGATGAAAAAAATCACAAAAATGTGACAAAAAATTACAAAAATTTGATTAAAAAATGTGACAAAAAATGACAATAATGTGATAAAAAATGGATGAAAAAAATCACAAAAATGTGACAAAAAATTACAAAAATTTGATTAAAAAATGTGACAAAAAATGACAATGTGATAAAAAATGGATGAAAAAAATCACAAAAATGTGACAAAATATGATAAAAAATTTACAAAAGCATGTTTTTTTTTTGCATAGATAAAATCAAATGCAAATGTAGGCTATTGAAAAAATAAAAAGTAAATAAAATAAAGTAACTTTACAATTTGCAGTATGTGTTTTTCGTGCTTGACATTGTTTTGTTTGGCCCGCGACTCACAGGCACTTTTTCATTTGGCCCTCGGAGACGAAAAGTTTGGGCACCCCTGGCATATGAGATGGTTTTCCATTGTGACAATGCAAAAAGCTGGAAGTTCCTTAAAGTGAGTGTACTCAGCGAGAGAACGCGTTTGCGGCCATAATAACAGAGATTGCTGTTTCTCCAAAACCATGAATGCTAGATGGCTGATTCTGTAGTATGTTATACAGGGTCCCACCCCGTACAAGATACCAAGGTTTGGTCAAGTTTGATCACACAGTTTTTCCACAAAGTCACTTTCAAGTTTCTGAATAACTGTCAGTTTTCTCAGGTTTCACGTATGAAAACAACTCAAAACCATACTTTGTTGACTGGGATGTTCATCCCTGACACTGACGCTGCATATGAGATGGTTTTCCATTGTGACAATGCAAAAAAGCTGGAAGTTCCTTAAAGTGAGTGTTTTCAGCGAGAGAACGCGTTTGCGGCCATAATAACAGAGATTGCTGTTTCTCCAAAACCATGAATGCTAGATGGCTGATTCTTTAGTATGTTATACAGGGTCCCACCCCGTACAAGATACCAAGGTTTGGTCAAGTTTGATCACACAGTTTTTCCACAAAGTCACTTTCAAGTTTCTGAATAACTGTCAGTTTTCTCAGGTTTCACTTATGAAAACAACTCAAAACCATACTTTGTTGACTGGGATGTTCATCCCTGACACTGTCTCTGCATATGAGATGGTTTTCCATTGTGACAATGCAAAAAAGCTGGAAGTTCCTTAAAGTGAGTGTTTTCAGCGAGAGAACGCGTTTGCGGCCATAATATTAGAGATTGCTGTTTCTCCAAAACCATGAATGCTAGATGGCTGATTCTTTAGTATGTTATACAGGGTCCCACCCCGTACAAGATACCAAGGTTTGGTCAAGTTTGATCACACAGTTTTTCCACAAAGTCACTTTCAAGTTTCTGAATAACTGTCAGTTTTCTCAGGTTTCACTTATGAAAACAACTCAAAAACATACTTTGTTGACTGGGATGTTCATCCCTGACACTGACTCTGCATATGAGATGGTTTTCCATTGTGACAATGCAAAAAGCTGGAAGTTCCTTAAAGTGAGTGTTTTTAGCGAGAGAACATGTTTGCGGCCATAATAACAGAGATTGCTGTTTCTCCAAAACCATGAATGCTAGATGGCTGATTCTTTAGTATGTTATACAGGGTCCCACCCCGTACAAGATACCAAGGTTTGGTCAAGTTTGATCACACAGTTTTTCCAAAAAGTCACTTTCAAGTTTCTGAATAACTGTCAGTTTTCTCAGGTTTCACTTATGAAAACAACTCAAAAACATACTTTGTTGACTGGGATGTTCATCCCTGACACTGACTCTGAATATGACAGGGGTGCCCAAAGTGGGGCCCGCGGGCCAAATTTGGCCCGCCGACACAATTGTGTTGGCCCGCCAGAGAGTGACCTACTTTTGCGCTGCATGTAGTTAATACTAACTCTCTTTCATTCATTCTCATTGGTAAATATGGTGCAGTACACTCTTTGACCACCAGTGTCAAATTGGGGGCGCTGTTTCACTCCTTTCACAAAGTTAAGGAAACACTGTGTGGTGTCTTGGTATTTATCAATTACAGAGCGTTGTAGCATCAACTTTCACAGTTTTCCAACTTTTATTGCAAAGGTCGTTACATCAACATCAGTATATGTGTATATAACGTACTTATAAAAGAATTGATGCTGAACTGACACTTTCAAAATAATCTAATGTGGCATTTTCTGTGGGTGAACAAATGTTACTGTAAGTGCTGTAGATACAGGTGTTTTTTTTTTTTTTTTTGCACTAAATTGCTACAGTTCGTTTTAACCCCTTAACTCCCACCTGAACCGAGTACATTTTCTCCAGTTTGGCTTTACCCCAATCCAAAAGCTTCTAGAAAAAAAACTGAAAATAGCAACAAAACTGAGACAAAAATGATGATGGAAATGTGACAACGTGAGAAAACATTGATGAAAAAGTAGCAAAAATGTCACAAAAATGTCACAAGAAATGGACAAAAAATTGACGAAAAAATTTGACAAAAAATGTGACCAAAAAATGACAAAATTCTATAAAAAAATTGATGACAAAATGACAAAAAATTGACAAAAAATACAGCAATGTGACAAAAAATGACAATAATGTGATAAAAAATGGATGAAAAAAATCACAAAAATGTGACAAAAAATTACAAAAATTTGATTAAAAAATGTGACAAAAAATGACAATAATGTGATAAAAAATGGATGAAAAAAATCACAAAAATGTGACAAAAAATTACAAAAATTTGATTAAAAAATGTGACAAAAAATGACAATGTGATAAAAAATGGATGAAAAAAATCACAAAAATGTGACAAAATGTGATAAAAAATTTACAAAAGCATGTTTTTTTTGCATAGATAGAATCAAATGCAAATGTAGGCTATTGAAAAAATAAAAAGTAAATAAAATAAAGTAACTTTACAATTTGCAGTATGTGTTTTTCGTGCTTGACATTGTTGTGTTTGGCCCGCGACTCACAGGCACTTTTTCATTTGGCCCTCGGAGACGAAAAGTTTGGGCACCCCTGGCATATGAGATGGTTTTCCATTGTGACAATGCAAAAAGCTGGAAGTTCCTTAAAGTGAGTGTACTCAGCGAGAGAACGCGTTTGCGGCCATAATAACAGAGATTGCTGTTTCTCCAAAACCATGAATGCTAGATGGCTGATTCTGTAGTATGTTATACAGGGTCCCACCCCGTACAAGATACCAAGGTTTGGTCAAGTTTGATAACACAGTTTTTCCACAAAGTCACTTTCAAGTTTCTGAATAACTGTCAGTTTTCTCAGGTTTCACGTATGAAAACAACTCAAAACCATACTTTGTTGACTGGGATGTTCATCCCTGACACTGACTCTGCATATGAGATGGTTTTCCATTGTGACAATGCAAAAAAGCTGGAAGTTCCTTAAAGTGAGTGTTTTCAGCGAGAGAACGCGTTTGCGGCCATAATAACAGAGATTGCTGTTTCTCCAAAACCATGAATGCTAGATGGCTGATTCTTTAGTATGTTATACAGGGTCCCACCCCGTACAAGATACCAAGGTTTGGTCAAGTTTGATCACACAGTTTTTCCACAAAGTCACTTTCAAGTTTCTGAATAACTGTCAGTTTTCTCAGGTTTCACTTATGAAAACAACTCAAAACCACACTTTTGTTGACTGGGATGTTCATCCCTGACACTGACTCTGCATATGAGATGGTTTTCCATTGTGACAATGCAAAAAGCTGGAAGTTCCTTAAAGTGAGTGTACTCAGCGAAAGAACGCGTTTGCGGCCATAATAACAGAGGTTGCTGTTTCTCCAAAACCATGAATGCTAGATGGCTGATTCTTTAGTATGTTATACAGGGTCCCACCCCGTACAAGATACCAAGGTTTGGTCAAGTTTGATCACACTGTTTTTCCACAAAGTCACTTTCAAGTTTCTGAATAACTGTCAGTTTTCTCAGGTTTCACGTATGAAAACAACTCAAAACCATACTTTGTTGACTGGGATGTTCATCCCTGACACTGACTCTGCATATGAGATGGTTTTCCATTGTGACAATGCAAAAAAGCTGGAAGTTCCTTAAAGTGAGTGTACTTAGCGAGAGAACGCGTTTGCGGCCATAATAACAGAGATTGCTGTTTCTCCAAAACCATGAATGCTAGATGGCTGATTCTTTACTATGTTATACAAGGTCCCAAACCGTACAAGATACCAAGGTTTGGTCAAGTTTGATCACACAGTTTTTCCACAAAGTCACTTCCAAGTTTCTGAATAACTGTCAGTTTTCTCAGGTTTCACTTATGAAAACAACTCAAAAACATACTTTGTTGACTGGGATGTTCATCCCTGACACTGACTCTGCATATGAGATGGTTTTCCATTGTGACAATGCAAAAAGCTGGAAGTTCCTTAAAGTGAGTGTTTTTAGCGAGAGAACACGTTTGCGGCCATAATAACAGAGATTGCTGTTTCTCCAAAACCATGAATGCTAGATGGCTGATTCTTTAGTATGTTATACAGGGTCCCACCCCGTACAAGATACCAAGGTTTGGTCAAGTTTGATCACACAGTTTTTCCAAAAAGTCACTTTCAAGTTTCTGAATAACTGTCAGTTTTCTCAGGTTTCACTTATGAAAACAACTCAAAAACATACTTTGTTGACTGGGATGTTCATCCCTGACACTGACTCTGCATATGACAGGGGTGCCAAAAGTGGGGCCCGCGGGCCAAATTTGGCCCGCCGACACAATTGTGTTGGCCCGCCAGAGAGTGACCTACTTTTGCGCTGCATGTAGTTAATACTAACTCTCTTTCATTCATTCTCATTGGTAAATATGGTGCAGTACACTCTTTGACCACCAGTGTCAAATTGGGGGCGCTGTTTCACTCCTTTCACAAAGTTAAGGAAACACTGTTGTGGTGTCTTGGTATTTATCAATTACAGAGCGTTGTAGCATCAACTTTCACAGTTTTCCAACTTTTATTGCAAAGGTCGTTACATCAACATCAGTATATGTGTATATAACGTACTTATAAAAGAATTGATACTGAACTGACACTTTCAAAATAATCTAATGTGGCATTTTCTGTGGGTGAACAAATGTTACTGTAAGTGCTGTAGATACAGGTGTTTTTTTTTTTTTTTTGCACTAAATTGCTACAGTTCGTTTTAACCCCTTAACTCCCACCTGAACCGAGTACATTTTCTCGTTTGGCTTTACCCCAATCCAAAAGCTTCTAGAAAAAAAACTGAAAATAGCAACAAAACTGAGACAAAAATGATGATGGAAATGTGACAACGTGAGAAAACATTGATGAAAAAGTAGCAAAAATGTCACAAAAATGTCACAAGAAATGGACAAAAAATTGACGAAAAAATTTGACAAAAAATGTGACCAAAAAATGACAAAATTCTATAAAAAAATTGATGACAAAATGACAAAAAATTGACAAAAAATACAGCAATGTGACAAAAAATGACAATAATGTGATAAAAAATGGATGAAAAAAATCACAAAAATGTGACAAAAAATTACAAAAATTTGATTAAAAAATGTGACAAAAAATGACAATAATGTGATAAAAAATGGATGAAAAAAATCACAAAAATGTGACAAAAAATTACAAAAATTTGATTAAAAAATGTGACAAAAAATGACAATGTGATAAAAAATGGATGAAAAAAATCACAAAAATGTGACAAAATGTGATAAAAAATTTACAAAAGCATGTTTTTTTTTTGCATAGATAAAATCAAATGCAAATGTAGGCTATTGAAAAAATAAAAAGTAAATAAAATAAAGTAACTTTACAATTTGCAGTATGTGTTTTTCGTGCTTGACATTGTTTTGTTTGGCCCGCGACTCACAGGCACTTTTTCATTTGGCCCTCGGAGACGAAAAGTTTGGGCACCCCTGGCATATGAGATGGTTTTCCATTGTGACAATGCAAAAAGCTGGAAGTTCCTTAAAGTGAGTGTACTCAGCGAGAGAACGCGTTTGCGGCCATAATAACAGAGATTGCTGTTTCTCCAAAACCATGAATGCTAGATGGCTGATTCTGTAGTATGTTATACAGGGTCCCACCCCGTACAAGATACCAAGGTTTGGTCAAGTTTGATCACACAGTTTTTCCACAAAGTCACTTTCAAGTTTCTGAATAACTGTCAGTTTTCTCAGGTTTCACGTATGAAAACAACTCAAAACCATACTTTGTTGACTGGGATGTTCATCCCTGACACTGACTCTGCATATGAGATGGTTTTCCATTGTGACAATGCAAAAAAGCTGGAAGTTCCTTAAAGTGAGTGTTTTCAGCGAGAGAACGCGTTTGCGGCCATAATAACAGAGATTGCTGTTTCTCCAAAACCATGAATGCTAGATGGCTGATTCTTTAGTATGTTATACAGGGTCCCACCCCGTACAAGATACCAAGGTTTGGTCAAGTTTGATGACACAGTTTTTCCACAAAGTCACTTTCAAGTTTCTGAATAACTGTCAGTTTTCTCAGGTTTCACTTATGAAAACAACTCAAAACCATACTTTGTTTACTGGGATATTCATCCCTGACACTGACTCTGCATATGAGAGGGTTTTCCATTGTGACAATGCAAAAAGCTGGAAGTTCCTTAAAGTGAGTGTACTCAGCGAGAGAACGCGTTTGCGGCCATAATAACAGAGATTGCTGTTTCTCCAAAACCATGAATGCTAGATGGCTGATTCTTTAGTATGTTATACAGGGTCCCACCCCGTACAAGATACCAAGGTTTGGTCAAGTTTGATCACACAGTTTTTCCACAAAGTCACTTTCAAGTTTCTGAATAACTGTCAGTTTTCTCAGGTGTCACTTATGAAAACAACTCAAAAACATACTTTGTTGACTGGGATGTTCATCCCTGACACTGACTCTGCATATGAGATGGTTTTCCATTGTGACAATGCAAAAAGCTGGAAGTTCCTTAAAGTGAGTGTTTTTAGCGAGAGAACACGTTTGCGGCCATAATAACAGAGATTGCTGTTTCTCCAAAACCATGAATGCTAGATGGCTGATTCTTTAGTATGTTATACAGGGTCCCACCCCGTACAAGATACCAAGGTTTGGTCAAGTTTGATCACACAGTTTTTCCAAAAAGTCACTTTCAAGTTTCTGAATAACTGTCAGTTTTCTCAGGTTTCACTTATGAAAACAACTCAAAAACATACTTTGTTGACTGGGATGTTCATCCCTGACACTGACTCTGCATATGAGATGGTTTTCCATTGTGACAATGCAAAAAAGCTGGAAGTTCCTTAAAGTGAGTGTACTTAGCGAGAGAACGCGTTTGCGGCCATAATAATAGAGATTGCTGTTTCTCCAGAACCATGAATGCTAGATGGCTGATTCTTTAGTTTGTTATACAGGGTCCCACCCCGTACAAGATACCAAGGTTTGGTCAAGTTTGATCACACAGTTTTTCCACAAAGTCACTTTCAAGTTTCTGAATAACTGTCAGTTTTCTCAGGTTTCACTTATGAAAACAACTCAAAACCACACTTTTGTTGACTGGGATGTTCATCCCTGACACTGACTCTGCATATGAGATGGTTTTCCATTGTGACAATGCAAAAAGCTGGAAGTTCCTTAAAGTGAGTGTACTCAGCGAAAGAACGCGTTTGCGGCCATAATAACAGAGGTTGCTGTTTCTCCAAAACCATGAATGCTAGATGGCTGATTCTTTAGTATGTTATACAGGGTCCCACCCCGTACAAGATACCAAGGTTTGGTCAAGTTTGATCACACTGTTTTTCCACAAAGTCACTTTCAAGTTTCTGAATAACTGTCAGTTTTCTCAGGTTTCACGTATGAAAACAACTCAAAACCATACTTTGTTGACTGGGATGTTCATCCCTGACACTGACTCTGCATATGAGATGGTTTTCCATTGTGACAATGCAAAAAAGCTGGAAGTTCCTTAAAGTGAGTGTACTTAGCGAGAGAACGCGTTTGCGGCCATAATAACAGAGATTGCTGTTTCTCCAAAACCATGAATGCTAGATGGCTGATTCTTTACTATGTTATACAAGGTCCCAAACCGTACAAGATACCAAGGTTTGGTCAAGTTTGATCACACAGTTTTTCCACAAAGTCACTTCCAAGTTTCTGAATAACTGTCAGTTTTCTCAGGTTTCACTTATGAAAACAACTCAAAAACATACTTTGTTGACTGGGATGTTCATCCCTGACACTGACTCTGCATATGAGATGGTTTTCCATTGTGACAATGCAAAAAGCTGGAAGTTCCTTAAAGTGAGTGTTTTTAGCGAGAGAACACGTTTGCGGCCATAATAACAGAGATTGCTGTTTCTCCAAAACCATGAATGCTAGATGGCTGATTCTTTAGTATGTTATACAGGGTCCCACCCCGTACAAGATACCAAGGTTTGGTCAAGTTTGATCACACAGTTTTTCCAAAAAGTCACTTTCAAGTTTCTGAATAACTGTCAGTTTTCTCAGGTTTCACTTATGAAAACAACTCAAAAACATACTTTGTTGACTGGGATGTTCATCCCTGACACTGACTCTGCATATGACAGGGGTGCCAAAAGTGGGGCCCGCGGGCCAAATTTGGCCCGCCGACACAATTGTGTTGGCCCGCCAGAGAGTGACCTACTTTTGCGCTGCATGTAGTTAATACTAACTCTCTTTCATTCATTCTCATTGGTAAATATGGTGCAGTACACTCTTTGACCACCAGTGTCAAATTGGGGGCGCTGTTTCACTCCTTTCACAAAGTTAAGGAAACACTGTTGTGGTGTCTTGGTATTTATCAATTACAGAGCGTTGTAGCATCAACTTTCACAGTTTTCCAACTTTTATTGCAAAGGTCGTTACATCAACATCAGTATATGTGTATATAACGTACTTATAAAAGAATTGATGCTGAACTGACACTTTCAAAATAATCTAATGTGGCATTTTCTGTGGGTGAACAAATGTTACTGTAAGTGCTGTAGATACAGGTGTTTTTTTTTTTTTTTTGCACTAAATTGCTACAGTTCGTTTTAACCCCTTAACTCCCACCTGAACCGAGTACATTTTCTCGTTTGGCTTTACCCCAATCCAAAAGCTTCTAGAAAAAAAACTGAAAATAGCAACAAAACTGAGACAAAAATGATGATGGAAATGTGACAACGTGAGAAAACATTGATGAAAAAGTAGCAAAAATGTCACAAAAATGTCAAAAGAAATGGACAAAAAATTGACGAAAAAATTTGACAAAAAATGTGACCAAAAAATGACAAAATTCTATAAAAAAATTGATGACAAAATGACAAAAAATTGACAAAAAATACAGCAATGTGACAAAAAATGACAATAATGTGATAAAAAATGGATGAAAAAAATCACAAAAATGTGACAAAAAATTACAAAAATTTGATTAAAAAATGTGACAAAAAATGACAATAATGTGATAAAAAATGGATGAAAAAAATCACAAAAATGTGACAAAAAATTACAAAAATTTGATTAAAAAATGTGACAAAAAATGACAATGTGATAAAAAATGGATGAAAAAAATCACAAAAATGTGACAAAATGTGATAAAAAATTTACAAAAGCATGTTTTTTTTTGCATAGATAGAATCAAATGCAAATGTAGGCTATTGAAAAAATAAAAAGTAAATAAAATAAAGTAACTTTACAATTTGCAGTATGTGTTTTTCGTGCTTGACATTGTTGTGTTTGGCCCGCGACTCACAGGCACTTTTTCATTTGGCCCTCGGAGACGAAAAGTTTGGGCACCCCTGGCATATGAGATGGTTTTCCATTGTGACAATGCAAAAAGCTGGAAGTTCCTTAAAGTGAGTGTACTCAGCGAGAGAACGCGTTTGCGGCCATAATAACAGAGATTGCTGTTTCTCCAAAACCATGAATGCTAGATGGCTGATTCTGTAGTATGTTATACAGGGTCCCACCCCGTACAAGATACCAAGGTTTGGTCAAGTTTGATCACACAGTTTTTCCACAAAGTCACTTTCAAGTTTCTGAATAACTGTCAGTTTTCTCAGGTTTCACGTATGAAAACAACTCAAAACCATACTTTGTTGACTGGGATGTTCATCCCTGACACTGACTCTGCATATGAGATGGTTTTCCATTGTGACAATGCAAAAAAGCTGGAAGTTCCTTAAAGTGAGTGTACTTAGCGAGAGAACGCGTTTGCGGCCATAATAACAGAGATTGCTGTTTCTCCAAAACCATGAATGCTAGATGGCTGATTCTTTAGTATGTTATACAGGGTCCCACCCCCTACAAGATACCAAGGTTTGGTCAAGTTTGATCACACAGTTTTTCCACAAAGTCACTTTCAAGTTTCTGAATAACTGTCAGTTTTCTCAGGTTTCACTTATGAAAACAACTCAAAACCATACTTTGTTGACTGGGATGTTCATCCCTGACACTGACTCTGCATATGAGATGGTTTTCCATTGTGACAATGCAAAAAGCTGGAAGTTCCTTAAAGTGAGTGTACTCAGCGAAAGAACGCGTTTGCGGCCATAATAACAGAGGTTGCTGTTTCTCCAAAACCATGAATGCTAGATGTCTGATTCTTTAGTATGTTATACAGGGTCCCACCCCGTACAAGATACCAAGGTTTGGTCAAGTTTGATCACACAGTTTTTCCACAAAGTCACTTTCAAGTTTCTGAATAACTGTCAGTTTTCTCAGGTTTCACTTATGAAAACAACTCAAAACCATACTTTGTTGACTGGGATGTTCATCCCTGACACTGTCTCTGCATATGAGATGGTTTTCCATTGTGACAATGCAAAAAAGCTGGAAGTTCCTTAAAGTGAGTGTTTTCAGCGAGAGAACGCGTTTGCGGCCATAATATTAGAGATTGCTGTTTCTCCAAAACCATGAATGCTAGATGGCTGATTCTTTAGTATGTTATACTGGGTCCCACCCCGTACAAGATATTAAGGTTTGGTCAAGTTTGATCACACAGTTTTTCCAAAAAGTCACTTTCAAGTTTCTGAATAACTGTCAGTTTTCTCAGGTTTCACTTATGAAAACAACTCAAAAACATACTTTGTTGACTGGGATGTTCATCCCTGACACTAACTCTGAATATGACAGGGGTGCCCAAAGTGGGGCCCGCGGGCCAAATTTGGCCCGCCGACACAATTGTGTTGGCCCGCCAGAGAGTGACCTACTTTTGCGCTGCATGTAGTTAATACTAACTCTCTTTCATTCATTCTCATTGGTAAATATGGTGCAGTACACTCTTTGACCACCAGTGTCAAATTGGGGGCGCTGTTTCACTCCTTTCACAAAGTTAAGGAAACACTGTTGTGGTGTCTTGGTATTTATCAATTACAGAGCGTTGTAGCATCAACTTTCACAGTTTTCCAACTTTTATTGCAAAGGTCGTTACATCAACATCAGTATATGTGTATATAACGTACTTATAAAAGAATTGATGCTGAACTGACACTTTCAAAATAATCTAATGTGGCATTTTCTGTGGGTGAACAAATGTTACTGTAAGTGCTGTAGATACAGGTGTTTTTTTTTTTTTTGCACTAAATTGCTACAGTTCGTTTTAACCCCTTAACTCCCACCTGAACCGAGTACATTTTCTCCAGTTTGGCTTTACCCCAATCCAAAAGCTTCTAGAAAAAAAACTGAAAATAGCAACAAAACTGAGACAAAAATGATGATGGAAATGTGACAACGTGAGAAAACATTGATGAAAAAGTAGCAAAAATGTCACAAAAATGTCACAAGAAATGGACAAAAAATGGACGAAAAAATTTGACAAAAAATGTGACCAAAAAATGACAAAATTCTATAAAAAAATTGATGACAAAATGACAAAAAATTGACAAAAAATACAGCAATGTGACAAAAAATGACAATAATGTGATAAAAAATGGATGAAAAAAATCACAAAAATGTGACAAAAAATTACAAAAATTTGATTAAAAAATGTGACAAAAAATGACAATGTGATAAAAAATGGATGAAAAAAATCACAAAAATGTGACAAAATGTGATAAAAAATTTACAAAAGCATGTTTTTTTTTCATAGATAGAATCAAATGCAAATGTAGGCTATTGAAAAAATAAAAAGTAAATAAAATAAAGTAACTTTACAATTTGCAGTATGTGTTTTTCGTGCTTGACATTGTTGTGTTTGGCCCGCGACTCACAGGCACTTTTTCATTTGGCCCTCGGAGACGAAAAGTTTGGGCACCCCTGGCATATGAGATGGTTTTCCATTGTGACAATGCAAAAAGCTGGAAGTTCCTTAAAGTGAGTGTACTCAGCGAGAGAACGCGTTTGCGGCCATAATAACAGAGATTGCTGTTTCTCCAAAACCATGAATGCTAGATGGCTGATTCTGTAGTATGTTATACAGGGTCCCACCCCGTACAAGATACCAAGGTTTGGTCAAGTTTGATCACACAGTTTTTCCACAAAGTCACTTTCAAGTTTCTGAATAACTGTCAGTTTTCTCAGGTTTCACGTATGAAAACAACTCAAAACCATACTTTGTTGACTGGGATGTTCATCCCTGACACTGACTCTGCATATGAGATGGTTTTCCATTGTGACAATGCAAAAAAGCTGGAAGTTCCTTAAAGTGAGTGTACTTAGCGAGAGAACGCGTTTGCGGCCATAATAACAGAGATTGCTGTTTCTCCAAAACCATGAATGCTAGATGGCTGATTCTTTAGTATGTTATACAGGGTCCCACCCCGTACAAGATACCAAGGTTTGGTCAAGTTTGATCGCACAGTTTTTCCACAAAGTCACTTTCAAGTTTCTGAATAACTGTCAGTTTTCTCAGGTTTCACTTATGAAAACAACTCAAAACCACACTTTTGTTGACTGGGATGTTCATCCCTGACACTGACTCTGCATATGAGATGGTTTTCCATTGTAACAATGCAAAAAAGCTGGAAGTTCCTTAAAGTGAGTGTTTTCAGCGAGAGAACGCGTTTGCGGCCATAATAACAGAGATTGCTGTTTCTCCAAAACCATGAATGCTAGATGGCTGATTCTTTAGTATGTTATACAGGGTCCCACCCCGTTCAAGATACCAAGGTTTGGTCAAGTTTGATCACACAGTTTTTCCACAAAGTCACTTTCAAGTTTCTGAATAACTGTCAGTTTTCTCAGGTTTCACTTATGAAAACAACTCAAAACCATACTTTGTTGACTGGGATGTTCATCCCTGACACTGACTCTGCATATGAGATGGTTTTCCATTGTGACAATGCAAAAAGCTGGAAGTTCCTTAAAGTGAGTGTACTCAGCGAAAGAACGCGTTTGCGGCCATAATAACAGAGGTTGCTGTTTCTCCAAAACCATGAATGCTAGATGTCTGATTCTTTAGTATGTTATACAGGGTCCCACCCCGTACAAGATACCAAGGTTTGGTCAAGTTTGATCACACAGTTTTTCCACAAAGTCACTTTCAAGTTTCTGAATAACTGTCAGTTTTCTCAGGTTTCACTTATGAAAACAACTCAAAACCATACTTTGTTGACTGGGATGTTCATCCCTGACACTGTCTCTGCATATGAGATGGTTTTCCATTGTGACAATGCAAAAAAGCTGGAAGTTCCTTAAAGTGAGTGTTTTCAGCGAGAGAACGCGTTTGCGGCCATAATATTAGAGATTGCTGTTTCTCCAAAACCATGAATGCTAGATGGCTGATTCTTTAGTATGTTATACAGGGTCCCACCCCGTACAAGATACCAAGGTTTGGTCAAGTTTGATCACACAGTTTTTCCAAAAAGTCACTTTCAAGTTTCTGAATAACTGTCAGTTTTCTCAGGTTTCACTTATGAAAACAACTCAAAAACATACTTTGTTGACTGGGATGTTCATCCCTGACACTAACTCTGAATATGACAGGGGTGCCCAAAGTGGGGCCCGCGGGCCAAATTTGGCCCGCCGACACAATTGTGTTGGCCCGCCAGAGAGTGACCTACTTTTGCGCTGCATGTAGTTAATACTAACTCTCTTTCATTCATTCTCATTGGTAAATATGGTGCAGTACACTCTTTGACCACCAGTGTCAAATTGGGGGCGCTGTTTCACTCCTTTCACAAAGTTAAGGAAACACTGTTGTGGTGTCTTGGTATTTATCAATTACAGAGCGTTGTAGCATCAACTTTCACAGTTTTCCAACTTTTATTGCAAAGGTCGTTACATCAACATCAGTATATGTGTATATAACGTACTTATAAAAGAATTGATGCTGAACTGACACTTTCAAAATAATCTAATGTGGCATTTTCTGTGGGTGAACAAATGTTACTGTAAGTGCTGTAGATACAGGTGTTTTTTTTTTTTTGCACTAAATTGCTACAGTTCGTTTTAACCCCTTAACTCCCACCTGAACCGAGTACATTTTCTCCAGTTTGGCTTTACCCCAATCCAAAAGCTTCTAGAAAAAAAACTGAAAATAGCAACAAAACTGAGACAAAAATGATGATGGAAATGTGACAACGTGAGAAAACATTGATGAAAAAGTAGCAAAAATGTCACAAAAATGTCACAAGAAATGGACAAAAAATTGACGAAAAAATTTGACAAAAAATGTGACCAAAAAATGACAAAATTCTATAAAAAAATTGATGACAAAATGACAAAAAATTGACAAAAAATACAGCAATGTGACAAAAAATGACAATAATGTGATAAAAAATGGATGAAAAAAATCACAAAAATGTGACAAAAAATTACAAAAATTTGATTAAAAAATGTGACAAAAAATGACAATGTGATAAAAAATGGATGAAAAAAATCACAAAAATGTGACAAAATGTGATAAAAAATTTACAAAAGCATGTTTTTTTTTGCATAGATAGAATCAAATGCAAATGTAGGCTATTGAAAAAATAAAAAGTAAATAAAATAAAGTAACTTTACAATTTGCAGTATGTGTTTTTCGTGCTTGACATTGTTGTGTTTGGCCCGCGACTCACAGGCACTTTTTCATTTGGCCCTCGGAGACGAAAAGTTTGGGCACCCCTGGCATATGAGATGGTTTTCCATTGTAACAATGCAAAAAAGCTGGAAGTTCCTTAAAGTGAGTGTTTTCAGCGAGAGAACGCGTTTGCGGCCATAATAACAGAGATTGCTGTTTCTCCAAAACCATGAATGCTAGATGGCTGATTCTTTAGTATGTTATACAGGGTCCCACCCCGTACAAGATACCAAGGTTTGGTCAAGTTTGATCACACAGTTTTTCCACAAAGTCACTTTCAAGTTTCTGAATAACTGTCAGTTTTCTCAGGTTTCACTTATGAAAACAACTCAAAACCATACTTTGTTGACTGGGATGTTCATCCCTGACACTGACTCTGCATATGAGATGGTTTTCCATTGTGACAATGCAAAAAGCTGGAAGTTCCTTAAAGTGAGTGTACTCAGCGAAAGAACGCGTTTGCGGCCATAATAACAGAGGTTGCTGTTTCTCCAAAACCATGAATGCTAGATGTCTGATTCTTTAGTATGTTATACAGGGTCCCACCCCGTACAAGATACCAAGGTTTGGTCAAGTTTGATCACACAGTTTTTCCACAAAGTCACTTTCAAGTTTCTGAATAACTGTCAGTTTTCTCAGGTTTCACTTATGAAAACAACTCAAAACCATACTTTGTTGACTGGGATGTTCATCCCTGACACTGTCTCTGCATATGAGATGGTTTTCCATTGTGACAATGCAAAAAAGCTGGAAGTTCCTTAAAGTGAGTGTTTTCAGCGAGAGAACGCGTTTGCGGCCATAATATTAGAGATTGCTGTTTCTCCAAAACCATGAATGCTAGATGGCTGATTCTTTAGTATGTTATACAGGGTCCCACCCCGTACAAGATACCAAGGTTTGGTCAAGTTTGATCACACAGTTTTTCCAAAAAGTCACTTTCAAGTTTCTGAATAACTGTCAGTTTTCTCAGGTTTCACTTATGAAAACAACTCAAAAACATACTTTGTTGACTGGGATGTTCATCCCTGACACTAACTCTGAATATGACAGGGGTGCCCAAAGTGGGGCCCGCGGGCCAAATTTGGCCCGCCGACACAATTGTGTTGGCCCGCCAGAGAGTGACCTACTTTTGCGCTGCATGTAGTTAATACTAACTCTCTTTCATTCATTCTCATTGGTAAATATGGTGCAGTACACTCTTTGACCACCAGTGTCAAATTGGGGGCGCTGTTTCACTCCTTTCACAAAGTTAAGGAAACACTGTTGTGGTGTCTTGGTATTTATCAATTACAGAGCGTTGTAGCATCAACTTTCACAGTTTTCCAACTTTTATTGCAAAGGTCGTTACATCAACATCAGTATATGTGTATATAACGTACTTATAAAAGAATTGATGCTGAACTGACACTTTCAAAATAATCTAATGTGGCATTTTCTGTGGGTGAACAAATGTTACTGTAAGTGCTGTAGATACAGGTTTTTTTTTTTTTTGCACTAAATTGCTACAGTTCGTTTTAACCCCTTAACTCCCACCTGAACCGAGTACATTTTCTCCAGTTTGGCTTTACCCCAATCCAAAAGCTTCTAGAAAAAAAACTGAAAATAGCAACAAAACTGAGACAAAAATGATGATGGAAATGTGACAACGTGAGAAAACATTGATGAAAAAGTAGCAAAAATGTCACAAAAATGTCACAAGAAATGGACAAAAAATTGACGAAAAAATTTGACAAAAAATGTGACCAAAAAATGACAAAATTCTATAAAAAAATTGATGACAAAATGACAAAAAATTGACAAAAAATACAGCAATGTGACAAAAAATGACAATAATGTGATAAAAAATGGATGAAAAAAATCACAAAAATGTGAAAAAAAATTACAAAAATTTGATTAAAAAATGTGACAAAAAATGACAATGTGATAAAAAATGGATGAAAAAAATCACAAAAATGTGACAAAATGTGATAAAAAATTTACAAAAGCATGTTTTTTTTGCATAGATAGAATCAAATGCAAATGTAGGCTATTGAAAAAATAAAAAGTAAATAAAATAAAGTAACTTTACAATTTGCAGTATGTGTTTTTCGTGCTTGACATTGTTGTGTTTGGCCCGCGACTCACAGGCACTTTTTCATTTGGCCCTCGGAGACGAAAAGTTTGGGCACCCCTGGCATATGAGATGGTTTTCCATTGTGACAATGCAAAAAGCTGGAAGTTCCTTAAAGTGAGTGTACTCAGCGAGAGAACGCGTTTGCGGCCATAATAACAGAGATTGCTGTTTCTCCAAAACCATGAATGCTAGATGGCTGATTCTGTAGTATGTTATACAGGGTCCCACCCCGTACAAGATACCAAGGTTTGGTCAAGTTTGATCACACAGTTTTTCCACAAAGTCACTTTCAAGTTTCTGAATAACTGTCAGTTTTCTCAGGTTTCACGTATGAAAACAACTCAAAACCATACTTTGTTGACTGGGATGTTCATCCCTGACACTGACTCTGCATATGAGATGGTTTTCCATTGTGACAATGCAAAAAAGCTGGAAGTTCCTTAAAGTGAGTGTACTTAGCGAGAGAACGCGTTTGCGGCCATAATAACAGAGATTGCTGTTTCTCCAAAACCATGAATGCTAGATGGCTGATTCTTTAGTATGTTATACAAGGTCCCACCCCGTACAAGATACCCAGGTTTGGTCAAGTTTGATCACACAGTTTTTCCACAAAGTCACTTTCAAGTTTCTGAATAACTGTCAATTTTCTCAGGTTTCACTTATGAAAACAACTCAAAACCACACTTTTGTTGACTGGGATGTTCATCCCTGACACTGACTCTGCATATGAGATGGTTTTCCATTGTAACAATGCAGAAAAGCTGGAAGTTCCTTAAAGTGAGTGTTTTCAGCGAGAGAACGCGTTTGCGGCCATAATAACAGAGATTGCTGTTTCTCCAAAACCATGAATGCTAGATGGCTGATTCTTTAGTATGTTATACAGGGTCCCACCCCGTACAAGATACCAAGGTTTGGTCAAGTTTGATCACACAGTTTTTCCACAAAGTCACTTTCAAGTTTCTGAATAACTGTCAGTTTTCTCAGGTTTCACTTATGAAAACAACTCAAAACCATACTTTGTTGACTGGGATGTTCATCCCTGACACTGACTCTGCATATGAGATGGTTTTCCATTGTGACAATGCAAAAAGCTGGAAGTTCCTTAAAGTGAGTGTACTCAGCGAAAGAACGCGTTTGCGGCCATAATAACAGAGGTTGCTGTTTCTCCAAAACCATGAATGCTAGATGGCTGATTCTTTAGTATGTTATACAGGGTCCCACCCCGTACAAGATACCAAGGTTTGGTCAAGTTTGATCACACTGTTTTTCCACAAAGTCACTTTCAAGTTTCTGAATAACTGTCAGTTTTCTCAGGTTTCACGTATGAAAACAACTCAAAACCATACTTTGTTGACTGGGATGTTCATCCCTGACACTGACTCTGCATATGAGATGGTTTTCCATTGTGACAATGCAAAAAAGCTGGAAGTTCCTTAAAGTGAGTGTACTTAGCGAGAGAACGCGTTTGCGGCCATAATAACAGAGATTGCTGTTTCTCCAAAACCATGAATGCTAGATGGCTGATTCTTTAGTATGTTATACAAGGTCCCACCCCGTACAAGATACCAAGGTTTGGTCAAGTTTGATCACACAGTTTTTCCACAAAGTCACTTCCAAGTTTCTGAATAACTGTCAGTTTTCTCAGGTTTCACTTATGAAAACAACTCAAAAACATACTTTGTTGACTGGGATGTTCATCCCTGACACTGACTCTGCATATGAGATGGTTTTCCATTGTGACAATGCAAAAAGCTGGAAGTTCCTTAAAGTGAGTGTTTTTAGCGAGAGAACACGTTTGCGGCCATAATAACAGAGATTGCTGTTTCTCCAAAACCATGAATGCTAGATTGCTGATTCTTTAGTATGTTATACAGGGTCCCACCCCGTACAAGATACCAAGGTTTGGTCAAGTTTGATCACACAGTTTTTCCAAAAAGTCACTTTCAAGTTTCTGAATAACTGTCAGTTTTCTCAGGTTTCACTTATGAAAACAACTCAAAAACATACTTTGTTGACTGGGATGTTCATCCCTGACACTGACTCTGCATATGACAGGGGTGCCCAAAGTGGGGCCCGCGGGCCAAATTTGGCCCGCCGACACAATTGTGTTGGCCCGCCAGAGAGTGACCTACTTTTGCGCTGCATGTAGTTAATACTAACTCTCTTTCATTCATTCTCATTGGTAAATATGGTGCAGTACACTCTTTGACCACCAGTGTCAAATTGGGGGCGCTGTTTCACTCCTTTCACAAAGTTAAGGAAACACTGTTGTGGTGTCTTGGTATTTATCAATTACAGAGCGTTGTAGCATCAACTTTCACAGTTTTCCAACTTTTATTGCAAAGGTCGTTACATCAACATCAGTATATGTGTATATAACGTACTTATAAAAGAATTGATGCTGAACTGACACTTTCAAAATAATCTAATGTGGCATTTTCTGTGGGTGAACAAATGTTACTGTAAGTGCTGTAGATACAGGTGTTTTTTTTTTTTTTGGAACTAAATTGCTACAGTTCGTTTTAACCCCTTAACTCCCACCTGAACCGAGTACATTTTCTCCAGTTTGGCTTTACCCCAATCCAAAAGCTTCTAGAAAAAAAACTGAAAATAGCAACAAAACTGAGAC
Source organism: Gobius niger (assembly GCF_951799975.1). NCBI lineage: Eukaryota > Metazoa > Chordata > Actinopteri > Gobiiformes > Gobiidae > Gobius > Gobius niger. Next base: position 7,766,279 of record NC_136854.1, read on the forward strand.
AAAAATGATGATGGAAATGTGACAACGTGAGAAAACATTGATGAAAAAGTTGCAAAAATGTCACAAAAATGTCACAAGAAATGGACAAAAAATTGACGAAAAAATTTGACAAAAAATGTGACCAAAAAATGACAAAATTCTATAAAGAAATTGATGACAAAATGACAAAAAATTGACAAAAAATACAGCAATGTGACAAAAAATGACAATAATGTGATAAAAAATGGATGAAAAAAATGTGACAAAAAATTACAAAAATTTGATTAAAAAATGTGACAAAAAATGACAATAATGTGATAAAAAATGGATGAAAAAAATCACAAAAATGTGACAAAAAATTACAAAAATTTGATTAAAAAATGTGACAAAAAATGACAATGTGATAAAAAATGGATGAAAAAAATCACAAAAATGTGACAAAATGTGATAAAAAATTTACAAAAGCATGTTTTTTTTTTGCATAGATAGAATCAAATGCAAATGTAGGCTATTGAAAAAATAAAAAGTAAATAAAATAAAGTAACTTTACAATTTGCAGTATGTGTTTTTCGTGCTTGACATTGTTGTGTTTGGCCCGCGACTCACAGGCACTTTTTCATTTGGCCCTCGGAGACGAAAAGTTTGGGCACCCCTGGCATATGAGATGGTTTTCCATTGTGACAATGCAAAAAGCTGGAAGTTCCTTAAAGTGAGTGTACTCAGCGAGAGAACGCGTTTGCGGCCATAATAACAGAGATTGCTGTTTCTCCAAAACCATGAATGCTAGATGGCTGATTCTGTAGTATGTTATACAGGGTCCCACCCCGTACAAGATACCAAGGTTTGGTCAAGTTTGATCACACAGTTTTTCCACAAAGTCACTTCCAAGTTTCTGAATAACTGTCAGTTTTCTCAGGTTTCACTTATGAAAACAACTCAAAAACATACTTTGTTGACTGGGATGTTCATCCCTGACACTGACTCTGCATATGAGATGGTTTTCCATTGTGACAATGCAAAAAGCTGGAAGTTCCTTAAAGTGAGTGTTTTTAGCGAGAGAACACGTTTGCGGCCATAATAACAGAGATTGCTGTTTCTCCAAAACCATGAATGCTAGATGGCTGATTCTTTAGTATGTTATACAGGGTCCCACCCCGTACAAGATACCAAGGTTTGGTCAAGTTTGATCACACAGTTTTTCCAAAAAGTCACTTTCAAGTTTCTGAATAACTGTCAGTTTTCTCAGGTTTCACTTATGAAAACAACTCAAAAACATACTTTGTTGACTGGGATGTTCATCCCTGACACTGACTCTGCATATGACAGGGGTGCCAAAAGTGGGGCCCGCGGGCCAAATTTGGCCCGCCGACACAATTGTGTTGGCCCGCCAGAGAGTGACCTACTTTTGCGCTGCATGTAGTTAATACTAACTCTCTTTCATTCATTCTCATTGGTAAATATGGTGCAGTACACTCTTTGACCACCAGTGTCAAATTGGGGGCGCTGTTTCACTCCTTTCACAAAGTTAAGGAAACACTGTTGTGGTGTCTTGGTATTTATCAATTACAGAGCGTTGTAGCATCAACTTTCACAGTTTTCCAACTTTTATTGCAAAGGTCGTTACATCAACATCAGTATATGTGTATATAACGTACTTATAAAAGAATTGATGCTGAACTGACACTTTCAAAATAATCTAATGTGGCATTTTCTGTGGGTGAACAAATGTTACTGTAAGTGCTGTAGATACAGGTGTTTTTTTTTTTTTTTTGCACTAAATTGCTACAGTTCGTTTTAACCCCTTAACTCCCACCTGAACCGAGTACATTTTCTCCAGTTTGGCTTTACCCCAATCCAAAAGCTTCTAGAAAAAAAACTGAAAATAGCAACAAAACTGAGACAAAAATGATGATGGAAATGTGACAACGTGAGAAAACATTGATGAAAAAGTTGCAAAAATGTCACAAAAATGTCACAAGAAATGGACAAAAAATTGACGAAAAAATTTGACAAAAAATGTGACCAAAAAATGACAAAATTCTATAAAAAAAATTGATGACAAAATGACAAAAAATTGACAAAAAATACAGCAATGTGACAAAAAATGACAATAATGTGATAAAAAATGGATGAAAAAAATCACAAAAATGTGACAAAAAATTACAAAAATTTGATTAAAAAATGTGACAAAAAATGACAATGTGATAAAAAATGGATGAAAAAAATCACAAAAATGTGACAAAATGTGATAAAAAATTTACAAAAGCATGTTTTTTTTTGCATAGATAGAATCAAATGCAAATGTAGGCTATTGAAAAAATAAAAAGTAAATAAAATAAAGTAACTTTACAATTTGCAGTATGTGTTTTTCGTGCTTGACATTGTTGTGTTTGGCCCGCGACTCACAGGCACTTTTTCATTTGGCCCTCGGAGACGAAAAGTTTGGGCATATGAGATGGTTTTCCATTGTGACAATGCAAAAAGCTGGAAGTTCCTTAAAGTGAGTGTACTCAGCGAGAGAACGCGTTTGCGGCCATAATAACAGAGATTGCTGTTTCTCCAAAACCATGAATGCTAGATGGCTGATTCTTTAGTATGTTATACAAGGTCCTACCCCGTACAAGATACCAAGGTTTGGTCAAGTTTGATCACACAGTTTTTCCACAAAGTCACTTTCAAGTTTCTGAATAACTGTCAGTTTTCTCAGGTTTCACTTATGAAAACAACTCAAAACCACACTTTTGTTGACTGGGATGTTCATCCCTGACACTGACTCTGCATATGAGATGGTTTTCCATTGTAACAATGCAGAAAAGCTGGAAGTTCCTTAAAGTGAGTGTTTTCAGCGAGAGAACGCGTTTGCGGCCATAATAACAGAGATTGCTGTTTCTCCAAAACCATGAATGCTAGATGGCTGATTCTTTAGTATGTTATACAGGGTCCCACCCCGTACAAGATACCAAGGTTTGGTCAAGTTTGATCACACAGTTTTTCCACAAAGTCACTTTCAAGTTTCTGAATAACTGTCAGTTTTCTCAGGTTTCACTTATGAAAACAACTCAAAACCATACTTTGTTGACTGGGATGTTCATCCCTGACACTGACTCTGCATATGAGATGGTTTTCCATTGTGACAATGCAAAAAGCTGGAAGTTCCTTAAAGTGAGTGTACTCAGCGAGAGAACGCGTTTGCGGCCATAATAACAGAGATTGCTGTTTCTCCAAAACCATGAATGCTAGATGGCTGATTCTGTAGTATGTTATACAGGGCCCCACCCCGTACAAGATACCAAGGTTTGGTCAAGTTTGATCACACAGTTTTTCCACAAAGTCACTTTCAAGTTTCTGAATAACTGTCAGTTTTCTCAGGTTTCACGTATGAAAACAACTCAAAACCATACTTTGTTGACTGGGATGTTCATCCCTGACACTGACTCTGCATATGAGATGGTTTTCCATTGTGACAATGCAAAAAGCTGGAAGTTCCTTAAAGTGAGTGTACTCAGCGAGAGAACGCGTTTGCGGCCATAATAACAGAGATTGCTGTTTCTCCAAAACCATGAATGCTAGATGGCTGATTCTGTAGTATGTTATACAGGGTCCCACCCCGTACAAGATACCAAGGTTTGGTCAAGTTTGATCACACAGTTTTTCCACAAAGTCACTTTCAAGTTTCTGAATAACTGTCAGTTTTCTCAGGTTTCACGTATGAAAACAACTCAAAACCATACTTTGTTGACTGGGATGTTCATCCCTGACACTGACTCTGCATATGAGATGGTTTTCCATTGTGACAATACAAAAAAGCTGGAAGTTCCTTAAAGTGAGTGTACTTAGCGAGAGAACGCGCGTTTGCGGCCATAATAACAGAGATTGCTGTTTCTCCAAAACCATGAATGCTAGATGGCTGATTCTTTAGTATGTTATACAAGGTCCCACCCCGTACAAGATACCAAGGTTTGGTCAAGTTTGATCACACTGTTTTTCCACAAAGTCACTTTCAAGTTTCTGAATAACTGTCAGTTTTCTCAGGTTTCACGTATGAAAACAACTCAAAACCACACTTTTGTTGACTGGATTGACTGATGCTGCATATGAGATGGTTTTCCATTGTGACAATGCAAAAAAGCTGGAAGTTCCTTAAAGTGAGTTTTTTCAGCGAGAGAACGCGTTTGCGGCCATAATAACAGAGATTGCTGTTTCTCCAAAACCATGAATGCTAGATGGCTGATTCTTTAGTATGTTATATAGGGTCCCACTCCGTACAAGATACCAAGGTTTGGTCAAGTTTGATCACACAGTTTTTCCACAAAGTCACTTTCAAGTTTCTGAATAACTGTCAGTTTTCTCAGGTTTCACTTATGAAAACAACTCAAAAACATACTTTGTTGACTGGGATGTTCATCCCTGACACTGACTCTGCATATGAGATGGTTTTCCATTGTGACAATGGAAAAAAGCTGGAAGTTCCTTAAAGTGAGTGTACTTAGCGATAGAACGCGTTTGCGGCCATAATAACAGAGATTGCTGTTTCTCCAAAACCATGAATGCTAGATGGCTGATTCTTTAGTATGTTATACAGGGTCCCACCCCGTACAAGATACCAAGGTTTGGTCAAGTTTGATCACACAGTTTTTCCACAAAGTCACTTTCAAGTTTCTGAATAACTGTCAGTTTTTCTCAGGTTCCACTTATGAAAACAACTCAAAACCATACTTTGTTGACTGGGATGTTCATCCCTGACACTGACTCTGCATATGAGATGGTTTTCCATTGTGACAATGCAAAAAGCTGGAAGTTCCTTAGAGTGTACTCAGCGAGAGAACGCGTTTGCGGCCATAATAACAGAGATTGCTGTTTCTCCAAAACCATGAATGCTAGATGGCTGATTCTTTAGTATGTTATACAGGGTCCCACCCCATACAAGATACCATGGTTTGGTCAAGTGTGATCACACAGTTTTTACACAAAGTCACTTTCAATTTTTGAATAACTGTCAGTTTTCTCAGGTTTCACTTATGAAAACAACTCAAAACCATACTTTGTTGACTGGGATGTTCATCCCTGACACTGACTCTGCATATGAGATGGTTTTCCATTGTGACAATGGAAAAAAGCTGGAAGTTCCTTAAAGTGAGTGTACTTAGCGATAGAACGCGTTTGCGGCCATAATAACAGAGATTGCTGTTTCTCCAAAACCATGAATGCTAGATGGCTGATTCTTTAGTATGTTATACAGGGTCCCACCCCGTACAAGATACCAAGGTTTGGTCAAGTTTGATCGCACAGTTTTTCAGCAAAGTCACTTTCAAGTTTCTGAATAACTGTCAGTTTTCTCAGGTTTCACTCATGAAAACAACTCAAAACCACACTTTTGTTGACTGGGATGTTCATCCCTGACACTGACTCTGCATATGAGATGGTTTTCCATTTTGACAATGCAAAAAAGCTGGAAGTTCCTTAAAGTGAGTGTACTTAGCGAGAGAACGCGATTGCGGCCATAATAACAGAGATTGCTGTTTCTCCAAAACCATGAATGCTAGATGGCTGATTCTTTAGTATGTCATACAGGGTCCCACCCCGTACAAGATACCAAGGTTTGGTCAAGTTTGATCACACTGTTTTTCCACAAAGTCACTTTCAAGTTTCTGAATAACTGTCAGTTTTCTCAGGTTTCACGTATGAAAACAACTCAAAACCACACTTTTGTTGACTGGATTGACTGACGCTGCATATGAGATGGTTTTCCATTGTGACAATGCAAAAAAGCTGGAAGTTCCTTAAAGTGAGTTTTTTCAGCGAGAGAACGCGTTTGCGGCCATAATAACAGAGATTGCTGTTTCTCCAAAACCATGAATGCTAGATGGCTGATTCTTTAGTATGTTATATAGGGTCCCACTCCGTACAAGATACCAAGGTTTGGTCAAGTTTGATCACACAGTTTTTCCACAAAGTCACTTTCAAGTTTCTGAATAACTGTCAGTTTTCTCAGGTTTCACTTATGAAAACAACTCAAAAACATACTTTGTTGACTGGGATGTTCATCCCTGACACTGACTCTGCATATGAGATGGTTTTCCATTGTGACAATGGAAAAAAGCTGGAAGTTCCTTAAAGTGAGTGTACTTAGCGATAGAACGCGTTTGCGGCCATAATAACAGAGATTGCTGTTTCTCCAAAACCATGAATGCTAGATGGCTGATTCTTTAGTATGTTATACAGGGTCCCACCCCGTACAAGATACCAAGGTTTGGTCAAGTTTGATCACACAGTTTTTCCACAAAGTCACTTTCAAGTTTCTGAATAACTGTCAGTTTTCTCAGGTTTCACTAATGAAAACAACTCAAAAACATACTTTGTTGACTGGGATGTTCATCCCTGACACTGACTCTGCATATGAGATGGTTTTCCATTGTGACAATGCAAAAAGCTGGAAGTTCCTTAAAATGAGTGTTTTCAGCGAGAGAACGCGTTTGCGGCCATAATAACAGAGATTGCTGTTTCTCCAAAACCATGAATGCTAGATGGCTGATTCTTTAGTATGTTATACAGGGTCCCACCCCGTACAAGATACCAAGGTTTGGTCAAGTTTGATCACACAGTTTTTCCACAAAGTCACTTTCAAGTTTCTGAATAACTGTCAGTTTTTCTCAGGTTCCACTTATGAAAACAACTCAAAACCATACTTTGTTGACTGGGATGTTCATCCCTGACACTGACTCTGCATATGAGATGGTTTTCCATTGTGACAATGCAAAAAGCTGGAAGTTCCTTAGAGTGTACTCAGCGAGAGAACGCGTTTGCGGCCATAATAACAGAGATTGCTGTTTCTCCAAAACCATGAATGCTAGATGGCTGATTCTTTAGTATGTTATACAGGGTCCCACCCCATACAAGATACCATGGTTTGGTCAAGTGTGATCACACAGTTTTTACACAAAGTCACTTTCAATTTTTGAATAACTGTCAGTTTTCTCAGGTTTCACTTATGAAAACAACTCAAAACCATACTTTGTTGACTGGGATGTTCATCCCTGACACTGACTCTGCATATGAGATGGTTTTCCATTGTGACAATGGAAAAAAGCTGGAAGTTCCTTAAAGTGAGTGTACTTAGCGATAGAACGCGTTTGCGGCCATAATAACAGAGATTGCTGTTTCTCCAAAACCATGAATGCTAGATGGCTGATTCTTTAGTATGTTATACAGGGTCCCACCCCGTACAAGATACCAAGGTTTGGTCAAGTTTGATCGCACAGTTTTTCAGCAAAGTCACTTTCAAGTTTCTGAATAACTGTCAGTTTTCTCAGGTTTCACTCATGAAAACAACTCAAAACCACACTTTTGTTGACTGGGATGTTCATCCCTGACACTGACTCTGCATATGAGATGGTTTTCCATTTTGACAATGCAAAAAAGCTGGAAGTTCCTTAAAGTGAGTGTACTTAGCGAGAGAATGCGATTGCGGCCATAATAACAGAGATTGCTGTTTCTCCAAAACCATGAATGCTAGATGGCTGATTCTTTAGTATGTCATACAGGGTCCCACCCCGTACAAGATACCAAGGTTTGGTCAAGTTTGATCACACTGTTTTTCCACAAAGTCACTTTCAAGTTTCTGAATAACTGTCAGTTTTCTCAGGTTTCACGTATGAAAACAACTCAAAACCACACTTTTGTTGACTGGATTGACTGACGCTGCATATGAGATGGTTTTCCATTGTGACAATGCAAAAAAGCTGGAAGTTCCTTAAAGTGAGTTTTTTCAGCGAGAGAACGCGTTTGCGGCCATAATAACAGAGATTGCTGTTTCTCCAAAACCATGAATGCTAGATGGCTGATTCTTTAGTATGTTATACAGGGTCCCACCCCGTACAAGATACCAAGGTTTGGTCAAGTTTGATCACACAGTTTTTCCACAAAGTCACTTTCAAGTTTCTGAATAACTGTCAGTTTTTCTCAGGTTCCACTTATGAAAACAACTCAAAACCATACTTTGTTGACTGGGATGTTCATCCCTGACACTGACTCTGCATATGAGATGGTTTTCCATTGTGACAATGCAAAAAGCTGGAAGTTCCTTAAAGTGAGTGTTTTCAGCGAGAGAACGCGTTTGCGGCCATAATAACAGAGATTGCTGTTTCTCCAAAACCATGAATGCTAGATGGCTGATTCTTCAGTATGTTATACAGGGTCCCACCCCGTACAAGATACCAAGGTTTGGTCAAGTTTGATCGCACAGTTTTTCCACAAAGTCATTTTCAAGTTTCTGAATAACTCTCAGTTTTCTCAGGTTTCACTTATGAAAACAACTCAAAAACATACTTTGTTGACTGGGATGTTCATCCCTGACACTGACTCTGCATATGAGATGGTTTTCCATTGTGACAATGCAAAAAGCTGCAAGTTCCTTAAAGTGAGTGTACTCAGCGAGAGAACGCGTTTGCGGCCATAATAACAGAGATTGCTGTTTCTTCAAAACCATGAATGCTAGATGGCTGATTCTTTAGTATGTTATACAGGGTCCCACCCCGTAAAAGATACCAAGGTTTGGTCAAGTTTGATCACACAGTTTTTCCACAAAGTCACTTTCAAATTTCTGAATAACTGTCAGTTTTCTCAGGTTTCACGTATGAAAACAACTCAAAGCCATACTTTGTTGACTGGGATGTTCATCCCTTACACTGACTCTGCATGTGAGATGGTTTTCCATTGTGACAATGCAAAAAAGCTGGAAGTTCCTTAAAGTGAGTGTTTTCAGCGAGAGAACGCGTTTGCGGCCATAATAACAGAGATTGCTGTTTCTTCAAAACCATGAATGCTAGATGGCTGATTCTTTAGTATGTTATACAGGGTCCCACCCCGTACAAGATACCAAGGTTTGGTCAAGTTTGATCACACAGTTTTTCCACAAAGTCACTTTCAAATTTCTGAATAACTGTCAGTTTTCTCAGGTTTCACGTATGAAAACAACTCAAAAACATACTTTGTTGACTGGGATGTTCATCCCTTACACTGACTCTGCATGTGAGATGGTTTTCCATTGTGACAATGCAAAAAAGCTGGAAGTTCCTTAAAGTGAGTGTTTTCAGCGAGAGAACGCGTTTGCGGCCATAAAAACAGAGATTGCTGTTTCTCCAAAACCATGAATGCTAGATGGCTGAATCTTTAGTATGTTATACAGGGTCCTACCCCGTACAAGATACCATGGTTTGGTCAAGTTTGATCACACAGTTTTTCCACAAAGTCACTTTCAAGTTTCTGAATAACTGTCAGTTTTCTCAGGTTTCACTTATGAAAACAACTCAAAACCATACTTTGTTGACTGGGATGTTCATCCCTGACACTGACTCTGCATATGAGATGGTTTTCCATTGTGACAATGCAAAAAAGCTGGAAGTTCCTTAAAGTGAGTTTTTTCAGCGAGAGAACGCGTTTGCGGCCATAATAACAGAGATTGCTGTTTCTCCAAAACCATGAATGCTAGATGGCTGATTCTTCCGTATGTTATACAGGGTCCCACCCCGTACCAGATACCAAGGTTTGGTCAAGTTTGATCACACAGTTTTTCCACAAAGTCACTTTCAAGTTTCTGAATAACTGTCAGTTTTCTCAGGTTTCACTTATGAAAACAACTCAAAAACATACTTTGTTGACTGGGATGTTCATCCCTGACACTGACTCTGCATATGAGATGGTTTTCCATTGTGACAATGGAAAAAAGCTGGAAGTTCCTTAAAGTGAGTGTACTTAGCGATAGAACGCGTTTGCGGCCATAATAACAGAGATTGCTGTTTCTCCAAAACCATGAATGCTAGATGGCTGATTCTTTAGTATGTTATACAGGGTCCCACCCCGTACAAGATACCAAGGTTTGGTCAAGTTTGATCACACAGTTTTTCCACAAAGTCACTTTCAAGTTTCTGAATAACTGTCAGTTTTCTCAGGTTTCACTAATGAAAACAACTCAAAAACATACTTTGTTGACTGGGATGTTCATCCCTGACACTGACTCTGCATATGAGATGGTTTTCCATTGTGACAATGCAAAAAGCTGGAAGTTCCTTAAAATGAGTGTTTTCAGCGAGAGAACGCGTTTGCGGCCATAATAACAGAGATTGCTGTTTCTCCAAAACCATGAATGCTAGATGGCTGATTCTTTAGTATGTTATACAGGGTCCCACCCCGTACAAGATACCAAGGTTTGGTCAAGTTTGATCACACAGTTTTTCCACAAAGTCACTTTCAAGTTTCTGAATAACTGTCAGTTTTTCTCAGGTTCCACTTATGAAAACAACTCAAAACCATACTTTGTTGACTGGGATGTTCATCCCTGACACTGACTCTGCATATGAGATGGTTTTCCATTGTGACAATGCAAAAAGCTGGAAGTTCCTTAGAGTGTACTCAGCGAGAAAACGCGTTTGCGGCCATAATAACAGAGATTGCTGTTTCTCCAAAACCATGAATGCTAGATGGCTGATTCTTTAGTATGTTATACAGGGTCCCACCCCATACAAGATACCATGGTTTGGTCAAGTGTGATCACACAGTTTTTACACAAAGTCACTTTCAATTTTTGAATAACTGTCAGTTTTCTCAGGTTTCACTTATGAAAACAACTCAAAACCATACTTTGTTGACTGGGATGTTCATCCCTGACACTGACTCTGCATATGAGATGGTTTTCCATTGTGACAATGGAAAAAAGCTGGAAGTTCCTTAAAGTGAGTGTACTTAGCGATAGAACGCGTTTGCGGCCATAATAACAGAGATTGCTGTTTCTCCAAAACCATGAATGCTAGATGGCTGATTCTTTAGTATGTTATACAGGGTCCCACCCCGTACAAGATACCAAGGTTTGGTCAAGTTTGATCGCACAGTTTTTCAGCAAAGTCACTTTCAAGTTTCTGAATAACTGTCAGTTTTCTCAGGTTTCACTCATGAAAACAACTCAAAACCACACTTTTGTTGACTGGGATGTTCATCCCTGACACTGACTCTGCATATGAGATGGTTTTCCATTTTGACAATGCAAAAAAGCTGGAAGTTCCTTAAAGTGAGTGTACTTAGCGAGAGAACGCGATTGCGGCCATAATAACAGAGATTGCTGTTTCTCCAAAACCATGAATGCTAGATGGCTGATTCTTTAGTATGTCATACAGGGTCCCACCCCGTACAAGATACCAAGGTTTGGTCAAGTTTGATCACACTGTTTTTCCACAAAGTCACTTTCAAGTTTCTGAATAACTGTCAGTTTTCTCAGGTTTCACGTATGAAAACAACTCAAAACCACACTTTTGTTGACTGGATTGACTGACGCTGCATATGAGATGGTTTTCCATTGTGACAATGCAAAAAAGCTGGAAGTTCCTTAAAGTGAGTTTTTTCAGCGAGAGAACGCGTTTGCGGCCATAATAACAGAGATTGCTGTTTCTCCAAAACCATGAATGCTAGATGGCTGATTCTTTAGTATGTTATACAGGGTCCCACCCCGTACAAGATACCAAGGTTTGGTCAAGTTTGATCACACAGTTTTTCCACAAAGTCACTTTCAAGTTTCTGAATAACTGTCAGTTTTTCTCAGGTTCCACTTATGAAAACAACTCAAAACCATACTTTGTTGACTGGGATGTTCATCCCTGACACTGACTCTGCATATGAGATGGTTTTCCATTGTGACAATGCAAAAAGCTGGAAGTTCCTTAAAGTGAGTGTTTTCAGCGAGAGAACGCGTTTGCGGCCATAATAACAGAGATTGCTGTTTCTCCAAAACCATGAATGCTAGATGGCTGATTCTTCAGTATGTTATACAGGGTCCCACCCCGTACAAGATACCAAGGTTTGGTCAAGTTTGATCGCACAGTTTTTCCACAAAGTCATTTTCAAGTTTCTGAATAACTCTCAGTTTTCTCAGGTTTCACTTATGAAAACAACTCAAAAACATACTTTGTTGACTGGGATGTTCATCCCTGACACTGACTCTGCATATGAGATGGTTTTCCATTGTGACAATGCAAAAAGCTGCAAGTTCCTTAAAGTGAGTGTACTCAGCGAGAGAACGCGTTTGCGGCCATAATAACAGAGATTGCTGTTTCTTCAAAACCATGAATGTTAGATGGCTGATTCTTTAGTATGTTATACAGGGTCCCACCCCGTACAAGATACCAAGGTTTGGTCAAGTTTGATCACACAGTTTTTCCACAAAGTCACTTTCAAATTTCTGAATAACTGTCAGTTTTCTCAGGTTTCACGTATGAAAACAACTCAAAGCCATACTTTGTTGACTGGGATGTTCATCCCTTACACTGACTCTGCATGTGAGATGGTTTTCCATTGTGACAATGCAAAAAAGCTGGAAGTTCCTTAAAGTGAGTGTTTTCAGCGAGAGAACGCGTTTGCGGCCATAATAACAGAGATTGCTGTTTCTTCAAAACCATGAATGCTAGATGGCTGATTCTTTAGTATGTTATACAGGGTCCCACCCCGTACAAGATACCAAGGTTTGGTCAAGTTTGATCACACAGTTTTTCCACAAAGTCACTTTCAAATTTCTGAATAACTGTCAGTTTTCTCAGGTTTCACGTATGAAAACAACTCAAAAACATACTTTGTTGACTGGGATGTTCATCCCTTACACTGACTCTGCATGTGAGATGGTTTTCCATTGTGACAATGCAAAAAAGCTGGAAGTTCCTTAAAGTGAGTGTTTTCAGCGAGAGAACGCGTTTGCGGCCATAAAAACAGAGATTGCTGTTTCTCCAAAACCATGAATGCTAGATGGCTGAATCTTTAGTATGTTATACAGGGTCCTACCCCGTACAAGATACCATGGTTTGGTCAAGTTTGATCACACAGTTTTTCCACAAAGTCACTTTCAAGTTTCTGAATAACTGTCAGTTTTCTCAGGTTTCACTTATGAAAACAACTCAAAACCATACTTTGTTGACTGGGATGTTCATCCCTGACACTGACTCTGCATATGAGATGGTTTTCCATTGTGACAATGCAAAAAAGCTGGAAGTTCCTTAAAGTGAGTTTTTTCAGCGAGAGAACGCGTTTGCGGCCATAATAACAGAGATTGCTGTTTCTCCAAAACCATGAATGCTAGATGGCTGATTCTTCCGTATGTTATACAGGGTCCCACCCCGTACAAGATACCAAGGTTTGGTCAAGTTTGATCACACAGTTTTTCCACAAAGTCACTTTCAAGTTTCTGAATAACTGTCAGTTTTCTCAGGTTTCACTTATGAAAACAACTCAAAACCATACTTTGTTGACTGGGACGTTCATCCCTGTCACTGACTCTGCATATGAGATGGTTTTCCATTGTGACAATGCAAAAAGCTGGAAGTTCCTTAAAGTGAGTGTACTCAGCGAGAGAACGCGTTTGCGGCCATAATAACAGAGATTGCTGTTTCTCCAAAACCATGAATGCTAGATGGCTGATTCTTTAGTATGTTATACAGGGTCCCACTCCGTACAAGATACCAAGGTTTGGTCAAGTTTGATCACACAGTTTTTCCACGAAGTCACTTTCAAGTTTCTGAATAACTGTCAGTTTTCTCAGGTTTCACTTATGAAAACAACTCAAAACCATTCTTTGTTGACTGGGATGTTCATCCCTGACACTGACTCTGCATATGAGATGGTTTTCCATTGTGACAATGCAAAAAAGCTGCAAGTTCCTTAAAGTGAGTGTACTCAGCGAGAGAAGGCGTTTGCGGCCATAATAACAGAGGTTGCTGTTTCTCCAAAACCATGAATGCTAGATGGCTGATTCTTTAGTATGTTATACAGGGTCCCACCCCGTACAAGATACCAAGGTTTGGTCAAGTTTGATCACACAGTTTTTCCACAAAGTCACTTTCAAGTTTCTGAATAACTGTCAGTTTTCTCAGGTTTCACTTATGAAAACAACTCAAAAACATACTTTGTTGACTGGGATGTTCATCCCTGACACTGACTCTGCATATGAGATGGTTTTCCATTGTGACAATGCAAAAAGCTGGAAGTTCCTTAAAGTGAGTGTACTCAGCGAGACAACGCGTTTGCGGCCATAATAACAGAGATTGCTGTTTCTCCAAAACCATGAATGCTAGATGGCTGATTCTTTAGTATGTTATACAGAGTCCCACCCCGTACAAGATACCAAGGTTTGGTCAAGTTTGATCACACAGTTTTTCCACAAAGTCACTTTCAATTTTTGAATAACTGTCAGTTTTCTCAGGTTTCACTTATGAAAACAACTCAAAACCATACTTTGTTGACTGGGATGTTCATCCCTGACACTGACTCTGCATATGAGATGGTTTTCCATTGTGACAATGGAAAAAAGCTGGAAGTTCCTTAAAGTGAGTGTACTTAGCGATAGAACGCGTTTGCGGCCATAATAACAGAGATTGCTGTTTCTCCAAAACCATGAATGCTAGATGGCTGATTCTTTAGTATGTTATACAGGGTCCCACCCCGTACAAGATACCAAGGTTTGGTCAAGTTTGATCGCACAGTTTTTCAGCAAAGTCACTTTCAAGTTTCTGAATAACTGTCAGTTTTCTCAGGTTTCACTCATGAAAACAACTCAAAACCACACTTTTGTTGACTGGGATGTTCATCCCTGACACTGACTCTGCATATGAGATGGTTTTCCATTTTGACAATGCAAAAAAGCTGGAAGTTCCTTAAAGTGAGTGTACTTAGCGAGAGAACGCGATTGCGGCCATAATAACAGAGATTGCTGTTTCTCCAAAACCATGAATGCTAGATGGCTGATTCTTTAGTATGTCATACAGGGTCCCACCCCGTACAAGATACCAAGGTTTGGTCAAGTTTGATCACACTGTTTTTCCACAAAGTCACTTTCAAGTTTCTGAATAACTGTCAGTTTTCTCAGGTTTCACGTATGAAAACAACTCAAAACCACACTTTTGTTGACTGGATTGACTGACGCTGCATATGAGATGGTTTTCCATTGTGACAATGCAAAAAAGCTGGAAGTTCCTTAAAGTGAGTTTTTTCAGCGAGAGAACGCGTTTGCGGCCATAATAACAGAGATTGCTGTTTCTCCAAAACCATGAATGCTAGATGGCTGATTCTTTAGTATGTTATACAGGGTCCCACCCCGTACAAGATACCAAGGTTTGGTCAAGTTTGATCACACAGTTTTTCCACAAAGTCACTTTCAAGTTTCTGAATAACTGTCAGTTTTTCTCAGGTTCCACTTATGAAAACAACTCAAAACCATACTTTGTTGACTGGGATGTTCATCCCTGACACTGACTCTGCATATGAGATGGTTTTCCATTGTGACAATGCAAAAAGCTGGAAGTTCCTTAAAGTGAGTGTTTTCAGCGAGAGAACGCGTTTGCGGCCATAATAACAGAGATTGCTGTTTCTCCAAAACCATGAATGCTAGATGGCTGATTCTTCAGTATGTTATACAGGGTCCCACCCCGTACAAGATACCAAGGTTTGGTCAAGTTTGATCGCACAGTTTTTCCACAAAGTCATTTTCAAGTTTCTGAATAACTCTCAGTTTTCTCAGGTTTCACTTATGAAAACAACTCAAAAACATACTTTGTTGACTGGGATGTTCATCCCTGACACTGACTCTGCATATGAGATGGTTTTCCATTGTGACAATGCAAAAAGCTGCAAGTTCCTTAAAGTGAGTGTACTCAGCGAGAGAACGCGTTTGCGGCCATAATAACAGAGATTGCTGTTTCTTCAAAACCATGAATGTTAGATGGCTGATTCTTTAGTATGTTATACAGGGTCCCACCCCGTACAAGATACCAAGGTTTGGTCAAGTTTGATCACACAGTTTTTCCACAAAGTCACTTTCAAATTTCTGAATAACTGTCAGTTTTCTCAGGTTTCACGTATGAAAACAACTCAAAGCCATACTTTGTTGACTGGGATGTTCATCCCTTACACTGACTCTGCATGTGAGATGGTTTTCCATTGTGACAATGCAAAAAAGCTGGAAGTTCCTTAAAGTGAGTGTTTTCAGCGAGAGAACGCGTTTGCGGCCATAATAACAGAGATTGCTGTTTCTTCAAAACCATGAATGCTAGATGGCTGATTCTTTAGTATGTTATACAGGGTCCCACCCCGTACAAGATACCAAGGTTTGGTCAAGTTTGATCACACAGTTTTTCCACAAAGTCACTTTCAAATTTCTGAATAACTGTCAGTTTTCTCAGGTTTCACGTATGAAAACAACTCAAAAACATACTTTGTTGACTGGGATGTTCATCCCTTACACTGACTCTGCATGTGAGATGGTTTTCCATTGTGACAATGCAAAAAAGCTGGAAGTTCCTTAAAGTGAGTGTTTTCAGCGAGAGAACGCGTTTGCGGCCATAAAAACAGAGATTGCTGTTTCTCCAAAACCATGAATGCTAGATGGCTGAATCTTTAGTATGTTATACAGGGTCCTACCCCGTACAAGATACCATGGTTTGGTCAAGTTTGATCACACAGTTTTTCCACAAAGTCACTTTCAAGTTTCTGAATAACTGTCAGTTTTCTCAGGTTTCACTTATGAAAACAACTCAAAACCATACTTTGTTGACTGGGATGTTCATCCCTGACACTGACTCTGCATATGAGATGGTTTTCCATTGTGACAATGCAAAAAAGCTGGAAGTTCCTTAAAGTGAGTTTTTTCAGCGAGAGAACGCGTTTGCGGCCATAATAACAGAGATTGCTGTTTCTCCAAAACCATGAATGCTAGATGGCTGATTCTTCCGTATGTTATACAGGGTCCCACCCCGTACAAGATACCAAGGTTTGGTCAAGTTTGATCACACAGTTTTTCCACAAAGTCACTTTCAAGTTTCTGAATAACTGTCAGTTTTCTCAGGTTTCACTTATGAAAACAACTCAAAACCATACTTTGTTGACTGGGACGTTCATCCCTGTCACTGACTCTGCATATGAGATGGTTTTCCATTGTGACAATGCAAAAAGCTGGAAGTTCCTTAAAGTGAGTGTACTCAGCGAGAGAACGCGTTTGCGGCCATAATAACAGAGATTGCTGTTTCTCCAAAACCATGAATGCTAGATGGCTGATTCTTTAGTATGTTATACAGGGTCCCACTCCGTACAAGATACCAAGGTTTGGTCAAGTTTGATCACACAGTTTTTCCACGAAGTCACTTTCAAGTTTCTGAATAACTGTCAGTTTTCTCAGGTTTCACTTATGAAAACAACTCAAAACCATTCTTTGTTGACTGGGATGTTCATCCCTGACACTGACTCTGCATATGAGATGGTTTTCCATTGTGACAATGCAAAAAAGCTGCAAGTTCCTTAAAGTGAGTGTACTCAGCGAGAGAAGGCGTTTGCGGCCATAATAACAGAGGTTGCTGTTTCTCCAAAACCATGAATGCTAGATGGCTGATTCTTTAGTATGTTATACAGGGTCCCACCCCGTACAAGATACCAAGGTTTGGTCAAGTTTGATCACACAGTTTTTCCACAAAGTCACTTTCAAGTTTCTGAATAACTGTCAGTTTTCTCAGGTTTCACTTATGAAAACAACTCAAAAACATACTTTGTTGACTGGGATGTTCATCCCTGACACTGACTCTGCATATGAGATGGTTTTCCATTGTGACAATGCAAAAAGCTGGAAGTTCCTTAAAGTGAGTGTACTCAGCGAGACAACGCGTTTGCGGCCATAATAACAGAGATTGCTGTTTCTCCAAAACCATGAATGCTAGATGGCTGATTCTTTAGTATGTTATACAGAGTCCCACCCCGTACAAGATACCAAGGTTTGGTCAAGTTTGATCACACAGTTTTTCCACAAAGTCACTTTCAAGTTTCTGAATAACTGTCAGTTTTCTCAGGTTTCACTTATGAAAACAACTCAAAAACATACTTTGTTGACTGGGATGTTCATCCCTGACACTGACTCTGCATATGAGATGGTTTTCCATTGTGACAATGCAAAAAGCTGGAAGTTCCTTAAAGTGAGTGTTTTCAGCGAGAGAACGCGTTTGCGGCCATAATAACAGAGATTGCTGTTTCTCCAAAACCATGAATGCTAGATGGCTGATTCTTCAGTATGTTATACAGGGTCCCACACCGTACAAGATACCAAGGTTTGGTCAAGTTTGATCACACAGTTTTTCCACAAAGTCACTTTCAAGTTTCTGAATAACTGTCAGTTTTCTCAGGTTTCACTTATGAAAACAACTCAAAACCATACTTTGTTGACTGGGATGTTCATCCCTGACACTGACTCTGCATATGAGATGGTTTTCCATTGTGACAATGCAAAAAGCTGGAAGTTCCTTAAAGTGAGTGTACTCAGCGAGAGAACGCGTTTGCGGCCATAATAACAGAGATTGCTGTTTCTCCAAAACCATGAATGCTAGATGGCTGATTCTTTAGTATGTTATACAGGGTCCCACTCCGTACAAGATACCAAGGTTTGGTCAAGTTTGATCACACAGTTTTTCCACAAAGTCACTTTCAAGTTTCTGAATAACTGTCAGTTTTCTCAGGTTTCACTTATGAAAACAACTCAAAACCATACTTTGTTGACTGGGACGTTCATCCCTGTCACTGACTCTGCATATGAGATGGTTTTCCATTGTGACAATGCAAAAAGCTGGAAGTTCCTTAAAGTGAGTGTACTCAGCGAGAGAACGCGTTTGCGGCCATAATAACAGAGATTGCTGTTTCTCCAAAACCATGAATGCTAGATGGCTGATTCTTTAGTATGTTATACAGGGTCCCACTCCGTACAAGATACCAAGGTTTGGTCAAGTTTGATCACACAGTTTTTCCACGAAGTCACTTTCAAGTTTCTGAATAACTGTCAGTTTTCTCAGGTTTCACTTATGAAAACAACTCAAAACCATTCTTTGTTGACTGGGATGTTCATCCCTGACACTGACTCTGCATATGAGATGGTTTTCCATTGTGACAATGCAAAAAAGCTGCAAGTTCCTTAAAGTGAGTGTACTCAGCGAGAGAAGGCGTTTGCGGCCATAATAACAGAGGTTGCTGTTTCTCCAAAACCATGAATGCTAGATGGCTGATTCTTTAGTATGTTATACAGGGTCCCACCCCGTACAAGATACCAAGGTTTGGTCAAGTTTGATCACACAGTTTTTCCACAAAGTCACTTTCAAGTTTCTGAATAACTGTCAGTTTTCTCAGGTTTCACTAATGAAAACAACTCAAAAACATACTTTGTTGACTGGGATGTTCATCCCTGACACTGACTCTGCATATGAGATGGTTTTCCATTGTGACAATGCAAAAAGCTGGAAGTTCCTTAAAATGAGTGTTTTCAGCGAGAGAACGCGTTTGCGGCCATAATAACAGAGATTGCTGTTTCTCCAAAACCATGAATGCTAGATGGCTGATTCTTTAGTATGTTATACAGGGTCCCACCCCGTACAAGATACCAAGGTTTGGTCAAGTTTGATCACACAGTTTTTCCACAAAGTCACTTTCAAGTTTCTGAATAACTGTCAGTTTTTCTCAGGTTCCACTTATGAAAACAACTCAAAACCATACTTTGTTGACTGGGATGTTCATCCCTGACACTGACTCTGCATATGAGATGGTTTTCCATTGTGACAATGCAAAAAGCTGGAAGTTCCTTAGAGTGTACTCAGCGAGAAAACGCGTTTGCGGCCATAATAACAGAGATTGCTGTTTCTCCAAAACCATGAATGCTAGATGGCTGATTCTTTAGTATGTTATACAGGGTCCCACCCCATACAAGATACCATGGTTTGGTCAAGTGTGATCACACAGTTTTTACACAAAGTCACTTTCAATTTTTGAATAACTGTCAGTTTTCTCAGGTTTCACTTATGAAAACAACTCAAAACCATACTTTGTTGACTGGGATGTTCATCCCTGACACTGACTCTGCATATGAGATGGTTTTCCATTGTGACAATGGAAAAAAGCTGGAAGTTCCTTAAAGTGAGTGTACTTAGCGATAGAACGCGTTTGCGGCCATAATAACAGAGATTGCTGTTTCTCCAAAACCATGAATGCTAGATGGCTGATTCTTTAGTATGTTATACAGGGTCCCACCCCGTACAAGATACCAAGGTTTGGTCAAGTTTGATCGCACAGTTTTTCAGCAAAGTCACTTTCAAGTTTCTGAATAACTGTCAGTTTTCTCAGGTTTCACTCATGAAAACAACTCAAAACCACACTTTTGTTGACTGGGATGTTCATCCCTGACACTGACTCTGCATATGAGATGGTTTTCCATTTTGACAATGCAAAAAAGCTGGAAGTTCCTTAAAGTGAGTGTACTTAGCGAGAGAACGCGATTGCGGCCATAATAACAGAGATTGCTGTTTCTCCAAAACCATGAATGCTAGATGGCTGATTCTTTAGTATGTCATACAGGGTCCCACCCCGTACAAGATACCAAGGTTTGGTCAAGTTTGATCACACTGTTTTTCCACAAAGTCACTTTCAAGTTTCTGAATAACTGTCAGTTTTCTCAGGTTTCACGTATGAAAACAACTCAAAACCACACTTTTGTTGACTGGATTGACTGACGCTGCATATGAGATGGTTTTCCATTGTGACAATGCAAAAAAGCTGGAAGTTCCTTAAAGTGAGTTTTTTCAGCGAGAGAACGCGTTTGCGGCCATAATAACAGAGATTGCTGTTTCTCCAAAACCATGAATGCTAGATGGCTGATTCTTTAGTATGTTATACAGGGTCCCACCCCGTACAAGATACCAAGGTTTGGTCAAGTTTGATCACACAGTTTTTCCACAAAGTCACTTTCAAGTTTCTGAATAACTGTCAGTTTTTCTCAGGTTCCACTTATGAAAACAACTCAAAACCATACTTTGTTGACTGGGATGTTCATCCCTGACACTGACTCTGCATATGAGATGGTTTTCCATTGTGACAATGCAAAAAGCTGGAAGTTCCTTAAAGTGAGTGTTTTCAGCGAGAGAACGCGTTTGCGGCCATAATAACAGAGATTGCTGTTTCTCCAAAACCATGAATGCTAGATGGCTGATTCTTCAGTATGTTATACAGGGTCCCACCCCGTACAAGATACCAAGGTTTGGTCAAGTTTGATCGCACAGTTTTTCCACAAAGTCATTTTCAAGTTTCTGAATAACTCTCAGTTTTCTCAGGTTTCACTTATGAAAACAACTCAAAAACATACTTTGTTGACTGGGATGTTCATCCCTGACACTGACTCTGCATATGAGATGGTTTTCCATTGTGACAATGCAAAAAGCTGCAAGTTCCTTAAAGTGAGTGTACTCAGCGAGAGAACGCGTTTGCGGCCATAATAACAGAGATTGCTGTTTCTTCAAAACCATGAATGTTAGATGGCTGATTCTTTAGTATGTTATACAGGGTCCCACCCCGTACAAGATACCAAGGTTTGGTCAAGTTTGATCACACAGTTTTTCCACAAAGTCACTTTCAAATTTCTGAATAACTGTCAGTTTTCTCAGGTTTCACGTATGAAAACAACTCAAAGCCATACTTTGTTGACTGGGATGTTCATCCCTTACACTGACTCTGCATGTGAGATGGTTTTCCATTGTGACAATGCAAAAAAGCTGGAAGTTCCTTAAAGTGAGTGTTTTCAGCGAGAGAACGCGTTTGCGGCCATAATAACAGAGATTGCTGTTTCTTCAAAACCATGAATGCTAGATGGCTGATTCTTTAGTATGTTATACAGGGTCCCACCCCGTACAAGATACCAAGGTTTGGTCAAGTTTGATCACACAGTTTTTCCACAAAGTCACTTTCAAATTTCTGAATAACTGTCAGTTTTCTCAGGTTTCACGTATGAAAACAACTCAAAAACATACTTTGTTGACTGGGATGTTCATCCCTTACACTGACTCTGCATGTGAGATGGTTTTCCATTGTGACAATGCAAAAAAGCTGGAAGTTCCTTAAAGTGAGTGTTTTCAGCGAGAGAACGCGTTTGCGGCCATAAAAACAGAGATTGCTGTTTCTCCAAAACCATGAATGCTAGATGGCTGAATCTTTAGTATGTTATACAGGGTCCTACCCCGTACAAGATACCATGGTTTGGTCAAGTTTGATCACACAGTTTTTCCACAAAGTCACTTTCAAGTTTCTGAATAACTGTCAGTTTTCTCAGGTTTCACTTATGAAAACAACTCAAAACCATACTTTGTTGACTGGGATGTTCATCCCTGACACTGACTCTGCATATGAGATGGTTTTCCATTGTGACAATGCAAAAAAGCTGGAAGTTCCTTAAAGTGAGTTTTTTCAGCGAGAGAACGCGTTTGCGGCCATAATAACAGAGATTGCTGTTTCTCCAAAACCATGAATGCTAGATGGCTGATTCTTCCGTATGTTATACAGGGTCCCACCCCGTACAAGATACCAAGGTTTGGTCAAGTTTGATCACACAGTTTTTCCACAAAGTCACTTTCAAGTTTCTGAATAACTGTCAGTTTTCTCAGGTTTCACTTATGAAAACAACTCAAAACCATACTTTGTTGACTGGGACGTTCATCCCTGTCACTGACTCTGCATATGAGATGGTTTTCCATTGTGACAATGCAAAAAGCTGGAAGTTCCTTAAAGTGAGTGTACTCAGCGAGAGAACGCGTTTGCGGCCATAATAACAGAGATTGCTGTTTCTCCAAAACCATGAATGCTAGATGGCTGATTCTTTAGTATGTTATACAGGGTCCCACTCCGTACAAGATACCAAGGTTTGGTCAAGTTTGATCACACAGTTTTTCCACGAAGTCACTTTCAAGTTTCTGAATAACTGTCAGTTTTCTCAGGTTTCACTTATGAAAACAACTCAAAACCATTCTTTGTTGACTGGGATGTTCATCCCTGACACTGACTCTGCATATGAGATGGTTTTCCATTGTGACAATGCAAAAAAGCTGCAAGTTCCTTAAAGTGAGTGTACTCAGCGAGAGAAGGCGTTTGCGGCCATAATAACAGAGGTTGCTGTTTCTCCAAAACCATGAATGCTAGATGGCTGATTCTTTAGTATGTTATACAGGGTCCCACCCCGTACAAGATACCAAGGTTTGGTCAAGTTTGATCACACAGTTTTTCCACAAAGTCACTTTCAAGTTTCTGAATAACTGTCAGTTTTCTCAGGTTTCACTTATGAAAACAACTCAAAAACATACTTTGTTGACTGGGATGTTCATCCCTGACACTGACTCTGCATATGAGATGGTTTTCCATTGTGACAATGCAAAAAGCTGGAAGTTCCTTAAAGTGAGTGTACTCAGCGAGACAACGCGTTTGCGGCCATAATAACAGAGATTGCTGTTTCTCCAAAACCATGAATGCTAGATGGCTGATTCTTTAGTATGTTATACAGAGTCCCACCCCGTACAAGATACCAAGGTTTGGTCAAGTTTGATCACACAGTTTTTCCACAAAGTCACTTTCAAGTTTCTGAATAACTGTCAGTTTTCTCAGGTTTCACTTATGAAAACAACTCAAAAACATACTTTGTTGACTGGGATGTTCATCCCTGACACTGACTCTGCATATGAGATGGTTTTCCATTGTGACAATGCAAAAAGCTGGAAGTTCCTTAAAGTGAGTGTTTTCAGCGAGAGAACGCGTTTGCGGCCATAATAACAGAGATTGCTGTTTCTCCAAAACCATGAATGCTAGATGGCTGATTCTTCAGTATGTTATACAGGGTCCCACACCGTACAAGATACCAAGGTTTGGTCAAGTTTGATCACACAGTTTTTCCACAAAGTCACTTTCAAGTTTCTGAATAACTGTCAGTTTTCTCAGGTTTCACTTATGAAAACAACTCAAAACCATACTTTGTTGACTGGGATGTTCATCCCTGACACTGACTCTGCATATGAGATGGTTTTCCATTGTGACAATGCAAAAAGCTGGAAGTTCCTTAAAGTGAGTGTACTCAGCGAGAGAACGCGTTTGCGGCCATAATAACAGAGATTGCTGTTTCTCCAAAACCATGAATGCTAGATGGCTGATTCTTTAGTATGTTATACAGGGTCCCACTCCGTACAAGATACCAAGGTTTGGTCAAGTTTGATCACACAGTTTTTCCACAAAGTCACTTTCAAGTTTCTGAATAACTGTCAGTTTTCTCAGGTTTCACTTATGAAAACAACTCAAAACCATACTTTGTTGACTGGGACGTTCATCCCTGTCACTGACTCTGCATATGAGATGGTTTTCCATTGTGACAATGCAAAAAGCTGGAAGTTCCTTAAAGTGAGTGTACTCAGCGAGAGAACGCGTTTGCGGCCATAATAACAGAGATTGCTGTTTCTCCAAAACCATGAATGCTAGATGGCTGATTCTTTAGTATGTTATACAGGGTCCCACTCCGTACAAGATACCAAGGTTTGGTCAAGTTTGATCACACAGTTTTTCCACGAAGTCACTTTCAAGTTTCTGAATAACTGTCAGTTTTCTCAGGTTTCACTTATGAAAACAACTCAAAACCATTCTTTGTTGACTGGGATGTTCATCCCTGACACTGACTCTGCATATGAGATGGTTTTCCATTGTGACAATGCAAAAAAGCTGCAAGTTCCTTAAAGTGAGTGTACTCAGCGAGAGAAGGCGTTTGCGGCCATAATAACAGAGGTTGCTGTTTCTCCAAAACCATGAATGCTAGATGGCTGATTCTTTAGTATGTTATACAGGGTCCCACCCCGTACAAGATACCAAGGTTTGGTCAAGTTTGATCACACAGTTTTTCCACAAAGTCACTTTCAAGTTTCTGAATAACTGTCAGTTTTCTCAGGTTTCACTTATGAAAACAACTCAAAAACATACTTTGTTGACTGGGATGTTCATCCCTGACACTGACTCTGCATATGAGATGGTTTTCCATTGTGACAATGCAAAAAGCTGGAAGTTCCTTAAAGTGAGTGTACTCAGCGAGACAACGCGTTTGCGGCCATAATAACAGAGATTGCTGTTTCTCCAAAACCATGAATGCTAGATGGCTGATTCTTTAGTATGTTATACAGAGTCCCACCCCGTACAAGATACCAAGGTTTGGTCAAGTTTGATCACACAGTTTTTCCACAAAGTCACTTTCAAGTTTCTGAATAACTGTCAGTTTTCTCAGGTTTCACTTATGAAAACAACTCAAAACATACTTTGTTGACTGGGATGTTCATCCCTGACACTGACTCTGCATATGAGATGGTTTTCCATTGTGACAATGCAAAAAGCTGGAAGTTCCTTAAAGTGAGTGTTTTCAGCGAGAGAACGCGTTTGCGGCCATAATAACAGAGATTGCTGTTTCTCCAAAACCATGAATGCTAGATGGCTGATTCTTCAGTATGTTATACAGGGTCCCACACCGTACAAGATACCAAGGTTTGGTCAAGTTTGATCACACAGTTTTTCCACAAAGTCACTTTCAAGTTTCTGAATAACTGTCAGTTTTCTCAGGTTTCACTTATGAAAACAACTCAAAACCATACTTTGTTGACTGGGATGTTCATCCCTGACACTGACTCTGCATATGAGATGGTTTTCCATTGTGACAATGCAAAAAGCTGGAAGTTCCTTAAAGTGAGTGTACTCAGCGAGAGAACGCGTTTGCGGCCATAATAACAGAGATTGCTGTTTCTCCAAAACCATGAATGCTAGATGGCTGATTCTTTAGTATGTTATACAGGGTCCCACTCCGTACAAGATACCAAGGTTTGGTCAAGTTTGATCACACAGTTTTTCCACGAAGTCACTTTCAAGTTTCTGAATAACTGTCAGTTTTCTCAGGTTTCACTTATGAAAACAACTCAAAACCATTCTTTGTTGACTGGGATGTTCATCCCTGACACTGACTCTGCATATGAGATGGTTTTCCATTGTGACAATGCAAAAAAGCTGCAAGTTCCTTAAAGTGAGTGTACTCAGCGAGAGAAGGCGTTTGCGGCCATAATAACAGAGGTTGCTGTTTCTCCAAAACCATGAATGCTAGATGGCTGATTCTTTAGTATGTTATACAGGGTCCCACCCCGTACAAGATACCAAGGTTTGGTCAAGTTTGATCACACAGTTTTTCCACAAAGTCACTTTCAAGTTTCTGAATAACTGTCAGTTTTCTCAGGTTTCACTTATGAAAACAACTCAAAAACATACTTTGTTGACTGGGATGTTCATCCCTGACACTGACTCTGCATATGAGATGGTTTTCCATTGTGACAATGCAAAAAGCTGGAAGTTCCTTAAAGTGAGTGTACTCAGCGAGACAACGCGTTTGCGGCCATAATAACAGAGATTGCTGTTTCTCCAAAACCATGAATGCTAGATGGCTGATTCTTTAGTATGTTATACAGAGTCCCACCCCGTACAAGATACCAAGGTTTGGTCAAGTTTGATCACACAGTTTTTCCACAAAGTCACTTTCAAGTTTCTGAATAACTGTCAGTTTTCTCAGGTTTCACTTATGAAAACAACTCAAAAACATACTTTGTTGACTGGGATGTTCATCCCTGACACTGACTCTGCATATGAGATGGTTTTCCATTGTGACAATGCAAAAAGCTGGAAGTTCCTTAAAGTGAGTGTTTTCAGCGAGAGAACGCGTTTGCGGCCATAATAACAGAGATTGCTGTTTCTCCAAAACCATGAATGCTAGATGGCTGATTCTTCAGTATGTTATACAGGGTCCCACCCCGTACAAGATACCAAGGTTTGGTCAAGTTTGATCACACAGTTTTTCCACAAAGTCACTTTCAAGTTTCTGAATAACTGTCAGTTTTCTCAGGTTTCACTTATGAAAACAACTCAAAAACATACTTTGTTGACTGGGATGTTCATCCCTGACACTGACTATGCATATGAGATGGTTTTCCATTGTGACAATGCAAAAAGCTGGAAGTTCCTTAAAGTGAGTGTTTTTAGCGAGAGAACACGTTTGCGGCCATAATAACAGAGATTGCTGTTTCTCCAAAACCATGAATGCTAGATGGCTGATTCTTTAGTATGTTATACAGGGTCCCACCCCGTACAAGATACCAAGGTTTGGTCAAGTTTGATCACACAGTTTTTCCACAAAGTCACTTTCAAGTTTCTGAATAACTGTCAGTTTTCTCAGGTTTCACTTATGAAAACAACTCAAAAACATACTTTGTTGACTGGGATGTTCATCCCTGACACTGACTCTGCATATGAGATGGTTTTCCATTGTGACAATGCAAAAAGCTGGAAGTTCCTTAAAGTGAGTGTACTCAGCGAGACAACGCGTTTGCGGCCATAATAACAGAGATTGCTGTTTCTCCAAAACCATGAATGCTAGATGGCTGATTCTTTAGTATGTTATACAGAGTCCCACCCCGTACAAGATACCAAGGTTTGGTCAAGTTTGATCACACAGTTTTTCCACAAAGTCACTTTCAAGTTTCTGAATAACTGTCAGTTTTCTCAGGTTTCACTTATGAAAACAACTCAAAAACATACTTTGTTGACTGGGATGTTCATCCCTGACACTGACTCTGCATATGAGATGGTTTTCCATTGTGACAATGCAAAAAGCTGGAAGTTCCTTAAAGTGAGTGTACTCAGCGAGAGAAGGCGTTTGCGGCCATAATAACAGAGGTTGCTGTTTCTCCAAAACCATGAATGCTAGATGGCTGATTCTTTAGTATGTTATACAGGGTCCCACCCCGTACAAGATACCAAGGTTTGGTCAAGTTTGATCACACAGTTTTTCCACAAAGTCACTTTCAAGTTTCTGAATAACTGTCAGTTTTCTCAGGTTTCACTTATGAAAACAACTCAAAAACATACTTTGTTGACTGGGATGTTCATCCCTGACACTGACTCTGCATATGGGATGGTTTTCCATTGTGACAATGCAAAAAAGCTGGAAGTTCCTTAAAGTGAGTGTTTTCAGCGAGAGAACGCGTTTGCGGCCATAATAACAGAGATTGCTGTTTCTCCAAAACCATGAATGCTAGATGGCTGATTCTTTAGTATGTTATACAAGGTCCCACCCCGTACAAGATACCAAGGTTTGGTCAAGTTTGATCACACAGTTTTTCCACAAAGTCACTTCCAAGTTTCTGAATAACTGTCAGTTTTCTCAGGTTTCACTTATGAAAACAACTCAAAAACATACTTTGTTGACTGGGATGTTCATCCCTGACACTGACTATGCATATGAGATGGTTTTCCATTGTGACAATGCAAAAAGCTGGAAGTTCCTTAAAGTGAGTGTTTTTAGCGAGAGAACACGTTTTCGGCCATAATAACAGAGATTGCTGTTTCTCCAAAACAATGAATGCTAGATGGCTGATTCTTTAGTATGTTATACAGGGTCCCACCCCGTACAAGATACCAAGGTTTGGTCAAGTTTGATCACACAGTTTTTCCAAAAAGTCACTTTCAAGTTTCTGAATAACTGTCAGTTTTCTCAGGTTTCACTTATGAAAACAACTCAAAAACATACTTTGTTGACTGGGATGTTCATCCCTGACACTGACTCTGCATATGAGATGGTTTTCCATTGTGACAATGCAAAAAGCTGGAAGTTCCTTAAAGTGAGTGTACTCAGCGAGACAACGCGTTTGCGGCCATAATAACAGAGATTGCTGTTTCTCCAAAACCATGAATGCTAGATGGCTGATTCTTTAGTATGTTATACAGAGTCCCACCCCGTACAAGATACCAAGGTTTGGTCAAGTTTGATCACACAGTTTTTCCACAAAGTCACTTTCAAGTTTCTGAATAACTGTCAGTTTTCTCAGGTTTCACTTATGAAAACAACTCAAAAACATACTTTGTTGACTGGGATGTTCATCCCTGACACTGACTCTGCATATGAGATGGTTTTCCATTGTGACAATGCAAAAAGCTGGAAGTTCCTTAAAGTGAGTGTACTCAGCGAGAGAAGGCGTTTGCGGCCATAATAACAGAGGTTGCTGTTTCTCCAAAACCATGAATGCTAGATGGCTGATTCTTTAGTATGTTATACAGGGTCCCACCCCGTACAAGATACCAAGGTTTGGTCAAGTTTGATCACACAGTTTTTCCACAAAGTCACTTTCAAGTTTCTGAATAACTGTCAGTTTTCTCAGGTTTCACTTATGAAAACAACTCAAAAACATACTTTGTTGACTGGGATGTTCATCCCTGACACTGACTCTGCATATGAGATGGTTTTCCATTGTGACAATGCAAAAAAGCTGGAAGTTCCTTAAAGTGAGTGTTTTCAGCGAGAGAACGCGTTTGCGGCCATAATAACAGAGATTGCTGTTTCTCCAAAACCATGAATGCTAGATGGCTGATTCTTTAGTATGTTATACAGGGTCCCACCCCGTACAAGATACCAAGGTTTGGTCAAGTTTGATCACACAGTTTTTCCACAAAGTCACTTTCAAGTTTCTGAATAACTGTCAGTTTTCTCAGGTTTCACTTATGAAAACAACTCAAAAACATACTTTGTTGACGGGGATGTTCATCCCTGACACTGACTCTGCATATGAGATGGTTTTCCATTGTGACAATGCAAAAAGCTGGAAGTTCCTTAAAGTGAGTGTACTCAGCGAAAGAACGCGTTTGCGGCCATAATAACAGAGGTTGCTGTTTCTCCAAAACCATGAATGCTAGATGGCTGATTCTTTAGTATGTTATACAGGGTCCCACCCCGTACAAGATAGCAAGGTTTGGTCAAGTTTGATCACACAGTTTTTCCACAAAGTCACTTTCAAGTTTCTGAATAACTGTCAGTTTTCTCAGGTTTCACTTATGAAAACAACTCAAAACCATTCTTTGTTGACTGGGATGTTCATCCCTGACACTGACTCTGCATATGAGATGGTTTTCCATTGTGACATTGCAAAAAAGCTGGAAGTTCCTTAAAGTGAGTGTTTTCAGCGAGAGAACGCGTTTGCGGCCATAAAAACAGAGATAGCTGTTTCTCCAAAACCATGAATGCTAGATGGCTGATTCTTTAGTATGTTATACAGGGTCCTACCCCGTACAAGATAACATGGTTTGGTCAAGTTTGATCACACAGTTTTTCCACAAAGTCACTTTCAAGTTTCTGAATAACTGTCAGTTTTCTCAGGTTTCACTTATGAAAACAACTCAAAACCATACTTTGTTGACTGGGATGTTCATCCCTGACACTGACTCTGCATATGAGATGGTTTTCCATTGTGACAATGCAAAAAAGCTGGAAGTTCCTTAAAGTGAGTGTTTTCAGCGAGAGAACGCGTTTGCGGCCATAATAACAGAGATTGCTGTTTCTCCAAAACCATGAATGCTAGATGGCTGATTCTTTAGTATGTTATACAGGGTCCCACCCCGTACAAGATACCAAGGTTTGGTCAAGTTTAATCACACAGTTTTTCCACAAAGTCACTTTCAAGTTTCTGAATAACTGTCAGTTTTCTCAGGTTTCACTTATGAAAACAACTCAAAAACATACTTTGTTGACGGGGATGTTCATCCCTGACACTGACTCTGCATATGAGATGGTTTTCCATTGTGACAATGCAAAAAGCTGGAAGTTCCTTAAAGTGAGTGTACTCAGCGAAAGAACGCGTTTGCGGCCATAATAACAGAGGTTGCTGTTTCTCCAAAACCATGAATGCTAGATGGCTGATTCTTTAGTATGTTATACAGGGTCCTACCCCGTACAAGATAACATGGTTTGGTCAAGTTTGATCACACAGTTTTTCCACAAAGTCACTTTCAAGTTTCTGAATAACTGTCAGTTTTCTCAGGTTTCACTTATGAAAACAACTCAAAACCATACTTTGTTGACTGGGATGTTCATCCCTGACACTGACTCTGCATATGAGATGGTTTTCCATTGTGACAATGCAAAAAAGCTGGAAGTTCCTTAAAGTGAGTGTACTCAGCGAGAGAACGCGTTTGCGGCCATAATAACAGAGATTGCTGTTTCTCCAAAACCATGAATGCTAGATGGCTGATTCTTTAGTATGTTATACAGGGTCCCACCCCGTACAAGATACCAAGGTTTGGTCAAGTTTGATCACACAGTTTTTCCACAAAGTCACTTTCAAGTTTCTGAATAACTGTCAGTTTTCTCAGGTTTCACTTATGAAAACAACTCAAAAACATACTTTGTTGACTGGGATGTTCATCCCTGACACTGACTCTGCATATGAGATGGTTTTCCATTGTGACAATGCAAAAAGCTGGAAGTTCCTTAAAGTGAGTGTACTCAGCGAGAGAACGCGTTTGCGGCCATAATAACAGAGATTGCTGTTTCTCCAAAACCATGAATGCTAGATGGCTGATTCTTTAGTATGTTATACAGGGTCCCACCCCGTACAAGATACCAAGGTTTGGTCAAGTTTGATCACACAGTTTTTCCACAAAGTCACTTTCAAATTTCTGAATAACTGTCAGTTTTCTCAGGTTTCACTTATGAAAACAACTCAAAACCATACTTTGTTGACTGGGATGTTCATCCCTGACACTGACTCTGCATATGAGATGGTTTTCCATTGTGACAATGCAAAAAAGCTGGAAGTTCCTTAAAGTGAGTGTTTTCAGCGAGAGAACGCGTTTGCGGCCATAATAACAGAGATTGCTGTTTCTCCAAAACCATGAATGCTAGATGGCTGATTCTTTAGTATGTTATACAGGGTCCCACCCCGTACAAGATACCAAGGTTTGGTCAAGTTTGATCACACAGTTTTTCCACAAAGTCACTTTCAAGTTTCTGAATAACTGTCAGTTTTCTCAGGTTTCACTTATGAAAACAACTCAAAAACATACTTTGTTGACGGGGATGTTCATCCCTGACACTGACTCTGCATATGAGATGGTTTTCCATTGTGACAATGCAAAAAGCTGGAAGTTCCTTAAAGTGAGTGTACTCAGCGAAAGAACGCGTTTGCGGCCATAATAACAGAGGTTGCTGTTTCTCCAAAACCATGAATGCTAGATGGCTGATTCTTTAGTATGTTATACAGGGTCCCACCCCGTACAAGATAGCAAGGTTTGGTCAAGTTTGATCACACAGTTTTTCCACAAAGTCACTTTCAAGTTTCTGAATAACTGTCAGTTTTCTCAGGTTTCACTTATGAAAACAACTCAAAACCATTCTTTGTTGACTGGGATGTTCATCCCTGACACTGACTCTGCATATGAGATGGTTTTCCATTGTGACATTGCAAAAAAGCTGGAAGTTCCTTAAAGTGAGTGTTTTCAGCGAGAGAACGCGTTTGCGGCCATAAAAACAGAGATAGCTGTTTCTCCAAAACCATGAATGCTAGATGGCTGATTCTTTAGTATGTTATACAGGGTCCTACCCCGTACAAGATAACATGGTGTGGTCAAGTTTGATCACACAGTTTTTCCACAAAGTCACTTTCAAGTTTCTGAATAACTGTCAGTTTTCTCAGGTTTCACTTATGAAAACAACTCAAAACCATACTTTGTTGACTGGGATGTTCATCCCTGACACTGACTCTGCATATGAGATGGTTTTCCATTGTGACAATGCAAAAAAGCTGGAAGTTCCTTAAAGTGAGTGTACTCAGCGAGAGAACGCGTTTGCGGCCAAAATAACAGAGATTGCTGTTTCTAAAAAAACATGAATGCTAGATGGCTGATTCTTTAGTATGTTATACAGGGTCCCACTCCGTACAAGATACCAAGGTTTGGTCAAGTTTGATCGCACAGTTTTTCCACAAAGTCACTTTCAAGTTTCTGAATAACTGTCAGTTTTCTCACGTTTCACTTATGAAAACAACTCAAAAACATACTTTGTTGACTGGGATGTTCATCCCTGACACTGACTCTGCATATGAGATGATTTTCCATTGTGACATTGCAAAAAAGCTGGAAGTTCCTTAAAGTGAGTGTTTTCAGCGAGAGAACGCGTTTGCGGCCATAAAAACAGAGATAGCTGTTTCTCCAAAACCATGAATGCTAGATGGCTGATTCTTTAGTATGTTATACAGGGTCCTACCCCGTACAAGATAACATGGTTTGGTCAAGTTTGATCACACAGTTTTTCCACAAAGTCACTTTCAAGTTTCTGAATAACTGTCAGTTTTCTCAGGTTTCACTTATGAAAACAACTCAAAACCATACTTTGTTGACTGGGATGTTCATCCCTGACACTGACTCTGCATATGAGATGGTTTTCCATTGTGACAATGCAAAAAAGCTGGAAGTTCCTTAAAGTGAGTGTACTCAGCGAGAGAACGCGTTTGCGGCCATAATAACAGAGATTGCTGTTTCTAAAAAACCATGAATGCTAGATGGCTGATTCTTTAGTATGTTATACAGGGTCCCACTCCGTATAAGATACCAAGGTTTGGTCAAGTTTGATCGCACAGTTTTTCCACAAAGTCACTTTCAAGTTTCTGAATAACTGTCAGTTTTCTCACGTTTCACTTATGAAAACAACTCAAAAACATACTTTGTTGACTGGGAAGTTCATCCCTGACACTGACTCTGCATATGAGATGGTTTTCCATTGTGACAATGCAAAAAGCTGCAAGTTCCTTAAAGTGACTGTACTCAGCGAGAGAACGCGTTTGCGGCCATAATAACAGAGATTGCTGTTTCTTCAAAACCATAAATGCTAGATGGCTGATTCTTTAGTATGTTATACAGGGTCCCACCCCGTACAAGATACCAAGGTTTGGTCAAGTTTGATCACACAGTTTTTCCACAAAGTCACTTTCAAGTTTCTGAATAACTGTCAGTTTTCTCAGGTTTCACCTGAGAAAACTGTGGAACTGTGGAACTCTTTGGGATCTGTGGAGTCTGTGGGGTCTTTGGAGCTCTGTGGGGTCTGTGGAGTCTGTGGGGTCTGTGGAGCTCTGTTGGGTCTGGGTAGTCTGTGGAGTCTATGGGGTCTGTGGGGTCTGTGGGGTCTGTGGAGCTCTGTTGGGTCTGTGTAGTTTGTGGAGTCTATGGGGTCTGTGGGGTCTGTGGAGCTCTGTGGGATATGTGGAGTCTCTGGAGTCTGTTGGGTCCGTGGAGTCTGTGGAGTCTGTGGGGTATGTGGAGCTCTGTGGGGTCTGTGGAGTCTGTGGGCTCTGTTGGGTCTTTGGGGTCAGTAGGGTCAGTGGAGCTCTGTAGGTTCTGTGGAGCCTGTGGTGTCTGTGGAGTCTGTGGGTTCTCTGGGCTATCTGGGCTCAGTGGGGTCTGTGGGGTCTTTGGAGCTCTGTGGGATCTGTGTAGTCGGTGGAGTCTATGGGTTCTGTGGAGTCTTTGGGGTCTGTGGAGCTCTTTTGGGTATGTGTAGTCTGCAGAGTCTTTGGAGTCTGTGGGCTCTGTGGGCTCTGTGGGCTCTGTGGGGTCTGCGGAGTCTTTGGAGTCTCTGGGGTCAGTGGAGTCTCTGGGCTCTGTGGGGTCAGTGGGGTCTTTGGAGCTATGTGGGATCTGTGGAGTCGGTGGAGTCTATGGCGTCTTTGGAGTTTGTGGAGTCTGTGGGGTCTTTGGAGCTCTGTTGGGGATGTGGAGTCTGTGGAGTCTTTGGAGTCTTTGGAGTCTGTGGGCTCTGTGTGCTCTTTTGGGTCAGTGGACTCTGTGGGGTCTGTGAATTCTGTGGGGTCTGTGGAGCTCTGTGGACCTCTGTAGGGTCTGTGGAGTCTGTGGGGTCTGTGGAGCTCTGTGGGGTCTGTTGGGTCTGTGAGGTCTGTGGTGTCTGTGGAACTCTTTGGGATCTCTGTAGTCTGTGGGGTCTTTGGAGCTCTGTGGGGTCTGTGGAGTCTGTGGGGTCTGTGGAACTCCGTGGGGTCTGTTGTGTCTGTGGATTCTGTGGAATCTCAGGGGTCTATGGGATCTGTGGGGTTCTGTGGGGTCTGTGGAGCCTGTGGTGTCCGTGGAGTCTGATGGGTCTCTGGTGCTCTGTGGGGACTGTGGAGTCTGTGGAGCTCTTGGGGTCTGTGGAGTCTGTGGGGTCTGTGGAGTCTGTTGAGTCTGTGATGTCTGTGGAGTCTGTGCGGTCTGTGGAGCTCTGTGTGGTGTTTGGGGTCTTTGGAGCTCTGTGGGGTCTGTGGAGTCTGTGGGGCTGTGGAGCTCTGTTGGGTCTGTGTAGTCTGTGGAGTCTATGGGGTCTGTGGGGTCTCTGGGGTCTGTGGGGTCTGTGGAGCTCTGTGGGGTCTGTGTAATCTGTGGAGTCTATGGGGTCTGTGGGGTCGGCGGGGTCGGTGGAGCTCTGTTGGGTCTGTGGGCTCTGTGGGGTCTGTAGGGTCTGTGGAGTCTTTTGGGTCTGTGGAGCTCTGTGGCGTGTTTTGAGTCTGTGGGGTCTGTGGGGTGTATGGGGTCTGTGGAGTCTCCGGGGTCAGTGGGGTCTGTGGAGCTCTTTGCTGTCTGTAGGGTATGTGGATATCTTTGGGTTCTGTGGAGTCTGTGGAGTCCGTGGGGTCTGTGGGGTGTTTGGAGCTCTGTGAGGTGTATGGGGTCTGTGGGGTCTGTGGAGTGAGTGGGGTCTGTGGAGTCTGTTTGGTCTGTGGAATCTCTGGGGTTTGTGGGGTCTGTGGAGTCTGTGGAGCTCTGTGGGTTCTGTGGAGTCTGTGTGGTCCGTGGAGCTCTGTGGGGTCTATTGAGTCTGTGGGGTCTCAGAGGTGTGTGGGGTCTTTGGAGCTCTGTGGGGTCCGTGGAGTATGTGGGGTCTGTGGAGCTCTGTTGGGTCTGTGGAGTCTGTGGAGTCTATGGGGTCTGTGGAGCTCTGTTGGGTCTGTGGAGCTCTGTGGGCTCTGTTGAGTCTGTGGAGTCTATGGGGTCTCTGGGGTCAGTGGAGTTCTGTCGGGTCTGTGGAGTCTGTGGGGTCTGTGGAGCTCTGTGGGGTCTGTTGGGTATGTGGGGTCTGTGGTGTCTGTGGAACTCTTTGGGATCTGTGGAGTCTGTGGGGTCTGTGGAGCTCTCTGGGGTCTGTGGATCTCTCTGGGGTCTGTGGAGTCTGTGGGGTCTGTGGGGTCTGTTGAACTCTCTGGGGTTTGTCGAGCATGTGGTGTCCGTGGAGTCTGTGGGGTTTGTGGAGTCGGCGGGCTCTTCGGGCTCTGTGGGGTCTGTGGAGTCTGTGGGGTCTGTGGAGCTCCGTGGGGTCTGTTGTGTCCGTGGAGTCTGTGGAGTCTGATGGGTCTGTGGTGCTCTGTGGGGACTGTGGAGTCTGTGGAGCTCTTGGGGTCTGTGGAGTCTGTGGGGTCTGTGCAGTCTATTGAGTCTGTGGTGTCTGTGGAGTCTGTGCGGTCTTTGGAACTCTTTGGGGTCTGTGGAGTCTGTGGAGTCTCAGAGGTATTTGGGGTCTGTGGAGGTCTGTGGGGTCTGTGGAGTCTGTGGAGTCTCAGAGGTGTGTGGGGTCTGTGGAGCTCTGTGGGGTCAGTGGAGTCTGTGGGGTCTCTGGAGCTCTGTTGGGTCTGTGTAGTGTGTGGAGTGTATGGGGTCTGTGGGGTCTGTGGGGTCTGTGGAGCTCTGTGGGGTCTGTGTAGTCTGTGGAGTCTATGGGGTCTGTGGGGTCGGTGGGGTCGGTGGAGCTCTGTTGGGTCTGTGGGCTCTGTGGGGTCTGTGTAGTCTGTGGAGTCTGTGGGGTCTGTGGGGTCTTTGGAGTCTATGGGGTTTGTGGGGTCTGTGGAGCTCTGTGGGGTCTGTGGAGTCTGTGGAGCTCTATGGGGTCCGTGGAGTCTCTGGGGTTTGTGGAGCTCTGTGGGATCTGTGGAGCTCTGTGGGGTATGTGGAGTCTGTGGGGTCTGTGGAGTCTGAAGGATTTTAGTGGTCTGTGGAGTCTGTGGGGTATCTGGGGTCTGTGGAGCTCTGTGGGCTCTGTGGAGTCTGTGGAGTCTGTGGGGTCTGTGGGGTCTGTTGAACTCTCTGGTGTTTGTGGAGCATGTGGTGTCAGTGGAGTCTGTGGGGTTTGTGGAGTCGGCGGGCTCTTCGGGCTCAGTGGGATCGCTGGAGTCTGTGGGGTGGGTGGAGCTCCGTGGGGTCTGTTGTGTCTGTGGAGTCTGTGGAATCTATAGGGTCTATGGGATCTGTGGAGCTCTGTGGGGTCTGTGGAGCCTGTGGTGTCCGTGGAGTCTGATGGGTCTTTGGTGCTCTTTGGGGACTGTGGAGTCTGTGGAGCTCTTGGGGTCTGTGGAGTCTGTGGGGACTGTGGAGTCTATTGACTCTGTGGTGTCTGTAGAGTCTGTGCGGTCTGTGGGCTCGTTGGGGTCTTTGATGTCTGTGGAGCTCTGTGGGATCTGTGGAGTCTCTGGAGTCTGTTGGGTCTGTGGAGTCTGTGGGGTCAATGGAGCTCTGTGGGTTCTGTGGGGTCTGTGGAGCTCTCTGGGGTCTGTGGAGTTCGTGGAGCTCTTTGGGCTCCATGGAGTCTCTGGGGTCTGTGGAGCTCTGTGGGATCTGTGGAGCTCTGTGGGGTATGTGGAGTCTGTGGGGTCTATGGGGTCTGTGGAGCTCTGTGGGCTCTGTGGAGTCTGTGGAGTCTATGGGGTCTGTGGTGTCAGTGGAGGTCTGTCGGGTCTGTGTGCTCTGTGGGCTCTGTGGGGTCTGTGGAGTCTGTGGAGTTTGTGGGGTCTGTGGAGTCTGTGGAGCTCTGTGGGGTCTGTGCAGTCTGTGGGGTCTGTGGAGCTCTGTGGGGTCTGTGGAGTCTGTGGAGTCTGTGGGGTCTGTGGGGTCTGTTGAACTCTCTGGGGTTTGTGGAGCATGTGGTGTCCGTGGTGTCAGTGGTGTCTGTGGGGTCTGTGAGGTCTTTGGAGCTCTGTGAGGTGTATGGGGTCTGTGGCGTCTGTGGCGTCTGTGGAGTCTATGGAGTCTATGGGGTCTGTGGTGTCAGTGGAGGTCTGTCGGGTCTGTGTGCTCTGTGGGCTCTGTGGGGTCTGTGGAGTCTCTGGGGACTGTGGGGTCTGTGGAGCTCTTTGGGGTCCGTGGAGTCTGTGGGGTCTGTGGAGCTCTCTGGGGTCTCTGGAGTCTGTGGAGTCCATGGGGTCTGTGGAGTCTTTGGAGCTCTGTGAGGTGTATGGGGTCTGTGGCGTCTGTGGAGCTCTGTGGGGTCTGTGGAGTCTCTGGGGTCTGTGGGGTCTGTGGAGTCTGTGGGGTCTGTGAAGTCTGTTGAGTCCATGGGGTCTGTGGGGTCTTTGGAGTTCTGTGAGGTGTATGGGGTCTGTGGGCTTTGTGGGCTCTGTGGGGTCCGTGGTGTCTGTGGAGTCTATGGGGTCTGTGGGGTCAGTGGAGCTTTGTCGGGTCTGTGGGGTGTGTGGAGTCTGTGGGGTCTCAGGAGTCTCTGGGGTCTGTGGTGTCTACGGGGTCTGTGGGGTCTTTGAAGCTCTATGGGGTCTGTGGAGCCTGTTGTGTCTGTGGAATCTGTTTGGTCCGTGGAGCTCAGTGGTGTCTGTGGAGTCTGTGGAGTCTTTGGAGTCTGTGGAGTCGGTGGGGTATGTGGAGCTCTGTGGGGTCACTGGAGTCTGTGGTGTCTGTGTGTTCTGTGGAGTCTCAGGGGACTGAAAAAGGTCTGTGGAGTCGGTGGGGTATGTGGAGCTCTGTGGGGTCACTGGAGTCTGTGGTGTCTGTGGTGTCTGTGGGTTCTGTGGAGTCTCAGGGGACTGAAAAAGGTCTGTGGAGTTCTTTGGGGTCTGTGGAGCCTGTGGTGTCTGTGGAGTCTGAGCGGTCTGTGGAATCTGTTTGGTCCATGGAGCTCAGTGGTGTCTGTGGAGTCTGTGGAGCTCTTTGTGGTCCGTGGAGTCTCTGGGGTCTGTGGAATCTGTGGAGTCCGTGGGGTCTGTGTGGTCTTTGGAGCTCTCTGAAGTGTATGGGGTCTGTGGCGTCTGTGGAGTCTGTGGGGTCTGTGAAGTTTGTGGAGCTCTGTGGGGTCTGTGGGATCTATGGAGTCTCTGGGATCTGTGGGATCGGAGTAGTCTGTTGAGACTTTGGGGTGCGTGGAGTCTATGGGGTCTTTGGGGTCTGTGGAGTTATGTGGGGTCCGTGTAGTCCGTGGGGTCTGTGGGGTCTGTGGAGTCTGTGGAGTCTGTGGGGTCTGTGGGGTCTGTGGAACTATGTGAGGTCTGTGGCGTCTGTGGCGTCTGTGGAGTCTGTGGGGACTGTGAAGTTCGTGGAGCTCTGTGGGGTCTGTGGAGTCTCTGGGGTCTGTGGGGTCTTTGGAGCTCTCTGAGGTGTATGGGGTCTGTGGGGTGTGTGGAGTCTTTGGGGTCCGTGGAGTCTCTGGGGTCCGTGGGGTTTTTGGAGCTCTGTGGGGTCTGTGGAGTCTTTGGAGGTCTCTGGGGTCTGTGGAGCTCTCTGGGGTCTGTGGAGTCTGTGGAGCTCTTTGGGGTCCGTGGAGTCTCTTGGGTCTGTGGAGCTCTGTGGGATCTGTGGAGCTCTGTGGGGTATGTGGAGTCTGTGGGGTCTGTGGAGTCTGAAGGATTTTAGTGGTCTGTGGAGTCTGTGGGGTCTATGGGGTCTGTGGAGCTCTGTGGGCTCTGTGGAGTCTATGGAGTCTATGGGGTCTGTGGTGTCAGTGGAGGTCTGTCGGGTCTGTGTGCTCTGTGGGCTCTGTGGGGTCTGTGGAGTCTCTGGGGACTGTGGGGTCTGTGGAGCTCTTTGGGGTCCGTGGAGTCTGTGGGGTCTGTGGAGCTCTCTGGGGTCTCTGGAGTCTGTGGAGTCCATGGGGTCTGTGGAGTCTTTGGAGCTCTGTGAGGTGTATGGGGTCTGTGGCGTCTGTGGAGCTCTGTGGGGTCTGTGGAGTCTCTGGGGTCTGTGGGGTCTGTGGAGTCTGTGGGGTCTGTGAAGTCTGTTGAGTCCATGGGGTCTGTGGGGTCTTTGGAGTTCTGTGAGGTGTATGGGGTCTGTGGGCTTTGTGGGCTCTGTGGGGTCCGTGGTGTCTGTGGAGTGTGTGGGGTCTCTGGAGGTTTGTTGAGCTCTGTGGGCTCTTTGGCGTCTGTGGAGTCTATGGGGTCTGTGGGGTCAGTGGAGCTTTGTCGGGTCTGTGGGGTGTGTGGAGTCTGTGGGGTCTCAGGAGTCTCTGGGGTCTGTGGTGTCTACGGGGTCTGTGGGGTCTTTGAAGCTCTATGGGGTCTGTGGAGCCTGTTGTGTCTGTGGAATCTGTTTGGTCCGTGGAGCTCAGTGGTGTCTGTGGAGTCTGTGGAGTCTTTGGAGTCTGTGGAGTCGGTGGGGTATGTGGAGCTCTGTGGGGTCACTGGAGTCTGTGGTGTCTGTGTGTTCTGTGGAGTCTCAGGGGACTGAAAAAGGTCTGTGGAGTCGGTGGGGTATGTGGAGCTCTGTGGGGTCACTGGAGTCTGTGGTGTCTGTGGTGTCTGTGGGTTCTGTGGAGTCTCAGGGGACTGAAAAAGGTCTGTGGAGTTCTTTGGGGTCTGTGGAGCCTGTGGTGTCTGTGGAGTCTGAGCGGTCTGTGGAATCTGTTTGGTCCATGGAGCTCAGTGGTGTCTGTGGAGTCTGTGGAGCTCTTTGTGGTCCGTGGAGTCTCTGGGGTCTGTGGAATCTGTGGAGTCCGTGGGGTCTGTGGGGTCTTTGGAGCTCTCTGAAGTGTATGGGGTCTGTGGCGTCTGTGGAGTCTGTGGGGTCTGTGAAGTTTGTGGAGCTCTGTGGGGTCTGTGGGATCTATGGAGTCTGTGGGGTCTGTGAAGTCTGTTGAGTCCATGGGGTCTGTGGGG
The DNA here is from genome assembly GCF_951799975.1 of Gobius niger. NCBI lineage: Eukaryota > Metazoa > Chordata > Actinopteri > Gobiiformes > Gobiidae > Gobius > Gobius niger. The sequence continues at coordinate 7,806,856 of NC_136854.1, forward strand.
TCTTTGGAGTTCTGTGAGGTGTATGGGGTCTGTGGGCTTTGTGGGCTCTGTGGGGTCCGTGGTGTCTGTGGAGTGTGTGGGGTCTCTGGAGGTTTGTTGAGCTCTGTGGGCTCTTTGGCGTCTGTGGAGTCTATGGGGTCTGTGGGGTCAGTGGAGCTTTGTCGGGTCTGTGGGGTGTGTGGAGTCTGTGGGGTCTCAGGAGTCTCTGGGGTCTGTGGTGTCTACGGGGTCTGTGTGGTCTTTGAAGCTCTATGGGGTCTGTGGAGCCTGTTGTGTCTGTGGAATCTGTCTGGTCCGTGGAGCTCAGTGGTGTCTGTGGAGTCTGTGGAGTCTTTGGAGTCCGTGGAGTCGGTGGGGTATGTGGAGCTCTGTGGGGTCACTGGAGTCTGTGGTGTCTGTGTGTTCTGTGGAGTCTCAGGGGACTGAAAAAGGTCTGTGGAGTCGGTGGGGTATGTGGAGCTCTGTGGGGTCACTGGAGTCTGTGGTGTCTGTGGTGTCTGTGGGTTCTGTGGAGTCTCAGGGGACTGAAAAAGGTCTGTGGAGTTCTTTGGGGTCTGTGGAGCCTGTGGTGTCTGTGGAGTCTGAGCGGTCTGTGGAATCTGTTTGGTCCATGGAGCTCAGTGGTGTCTGTGGAGTCTGTGGAGCTCTTTGTGGTCCGTGGAGTCTCTGGGGTCTGTGGAATCTGTGGAGTCCGTGGGGTCTGTGGGGTCTTTGGAGCTCTCTGAAGTGTATGGGGTCTGTGGCGTCTGTGGAGTCTGTGGGGTCTGTGAAGTTTGTGGAGCTCTGTGGGGTCTGTGGGATCTATGGAGTCTCTGGGATCTGTGGGATCGGAGTAGTCTGTTGAGACTTTGGGGTGCGTGGAGTCTATGGGGTCTTTGGGGTCTGTGGAGTTATGTGGGGTCCGTGTAGTCCGTGGGGTCTGTGGGGTCTGTGGAGTCTGTGGAGTCTGTGGGGTCTGTGGGGTCTGTGGAACTATGTGAGGTCTGTGGAGTCCGTGGGGTCTGTGGAGCTCCGTGAGGTCTGTTTAGTCCGTGGGGTCTGTGGAGTCTGTGTAGCTCTGTTGGGTCTGTGGAGTCTGTGGGGTCTGTGGAGCTCAGTGGGGTCTTTTGAGTCTGTGGGGTCTGTGGAGTCTCTGGGATCTGTGGGGTCTGTGGAGTTCTTTGGAGTCTGTGGAGCCTGTGGTGTCTATGGAGTCTGAGCGGTCTGTGGAATCTGTTTTGTCCGTGGCGCTCAGTGGTGTCCGTGGAGTCTGTGGAGTCTTTGGAGTCTGTGGAGTCTGTGGAGTCTTTGGAGTCGGTGGAGTCTGTGGGGTCTGTGGAGCTCTGTGGGGTCTCTGGAGTCTGTGGGGTCTGTGGTGTCTGTGGGGTCTCTGGAGTGTCTGGGGACTTTGGGGTCTGTGGAGCTCGTTGGGGTCCGTGGAGTCTGTGGGGTGTCTGGAGCTCTCTAGGGTCTGTGGAGTCTGTGGAGTCCATGGGTTCTGTGGGGTCATTGGAGCTCTGTGAGGTGTATGGGGTCTGTGGCGTCTGTGGAGTCTGTGGGGACTGTGAAGTTTGTGGAGCTCTGTGGGGTCTTTTGAGTCTCTGGGGTCTGTGGGGTCTGTGGGGTCTGTGGAGTCTGTGGGGTCTGTGAAGTCTGTTGAGTCCATGGGGTCTGTGGGGTCTTTGGAGCTCTGTGAGGTCTATGGAGTCTGTGGGGTCTGTGGTGTCTGTGGGGTCTCTGGAGTCTCTGGGGACTTTGGGGTCTGTGGAGCTCTTTGGGGTCTGTGGAGTCTTTGGGGTTTGTGGAGTCCTTGGGGTCTGTGAAGTCTGTGGGGCTCTGTGGGGTTTGTGGGTTGTGTGGAGCTCTGTTGTATATGTGGGCTTTCTGGGCTCTGTGGGGTCTATGGAGTCTATGGGGTCTGTGGGGTCAGTGGAGCTTTGTCGGGTCTGTGGGGTCTGTGGGCTCTCTGGGGTCTGTGGAGCTCTGTGGGATCTGTGGAGTCGGTGGAGTCTGTGGGGTGTGTGGAGTCTGTGGGGTCTCAGGAGTCTCTGTGGTCAGTGGGGTCTGAGGAGTCTGTGGGGTCTGTGGGGTCTGTGGAGCTATATGGGGTCTGTGGAGCCTGTTGTGTCTGTGGAATCTGTTTGGTCCATGGAGCTCAGTGGTGTCTGTGGGGTCTGTGGGCTCTCTGGGGTCTGTGGAGCTCTGTGGGATCTGTTGGGTCTGTGGAGTCTGTGGAGTCCGTGGGGACTGTGGGGTCTTTGGAGCTCTCTGAGGTTTATGGGGTCAGTGGCGTCTTTGGAGTCTTTGGGGTCTATGAAGTTTGTGGAACTCTGTGGGGTCTGTGGAGTCCGTGGGGTCTGTGGAGCTCCGTGGGGTCTGTTGAGTCCGTGGGGTCTTTTGAGTCTGTGTAGCTCTGTGGGGTCTGTGGAGTCTGTGGGGTCTGTGGAGCTCCGTGGGGTCTTTTGAGTCTGTGGGTTCTCTGGAGTCTCTGGGGTCTGTGGTGTCTGAGGGGTCTGTGGTGCTCTGTGGGGTCTGTAGAGTCTGTGGACCTCTTTGGGGTCCGTGGAGTCTCTGGGGTCTGTGGAGCTCTGTGTGGTCTGTTGAGTCTGTGGTGTCTGTGGAGTCTGTGGGGTCTGAGGAGTCTGAGGGGTCTGTGGAGCTCTCTGGGGTATGTGGAGTCCGTGGGGTCTCTGGAGTCTCAGAGGGTATTTGGAGCTCTGTGGGCTCTGTGGAGTCTGTGGAGTCTATGGGGTCTGTGGGGCCTGTTGAGTCCGTGGGGTCTGTGGAGTCGGCGGGCTCTCTGGGGTCTGTGGAGTCAGTGTAGCTCTGTGGGGTCTGTGGAGTCTGTTTGATCCGTGGAGCTCGGTGGGGTCTGTGGAGTCTGTGGAGTCTGTTTGGTCAGTGGAGTCTCTGGGATCTATGGGGTCTGTGGAGTCTGTGGAGCTTCGTGGGGTCTGTGGAGTCTGTGGGGTCCATGGGGTCTGTGGGGTCTTTGGAGCTCTGTGAGGTGTATGGGGTCTGTGGGGTCTGTGGAGTGAGTGGGGTCTGTGGAGTCTGTTTGGTCTGTGGCGTTTCTGGGGTATGTGGGGTCTGTGGAGTCTGTGGAGCTCTGTGGGTTCTGTGGAGTCTGTGGGGTCCGTGGAGCTCTGAGGGGTCTATTGAGTGTGTGGGGTCTGTGGAGTCTATGGGGTCTGTGGGGTCTGTGGAGCTCTGTTGGGTCTGTGGTGCTTTGGAGTCTGTGGAGCTCTTTGGGGTCTGTGGAGTCTGTTGCGTCTGTGGTGCTCTATGTGGTCTGTGGGGTCTGTGGGGTCTCTGGGGTCTGTGGAGTCTCTGGGGTCTGTGGAGCTCTGTGGGGTCTGTGGAGTCCGTACGGTCTGTGGGGTCTGTGGAGTCTGTGGAGTCTGTGATGTCTGTGGGGTCTGTGGAACATTGTCGGGTCTGTGGAGTCCGTGGGATCAGTGGAGCTCCGTGGGGTCTGTGGAGTCTGTGTAGCTCTGTGGGGTCTGTGGAGTCTGTGGGGTCTGTGGGGCTCCGTGGGGTCTTTTGAGTCTGTGGGGTCTGTGGAGTCTATGGAGTCTGTGGGGTTTGTGGAGCTCCGTGGGGCCTGTTGAGTCTGTCGGGTCTGTGGAGTCGGCAGGCTCTGTGGGCTCTGTGGGGACTGTGGAGTCTGTGTAGCTCTGTGGGGTCTTTGGAGTCTGTTTGGTCCCTGGAGCTCCGTGGGGTCTCTGGAGTCTGTTTGGTCAGTGGAGTCTCTGGGATATGTGGGGTCTGTGGAGTCTCTGGAGCTCTGTGGGGTCTGTGGAGTCCGTGGGGTCCATGGGGTCTGTGGGGTCTTTCTAGCTCTGTGAGGTGTATGGGGTCTGTGGGGTCTGTGGAGTGAGCTGGGTCTGTGGAGTCTGTTTGGTCTGTGGACTCTCTGGGGTATGTGGGGTCTGTGGAGTGTGTGGAGCTCTGTGGGTTCTGTGGAGTCTGTCGGGTCCGTGGAGCTCTGTGGGGTCTATTGAGTCTGTGGGGTCTGTGGAGTCCATGGGGTCTGTGGGGTCTGTGGAGTTCTGTGGGTTCTGTGGAGCCTGTGGTGTCTGTGGATTCTGAGGGGTCTGTGGTGCTTTCGAGTCTGTGGAGCTCTTTGGGGTCTGTGGAGTCGGTGGGGTCTGTGGAGCTCTGTGTGGTCTGTTGAGTCTGTGGGGTCTGTGGAGTGTTTGGGGTCTGTGGGGTCTGTGGAGCTCTGTGGGGTCGGTCGAGTGTCTGGGATATGTGGGGTCTGTGGAGTCTGTGTGGTCTGTGGTATCTGTGGAACTCTGTGGTGCCTGTGGAGTCAGTGGGGTCTGTGGAGCTCCTTGGGGCCTGGTAAGTCCGTGGGTTCTGTGGAGTCGGCGGGCGCTGTGGGCTCCGTGGGGTCTATGGAGGCTGTGTAGCTTTGTGGGGTCTGTGGAGTCTGTTTGGTCCGTGGAGCTCCGTGGGGTCTGTGGAGTCTGTGGAGTCTGTTTGGTCAGTGGAGTCTCTGGGATCTGTGGGGTCTGTGGAGTCTGTGGAGCTCTGTGGAGTCTGTGGGGTCCGTGGAGCTCTGTGGGGTCTATTGAGTCTGTGGGGTCTGTGGAGTCTATGGGGTATGTGGGGTGTGTGGAGTCTCTGGGGACTGTGGGGTCTGTGGAGCTCTTTGGGGTCCGTGGAGTCTCTGGGGTCTGTGGAGCTCTCTGGGGTCTGTGGAGTCTGTGGAGTCTGTGGAGTCTGTGGAGTCCATGTGGTCTCTGGGGTCTTTAAAGCTCTGTGAGGTGTATGGGGTCTGTGGCGTCTGTGGAGTCTGTGGGGACTGTGAAGTTTGTGGAGCTCTGTGGGGTCTGTGGAGTCTCTGGGGTCTGTGGGGTCTGTGGAGTCTGTGGGGTCTGTGAAGTCTGTTGAGTCCATGGGGTCTGTGGGGTCTTTGGAGCTCTGTGAGGTGTATGGGGTCTTTGGGGTCTGTGGAGTCTTTGGGGTCTGTGGAGTCTCTGGGGTCTGTGGGGTCTGTGGAGCTCTGTGGGGTCTGTGGAGTCTTTGGAGGTCTGTGGTGTTTGTGGAGTCTGTGGGGTTTGTGGAGTCCTTGGGGTCTATGACGTCTGTGGAGCTCTGTGGGGTCTGTGGGGTGTGTGGAGCTCTGTAGGATATGTGGGCTTTGTGGGCTCTGTGGGGACTGTGGTGTCTGTGTAGTCTGTGGGGTCTCTGGAGGTTTTTGGAGCTCTGTGGGCTCTTTGGAGTCTGTGGAGTCTATGGGGTCTGTGGGGTCAGTGGTGTCTACGGGGTCTGTGGGGTCTGTGGAGCTCTATGGGGTCTGTGGAGCCTGTTTTGTTTGTGGAATCTGTTTGGTCCGTGGAGCTCAGTGGTGTCTCTGGGGTCGATGGAGTCTCTGGGGACTGTGGGGTCTGTGGAGTTCTTTGGGGTCTGCGGAGCCTGTGGTGTCTTTGGAGTCTGAGCGGTCTGTGGAATCTGTTTGGTCCATGGAGCTCAGTGGTGTCTGTGGAGTCGGTGGGGTCTGTGGGGTCTTTGGAGCTCTCTGAGGTGTATGGGGTCTGTGGCGTCTGTGGAGTCCGTGGGGTCTGTGAAGTTTGTGGAGCTCTGTGGGGTCTGTGGGGTCTATGGAGTCTCTGGGGTCTGTGGGATCTGAGTAGTCTGTTGAGTCTGTGGGGTGCGTGGAGTCTATGGGGTCTTTGGGGTCTGTGGAGCTATGTGGGGTCTGTGGAGTCCGTGGGGTCTGTGGGGTCTGTGGAGTCTGTGGAGTCTGTGGGGTCTGTGGGGTCTGTGGAACTCTGTGGGGTCTGTGGAGTCCGTGGGGTCTGTGGAGCTCCGTGGGGTCTGTTTTGTCCGTGGGGTCCGTGGAGTCTGTGTAGCTCTGTTGGGTCAGTGGAGTCTGTGGGGTCTGTGGAGCTCCTTTGGGTCTTGTGAGTCTGTGGGGTCTGTGGAGTCTCTGGGGTCTGTGGGGTCTGTGGAGTTCTTTGTGGTCTGTGGAGCCTCTGGTGTCTGTGGAGTCTGAGCGGTCTGTGGAATCTGTTTGGTCCGTGGAGCTCAGTGGTGTCTGTGGAGTCTTTGGGGTCTGTGGAGTCTGTGGGGTCTGTGGAGCTCTGTGGGGTCTCTGGAGTCAGTGGGGTCTGTGGTGTCTGGGGGGTCTGTGGAGTCTCTGGGGACTGTGGGGTCTGTGGACCTCTTTGGGGTCCGTGGAGTCTGTGGGGTCTGTGGAGCTCTTTGTGGTCTGTGGAGTCTGTGGAGTCCATGGGGTCTGTGGGGTCTTTGGAGCTCTGTGAGGTGTATGGGGTCTGTGGCATCTGTGGAGTCTGTGGGGACTGTGAAGTTTGTGGAGCTCTGTGGGGTCTGTGGAGTCTCTGGGGTATGTGGGGTCTGTGGGGTCTGTGGAGTCTGTGGGGTCTGTGAAGTCTGTTGAGTCCATGGGGTCTGTGGGGTCTGTGGAGCTCTAAGAGGTGTATGGGGTCTGTGGGGTCTGTGGAGTCTGTGGGGTCTGTGGGGTCTGTGGAGCTCTGTGGGGTCTGTGGAGTCTTTGGAGGTCTGTGGGGTCTGTGGAGTCTGTGGGGTTTGTGGAGTCCTTGGGGTATGTGAAGTCTGTGGAGCTCTGTGGGGTCTGTGGGGTGTGTGGAGCTCTGTAGTATATGTGGGCTTTGTGGGCTCTGTGGGGTCTGTGGGGTCTCTGGGGGTTTGTGGAGCTCTGTGGGCTCTTTGGAGTCTGTAGAGTCTATGGGGTCTGTGGGGTGTGTGGAGTCTGTGGGGTCTCAGGAGTCCCTGTGGTCTGTGGGGTCTGAGGAGTCTATGGGGTCTTTGGGGTCTGTGGAGCTATATGGGGTCTATGGAGCCGGTTGTGTCTGTGGAATCTGTTTGGTCCATGGAGCTCAGTGGTGTCTGTGGAGTCTGTGGAGCTCTTGGGGTCCATGGAGTCCGCAGGGTCTGTGGAGTCTGTGGAGTCCGTGGGGTCTGTGGGGTCTTTGGAGCTCTCTGAGGTGTATGGGGTCTGTCGCGTCTGTGGAGTCTGTGGGGTCTGTGAAGTTTGTGGAGCTCTGTGGGGTTTGTGGGGTCTATGGAGTCTCTGGGGTCTGTGGGGTCTGTGAAGTCTATTGAGTCCATGGGGTCTGTGGGGTCTTTGGAGCTCTCTGAGGTGTATGGGGTCTTTGGGGTCCGTGGAGTCTGTGGGGTCTGTGGAGTCTCTGGGGTCTGTGGGGTCTGTGGAGCTCTGTGGGGTCTGTGGAGTCTTTGGAGGTCTGTGGTGTTTGTGGAGTCTGTGGGGTTTGTGGGGTCCTTGGGGTCTATGACGTCTGTGGAGCTCTGTGGGGTCTGTGGGGTGTGTGGAGCTCTGTAGGATATGTGGGCTTTGTGGGCTCTGTGGGGTCTGTGGTGTCTGTGTAGTCTGTGGGGTCTCTGGAGGTTTTTGGAGCTCTGTGGGCTCTTTGGAGTCTGTGGAGTCTATGGGGTCTGTGGGGTCAGTGGTGTCTACGGGTCTGTGGGGTCTGTGGAGCTCTAAGGGGTCTGTGGAGCCTGTTTTGTTTGTGGAATCTGTTTGGTCCGTGGAGCTCAGTGGTGTCTCTGGGGTCGATGGAGTCTCTGGGGACTGTGGGGTCTCTGGAGTTCTTTGGGGTCTGTGGAGCCTGTGGTGTCTTTGGAGTCTGAGCAGTCTGTGGAATCTGTTTGGTCCATGGAGCTCAGTGGTGTCTGTGGAGTCCGTGGGGTCTTTGGGGTCTTTGGAGCTCTCTGAGGTGTATGGGGTCTGTGGCGTCTGTGGAGTCCGTGGGGTCTGTGAAGTTTGTGGAGCTCTGTGGGGTCTGTGGGGTCTATGGAGTCTCTGGGGTCTGTCGGATCTGAGTAGTCTGTTGAGTCTGTGGGGTGCGTGGAGTCTATGGGGTCTTTGGGGTCTGTGGAGCTATGTGGGGTCTGTGGAGACCGTGGGGTCTGTGGGGTCTGTGGAGTCTGTGGAGTCTGTGGGGTCTGTGGGGTCTGTGGAACTCTGTGGGGTCTGTGGAGTCCGTGGGGTCTGTGGAGCTCCGTGGGGTCTGTTTTGTCCGTGGGGTCCGTGGGGTCTGTGGAGTCTGTGGAGTCCGTGGGGTCTGTGGGGTCTTTGGAGCTCTCTGAGGTGTATGGGGTCTGTGGCGTCTGTGGAGTCTGTGGGGTCTGTGAAGTTTGTGGAGCTCTGTGGGGTTTGTGGGGTCTGAGTAGTCTGTTGAGTCTGTGGGGTACATGGAGTCTATGGGTTCTTTGGGGTCTGTGGGGTCTCTGGAGTCTGTGGAGTCTGTGGTGTCTGTGGGGTCTGTGGAGTCTGTGGAGTCTGTGGGGTCTGTGGAGTCTGTGGAGCTCTGTAGGGTCTGTGCAGCCTGTGGGGTCTGTGGAGCTCTGTGGGGTCTGTGGAGTCCGTGGAGTCTGTGCGGTCTGTGGAGCTCTGTGTGGTCTGTGGGGTTTGTGGAGCTCTGTGGGGTCTGTGGAGTCTGTGGAGCTATATGGGGTCTGTGGAGCCTGTTGTGTCTGTGGAATCTGTTTGGTCCGTGGAGCTCAATGGTGTCTGTGGAGTCTGTGGAGGTCTTTGGGGTCCGTGGAGTCTGTGGGGTCTGTGGAGCTCTGTGGGGTCTGTGGAGTCTGTGCAGTCCGTGGGGTCTGTGGGGTTTTTGGAGCTCTCTGAGGTGTATGGGGTCTGTGGCGTCTGTGGAGTCTGTGGGGTTAGTGAAGTTTGTGGAGCTCTGTGGGTTCTGTGGAGTCCGTGGGGTCTGTGGGGTTGTGGAGTCTGTGGAGTCCGTGGGATCTGTGGAGCTCCGTGGGGTCTGTTGAGTCCGTGGGTTTTGTGGAGTCTGTGTAGCTCTCTGGGGTCTGTGGAGTCTGTGGGGTCTGTGGAGCTCTGTGTGGTCTTTTGAGTCTGTGGGGTCTGTGGAGTCTATTGGGTCTGTGGGGTCTGTGGAGCTCTGTGGGGTCTGGGGAGCCTGTGGTGTCTGTGGAGTCTGAGGGGTGTGTGGTGCTCTGTGGGGTCTTTGGAGTCTGCGGAGCTCTTTGGGGTCTGTGGAGTCTGTGGAGTCTATGGCGTCTGTGGGGTCAGTGGAGCTCTGTCGGGTCTGTGGGGTCAGTGGGGTCTGTGGAGTCTGTGGAACTCTGTGGGGTCTGTGGATTTTATGGAGCTCCGTCGGGTCTGTGGAGTCTGTGGAGTCTCAGAGGTATGTGGGTTCTGTGGAGCTCTGTGGGGTCTGTGTATTCTGTGGAGTCTATGGGTTCTGTGGGGTCTGCGCGGTCGGTGGAACTTTGTTGGGTCTGTGGGCTCTGTGGGGTCTGTGGAGTGTGTGGGGTCTGTGGAGCTCTGTGGGGTCTGTGGCGTCTGTGGAGTCTATGGGGTCTGTGGAGCTCTGTTGGGTCAGTGGGCTCTGTGGGGTGTGTGGAGCTCTGTAGGATATGTGGGCTTTGTGGGCTCTGTGGGGTCTGTGGTGTCTGTGTAGTCTGTGGGGTCTCTGGAGGTTTTTGGAGCTCTGTGGGCTCTTTGGAGTCTGTGGAGTCTATGGGGTCTGTGGGGTCAGTGGTGTCTACGGGCCTGTGGGGTCTGTGGAGCTCTAAGGGGTCTGTGGAGCCTGTTTTGTTTGTGGAATCTGTTTGGTCCGTGGAGCTCAGTGGTGTCTCTGGGGTCGATGGAGTCTCTGGGGACTGTGGGGTCTGTGGAGTTCTTTGGGGTCTGTGGAGCCTGTGGTGTCTTTGGAGTCTGAGCGGTCTGTGGAATCTGTTTGGTCCATGGAGCTCAGTGGTGTATGTGGAGTCCGTGGGGTCTTTGGGGTCTTTGGAGCTCTCTGAGGTGTATGGGGTCTGTGGCGTCTGTGGAGTCCGTGGGGTCTGTGAAGTTTGTGGAGCTCTGTGGGGTCTGTGGGGTCTATGGAGTCTCTGGGGTCTGTCGGATCTGAGTAGTCTGTTGAGTCTGTGGGGTGCGTGGAGTCTATGGGGTCTTTGGGGTCTGTGGAGCTATGTGGGGTCTGTGGAGTCCGTGGGGTCTGTGGGGTCTGTGGAGTCTGTGGAGTCTGTGGGGTCTGTGGGGTCTGTGGAACTCTGTGGGGTCTGTGGAGTCCGTGGGGTCTGTGGAGCTCCGTGGGGTCTGTTTTGTCCGTGGGGTCCGTGGGGTCTGTGGAGTCTGTGGAGTCCGTGGGGTCTGTGGGGTCTTTGGAGCTCTCTGAGGTGTATGAGGTCTGTGGCGTCTGTGGAGTCTGTGGGGTCTGTGACGTTTGTGGAGCTCTGTGGGGTTTGTGGGGTCTATGGAGTCTCTGGGGTCTGTGGGGTCTGAGTAGTCTGTTGAGTCTGTGGGGTACATGGAGTCTATGGGTTCTTTGGGGTCTGTGGGGTCTCTGGAGTCTGTGGAGTCTGTGGTGTCTGTGGGGTCTGTGGAGTCTGTGGAGTCTGTGGGGTCTGTGGAGTCTGTGGAGCTCTGTGGGGTCTGTGCAGCCTGTGGGGTCTGTGGAGCTCTGTGGGGTCTGTGGAGTCTGTGGAGTCTGTGCGGTCTGTGGAGCTCTGTGTGGTCTGTGGGGTTTGTGGAGCTCTGTGGGGTCTGTGGAGTCTGTGGAGCTATATGGGGTCTGTGGAGCCTTTTGTGTCTGTGGAATCTGTTTGGTCCGTGGAGCTCAATGGTGTCTGTGGAGTCTGTGGAGGTCTTTGGGGTCCGTGGAGTCTGTGGGGTCTGTGGAGCTCTGTGGGGTCTGTGGAGTCTGTGCAGTCCGTGGGGTCTGTGGGGTTTTTGGAGCTCTCTGAGGTGTATGGGGTCTGTGGCGTCTGTGGAGTCTGTGGGGTTAGTGAAGTTTGTGGAGCTCTGTGGGTTCTGTGGAGTCCGTGGGGTCTGTGGGGTTGTGGAGTCTGTGGAGTCCGTGGGATCTGTGGAGCTCCGTGGGGTCTGTTGAGTCCGTGGGTTTTGTGGAGTCTGTGTAGCTCTCTGGGGTCTGTGGAGTCTGTGGGGTCTGTGGAGCTCTGTGTGGTCTTTTGAGTCTGTGGGGTCTGTGGAGTCTATTGGGTCTGTGGGGTCTGTGGAGCTCTGTGGGGTCTGGGGAGCCTGTGGTGTCTGTGGAGTCTGAGGGGTGTGTGGTGCTCTGTGGGGTCTTTGGAGTCTGTGGAGCTCTTTGGGGTCTGTGGAGTCTGTGGAGTCTATGGCGTCTGTGGGGTCAGTGGAGCTCTGTCGGGTCTGTGGGGTCAGTGGGGTCTGTGGAGTCTGTGGAACTCTGTGGGGTCTGTGGATTTTATGGAGCTCCGTCGGGTCTGTGGAGTCTGTGGAGTCTCAGAGGTATGTGGGTTCTGTGGAGCTCTGTGGGGTCTGTGTATTCTGTGGAGTCTATGGGTTCTGTGGGGTCTGCGCGGTCGGTGGAGCTTTGTTGGGTCTGTGGGCTCTGTGGGGTCTGTGGAGTGTGTGGGGTCTGTGGAGCTCTGTGGGGTCTGTGGCGTCTGTGGAGTCTATGGGGTCTGTGGAGCTCTGTTGGGTCAGTGGGCTCTGTGGGGTCCGTGGAGTCTGTGGAGCTCTGTGGGGTCTGTGGAGTCTGTGGAGTCTCAGACGTATGTGGGGTCTGTGGAACTATGTGGGGTCTGTGGAGTCTGTGGAGTCTCAGAGGTGTGTGGGGTCTTTGGAGCTCTGTGTAGTCTGTGGAGTCTATGGGGTCTGTGGGGTCTGAGGGGTCCGTGGAGCTCTGTGTGGTCTGTTGAGTCGGTGGTGTCTGTGGAGTCTGTGGGGTTTTAGTGGTCTCTGGAGTCTGTGCTGTCTATGGGGTCTGTGGAGCTCTGTGGGCTCTGTTGCGTCTGTGGAGTCTATGGGGTCTCTGGGGTCAGTGGAGCTCTCTCGGGTCTGTGGGCTCTGTGGGCTCTGTGGGCTCTGTGGAGTCTGTGAGTCTGTGGGGTCTGTGGAGTCTGTGGAGCTCTCTGGGGTCTGTGGAGTGTGTGTGGTCTGTGGAGCTCTGTGGGGTCTGTTGGGTCTGTGGGGTCTGTGGTGTCTGTGGAACTCTTTGGGTTCTGTGGAGTCTGTGGGGTCTGTGGAGCTCTGTGGGGTCTGTGGAGTCTGTGGAGTCTATGGGGTCTGTGGGGTCTGTTGAACTCTCTGGGGTTTGTGGAGCATGTGGTGTCCGTGGAGTCTGTGGGGTTTGTGGAGTCGGCAGGCTCTTCGGGCTCTGTGGGGTCTGTGGAGCTCCGTGGGGTCTGTTGTGTCTGTGGAGTCAGTGGAATCAATGGGGTGTATGGGATCTGTGGAGCTCCGTGGGGTCTGTTGTATCTGTGGAGTCTGTGGGGTCTGATGGGTCTGTGGTGCTCTGTGGGGACTGTGGAGTCTGTGGAGCTCTTGGGGTCTGTGGAGTCTGTGGGGTCTGTGGAGTCTATTGAGTCTGTGGTGTCTGTGGAGTCTGTGCGGTCTGTGGAGCTCTGTGGGGTCTGTGGAGTCTGTGGAGTCTCAGAGGTATTTGGGGTCTGTGGAGCTCTTAGGGGTATGTGGAGTCTGTGGAGTCTCAGAGGTGTGTGGGGTCTGTGGAGCTCTGTGGGGTCTGTGGAGTCTGTGGGGTCTGTGGAGCTCTGTTGGGTCTGTGTAGTCTGTGGAGTGTATGGGGTCTGTGGGGTCTGTGGGGTCTTTGGAGCTCTGTGAGGTGTAAGGGGTCTCTGGGGTCTTTGGGGCTCTGTGTGGTCTGTTGAGTCTGTGTGGTCTGTGTAGTCTATGGGGTCTGTGGGGTCTGTGGAGCTCTGTGGGTTCTGTGGAGTTTGTGGGGTCCGTGGAGCTCTGTGGGGTCTATTGAGTCTGTGGGGTCTGTGGAGTCTATGGGGTCTGTGGGGTCTGTGGAGCTCTGTAGGGTCTGTGGAGTCAGTGGAGGTCTTAGGGTCCGTGGAGTCTCTGGGGTCTGTGGAGCTCTGTGGGATCTGTGGAGCTCCGTGGGGTATGTGGAGTCTGTGATGTCTGTGGAGTCTGAAGGATTTTAGTGGTCTGTGGAGTCTGTGGGGTCTATGGGGTCTGTCGAGCTCTGTGGGCTCTGTGGAGTCTGTGGAGTCTATGGGGTCTGTGGTGTCAGTGGAGCTCTGTCGGGTCTGTGGGCTCTGTTTGCTCTGTGGGGTCTGTGGAGTCTGTGGAGTCTGTGGGGTCTGCGGAGTCTGTGGAGCACTGTGGGGTCTTGTGCAGTCTGTGGGGTTTGTGGAGCTCTGTGGGGTCTGTGGAGTCTGTGGAGTCTGTGGGGTCTGTGGGGTCTGTTAAACTCTCTGGGGTTTGTGGAGCATGTGGTGTCTGTGGTGTCTGTGGGGTCTGTGGAGTCTCTGGGGTCTATGGGATCTATGGAGCTCTGTGGGGTCTGTGGAGCCTGTGGTGTCCGTGGAGTCTGATGGGTCTGTGGTGCTCTGTGGGGACTGTGGAGTCTGTGGAGTTCTTGGGGACTGTGGAGTCTGTGGTGTCTGTGGAGTCTGTGCGGTCTGTGCGGTCTGTGGAGCTCTCTGTGGTCTGTGGGGTTTGTGGATCTCTGTGGGGTCTGTGGAGTCTGTGGAGTCTCAGAGGTATGTGGGGTCTGTGGAGCTCTGTGGGGTCTGTGTATTCTGTGGAGTCGATGGGGTCTGTGGGGTCTGCGGGGTCGGTGGAGCTCTGTTGGGTCTCTGGGCTCTGTGGGGTCTGTGGAGTCTGTGGGGTCTTTGGAGCTCTGTGGGGTCTGTGGAGTGTATGGGGTCTGTGGTGTCTGTGGAGCTCTGTGGGGTCTGTGGAGTCTGTGGGGTCTCTGGAGTCTGTGGATCTCTGTGGGTTCTGTGGAGTCTATGGGGTCCGTGTAGCTCTGTTGGGTCTGTGAAGCCTGTGGTGTCTGTGGAATATGTGGGGTCTGTGGAACTCTGTGGGGTCTGTGGAGTCTGTGGGCTCTGTCGGCTCTGTGAGGTCTGTGGAGTCAGTGGGGTCCGTGGAGTTAGTGGGCGCTCTGGGCTCTGTGGGGTCTGTGATGGCTGTGGAGCTCTGTGGGATCTGTGGAGTCTCTAGAGTCTGTTGGGTCTGTGGAGTCTGTGGAGTCTGTGGGGTATGTGGATTTCTGTGTGGTCTGTGGAGTCTGTGGGCTCTCTGGGCTCGTTGGGGTCTGTGATATCTGTGGAGCTCTGTGGGATCTGTGGAGCTCTGTGGGGTATATGGAGTCTGCGGAGTCTTTTGAGTCTGTGGGCTATATGGGCTCTGTGGGGTCTGCGGAGTCTTTGGAGTCTCTGGGGTCTGTAGAGTCTGTGGGCTCTGTGGGGTCAGTGGGGTCCTCGGAGCTCTGTGGGATCTGTGGAGTCGGTGGAGTCTATGGGGTCTGTGGAGTTTGTGGATTCTGTGGGGTCTGTTGAGTTCTGTGGGGTATGTGGAGTCTGTGGAGTCTTTGGAGTCTGTGGGCTCTGTGGGCTCTTTTGGGTCGGTGGACTCTGTGGGGTCTGTGAAGTATATGGGGTCTGTGGAGCTCTGTGGAGCTCTGTTGGGTCTGTGGAGTCTGTGGGGTCTGTGGAGCTCTGTGGGGTCTGTTGGGTCTGTGGGGTCTGTGGTGTCTGTGGAACTCTTTGGGATCTGTGGTGTATGTGGGGTCTGTGGAGCTCTCTGGGGTCCGTGGAGTCTGTGGAGTCTGTGGGGTCTGTGGGGTCTGTTGAACTCTCTGGGGTTTGTGGAGCATGTGGTGTCCGTGGAGTCTGTGGGGTTTGTGGAGTCGGCGGGCTCTTCGGGCTATGTGGGGTCTGTGGAGTCTGCGGGGTCTGTGCGGTCTGTGGAGTCTCAGAGGTATGTGGGGTCTGTGGAGCTCTGTGGGGTCTGTGTATTCTGTGGAGTCTATGGGGTCTGTGGGGTCTGCGGGGTCGGTGGAGCTCTGTTGGGTCTGTGGGCTCTGTGGGGTCTGTGGAGTCTGTGGGTTCTGTGGAGCTCTGTGGGGTCTGTGGCGTCTGTGGAGTCTGTGGAGCTCTGTGGGGTCTGTGGAGTCTATGGGGTCCGTGGAGCTCTGTGGGGTCTGTGGAGCCTGTGGTGTCTGTGGAATATGTGGCGTCTGTGGAACTCTGTGGGGTCTGTGGAGTCTGTGGGCTCTGTCGGCTCTGTGAGGTCTGTGGAGTCAGTGGAGTCCGTGGGGTCTGTGATGTCTGTGGAGCTCTGTGGGATCTGTGGAGTCTCTGGAGTCTGTTGGGTCTGTGGAGTTTGTGGAGTCTGTGGGGTATGTGGATTTCTGTGTGGTCTGTGGAGTCTTAGGGCTCTCTGGGCTCGTTGGGGTCTGTGATATCTGTGGAGCTCTGTGGGATCTGTGGAGCTCTGTGGGGTATGAGGAGTCTGCGAAGTCTTTTGAGTCTGTGGGCTATGTGGGCTCTGTGGGGTGTGCGGAGTTTTTGGAGTCTCTGGGGTCTGTGGAGTCTGTGGGCTCTGTGGGGTCAGTGGGGTCTTTGGAGCTCTGTGGGATCTGTGGAGTCGGTGGAGTCTATGGGGTCTGTGGAGTTTGTGGATTCTGTGGGGTCTGTTGAGTTCTGTGGGGTATGTGGAGTCTTTGGAGTCTTTGGAGTCTGTGGGCTCTGTGGGCTCTTTTGGGTCGGTGGACTCTGTGGGGTCTGTGAAGTATGTGGGGTCTGTGGAGCTCTGTGGAGCTCTGTTGGGTCTGTGGAGTCTGTGGGGTCTGTGGAGCTCTGTGGGGTCTGTTGGGTCTGTGGGGTCTGTGGTGTCTGTGGAACTCTTTGGGATCTGTGGTGTATGTGGGGTCTTTGGAGCTCTCTGGGGTCCGTGGAGTCTGTGGAGTCTGTGGGGTCTGTGGGGTCTGTTGAACTCTCTGGGGTTTGTGGAGCTTGTGGTGTCCGTGGAGTCTGTGGGGTTTGTGGAGTCGGCGGGCTCTTCGGGCTATGTGGGGTCTGTGGAGTCTGTAGGGTCTGTGGAGCTCCGTGGGGTCTGTTGTATCTGTGGAGTCTGTGGGGTCTGATGGGTCTGTGGTGCTCTGTGGGGACTGTGGAGTCTGTGGAGCTCTTGGGGTCTGTGGAGTCTGTGGGGTCTGTGGAGTCTATTGAGTCTGTGGTGTTTGTGGAGTCTGTGCGGTCTGTGGAGCTCTGTGGGGTCTGTGGAGTCTGTGGAGTCTCAGAGGTATTTGGGGTCTTTGGAGCTCTGTGGAGTCTGTGGGGTCTGTGAAGTCTGTTGAGTCCATGGGGTCTGTGGGGTCTTTGGAGCTCTGTGAGGTGTATGGGGTCTGTGGGGTCTGTGGGGTCTGTGGAGTCTGTGGGGTCTGTGGAGTCTCTGGGGTATGTGGGGTCTGTGAAGCTCTGTGGGGTCTGTGGAGTCTTTGGAGGTCTGTGGGGTCTGTGGAGTCTGTGGGGATTGTGGAGTCCTTGGGGTCTGTGAAGTCTGTGGAGCTCTGTGGGGTCTGTTGGGTCTCTGGGGTCTGTGTTGTCTGTGGAACTCTTTGGGGTCTTTGGAGTCTGTGGGGTCTGTGGAGCTCTTTAGGGTCTGTGGAGTCTGTGGAGTCTGTGGAGTCTGTGGAGTCTCTGAGGTCTGTGGGGTCAGTTGAACTCTCTGGGGTTTGTGGAGCATGTGGTGTCAGTGGAGTCTGTGGGGTTTGTGGAGTCGGCGGGCTCTTCGGGCTCTCTGGGGTCTCTGGAGTCTGTGGGGTGTGTGGAGCTCCGTGGGGTCTGTTGTGTCTGTGGAGTCTGTGGAATCTATGGGGTGTATGGGATCTGTGGAGCTCTGTGGGGTCTGTGGAGCCTGTGGTGTCCGTGGAGTCTGATGGGTCTTTGGTGCTCTTTGGGGACTGTGGAGTCTGTGGAGCTCTTGGGGTCTGTGGAGTCTGTGGGGTCTGTGGAGTCTATTGAGTCTGTGGTGTCTGTGGAGTCTGTGCGTTCTGTGGGCTCGTTGGGGTCTGTGATGTCTGTGGAGCTCTGTGGGATCTGTGGAGTCTCTGGAGTCTGTTCGGTCTGTGGAGTCTGTGGGGTCAATGGAGCTCTATGGGTTCTGTGGAGTCTGTGGGGTTTGTGGAGTCGGCAGGCTCTTCGGGCTCTGTGGGGTCTGTGGAGCTCCGTGGGGTCTGTTGTGTCTGTGGAGTCAGTGGAATCAATGGGGTGTATGGGATCTGTGGAGCTCCGTGGGGTCTGTTGTATCTGTGGAGTCTGTGGGGTCTGATGGGTCTGTGGTGCTCTGTGGGGACTGTGGAGTCTGTGGAGCTCTTGGGGTCTGTGGAGTCTGTGGGGTCTGTGGAGTCTATTGAGTCTGTGGTGTCTGTGGAGTCTGTGCGGTCTGTGGAGCTCTGTGGGGTCTGTGGAGTCTGTGGAGTCTCAGAGGTATTTGGGGTCTGTGGAGCTCTTAGGGGTATGTGGAGTCTGTGGAGTCTCAGAGGTGTGTGGGGTCTGTGGAGCTCTGTGGGGTCTGTGGAGTCTGTGGGGTCTGTGGAGCTCTGTTGGGTCTGTGTAGTCTGTGGAGTGTATGGGGTCTGTGGGGTCTGTGGGGTCTTTGGAGCTCTGTGAGGTGTAAGGGGTCTCTGGGGTCTTTGGGGCTCTGTGTGGTCTGTTGAGTCTGTGTGGTCTGTGTAGTCTATGGGGTCTGTGGGGTCTGTGGAGCTCTGTGGGTTCTGTGGAGTTTGTGGGGTCCGTGGAGCTCTGTGGGGTCTATTGAGTCTGTGGGGTCTGTGGAGTCTATGGGGTCTGTGGGGTCTGTGGAGCTCTGTAGGGTCTGTGGAGTCAGTGGAGGTCTTAGGGTCCGTGGAGTCTCTGGGGTCTGTGGAGCTCTGTGGGATCTGTGGAGCTCCGTGGGGTATGTGGAGTCTGTGATGTCTGTGGAGTCTGAAGGATTTTAGTGGTCTGTGGAGTCTGTGGGGTCTATGGGGTCTGTCGAGCTCTGTGGGCTCTGTGGAGTCTGTGGAGTCTATGGGGTCTGTGGTGTCAGTGGAGCTCTGTCGGGTCTGTGGGCTCTGTTTGCTCTGTGGGGTCTGTGGAGTCTGTGGAGTCTGTGGGGTCTGCGGAGTCTGTGGAGCACTGTGGGGTCTTGTGCAGTCTGTGGGGTTTGTGGAGCTCTGTGGGGTCTGTGGAGTCTGTGGAGTCTGTGGGGTCTGTGGGGTCTGTTAAACTCTCTGGGGTTTGTGGAGCATGTGGTGTCTGTGGTGTCTGTGGGGTCTGTGGAGTCTCTGGGGTCTATGGGATCTATGGAGCTCTGTGGGGTCTGTGGAGCCTGTGGTGTCCGTGGAGTCTGATGGGTCTGTGGTGCTCTGTGGGGACTGTGGAGTCTGTGGAGTTCTTGGGGACTGTGGAGTCTGTGGTGTCTGTGGAGTCTGTGCGGTCTGTGCGGTCTGTGGAGCTCTCTGTGGTCTGTGGGGTTTGTGGATCTCTGTGGGGTCTGTGGAGTCTGTGGAGTCTCAGAGGTATGTGGGGTCTGTGGAGCTCTGTGGGGTCTGTGTATTCTGTGGAGTCGATGGGGTCTGTGGGGTCTGCGGGGTCGGTGGAGCTCTGTTGGGTCTCTGGGCTCTGTGGGGTCTGTGGAGTCTGTGGGGTCTTTGGAGCTCTGTGGGGTCTGTGGAGTGTATGGGGTCTGTGGTGTCTGTGGAGCTCTGTGGGGTCTGTGGAGTCTGTGGGGTCTCTGGAGTCTGTGGATCTCTGTGGGTTCTGTGGAGTCTATGGGGTCCGTGTAGCTCTGTTGGGTCTGTGAAGCCTGTGGTGTCTGTGGAATATGTGGGGTCTGTGGAACTCTGTGGGGTCTGTGGAGTCTGTGGGCTCTGTCGGCTCTGTGAGGTCTGTGGAGTCAGTGGGGTCCGTGGAGTTAGTGGGCGCTCTGGGCTCTGTGGGGTCTGTGATGGCTGTGGAGCTCTGTGGGATCTGTGGAGTCTCTAGAGTCTGTTGGGTCTGTGGAGTCTGTGGAGTCTGTGGGGTATGTGGATTTCTGTGTGGTCTGTGGAGTCTGTGGGCTCTCTGGGCTCGTTGGGGTCTGTGATATCTGTGGAGCTCTGTGGGATCTGTGGAGCTCTGTGGGGTATGTGGAGTCTGCGGAGTCTTTTGAGTCTGTGGGCTATGTGGGCTCTGTGGGGTCTGCGGAGTCTTTGGAGTCTCTGGGGTCTGTAGAGTCTGTGGGCTCTGTGGGGTCAGTGGGGTCCTCGGAGCTCTGTGGGATCTGTGGAGTCGGTGGAGTCTATGGGGTCTGTGGAGTTTGTGGATTCTGTGGGGTCTGTTGAGTTCTGTGGGGTATGTGGAGTCTGTGGAGTCTTTGGAGTCTGTGGGCTCTGTGGGCTCTTTTGGGTCGGTGGACTCTGTGGGGTCTGTGAAGTATATGGGGTCTGTGGAGCTCTGTGGAGCTCTGTTGGGTCTGTGGAGTCTGTGGGGTCTGTGGAGCTCTGTGGGGTCTGTTGGGTCTGTGGGGTCTGTGGTGTCTGTGGAACTCTTTGGGATCTGTGGTGTATGTGGGGTCTGTGGAGCTCTCTGGGGTCCGTGGAGTCTGTGGAGTCTGTGGGGTCTGTGGGGTCTGTTGAACTCTCTGGGGTTTGTGGAGCATGTGGTGTCCGTGGAGTCTGTGGGGTTTGTGGAGTCGGCGGGCTCTTCGGGCTATGTGGGGTCTGTGGAGTCTGCGGGGTCTGTGCGGTCTGTGGAGTCTCAGAGGTATGTGGGGTCTGTGGAGCTCTGTGGGGTCTGTGTATTCTGTGGAGTCTATGGGGTCTGTGGGGTCTGCGGGGTCGGTGGAGCTCTGTTGGGTCTGTGGGCTCTGTGGGGTCTGTGGAGTCTGTGGGTTCTGTGGAGCTCTGTGGGGTCTGTGGCGTCTGTGGAGTCTGTGGAGCTCTGTGGGGTCTGTGGAGTCTATGGGGTCCGTGGAGCTCTGTGGGGTCTGTGGAGCCTGTGGTGTCTGTGGAATATGTGGCGTCTGTGGAACTCTGTGGGGTCTGTGGAGTCTGTGGGCTCTGTCGGCTCTGTGAGGTCTGTGGAGTCAGTGGAGTCCGTGGGGTCTGTGATGTCTGTGGAGCTCTGTGGGATCTGTGGAGTCTCTGGAGTCTGTTGGGTCTGTGGAGTTTGTGGAGTCTGTGGGGTATGTGGATTTCTGTGTGGTCTGTGGAGTCTTAGGGCTCTCTGGGCTCGTTGGGGTCTGTGATATCTGTGGAGCTCTGTGGGATCTGTGGAGCTCTGTGGGGTATGAGGAGTCTGCGAAGTCTTTTGAGTCTGTGGGCTATGTGGGCTCTGTGGGGTCTGCGGAGTTTTTGGAGTCTCTGGGGTCTGTGGAGTCTGTGGGCTCTGTGGGGTCAGTGGGGTCTTTGGAGCTCTGTGGGATCTGTGGAGTCGGTGGAGTCTATGGGGTCTGTGGAGTTTGTGGATTCTGTGGGGTCTGTTGAGTTCTGTGGGGTATGTGGAGTCTTTGGAGTCTTTGGAGTCTGTGGGCTCTGTGGGCTCTTTTGGGTCGGTGGACTCTGTGGGGTCTGTGAAGTATGTGGGGTCTGTGGAGCTCTGTGGAGCTCTGTTGGGTCTGTGGAGTCTGTGGGGTCTGTGGAGCTCTGTGGGGTCTGTTGGGTCTGTGGGGTCTGTGGTGTCTGTGGAACTCTTTGGGATCTGTGGTGTATGTGGGGTCTTTGGAGCTCTCTGGGGTCCGTGGAGTCTGTGGAGTCTGTGGGGTCTGTGGGGTCTGTTGAACTCTCTGGGGTTTGTGGAGCTTGTGGTGTCCGTGGAGTCTGTGGGGTTTGTGGAGTCGGCGGGCTCTTCGGGCTATGTGGGGTCTGTGGAGTCTGTAGGGTCTGTGGAGCTCCGTGGGGTCTGTTGTATCTGTGGAGTCTGTGGGGTCTGATGGGTCTGTGGTGCTCTGTGGGGACTGTGGAGTCTGTGGAGCTCTTGGGGTCTGTGGAGTCTGTGGGGTCTGTGGAGTCTATTGAGTCTGTGGTGTTTGTGGAGTCTGTGCGGTCTGTGGAGCTCTGTGGGGTCTGTGGAGTCTGTGGAGTCTCAGAGGTATTTGGGGTCTTTGGAGCTCTGTGGAGTCTGTGGGGTCTGTGAAGTCTGTTGAGTCCATGGGGTCTGTGGGGTCTTTGGAGCTCTGTGAGGTGTATGGGGTCTGTGGGGTCTGTGGAGTCTGTGGGGTCTGTGGAGTCTCTGGGGTATGTGGGGTCTGTGAAGCTCTGTGGGGTCTGTGGAGTCTTTGGAGGTCTGTGGGGTCTGTGGAGTCTGTGGGGATTGTGGAGTCCTTGGGGTCTGTGAAGTCTGTGGAGCTCTGTGGGGTCTGTTGGGTCTCTGGGGTCTGTGTTGTCTGTGGAACTCTTTGGGGTCTTTGGAGTCTGTGGGGTCTGTGGAGCTCTTTAGGGTCTGTGGAGTCTGTGGAGTCTGTGGAGTCTGTGGAGTCTCTGAGGTCTGTGGGGTCAGTTGAACTCTCTGGGGTTTGTGGAGCATGTGGTGTCAGTGGAGTCTGTGGGGTTTGTGGAGTCGGCGGGCTCTTCGGGCTCTCTGGGGTCTCTGGAGTCTGTGGGGTGTGTGGAGCTCCGTGGGGTCTGTTGTGTCTGTGGAGTCTGTGGAATCTATGGGGTGTATGGGATCTGTGGAGCTCTGTGGGGTCTGTGGAGCCTGTGGTGTCCGTGGAGTCTGATGGGTCTTTGGTGCTCTTTGGGGACTGTGGAGTCTGTGGAGCTCTTGGGGTCTGTGGAGTCTGTGGGGTCTGTGGAGTCTATTGAGTCTGTGGTGTCTGTGGAGTCTGTGCGTTCTGTGGGCTCGTTGGGGTCTGTGATGTCTGTGGAGCTCTGTGGGATCTGTGGAGTCTCTGGAGTCTGTTCGGTCTGTGGAGTCTGTGGGGTCAATGGAGCTCTATGGGTTCTGTGGAGTCTGTGGGGTCAGTGGAGCTCTGTGGGGTCTATTGAGTATGTGGGGTCTGTGGAGTCTATGGGGTCAGTGGGGTCTGTGGTTTTCTGTGGGGTCTGTGGAGTCTGTGGAGCTCTTTGGGGTCCGTGGAGTCTCTGGGGTCTGTGGAGCTCTGTGGGACCTGTGGAGCTCTGTGGTTTATGTGGAGTCTGTGGGGTCTGTGGAGTCTTAAGGATTTTAGTGGTCTTTGGAGTCTGTGGGGTCTATGGGGTCTGTGGGGTCTGCGGAGTCTTTGGAGTCTCTGGGGTCTGTAGAGTCTGTGGGCTCTGTGGGATCTGTGGAGTCGGTGGAGTCTATGGGGTCTGTGGAGTTTGTGGATTCTGTGGGGTCTGTTGAGTTCTGTGGGGTATGTGGAGTCTTTGGAGTCTATGGGGTCTGTGGTGTCAGTGGAGCTCTGTCGGGTCTGTGTGCTCTGTTGGCTCTGTGGGGTCTGTGGAGTCTGTGAAGTCTGTGGGGTCTGTGGAGTCTGTGGAGCTCTGTGGGGTCTGTGCAGTCTGTGGGGTCTGTGGAGCTCTGTGGGGTCTGTGGAGTCTGTGGAGTCTGTGGGGTCTGTGGGGTCTGTTGAACTCTCTGGGGTTTGTGGAGCATGTGGTGTCCGTGGAGTCTGTGGGGTTTGTGGAGTCGGCGGGCTCTTCTGGCTATGTGGGGTCTGTGGAGTCTGTGGGGTCTGTGGAGCTCCGTGGGGTCTGTTGTATCTCTGGAGTCTGTGGGGTCTGATGGGTCTGTGGTGCTCTGTGGGGACTGTGGAGTATGTGGAGCTCTTGGGGTCTGTGGAGTCTGTGGGGTCTGTGGAGTCTATTGAGTGTGTGGCGACTGTGGAGTCTGTGCGGTCTGTGGAGATCTGTGGGGTCTGTGGAGTCTGTGGAGTCTCAGAGGTATTTGGGGTCTGTGGAGCTCTGTGGGGTCTGTGGAGTCTGTGGACTCTCAGAGGTGTGTGGGGTCTGTGGAGCTCTGTGGGGTCTGTGGAGTCAGTGGGGTCTGTGGAGCTCTGTTGGGTCTGTGTAGTCTGTGGAGTGTATGGGGTCTGTGGGGTCTGTGGAGCTCTGTGGGGTCTGTGGAGTCAGTGGGGTCTGTGGAGCTCTGTTGGGTCTGTGTAGTCTGTGGAGTGTATGGGGTCTGTGGGGTCTGTGGGGTCTGTGGAGCTCTGTGGGGTCTGTGTAGTCTGTGGAGTCTATGGGGTCTGTGGGGTCGGTGGGGTCGGTGGGGTCGGTGGAGCTCTGTTGGGTCTGTGGAATCTGTGGGATCTGTGGGGTCTGTGGAGCTCTGGAGCTCTGTGGGGTTTTTTGAATCTGTGGCATCTGTGGAGTGTATGGGATCTGTGGAGTCTCCGGGGTTTGAGGGGTCTGTGGAGCTCTTTGGTGTCTTTAGGGTGTGTGGATATCTTTGGGTTCTGTGGAGTCTGTGGAGTCCGTGGCGTCTGTGGGGTCTTTGGAGCTCTGTGAGGTGTATGGGGTCTGTGGGGTCTGTGGAGTGAGTGGGGTCTGTGGAGTCTGTTTGGTCTGTGGAGTCTCTGGGATATGTGGGGTCTGTGGAGTGTGTGTGGTTGGTGGAGTCTGTGGAGCTCTGTGGGTTCTGTGGAGTCTTCGGAGTCTCTGGGGTCTCTGGGGTCTTTGGAGCTCTCTCTGGTCTGTTGAGTCTGTGTGGTCTGTGTAGTCTATGGGGTCTCTGGGGTCTGTGGAGCTCTGTGGGGTCTGTGGAGTCTGTGGAGTCTGTGGGGTCTGTGGGGTCTGTTGAACTCTCTGGGGTTTGTGGAGCATGTGGTGTCTGTGGTGTCTGTGGGGTCTCTGGAGTCTCTGGGGACTGTGGGGTCTGTGGAGCTCTTTGGGGTCTGTGGAGTCTGTGGAGTCCATGGGGTCTGTGGGGTCTTTGGAGCTCTGTGAGGTGTATGGGGTCTGTGGCGTCTGTGGAGTCTGTGGGGACTGTGAAGTTTGTGGAGCTCTGTGGGGCTGTGGAGTCTCTGGGGTCTGTGGGGTCTGTGGGGTCTGTGGGGTCTGTGGAGTCTGTGGGGTCTGTGAAGTCTGTTGAGTCCATGGGGTCTGTGGGGTCTTTGGAGCTCTGTGAGGTGTATGGGGTCTGTGGGGTCTGTGGGGTCTGTGGAGTCTGTGGGGTCTGTGGAGTCTCTGGGGTATGTGGGGTCTGTGGAGCTCTGTGGGGTCTGTGGAGTCTTTGGAGGTCTGTGGGGTCTGTGGAGTCTGTGGGGATTGTGGAGTCCTTGGGGTCTGTGAAGTCTGTGGAGCTCTGTGGGGTCTGTTGGGTCTCTGGGGTTTGTGGTGTCTGTGGAACTCTTTGGGTTCTTTGGAGTCAGTGGGGTCTGTGGAGCTCTGTGGGGACTGTGGAGTCTGTGGAGCTCTTGGGGTCTGTGGAGTCTGTGGGGTCTGTGGAGTCTATTGAGTCAGTGGCGTCTGTGGAGTCTGTGCAGTCTGTGGAGATCTGTGGGGTCTGTGGAGCTCTGTGGGGTCTGTGGAGTCTGTGGAGTCTGTGGGGTCTGTGGGGTCTGTTGAACTCTCTGGGGTTTGTGGAGCATGTGGTGTCCGTGGAGTCTGTGGGGTTTGTGGAGTCGGCGGGCTCTGTGGGGTCTCTGGAGTCTGTGGGGTGTGTGGAGCTCCGTGGGGTCTGTTGTGTCTGTGGAGTCTGTGGAATCTATGGGGTCTATTGGATCTGTGGAGCTCTGTGGGGTCTGTGGAGTCTGTGGAGCTCTTGGGGTCTGTGGAGTCTGTGGGGTCTGTGGAGTCTATTGAGTCTGTGGTGTCTGTGGAGTCTGTGCGGTCTGTGGGCTCGTTGGGGTCTGTGATGTCTGTGGAGCTCTGTGGGATCTGTGGAGTCTCTGGAGTCTGTTCGGTCTGTGGAGTCTGTGGGGTCAATGGGGCTCTGTGAGTTCTCTGGAGTCTGTGTGGTCCGTGGAGCTCTGTGGGGTCTATTGAGTCTGTGGGGTCTGTGGAGTCTATGGGGTTAGTGGGGTCTGTGGTGTTCTGTGGGGTCTGTGGAGTCTGTGGAGCTCTTTGGGGTCTGTGGAGTCTCTGGGGTCTGTGGAGCTCTGTGGGATCTGTGGAGCTCTGTGGTTTATGTGGAGTCTGTGGGGTCTGTGGAGTCTGAAGGATTTTAGTGGTCTGTGGAGTCTGTGGGGTCTATGGGGTCTGTGGAGCTCTGTGGGCTCTGTGGAGTCTGTGGAGTCTATGGGGTCTGTGGTGTCAGTGGAGCTCTGTCGGGTCTGTGTGCTCTGTTGGCTCTGTGATGTCTGTGGAGCTCTGTGGGATCTGTGGAGTCTCTGGAGTCTGTTCGGTCTGTGGAGTCTGTGGGGTCAATGGAGCTCTGTGGGTTCTGTGGAGTGTGTGGGGTCCGTGGAGCTCTGTGGGGTCTATTGAGTCTGTGGGGTCTGTGGAGTCTATGGGGTCAGTGGGGTCTGTGGAGCTCTGTGGGGTCTGTGGAGTCTGTGGAGCTCTTTGGGGTCCGTGGAGTCTCTGGGGTCTGTGGAGCTCTGTGGGATCTGTGGAGCTCTGTGGGTTATGTGGAGTCTGTGGGGTCTGTGGAGTCTGAAGGATTTTAGTGGTCTGTGGAGTCTGTGGGGTGTATGGGGTCTGTGGAGCTTTGTGGGCTCTGTGGAGTCTGTGGAGTCTATGGGGTCTGTGGTGTCAGTGGAGCTCAGTCGGGTCTGTGTGCTCTGTTGGCTCTGTGGGGTCTGTGGAGTCTGTGGAGTCTGTGGGGTCTGTGGAGTCTGTGGAGCTCTGTGGGGTCTGTGCAGTCTGTGGGGTCTGTGGAGCTCTGTGGGGTCTGTGGAGTCTGTGGAGTCTGTGGGGTCTGTGGGGTCTGTTGAACTCTCTGGGGTTTGTGGAGCATGTGGTGTCCGTGGAGTCTGTGGGGTTTGTGGAGTCGGCGGGCTCTTCGGGCTATGTGGGGTCTGTGGAGTCTGTGGGGTCTGTGGAGCTCCGTGGGGTCTGTTGTATCTGTGGAGTCTGTGGGGTCTGATGGGTCTGTGGTGCTCTGTGGGGACTGTGGAGTCTGTGGAGCTCTTGGGGTCTGTGGAGTCTGTGGGGTCTGTGGAGTCTATTGAGTCAGTGGTGTCTGTGGAGTCTGTGCGGTCTGTGGAGATCTGTGGGATCTGTGGAGTCTCTAGAGTCTGTTGGGTGTGTGGAGTCTGTGGAGTCTGTGGGGTATGTGGATTTCTGTGTGGTCTGTGGAGTCTGTGGGCTCTCTGGGCTCGTTGGGGTCTGTGATATCTGTGGAGCTCTGTGGGATCTGTGGAGCTCTGTGGGGTATGTGGAGTCTGCGGAGTCTTTTGAGTCTGTGGGCTATATGGGCTCTGTGGGGTCTGCGGAGTCTTTGGAGTCTCTGGGGTCTGTAGAGTCTGTGGGCTCTGTGGGGTCAGTGGGGTCTTTGGAGCTCTGTGGGATCTGTGGAGTCGGTGGAGTCTATGGGGTCTGTGGAGTTTGTGGATT
Organism: Gobius niger; assembly: GCF_951799975.1. NCBI lineage: Eukaryota > Metazoa > Chordata > Actinopteri > Gobiiformes > Gobiidae > Gobius > Gobius niger. The sequence goes on from NC_136854.1 coordinate 7,833,003, forward strand.
CTGTGGGGTCTGTTGAGTTCTGTGGGGTATGTGGAGTCTGTGGAGTCTTTGGAGTCTGTGGGCTCTGTGGGCTCTTTTGGGTCGATGGACTCTGTGGGGTCTGTGAAGTATATGGGGTCTGTGGAGCTCTGTGGAGCTCTGTTGGGTCTGTGGAGTCTGTGGGGTCTGTGGAGCTCTGTGGGGTCTGTTGGGTCTGTGGGGTCTGTGGTGTCTGTGGAACTCTTTGGGATCTGTGGTGTATGTGGGGTCTGTGGAGCTCTCTGGGGTCCGTGGAGTCTGTGGAGTCTGTGGGGTCTGTGGGGTCTGTTGAACTCTCTGGGGTTTGTGGAGCATGTGGTGTCCGTGGAGTCTGTGGGGTTTGTGGAGTCGGCGGGCTCTTCGGGCTATGTGGGGTCTGTGGAGTCTGTGGGGTCTGTGCGGTCTGTGGAGTCTCAGAGGTATGTGGGGTCTGTGGAGCTCTGTGGGGTCTGTGTATTCTGTGGAGTCTATGGGGTCTGTGGGGTCTGCGGGGTCGGTGGAGCTCTGTTGGGTCTGTGGGCTCTGTGGGGTCTGTGGAGTCTGTGGGTTCTGTGGAGCTCTGTGGGGTCTGTGGCGTCTGTGGAGTCTGTGGAGCTCTGTGGGGTCTGTGGAGTCTATGGGGTCCGTGGAGCTCTGTGGGGTCTGTGGAGCCTGTGGTATCTGTGGAATATGTGGCGTCTGTGGAACTCTGTGGGGTCTGTGGAGTCTGTGGGCTCTGTCGGCTCTGTGAGGTCTGTGGAGTCAGTGGAGTCCGTGGGGTCTGTGATGTCTGTGGAGCTCTGTGGGATCTGTGGAGTCTCTGGAGTCTGTTGGGTCTGTGGAGTTTGTGGAGTCTGTGGGGTATGTGGATTTCTGTGTGGTCTGTGGAGTCTGTGGGCTCTCTGGGCTCGTTGGGGTCTGTGATATCTGTGGAGCTCTGTGGGATCTGTGGAGCTCTGTGGGGTATGAGGAGTCTGCGAAGTCTTTTGAGTCTGTGGGCTATGTGGGCTCAGTGGGGTCTGCGGAGTTTTTGGAGTCTCTGGGGTCTGTGGAGTCTGTGGGCTCTGTGGGGTCAGTGGGGTCTTTGGAGCTCTGTGGGATCTGTGGAGTCGGTGGAGTCTATGGGGTCTGTGGAGTTTGTGGATTCTGTGGGGTCTGTTGAGTCCTGTGGGGTATGTGGAGTCTGTGGAGTCTTTGGAGTCTGTGGGCTCTGTGGGCTCTTTTGGGTCGGTGGACTCTGTGGGGTCTGTGAAGTATGTGGGGTCTGTGGAGCTCTGTGGAGCTCTGTTGGGTCTGTGGAGTCTGTGGGGTCTGTGGAGCTCTGTGGGGTCTGTTGGGTCTGTGGGGTCTGTGGTGTCTGTGGAACTCTTTGGGATCTGTGGTGTATATGGGGTCTGTGGAGCTCTCTGGGGTCCGTGGAGTCTGTGGAGTCTGTGGGGTCTGTGGGGTCTGTTGAACTCTCTGGGGTTTGTGGAGCATGTGGTGTCCGTGGAGTCTGTGGGGTTTGTGGAGTCGGCGGGCTCTTCGGGCTATGTGGGGTCTGTGGAGTCTGTAGGGTCTGTGGAGCTCCGTGGGGTCTGTTGTATCTGTGGAGTCTGTGGGGTCTGATGGGTCTGTGGTGCTCTGTGGGGACTGTGGAGTCTGTGGAGCTCTTGGGGTCTGTGGAGTCTGTGGGGTCTGTGGAGTCTATTGAGTCTGTGGTGTTTGTGGAGTCTGTGCGGTCTGTGGAGCTCTGTGGGGTCTGTGGAGTCTGTGGAGTCTCAGAGGTATTTGGGGTCTGTGGAGCTCTGTGGAGTCTGTGGGGTCTGTGAAGTCTGTTGAGTCCATGGGGTCTGTGGGGTCTTTGGAGCTCTGTGAGGTGTATGGGGTCTGTGGGGTCTGTGGGGTCTGTGGAGTCTGTGGGGTCTGTGGAGTCTCTGGGGTATGTGGGGTCTGTGGAGCTCTGTGGGGTCTGTGGAGTCTTTGGAGGTCTGTGGGGTCTGTGGAGTCTGTGGGGATTGTGGAGTCCTTGGGGTCTGTGAAGTCTGTGGAGCTCTGTGGGGTCTGTTGGGTCTCTGGGGTCTGTGTTGTCTGTGGAACTCTTTTGGGTCTTTGGAGTCTGTGGGGTCTGTGGAGCTCTTTGGGGTCTGTGGAGTCTGTGGAGTCTGTGGAGTCTGTGGAGTCTCTGAGGTCTGTGGGGTCTGTTGAACTCTCTGGGGTTTGTGGAGCATGTGGTGTCAGTGGAGTCTGTGGGGTTTGTGGAGTCGGCGGGCTCTTCGGGCTCTCTGGGGTCTCTGGAGTCTGTGGGGTGTGTGGAGCTCCGTGGGGTCTGTTGTGTCTGTGGAGTCTGTGGAATCTATGGGGTGTATGGGATCTGTGGAGCTCTGTGGGGTCTGTGGAGCCTGTGGTGTCCGTGGAGTCTGATGGGTCTTTGGTGCTCTTTGGGGACTGTGGAGTCTGTGGAGCTCTTGGGGTCTGTGGAGTCTGTGGGGTCTGTGGAGTCTATTGAGTCTGTGGTGTCTGTGGAGTCTGTGCGTTCTGTGGGCTCGTTGGGGTCTGTGATGTCTGTGGAGCTCTGTGGGATCTGTGGAGTCTCTGGAGTCTGTTCGGTCTGTGGAGTCTGTGGGGTCAATGGAGCTCTATGGGTTCTGTGGAGTCTGTGGGGTCAGTGGAGCTCTGTGGGGTCTATTGAGTATGTGGGGTCTGTGGAGTCTATGGGGTCAGTGGGGTCTGTGGATTTCTGTGGGGTCTGTGGAGTCTGTGGAGCTCTTTGGGGTCCGTGGAGTCTCTGGGGTCTGTGGAGCTCTGTGGGACCTGTGGAGCTCTGTGGTTTATGTGGAGTCTGTGGGGTCTGTGGAGTCTTAAGGATTTTAGTGGTCTTTGGAGTCTGTGGGGTCTATGGGGTCTGTGGGGTCTGCGGAGTCTTTGGAGTCTCTGGGGTCTGTAGAGTCTGTGGGATCTGTGGAGTCGGTGGAGTCTATGGGGTCTGTGGAGTTTGTGGATTCTGTGGGGTCTGTTGAGTTCTGTGGGGTATGTGGAGTCTTTGGAGTCTATGGGGTCTGTGGTGTCAGTGGAGCTCTGTCGGGTCTGTGTGCTCTGTTGGCTCTGTGGGGTCTGTGGAGTCTGTGAAGTCTGTGGGGTCTGTGGAGTCTGTGGAGCTCTGTGTGGTCTGTGCAGTCTGTGGGGTCTGTGGAGCTCTGTGGGGTCTGTGGAGTCTGTGGAGTCTGTGGGGTCTGTGGGGTCTGTTGAACTCTCTGGGGTTTGTGGAGCATGTGGTGTCCGTGGAGTCTGTGGGGTTTGTGGAGTCGGCGGGCTCTTCTGGCTATGTGGGGTCTGTGGAGTCTGTGGGGTCTGTGGAGCTCCGTGGGGTCTGTTGTATCTCTGGAGTCTGTGGGGTCTGATGGGTCTGTGGTGCTCTGTGGGGACTGTGGAGTATGTGGAGCTCTTGGGGTCTGTGGAGTCTGTGGGGTCTGTGGAGTCTATTGAGTGTGTGGCGTCTGTGGAGTCTGTGCGGTCTGTGGAGATCTGTGGGGTCTGTGGAGTCTGTGGAGTCTCAGAGGTATTTGGGGTCTGTGGAGCTCTGTGGGGTCTGTGGAGTCTGTGGACTCTCAGAGGTGTGTGGGGTCTGTGGAGCTCTGTGGGGTCTGTGGAGTCAGTGGGGTCTGTGGAGCTCTGTTGGGTCTGTGTAGTCTGTGGAGTGTATGGGGTCTGTGGGGTCTGTGGAGCTCTGTGGGGTCTGTGGAGTCAGTGGGGTCTGTGGAGCTCTGTTGGGTCTGTGTAGTCTGTGGAGTGTATGGGGTCTGTGGGGTCTGTGGGGTCTGTGGAGCTCTGTGGGGTCTGTGTAGTCTGTGGAGTCTATGGGGTCTGTGGGGTCGGTGGGGTCGGTGGGGTCGGTGGAGCTCTGTTGGGTCTGTGGAATCTGTGGGATCTGTGGGGTCTGTGGAGCTCTGGAGCTCTGTGGGTTTTTTTGAATCTGTGGCATCTGTGGAGTGTATGGGATCTGTGGAGTCTCCGGGGTCTGAGGGGTCTGTGGAGCTCTTTGGTGTCTTTAGGGTATGTGGATATCTTTGGGTTCTGTGGAGTCTGTGGAGTCCGTGGCGTCTGTGGGGTCTTTGGAGCTCTGTGAGGTGTATGGGGTCTGTGGGGTCTGTGGAGTGAGTGGGGTCTCTGGAGTCTGTTTGGTCTGTGGAGTCTCTGGGATATGTGGGGTCTGTGGAGTGTGTGTGGTTGGTGGAGTCTGTGGAGCTCTGTGGGTTCTGTGGAGTCTGTGGAGTCTCTGGGGTCTCTGGGGTCTGTGGAGCTCTGTGGGGTCTGTGGAGTCTGTGGAGTCTGTGGGGTCTGTGGGGTCTGTTGAACTCTCTGGGGTTTGTGGAGCATGTGGTGTCTGTGGTGTCTGTGGGGTCTCTGGAGTCTCTGGGGACTGTGGGGTCTGTGGAGCTCTTTGGGGTCTGTGGAGTCTGAGGAGTCCATGGGGTCTGTGGGGTCTTTGGAGCTCTGTGAGGTGTATGGGGTCTGTGGCGTCTGTGGAGTCTGTGGGGACTGTGAAGTTTGTGGAGCTCTGTGGGGCTGTGGAGTCTCTGGGGTCTGTGGGGTCTGTGGGGTCTGTGGGGTCTGTGGAGTCTGTGGGGTCTGTGAAGTCTGTTGAGTCCATGGGGTCTGTGGGGTCTTTGGAGCTCTGTGAGGTGTATGGGGTCTGTGGGGTCTGTGGGGTTTGTGGAGTCTGTGGGGTCTGTGGAGTCTCTGGGGTATGTGGGGTCTGTGGAGCTCTGTGGGGTCTGTGGAGTCTTTGGAGGTCTGTGGGGTCTGTGGAGTCTGTGGGGATTGTGGAGTCCTTGGGGTCTGTGAAGTCTGTGGAGCTCTGTGGGGTCTGTTGGGTCTCTGGGGTTTGTGGTGTCTGTGGAACTCTTTGGGTTCTTTGGAGTCAGTGGGGTCTGTGGAGCTCTGTGGGGACTGTGGAGTCTGTGGAGCTCTTGGGGTCTGTGGAGTCTGTGGGGTCTGTGGAGTCTATTGAGTCAGTGGCGTCTGTGGAGTCTGTGCAGTCTGTGGAGATCTGTGGGGTCTGTGGAGCTCTGTGGGGTCTGTGGAGTCTGTGGAGTCTGTGGGGTCTGTGGGGTCTGTTGAACTCTCTGGGGTTTGTGGAGCATGTGGTGTCCGTGGAGTCTGTGGGGTTTGTGGAGTCGGCGGGCTCTGTGGGGTCTCTGGAGTCTGTGGGGTGTGTGGAGCTCCGTGGGGTCTGTTGTGTCTGTGGAGTCTGTGGAATCTATGGGGTCTATTGGATCTGTGGAGCTCTGTGGGGTCTGTGGAGTCTGTGGAGCTCTTGGGGTCTGTGGAGTCTGTGGGGTCTGTGGAGTCTATTGAGTCTGTGGTGTCTGTGGAGTCTGTGCGGTCTGTGGGCTCGTTGGGGTCTGTGATGTCTGTGGAGCTCTGTGGGATCTGTGGAGTCTCTGGAGTCTGTTCGGTCTGTGGAGTCTGTGGGGTCAATGGGGCTCTGTGAGTTCTCTGGAGTCTGTGTGGTCCGTGGAGCTCTGTGGGGTCTATTGAGTCTGTGGGGTCTGTGGAGTCTATGGGGTTAGTGGGGTCTGTGGTGTTCTGTGGGGTCTGTGGAGTCTGTGGAGCTCTTTGGGGTCCGTGGAGTCTCTGGGGTCTGTGGAGCTCTGTGGGATCTGTGGAGCTCTGTGGTTTATGTGGAGTCTGTGGGGTCTGTGGAGTCTGAAGGATTTTAGTGGTCTGTGGAGTCTGTGGGGTCTATGGGGTCTGTGGAGCTCTGTGGGCTCTGTGGAGTCTGTGGAGTCTATGGGGTCTGTGGTGTCAGTGGAGCTCTGTCGGGTCTGTGTGCTCTGTTGGCTCTGTGATGTCTGTGGAGCTCTGTGGGATCTGTGGAGTCTCTGGAGTCTGTTCGGTCTGTGGAGTCTGTGGGGTCAATGGAGCTCTGTGGGTTCTGTGGAGTGTGTGGGGTCCGTGGAGCTCTGTGGGGTCTATTGAGTCTGTGGGGTCTGTGGAGTCTATGGGGTCAGTGGGGTCTGTGGAGTCTGTGGGGTCTGTGGGGTCTGTTGAACTCTCTGGGGTTTGTGGAGCATGTGGTGTCCGTGGAGTCTGTGGGGTTTGTGGAGTCGGCGGGCTCTTCGGGCTATGTGGGGTCTGTGGAGTCTGTGGGGTCTGTGGAGCTCCGTGGGGTCTGTTGTATCTGTGTAGTCTGTGGGGTCTGATGGGTCTGTGGTGCTCTGTGGGGACTGTGGAGTCTGTGGAGCTCTTGGGGTCTGTGGAGTCTGTGGGGTCTGTGGAGTCTATTGAGTCAGTGGTGTCTGTGGAGTCTGTGCGGTCTGTGGAGATCTGTGGGGTCTGTGGAGTCTGTGGAGTCTCAGAGGTATTTGGGGTCTGTGGAGCTCTGTGGGGTCTGTGTAGTCTGTGGAGTCTATGGGGTCTATGGGGTCGGTGGGGTCGGTGGGGTCGGTGGAGCTCTGTTGGGTCTGTGGGCTCTGTGGGGTCTGTGGAGTCTGTGGAGTCTGTGGGGTCTGTGGAGCTCTGTGGGTTTTTTTTTAATCTGTGGCATCTGTGGAGTGTATGGGATCTGTGGAGTCTCCGGGGTCTTAGGGGTCTGTGGAGCTCTTTGGTGTCTGTAGGGTATGTGGATATCTTTGGGTTCTGTGGAGTCTGTGGAGTACGTGGCGTCTGTGGGGTCTTTGGAGCTCTGTGAGGTGTATGGGGTCTGTGGGGTCTGTGGAGTGAGTGGGGTCTGTGGAGTCTGTTTGGTCTGTGGAGTCTCTGGGATATGTGGGGTCTGTGGAGTGTGTGTGTGGTTGGTGGAGTCTGTGGAGCTCCTTGGGTTCTGTGGAGTCTGTGGGGTCTCAGGGGTCTTTGGAGCTCTCTGTGGTCTGTTGAGTCTGTGTGGTCTGTGTAGTCTATGGGGTCTGTGGGGTCTGTGGAGCTCTGTGGGTTCTGTGGAGTCTGTGGGGTCCGTGGAGCTCTGTGGGGTCTATTGAGTCTGTGGGGTCTGTGGAGTCTATGGGGTCTGTGGGGTCTGTGGAGCTCTGTGGGGTCTGTGGAGTCTGTGGAGGTCTTTGGGGTCCGTGGAGTCTCTGGGGTCTGTGGAGCTCTGTGTGATCTGTGGAGCTCTGTGGGGTATTTGGAGTCTGTGAGGTCTGTGGAGTCTGAAGGATTTTAGTGGTCTGTGGAGTCTGTGGGGTCTATGGGGTCTGTGGAGCTCTGTGGGCTCTGTGGAGTCTGTGGAGTCTATGGGGTCTGTGGTGTCAGTGGAGTCTGTGGGCTCTGTGGGGTCTGTGGAGTCTGTGAAGTCTGTGGGGTCTGCGGAGTCTGTGGAGCACTGTGGGGTCTGTGCAGTCTGTGGGGTCTCTGGAGCTCTGTGGGGTCTGTGGAGTCTGTGGAGTCTGTGGAGTCTGTGGGGTCTGTGGGGTCTGTTGAACTCTCTGGGGTTTGTGGAGCATGTGGTGTCTGTGGTGTCTGTGGGGTCTGTGGAGTCTCTGGGGACTGTGGGGTCTGTGGAGCTCTTTGGGGTCTGTGGAGTCTGTGGAGTCCATGGGGTCTGTGGGGTCTTTGGAGCTCTGTGAGGTGTATGGGGTCTGTGGCGTCTGTGGAGTCTGTGGGGACTGTGAAGTTTGTGGAGCTCTGTGGGACTGTGGAGTCTCTGGGATCTGTGGGGTCTGTGGGGTCTGTGGGGTCTGTGGAGTCTGTGGGGTCTGTGGAGTCTGTGGGGTATGTGGATTTCTGTGTGGTCTGTGGAGTCTGTGGGCTCTCTGGGCTCGTTGGGGTCTGTGATATCTGTGGAGCTCTGTGGGATCTGTGGAGCTCTGTGGGGTATGTGGAGTCTGCGAAGTCTTTTGAGTCTGTGGGCTATGTGGGCTCTGTGGGGTCTGCAGAGTTTTTGGAGTCTCTGGGGTCTGTGGAGTCTGTGGGCTCTGTGGGGTCAGTGGGGTCTTTGGAGCTCTGTGGGATCTATGGAGTCGGTGGAGTCTATGGGGTCTGTGGAGTTTGTGGATTCTGTGGGGTCTGTTGAGTTCTGTGGGGTATGTGGAGTCTGTGGAGTCTTTGGAGTCTGTGGGCTCTGTGGACTCTTTTGGGTCGGTGGACTCTGTGGGGTCTGTGAAGTATGTGGGGTCTGTGGAGCTCTGTGGAGCTCTGTTGGGTCTGTGGAGTCTGTGGGGTCTGTGGAGCTCTGTGGGGTCTGTTGGGTCTGTGGGGTCTTTGGTGTCTGTGGAACTCTTTGGGATCTGTGGTGTATGTGGGGTCTGTGGAGCTCTGTGGGTTCTGTGGGGTCTGTGGAGCTCTGTGGGGTCTATTGAGTCTGTGGGGTCAGTGGAGTCTATGGGGTCTGTGGGGTCTGTGGAGCTCTCTGGGGTCTGTGGAGTTCGTGGAGCTCTTTGGGGTCCGTGGAGTCTCTGGGGTCTGTGGAGCTCTGTGGGATCTGTGGAGCTCTGTGGGGTATGTGGAGTCTGTGGGGTCTATGGGGTCTGTGGAGCTCTGTGGGCTCTGTGGAGTCTGTGGAGTCTATGGGGTCTGTGGTGTCAGTGGAGGTCTGTCGGGTCTGTGTGCTCTGTGGGCTCTGTGGGGTCTGTGGAGTCTGTGGAGTCTGTGGGGTCTGTGGAGTCTGTGGAGCTCTGTGGGGTTTGTGCAGTCTGTGGGGTCTGTGGAGCTCTGTGGGGTCTGTGGAGTCTGTGGAGTCTGTGGGGTCTGTGGGGTCTGTTGAACTCTCTGGGGTTTGTGGAGCATGTTGTGTCCGTGGTGTCAGTGGGGTCTGTGGGGTCTGTGAGGTCTTTGGAGCTCTGTGAGGTGTATGGGGTCTGTGGCGTCTGTGGTGTCTGTGGAGTCTGTGGGGACTGTGAAGTTTGTGGAGCTCTGTGGGGTCTGTGGAGTCTCTGGGGTCTGTGGGGTCTTTGGAGCTCTGTGAGGTGTATGGGGTCTGTGGGGTGTGTGGAGTCTTTGGGGTCCGTGGAGTCTCTGGGGTCCGTGGGGTTTTTGGAGCTCTGTGGGGTCTGTGGAGTCTTTGGAGGTCTCTGGGGTCTGTGGAGCTCTCTGGGGTCTGTGGAGTCTGTGGAGCTCTTTGGGGTCCGTGGAGTCTCTTGGGTCTGTGGAGCTCTGTGGGATCTGTGGAGCTCTGTGGGGTATGTGGAGTCTGTGGGGTCTGTGGAGTCTGAAGGATTTTAGTGGTCTGTGGAGTCTGTGGGGTCTATGGGGTCTGTGGAGCTCTGTGGGCACTGTGGAGTCTATGGAGTCTATGGGGTCTGTGGTGTCAGTGGAGGTCTGTCGGGTCTGTGTGCTCTGTGGGCTCTGTGGGGTCTGTGGAGTCTCTGGGGACTGTGGGGTCTGTGGAGCTCTTTGGGGTCCGTGGAGTCTGTGGGGTCTGTGGAGCTCTCTGGGGTCTCTGGAGTCTGTGGAGTCCATGGGGTCTGTGGAGTCTTTGGAGCTCTGTGAGGTGTATGGGGTCTGTGGCGTCTGTGGAGCTCTGTGGGGTCTGTGGAGTCTCTGGGGTCTGTGGGGTCTGTGGAGTCTGTGGGGTCTGTGAAGTCTGTTGAGTCCATGGGGTCTGTGGGGTCTTTGGAGCTCTCTGGGGTCCGTGGTGTCTGTGGAGTGTGTGGGGTCTCTGGAGGTTTGTTGAGCTCTGTGGGCTCTTTGGCGTCTGTGGAGTCTATGGGGTCTGTGGGGTCAGTGGAGCTTTGTCGGGTCTGTGGGGTGTGTGGAGTCTGTGGGGTCTCAGGAGTCTCTGGGGTTTGTGGTGTCTACGGGGTCTGTGGGGTCTTTGAAGCTCTATGGGGTCTGTGGAGCCTGTTGTGTCTGTGGAATCTGTTTGGTCCGTGGAGCTCAGTGGTGTCTGTGGAGTCTGTGGAGTCTTTGGAGTCTGTGGAGTCGGTGGGGTATGTGGAGCTCTGTGGGGTCACTGGAGTCTGTGGTGTCTGTGGGTTCTGTGGAGTCTCAGGGGACTGAAAAAGGTCTGTGGAGTCGGTGGGGTATGTGGAGCTCTGTGGGGTCACTGGAGTCTGTGATGTCTGTGGTGTCTGTGGGTTCTGTGGAGTCTCAAGGGACTGAAAAAGGTCTGTGGAGTTCTTTGGGGTCTGTGGAGCCTGTGGTGTCTGTGGAGTCTGAGCGGTCTGTGGAATCTGTTTGGTCCATGGAGCTCAGTGGTGTCTGTGGAGTCTGTGGAGCTCTTTGTGGTCCGTGGAGTCTCTGGGGTCTGTGGAATCTGTGGAGTCCGTGGGGTCTGTGGGGTCTTTGGAGCTCTCTGAAGTGTATAGGGTCTGTGGCGTCTGTGGAGTCTGTGGGGTCTGTGAAGTTTGTGGAGCTCTGTGGGGTCTGTGGGATCTATGGAGTCTCTGGGATCTGTGGGATCGGAGTAGTCTGTTGAGACTTTGGGGTGCGTGGAGTCTATGGGGTCTTTGGGGTCTGTGGAGTTATGTGGGGTCCGTGTAGTCCGTGGGGTCTGTGGGGTCTGTGGAGTCTGTGGAGTCTGTGGGGTCTGTGGGGTCTCTGGAACTATGTGAGGTCTGTGGAGTCCGTGGGGTCTGTGGAGCTCCGTGAGGTCTGTTTAGTCCGTGGGGTCTGTGGAGTCTATGTAGCTCTGTTGGGTCTGTGGAGTCTGTGGGGTCTGTGGAGCTCAGTGGGGTCTTTTGAGTCTGTGGGGTCTGTGGAGTCTCTGGGATCTGTGGGGTCTGTGGAGTTCGTTGGAGTCTGTGGAGTCGGTGGGGTCTGTGGAGCTCTGTGTGGTCTGTTGAGTCTGTGGAGTCTGTTTGGTCAGTGGAGTCTCTGGGATCTGTGGGGTCTGTGGAGTCTGTGGAGCTCTGTGGGGTCTGTGGAGTCCGTGGGGTCCATGGGGTCTGTGGGGTCTTTGGAGCTCTGTGAGGTGTATGGGGTCTGTGGGGTCTGTGGAGTGAGTGTGGTCTGTGGAGTCTGTTTGGTCTGTGGAGTCCCTGGGGTATGTGGGTTCTGTGGAGCCTGTGGTGTCTGTGGATTCTGAGGGGTCTGTGATGCTTTCGAGTCTCTGGAGCTCTTTGGGGTCTGTGGAGTCGGTGGGGTCTGTGGAGCTCTGTGTGGTCTGTTGAGTCTGTGGGGTCTGTGGAGTGTATGGGGTCTCTGGGGTCTGTTGAGCTCTGTGGGGTCGGTCGAGTGTCTGGGATATGTGGGGTCTGTGGAGTCTGTGTGGTCTGTGGTATCTGTGGAACTCTGTGGTGCCTGTGGAGTCAGTGGGGTCTGTGGAGCTCCTTGGGGCCTGGTAAGTCCGTGGGTTCTGTGGAGTCGGCGGGCGCTGAGGGCTCCGTGGGGTCTATGGAGGCTGGGTAGCTTTGTGGGGTCTGTGGAGTCTGTTTGGTCCGTGGAGCTCCGTGGGGTCTGTGGAGTCTGTGGAGTCTGTTTGGTCAGTGGAGTCTCTGGGATCTGTGGGGTCTGTGGAGTCTGTGGAGCTCTGTGGGGTCTGTGGAGTCCGTGGGGTCCATGGGGTCTGTGGGGTCTTTGGAGCTCTGTGAGGTGTATGGGGTCTGTGGGGTCTGTGGAGTGAGTGTGGTCTGTGGAGTCTGTTTGGTCTGTGGAGTCCCTGGGGTATGTGGGGTCTGTGGAGTCTGTGGAGCTCTGTGGTTTCTGTGGAGTCTGTGGGGTCCGTGGAGCTCTTAGGGGTCTATTGAGTCTGTGGGGTCTGTGGAGTCTATGTTGTATGTGGGGTGTGTGGAGCTCTGTGGGGTCTGTGGAGTCTGTGGAGTTTTTTGGGGTCCTTGGAGTCTCTGGGGTCTGTGGAGCTCTGTGTGGTCTGTTTAGTCTGTGGTGTCTGTGGAGTCTATTGGGTCTGTGGAGCTCTGTGGGATCTGTGGAGCTCTGTGGGGTATGTGGAGTCTGTGGGGTCTGTGGAGTCTCTGGGATTTTAGTGGTCTGTGGAGTCTGTGGGGTCTATGTGGTCTGTGGAGCTCTGTGGGCTCTGTGGAGTCTGTGGAGTCTATGGGGTCTGTGGTGTCAGTGGAGCTCTGTCGGGTCTGTGGGCTCTGTGGGCTCTGTGGGGTCTGTGGAGTCTGTGGAGTCTGTGGGGTCTGTGGACTCTGTGGAGCTCTGTGGGGTCTGTGCAGTCTGTGGGGTCTGTGGAGCTCTGTGGGGTCTGTGGAGTCTGTGGTGTCTGTGGGGTCTGTGGAGTCTCTGGGGACTGTGGGGTCTGTGGAGCTCTTTGGGGTCCGTGGAGTCTGTGGGGTCTTTGGAGCTCTCTGGGGTCTGTGGAGTCTGTGTAGTCTGTGGAGTCCATGGGGTCTGTGGGGTCTTTAAAGCTCTGTGAGGTGTATGGGGTCTGTGGCGTCTGTGGAGTCTGTGGGGTCTGTGGAGCTCCGTGGGGTCTGTTGTGTCCGTGGAGTCTGTGGAGTCTGATGGGTCTGTGGTGCTCTGTGGGGACTGTGGAGTCTGTGGAGCTCTTGGGGTCTGTGGAGTCTGTGGGGTCTGTGGAGTCTATTGAGTCTGTGGTGTCTGTGGAGTCTGTGCGGTCTGTGGAACTCTGTGGGGTCTGTGGAGTCTGTGGAGTCTCAGAGGTATTTGGGGTCTGTGGAGGTCTGTGGGTTCTGTGGAGTCTTTGGAGTCTCAGAGGTGTGTGGGGTCTGTGGAGCTCTGTGGGGTCTGTGGAGTCTGTGGGGTCTGTGGAGCTCTGTTGCGTCTGTGTAGTGTGTGGAGTGTATGGGGTCTGTGGGGTCTGTGGAGCTCTGTGGGGTCTGTGTAGTCTGTGGAGTCTATGGGGTCTGTGGGGTCGGTGGGGTCGGTGGAGCTCTGTTGGGTCTGTGGGCTCTGTGGGGTCTGTGTAGTCTGTGGAGTCTATGGGGTCTGTGGGGTCTTTGGAGTCTATGGGGTCTGTGGGGTCTGTGGAGCTCTGTGGGGTCTGTGGAGTCTGTGGAGCTCTATGGGGTCCGTGGAGTCTCTGGGGTCTGTGGAGCTCTGTGGGATCTGTGGAGCTCTGTGGGGTCTGTGGAGTCTGAAGGATTTTAGTGGTCTGTGGAGTCTGTGGGATCTCTGGGGTCTGTGGAGCTCTGTGGGCTCTGTGGAGTCTGTGGAGTCTGTGGGGTCTGTGGGGTCTGTTGAACTCTCTGGTGTTTGTGGAGCATGTGGTGTCAGTGGAGTCTGTGGGGTTTGTGGAGTCGGCGGGATCTTCGGGCTCAGTGGGATCGCTGGAGTCTGTGGGGTGTGTGGAGCTCCGTGGGGTCTGTTGTGTCTGTGGAGTCTGTGGAATCTATAGGGTCTATGGGATCTGTGGAGCTCTGTGGGGTCTGTGGAGCCTGTGGTGTCCGTGGAGTCTGATGGGTCTTTGGTGCTCTTTGGGGACTGTGGAGTCTGTGGAGCTCTTGGGGTCTGTGGAGTCTGTGGGGACTGTGGAGTCTATTGACTCTGTGGTGTCTGTAGAGTCTGTGCGGTCTGTGGGCTCGTTGGGGTCTTTGATGTCTGTGGAGCTCTGTGGGATCTGTGGAGTCTCTGGAGTCTGTTGGGTCTGTGGAGTCTGTGGGGTCAATGGAGCTCTGTGGGTTCTGTGGGGTCTGTGGAGCTCTGTGGGGTCTATTGAGTCTGTGGGGTCAGTGGAGTCTATGGGGTCTGTGGGGTCTGTGGAGCTCTCTGGGGTCTGTGGAGTTCGTGGAGCTCTTTGGGGTCCGTGGAGTCTCTGGGGTCTGTGGAGCTCTCTGGGATCTGTGGAGCTCTGTGGGGTATGTGGAGTCTGTGGGGTCTATGGGGTCTGTGGAGCTCTGTGGGCTCTGTGGAGTCTGTGGAGTCTATGGGGTCTGTGGTGTCAGTGGAGGTCTGTCGGGTCTGTGTGCTCTGTGGGCTCTGTGGGGTCTGTGGAGTCTGTGGAGTCTGTGGGGTCTGTGGAGTCTGTGGAGCTCTGTGGGGTCTGTGCAGTCTTTGGGGTCTGTGGAGCTCTGTGGGGTCTGTGGAGTCTGTGGAGTCTGTGGGGTCTGTGGGGTCTGTTGAACTCTCTGCGGTTTGTGGAGCATGTGGTGTCCGTGGTGTCAGTGGGGTCTGTGGGGTCTGTGGAGTCTGTGGAGTCTGTGGGTACTGTGAAGTTTGTGGAGCTCTGTGGGGTCTGTGGAGTCTCTGGGGTCTGTGGGGTCTTTGGAGCTCTGTGAGGTGTATGGGGTCTGTGGGGTATGTGGAGTCTTTGGGGTCCGTGGAGTCTCTGGGGTCCGTGGGGGTTTTTGGAGCTCTGTGGGGTCTGTGGAGTCTTTGGAGGTCTCTGGGGTCTGTGGAGCTCAGTGGGGTCTGTGGAGTCTGTGGAGCTCTGTGGGATCTGTGTAGTCGGTGGAGTCTATGGGTTCTGTGGAGTCTTTGGGGTCTGTGGAGCTCTTTTGGGTATGTGTAGTCTGCAGAGTCTTTGGAGTCTGTGGGCTCTGTGGGCTCTGTGGGCTCTGTGGGGTCTGCGGAGTCTTTGGAGTCTCTGGGTTCAGTGGGGTCTCTGGGCTCTGTGGGGTCAGTGGGGTCTTTGGAGCTATGTGGGATCTGCGGAGTCGGTGGAGTCTATGGCGTGTTTGGAGTTTGTGGAGTCTGTGGGGTCTGTGGAGCTCTGTTGGGGATGTGGAGTCTGTGGAGTCTTTGGAGTCTGTGGGCTCTGTGTGGTCTTTTGGGTCGGTGGACTCTGTGGGGTCTGTGAATTCTGTGGGGTCTGTGGAGCTCTGTGGACCTCTGTAGGGTCTGTGGAGTCTCTGGGGTCTGTGGAGCTCTGTGGGGTCTGTTGGGTCTGTGGGGTCTGTGGTGTCTGTGGAACTCTTTGGGATCTCTGGAGTCTGTGGGGTCTTTCGAGCTCTGTGGGGTCTGTGGAGTCTGTGGGGTCTGTGGAACTCCGTGGGGTCTGTTGTGTCTGTGGATTTTGTGGAATCTCAGGGGTCTATGGGATCTGTGGGGTTCTGTGGGGTCTGTGGAGCCTGTGGTGTCCGTGGAGTCTGATGGGTCTGTGGTGCTCTGTGGGGACTGTGGAGTCTGTGGAGCTCTTGGGGTCTGTGGAGTCTGTGGGGTCTATGGAGTCTATTGAGTCTGTGATGTCTGTGGAGTCTGTGCGGTCTTTGGAGCTCTGTGTGGTCTGTGGGGTTTGTGGAGCTCTGTGGGGTCTGTGGAGTCTCTGGAGTCTCAGAGGTGTGTGGGGTCTTTGGAGCTCTGTGGGGTCTGTGGAGTCTGTGGGGCTGTGGAGCTCTGTTGGGTCTGTGTAGTCTGTGGAGTCTATGGGGTCTGTGGGGTCTGTGGGGTCTGTGGGGTCTGTGGAGCTCTGTGGGATCTGTGTAATCTGTGGAGTCTATGGGGTCTGTGGGGTCGGCGGGGTCGGTGGAGCTCTGTTGGGTCTGTGGGCTCTGTGGGGTCTATAGGGTCTGTGGTGTTTTTTGAGTCTGTGGGGTCTGTGGAGTGTATGGGGTCTGTGTAGTCTCCGGGGTCAGTGGGGTCTGTGGAGCTCTTTGCTGTCTGTAGGGTATGTGGATATCTTTGGGTTCTGTGGAGTCTGTGGAGTCCGTGGGGTCTGTGGGGTGTTTGGAGCTCTGTGAGGTGTATGGGGTCTGTGGGGTCTGTGGAGTGAGTGGGGTCTGTGGAGTCTGTTTGGTCTGTGGAATCTCTGGGGTTTGTGGGGTCTGTGGAGTCTGTGGAGCTCTGTGGGTTCTGTGGAGTCTGTGTGGTCCGTGGAGCTCTGTGGGGTCTATTGAGTCTGTGGGGTCTCAGAGGTGTGTGGGGTCTTTGGAGCTCTGTGGGGTCTGTGGAGTATGTGGGGTCTGTGGAGCTCTGTTGGGTCTGTGGAGTCTGTGGAGTCTATGGGGTCTGTGGGGTCGTTGGGGTCTGTGGAGCTCCGTGGGGTCTGTGTAGTCTGTGGCGTCTATGGGGTCTGTGGGGTCTGTGGGGTCGGTGGAGCTCTGTTGGGTCTGTGGAGCTCTGTGGGCTCTGTTGAGTCTGTGGAGTGTATGGGGTCTCTGGGGTCAGTGGAGTTCTGTCGGGTCTGTGGAGTCTGTGGGGTCTGTGGAGCTCTGTGGGGTCTGTTGGGTATGTGGGGTCTGTGGTGTCTGTGGAACTCTTTGGGATCTGTGGAGTCTGTGGGGTCTGTGGAGCTCTCTGGGGTCTGTGGAGCTCTCTGGGGTCTGTGGAGTCTGTGGAGTCTGTGGGGTCTGTTGAACTCTCTGGGGTTTGTCGAGCATGTGGTGTCCGTGGAGTCTGTGGGGTTTGTGGAGTCGGCGGGCTCTTCGGGCTCTGTGGGGTCTGTGGAGTCTGTGAGGTCTGTGGAGCTCCGTGGGGTCTGTTGTGTCCGTGGAGTCTGTGGAGTCTGATGGGTCTGTGGTGCTCTGTGGGGACTGTGGAGTCTGTGGAGCTCTTGGGGTCTGTGGAGTCTGTGGGGTCTGTGGAGTCTATTGAGTCTGTGGTGTCTGTGGAGTCTGTGCGGTCTGTGGAGCTCTTTGGGGTCTGTGGAGTCTATGGAGTCTCAGAGGTATTTGGGGTCTGTGGAGGTCTGTGGGGTGTGTGGAGTCTGTGGAGTCTCATAGGTGTGTGGGGTCTGTGGAGCTCTGTGGGGTCTGTGGAGTCAGTGGGGTCTCTGGAGCTCTGTTGGGTCTGTGTAGTGTGTGGAGTGTATGGGGTCTGTGGGGTCTGTGGGGTCTGTGGAGCTCTGTGGGGTCTGTGTAGTCTGTGGAGTCTATGGGGTCTGTGGGGTTGGTGGGGTCGGTGGAGCTCTGTTGGGTCTGTGGGCTCTGTGGGGTCTGTGTAGTCTGTGGAGTCTATGGGGTCTGTGGGGTCTTTGGAGTCTATGGGGTCTGTGGGGTCTGTGGAGCTCTGTGGGGTCTGTGGAGTCTGTGGAGCTCTATGGGGTCCGTGGAGTCTCTGGGGTCTGTGGAGCTCTGTGGGATCTGTGGAGCTCTGTGGGGTATGTGGAGTCTGTGGGGTCTGTGGAGTCTGAAGGATTTTAGTGGTCTGTGGAGTCTGTGGGGTCTCTGGGGTCTGTGGAGCTCTGTGGGCTCTGTGGAGTCTGTGGAGTCTGTGGGGTCTGTGGGGTCTGTTGAACTCTCTGGTGTTTGTGGAGCATGTGGTGTCAGTGGAGTCTGTGGGGTTTGTGGAGTCGGCGGGCTCTTCGGGCTCAGTGGGATCGCTGGAGTCTGTGGGGTGTGTGGAGCTCCAAGGGGTCTGTTGTGTCTGTGGAGTCTGTGGAATCTATAGGGTCTATGGGATCTGTGGAGCTCTGTGGGGTCTGTGGAGCCTGTGGTGTCCGTGGAGTCTGATGGGTCTTTGGTGCTCTTTGGGGACTGTGGAGTCTGTGGAGCTCTTGGGGTCTGTGGAGTCTGTGGGGACTGTGGAGTCTATTGACTCTGTGGTGTCTGTAGAGTCTGTGCGGTCTGTGGGCTCGTTGGGGTCTTTGATGTCTGTGGAGCTCTGTGGGATCTGTGGAGTCTCTGGAGTCTGTTGGGTCTGTGGAGTCTGTGGGGTCAATGGAGCTCTGTGGGTTCTGTGGGGTCTGTGGAGCTCTCTGGGGTCTGTGGAGTTCGTGGAGCTCTTTGGGGTCCATGGAGTCTCTGGGGTCTGTGGAGCTCTGTGGGATCTGTGGAGCTCTGTGGGGTATGTGGAGTCTGTGGGGTCTATGGGGTCTGTGGAGCTCTGTGGGCTCTGTGGAGTCTGTGGAGTCTATGGGGTCTGTGGTGTCAGTGGAGGTCTGTCGGGTCTGTGTGCTCTGTGGGCTCTGTGGGGTCTGTGGAGTCTGTGGAGTTTGTGGGGTCTGTGGAGTCTGTGGAGCTCTGTGGGGTCTGTGCAGTCTGTGGGGTCTGTGGAGCTCTGTGGGGTCTGTGGAGTCTGTGGAGTCTGTGGGGTCTGTGGGGTCTGTTGAACTCTCTGGGGTTTGTGGAGCATGTGGTGTCCGTGGTGTCGGTGGTGTCTGTGGGGTCTGTGAGGTCTTTGGAGCTCTGTGAGGTGTATGGGGTCTGTGGCGTCTGTGGCGTCTGTGGAGTCTGTGGGGACTGTGAAGTTTGTGGAGCTCTGTGGGGTCTGTGGAGTCTCTGGGGTCTGTGGGGTCTTTGGAGCTCTGTGAGGTGTATGGGGTCTGTGGGGTGTGTGGAGTCTTTGGGGTCCGTGGAGTCTCTGGGGTCCGTGGGGTTTTTGGAGCTCTGTGGGGTCTGTGGAGTCTTTGGAGGTCTCTGGGGTCTGTGGAGCTCTCTGGGGTCTGTGGAGTCTGTGGAGCTCTTTGGGGTCCGTGGAGTCTCTTGGGTCTGTGGAGCTCTGTGGGATCTGTGGAGCTCTGTGGGGTATGTGGAGTCTGTGGGGTCTGTGGAGTCTGAAGGATTTTAGTGGTCTGTGGAGTCTGTGGGGTCTATGGGGTCTGTGGAGCTCTGTGGGCTCTGTGGAGTCTATGGAGTCTATGGGGTCTGTGGTGTCAGTGGAGGTCTGTCGGGTCTGTGTGCTCTGTGGGCTCTGTGGGGTCTGTGGAGTCTCTGGGGACTGTGGGGTCTGTGGAGCTCTTTGGGGTCCGTGGAGTCTGTGGGGTCTGTGGAGCTCTCTGGGGTCTCTGGAGTCTGTGGAGTCCATAGGGTCTGTGGAGTCTTTGGAGCTCTGTGAGGTGTATGGGGTCTGTGGCGTCTGTGGAGCTCTGTGGGGTCTGTGGAGTCTCTGGGGTCTGTGGGGTCTGTGGAGTCTGTGGGGTCTGTGAAGTCTGTTGAGTCCATGGGGTCTGTGGGGTCTTTGGAGTTCTGTGAGGTGTATGGGGTCTGTGGGCTTTGTGGGCTCTGTGGGGTCCGTGTTGTCTGTGGAGTGTGTGGGGTCTCTGGAGGTTTGTTGAGCTCTGTGGGCTCTTTGGCGTCTGTGGAGTCTATGGGGTCTGTGGGGTCAGTGGAGCTTTGTCGGGTCTGCGGGGTGTGTGGAGTCTGTGGGGTCTCAGGAGTCTCTGGGGTCTGTGGTGTCTACGGGGTCTGTGGGGTCTTTGAAGCTCTATGGGGTCTGTGGAGCCTGTTGTGTCTGTGGAATCTGTTTGGTCCGTGGAGCTCAGTGGTGTCTGTGGAGTCTGTGGAGTCTTTGGAGTCTGTGGAGTCGGTGGGGTATGTGGAGCTCTGTGGGGTCACTGGAGTCTGTGGTGTCTGTGGGTTCTGTGGAGTCTCAGGGGACTGAAAAAGGTCTGTGGAGTCGGTAGGGTATGTGGAGCTCTGTGGGGTCACTGGAGTCTGTGGTGTCTGTGGTGTCTGTGGGTTCTGTGGAGTCTCAGGGGACTGAAAAAGGTCTGTGGAGTTCTTTGGGGTCTGTGGAGCCTGTGGTGTCTGTGGAGTCTGAGCGGTCTGTGGAATCTGTTTGGTCCATGGAGCTCAGTGGTGTCTGTGGAGTCTGTGGAGCTCTTTGTGGTCCGTGGAGTCTCTGGGGTCTGTGGAATCTGTGGAGTCCGTGGGGTCTGTGGGATCGATGGAGTCTCTTGGATCTGTGGGATCGGAGTAGTCTGTTGAGACTTTGGGGTGCGTGGAGTCTATGGGGTCTTTGGGGTCTGTGGAGTTATGTGGGGTCCGTGTAGTCCGTGAGGTCTGTGGGGTCTGTGGAGTCTGTGGAGTCTGTGGGGTCTGTGGGGTCTCTGGAACTATGTGAGGTCTGTGGAGTCCGTGGGGTCTGTGGAGCTCCGTGAGGTCTGTTTATTCCGTGGGGTCTGTGGAGTCTATGTAGCTCTGTTGGGTCTGTGGAGTCTGTGGGGTCTGTGGAGTTCGTTGGAGTCTGTGGAGCCTGTGGTGTCTGTGGAGTCTGAGCGGTCTGTGGAATCTGTTTTGTCCGTGGCGCTCAGTGGTGTCCGTGGAGTCTGTGGAGTCTTTGGAGTCTGTGGAGTCTGTGGAGTCTTTGGAGTCTGTGGAGTCTGTGGAGTCTTTGGAGTCGGTGGAGTCTGTGGGGTCTGTGGAGCTCTGTGGGGTCTCTGGAGTCTGTAGGGTCTGTGGTGTCTGTGGGGTCTCTGGAGTGTCTGGGGACTTTGGGGTCTGTGGAGCTCTTTGGGGTCCGTGGAGTCTGTGGGGTCTCTGGAGCTCTCTAGGGTCTGTGGAGTCTGTGGAGTCCATGGGGTCTGTGGGGTCTTTGGAGCTCTGTGAGGTGTATGGGGTCTGTGGCGTCTGTGGGGACTGTGAAGTTTGTGGAGCTCTGTGGGGTCTTTGGAGTCTCTGGGGTCTGTGGGGTCTGTGGGGTCTGTGGAGTCTGTGGGGTCTGTGAAGTCTGTTGAGTCCATGGGGTCTGTGGGGTCTTTGGAGCTCTGTGAGGTCTATGGAGTCTGTGGGGTCTGTGGTGTCTGTGGGGTCTCTGGAGTCTCTGGGGACTTTGGGGTCTGTGGAGCTCTTTGGGGTCTGTGGAGTCTTTGGGGTTTGTGGAGTCCTTGGGGTCTGTGAAGTCTGTGGAGCTCTGTGGGGTTTGTGGGGTGTGTTGAGCTCTGTTTTATATGTGGGCTTTCTGGGCTCTGTGGGGTCTATGGAGTCTATGGGGTCTGTGGGGCCAGTGGAGCTCTGTCGGATCTGTGGGGTCTGTGGGCTCTCTGGGGTCTGTGGAGCTCTGTGGGATCTGTGGAGTCGGTGGAGTCTGTGGGGTGTGTGGAGTCTGTGGGGTCTCAGGAGTCTCTGTGGTCAGTGGGGTCTGAGGAGTCTGTGGAGCTCTATGGGGTCCGTGGAGTCTCTGGGGTCTGTGGAGCTCTGTGGGATCTGTGGAGCTCTGTGGGGTATGTGGAGTCTGTGGGGTCCGTGGAGTCTGAAGGATTTTAGTGGTCTGTGGAGTCTGTGGGGTCTCTGGGGTCTGTGGAGCTCTGTGGGCTCTGTGGAGTCTGTAGAGTCTGTGGGGTCTGTGGGGTCTGTTGAACTCTCTGGTGTTTGTGGAGCATGTGGTGTCAGTGGAGTCTGTGGGGTTTGTGGAGTCGGCGGGCTCTTCGGGCTCAGTGGGATCGCTGGAGTCTGTGGGGTGTGTGGAGCTCCGTGGGGTCTGTTGTGTCTGTGGGGCCTGTGGAATCTATAGGGTCTATGGGATCTGTGGAGCTCTGTGGGGTCTGTGGAGCCTGTGGTGTCCGTGGAGTCTGATGGGTCTTTGGTGCTCTTTGGGGACTGTGGAGTCTGTGGAGCTCTTGGGGTCTGTGGAGTCTGTGGGGACTGTGGAGTCTATTGACTCTGTGGTGTCTGTAGAGTCTGTGCGGTCTGTGGGCTCGTTGGGGTCTTTGATGTCTGTGGAGCTCTGTGGGATCTGTGGAGTCTCTGGAGTCTGTTGGGTCTGTGGAGTCTGTGGGGTCAATGGAGCTCTGTGGGTTCTGTGGGGTCTGTGGAGCTCTGTGGGGTCTATTGAGTCTGTGGGGTCAGTGGAGTCTATGGGGTCTGTGGGGTCTGTGGAGCTCTCTGGGGTCTGTGGAGTTCGTGGAGCTCTTTGGGGTCCGTGGAGTCTCTGGGGTCTGTGGAGCTCTGTGGGGTATGTGGAGTCTGTGGGGTCTATGGGGTCTGTGGAGCTCTGTGGGCTCTGTGGAGTCTGTGGAGTCTATGGGGTCTGTGGAGTCTGTGGAGCTCTGTGGGGTCTGTGCAGTCTGTGGGGTCTGTGGAGCTCTGTGGGGTCTGTGGAGTCTGTGGAGTCTGTGGGGTCTGTGGGGTCTGTTGAACTCTCTGGGGTTTGTGGAGCATGTTGTGTCCGTGGTGTCAGTGGGGTCTGTGGGGTCTGTGAGGTCTTTGGAGCTCTGTGAGGTGTATGGGGTCTTTGGCGTCTGTGGTGTCTGTGGAGTCTGTGGGGACTGTGAAGTTTGTGGAGCTCTGTGGGGTCTGTGGGGTCTTTGGAGCTCTGTGAGGTGTATGGGGTCTGTGGGGTGTGTGGAGTCTTTGGGGTCCGTGGAGTCTCTGGGGTCCGTGGGGTTTTTGGAGCTCTGTGGGGTCTGTGGAGTCTTTGGAGGTCTCTGGGGTCTGTGGAGCTCTCTGGGGTCTGTGGAGTCTGTGGAGCTCTTTGGGGTCCGTGGAGTCTCTTGGGTCTGTGGAGCTCTGTGGGATCTGTGTAGCTCTGTGGGGTATGTGGAGTCTGTGGGGTCTGTGGAGTCTGAAGGATTTTAGTGGTCTGTGGAGTCTGTGGGGTCTATGGGGTCTGTGGAGCTCTGTGGGCTCTGTGGAGTCTATGGAGTCTATGGGGTCTGTGGTGTCAGTGGAGGTCTGTCGGGTCTGTGTGCTCTGTGGGCTCTGTGGGGTCTGTGGAGTCTCTGGGGACTGTGGGGTCTGTGGAGCTCTTTGGGGTCCGTGGAGTCTGTGGGGTCTGTGGAGCTCTCTGGGGTCTCTGGAGTCTGTGGAGTCCATGGGGTCTGTGGAGTCTTTGGAGCTCTGTGAGGTGTATGGGGTCTGTGGCGTCTGTGGAGCTCTGTGGGGTCTGTGGAGTCTCTGGGGTCTGTGGGGTCTGTGGAGTCTGTGGGGTCTGTGAAGTCTGTTGAGTCCATGGGGTCTGTGGGGTCTTTGGAGCTCTGTGAGGTGTATGGGGTCTGTGGGCTTTGTGGGCTCTGTGGGGTCCGTGGTGTCTGTGGAGTGTGTGGGGTCTCTGGAGGTTTGTTGAGCTCTGTGGGCTCTTTGGCGTCTGTGGAGTCTATGGGGTCTGTGGGGTCAGTGGAGCTTTGTCGGGTCTGCGGGGTGTGTGGAGTCTGTGGGGTCTCAGGAGTCTCTGGGGTCTGTGGTGTCTACGGGGTCTGTGGGGTCTTTGAAGCTCTATGGGGTCTGTGGAGCCTCTTGTGTCTGTGGAGTCTGAGCGGTCTGTGGAATCTGTTTGGTCCATGGAGCTCAGTGGTGTCTGTGGAGTCTGTGGAGCTCTTTGTGGTCCGTGGAGTCTCTGGGGTCTGTGGAATCTGTGGAGTCCGTGGTGTCTGTGGGATCGATGGAGTCTCTGGGATCTGTGGGATCGGAGTAGTCTGTTGAGACTTTGGGGTGCGTGGAGTCTATGGGGTCTTTGGGGTCTGTGGAGTTATGTGGGGTCTGTGTAGTCCGTGAGGTCTGTGGGGTCTGTGGAGTCTGTGGAGTCTGTGGGGTCTGTGGGGTCTCTGGAACTATGTGAGGTCTGTGGAGTCTGTGGGGTCTGTGGAGCTCCGTGAGGTCTGTTTAGTCCGTGGGGTCTGTGGAGTCTATGTAGCTCTGTTGGGTCTGTGGAGTCTGTGGGGTCTTTGGAGCTCAGTGGGGTCTTTTGAGTCTGTGGGGTCTGTGGAGTCTCTGGGATCTGTGGGGTCTGTGGAGTTCGTTGGAGTCTGTGGAGCCTGTGGTGTCTGTGGAGTCTGAGCGGTCTGTGGAATCTGTTTGGTCCGTGGCGCTCAGTGGTGTCCGTGGAGTCTGTGGAGTCTTTGGAGTCTGTGGAGTCTGTGGAGTCTTTGGAGTCTGTGGAGTCTGTGGAGTCTTTGGAGTCGGTGGAGTCTGTGGGGTCTGTGGAGCTCTGTGGGGTCTCTGGAGTCTGTAGGGTCTGTGGTGTCTGTGGGGTCTCTGGAGTGTCTGGGGACTTTGGGGTCTGTGGAGCTCTTTGGGGTCCGTGGAGTCTGTGGGGTCTCTGGAGCTCTCTAGGGTCTGTGGAGTCTGTGGAGTCCATGGGGTCTGTGAAGTTTGTGGAGCTCTGTGGGGTCTTTGGAGTCTCTGGGGTCTGTGGGGTCTGTGGGGTCTGTGGAGTCTGTGGGGTCTGTGAAGTCTGTTGAGTCCATGGGGTCTGTGGGGTCTTTGGAGCTCTGTGAGGTGTATGGGGTCTGTGGTGTCTGTGGAGTCTGTGGGGACTGTGAAGTTTGTGGAGCTCTGTGGGGTCTTTCGAGTCTCTGGGGTCTGTGGGGTCTGTGGAGTCTGTGGGGTCTGTGAAGTCTGTTGAGTCCATGGGGTCTGTGGGGTCTTTGGAGCTCTGTGAGGTC
This sequence comes from Gobius niger, assembly GCF_951799975.1. Classification (NCBI taxonomy): domain Eukaryota; kingdom Metazoa; phylum Chordata; class Actinopteri; order Gobiiformes; family Gobiidae; genus Gobius; species Gobius niger. The sequence continues at coordinate 7,856,758 of NC_136854.1, forward strand.
TATGGAGTCTGTGGGGTCTGTGGTGTCTGTGGGGTCTCTGGAGTCTCTGGGGACTTTGGGGTCTGTGGAGCTCTTTGGGGTCTGTGGAGTCTTTGGGGTTTGTGGAGTCCTTGGGGTCTGTGAAGTCTGTGGAGCTCTGTGGGGTTTGTGGGGTGTGTGGAGCTCTGTTGTATATGTGGGCTTTCTGGGCTCTGTGGGGTCTATGGAGTCTATGGGGTCTGTGGGGCCAGTGGAGCTCTGTCGGATCTGTGGGGTCTGTGGGCTCTCTGGGGTCTGTGGAGCTCTGTGGGATCTGTGGAGTCGGTGGAGTCTGTGGGGTGTGTGGAGTCTGTGGGGTCTCAGGAGTCTCTGTGGTCAGTGGGGTCTGAGGAGTCTATGGGGTCTGTGGGGTCTGTGGAGCTATATGGGGTCTGTGGAGCCTGTTGTGTCTGTGGAATCTGTTTGGTCCATGGAGCTCAGTGGTGTCTGTGGGGTCTGTGGGCTCTCTGGGGTCTGTGGAGCTCTGTGGGATCTGTTGGGTCTGTGGAGTCTGTGGAGTCCGTGGGATCTGTGGGGTCTTTGGAGCTCTCTGAGGTTTATGGGGTCAGTGGCGTCTGTGGAGTCTTTGGGGTCTATGAAGTTTGTGGAACTCTGTGGGGTCTGTGGAGTCCGTGGGGTCTGTGGAGCTCCGTGGGGTCTGTTGAGTCCATGGGGTCTGTTGAGTCTGTGTAGCTCTGTGGGGTCTGTGGAGTCTGTGGGGTCTGTGGAGCTCCGTGGGGTCTTTTGAGTCTGTGGGGTCTGTGGAGTCTCTGGGGTCTGTGGTGTCTGAGGGGTCTGTGGTGCTCTGTGGGGTCTGTAGAGTCTGTGGACCTCTTTGGGGTCCGTGGAGTCTCTGGGGTCTGTGGAGCTCTGTGTGGTCTGTTGAGTCTGTGGTGTCTGTGGAGTCTGTGGGGTCTGAGGAGTCTGAGGGGTCTGTGGAGCTCTCTGGGGTATGTGGAGTCCGTGGGGTCTCTGGAGTCTCAGATGGTATGTGGAGCTCTGTGGGCTCTGTGGAGTCTGTGGAGTCTATGGGGTCTGTGGGGCCTGTTGAGTCCGTGGGGTCTGTGGAGTCGGCGGGCTCTCTGGGGTCTGTGGAGTCTGTGTAGCTCTGTGGGTTCTGTGGAGTCTGTTTGATCCGTGGAGCTCGGTGGGGTCTGTGGAGTCTGTGGAGTCTGTTTGGTCAGTGGAGTCTCTGGGATCTGTGGGGTCTGTGGAGTCTGTGGGGTCCATGGGGTCTGTGGGGTCTTTGGAGCTCTGTTAGGTGTATGGGGTCTGTGGGGTCTGTGGAGTGAGTGGGGTCTGTGGAGTCTGTTTGGTCTGTGGCGTTTCTGGGGTATGTGGGGTCTGTGGAGTCTGTGGAGCTCTGTGGGTTCTGTGGAGTCTGTGGGGTCCGTGGAGCTCTGAGGGGTCTATTGAGTGTGTGGGGTCTGTGGAGTCTATGGGGTCTGTGGGGTCTGTGGAGCTCTGTGGGGTCTGTGGTGCTTTGGAGTCTGTGGAGCTCTTTGGGGTCTGTGGAGTCTGTTGCGTCTGTGGTGCTCTATGTGGTCTGTGGGGTCTGTGGGGTCTCTGGGGTCTGTGGAGTCTCTGGGGTCTGTGGAGCTCTGTGGGGTCTGTGGAGTCCGTACGGTCTGTGGGGTCTGTGGAGTCTGTGGAGTCTGTGATGTCTGTGGGGTCTGTGGAACATTGTCGGGTCTGTGGAGTCCGTGGGATCATTGGAGCTCCGTGGGGTCTGTGGAGTCTGTATAGCTCTGTGGGGTCTGTGGAGTCTGTTGGGTCTGTGGGGCTCCGTGGGGTCTTTTGAGTCTGTGGGGTCTGTGGAGTCTATGGAGTCTGTGGGGTTTGTGGAGCTCCGTGGGGCCTGTTGAGTCCGTGGGGTCTGTGGAGTCGGCGGGCTCTATGGGCTCTGTGGGGACTGTGGAGTCTGTGTAGCTCTGTGGGGTCTTTGGAGTCTGTTTGGTCCCTGGAGCTCCATGGGGTCTCTGGAGTCTGTTTGGTCAGTGGAGTCTCTGGGTCTGTGGGGTCTGTGGAGTCTCTGGAGCTCTGTGGGGTCTGTGGAGTCCGTGGGGTCCATGGGGTCTGTGGGGTTTTTCTAGCTCTGTGAGGTGTTTGGGGTCTGTGGGGTCTCTGGAGTGAGCTGGGTCTGTGGAGTCTGTTTGGTCTGTGGAGTCTCTGGGGTATGTGGGGTCTGTGGAGTCTGTGGAGCTCTGTGGGTTCTGTGGAGTCTGTCGGGTCCGTGGAGCTCTATGGGGTCTATTGAGTCTGTGGGGTCTGTGGAGTCCATGGGGTCTGTGGGGTCTGTGGAGTTCTGTGGGTTCTGTGGAGCCTGTGGTGTCTGTGGATTCTGAGGGGTCTGTGGTGCTTTCGAGTCTGTGGAGCTCTTTTGGGTCTGTGGAGTCGGTGGGGTCTGTGGAGCTCTGTGTGGTCTGTTGAGTCTGTGGGGTCTGTGGGGTGTGTGGAGTCTGTGGGGTCTCAGGAGTCTCTGTGGTCAGTGGGGTCTGTGGAGCTATATGGGGTCTGTGGAGCCTGTTGTGTCTGTGGAATCTGTTTGGTCCATGGAGCTCAGTGGTGTCTGTGGGGTCTGTGGGCTCTCTGGGGTCTGTGGAGCTCTGTGGGATCTGTTGGGTCTGTGGAGTCTGTGGAGTCCGTGGGGTCTGTGGGGTCTTTGGAGCTCTCTGAGGTTTATGGGGTCAGTGGCGTCTGTGGAGTCTTTGGGGTCTATGAAGTTTGTGGAACTCTGTGGGGTCTGTGGAGTCCGTGGGGTCTGTGGAGCTCCGTGGGGTCTGTTGAGTCCATGGGGTCTGTTGAGTCTGTGTAGCTCTGTGGGGTCTGTGGAGTCTGTGGGGTCTGTGGAGCTCCGTGGGGTCTTTTGAGTCTGTGGGGTCTGTGGAGTCTCTGGGGTCTGTGGTGTCTGAGGGGTCTGTGGTGCTCTGTGGGGTCTGTAGAGTCTGTGGACCTCTTTGGGGTCCGTGGAGTCTCTGGGGTCTGTGGAGCTCTGTGTGGTCTGTTGAGTCTGTGGTGTCTGTGGAGTCTGTGGGGTCTGAGGAGTCTGAGGGGTCTGTGGAGCTCTCTGGGGTATGTGGAGTCCGTGGGGTCTGTGGAGTCGGCGGGCTCTCTGGGGTCTGTGGAGTCTGTGTAGCTCTGTGGGGTCTGTGGAGTCTGTTTGATCCATGGAGCTCGGTGGGGTCTGTGGAGTCTGTGGAGTCTGTTTGGTCAGTGGAGTCTCTGGGATCTGTGGGGTCTGTGGAGTCTGTGGGGTCCATGGGGTCTGTGGGGTCTTTGGAGCTCTGTGAGGTGTATGGGGTCTGTGGGGTCTGTGGAGTGAGTGGGGTCTGTGGAGTCTGTTTGGTCTGTGGCGTTTCTGGGGTATGTGGGGTCTGTGGAGTCTGTGGGGCTCCGTGGGGTCTTTTGAGTCTGTGGGGTCTGTGTAGTCTATGGAGTCTGTGGGGTTTGTGGAGCTCCGTGGGGCCTGTTGAGTCCGTGGGGTCTGTGGAGTCGGCGGGCTCTGTGGGCTCTGTGGGGACTGTGGAGTCTGTGTAGCTCTGTGGGGTCTTTGGAGTCTGTGTGGTCCCTGGAGCTCCGTGGGGTCTCTGGAGTCTGTTTGGTCAGTGGAGTCTCTGGGTCTGTGGGGTCTGTGGAGTCTCTGGAGCTCTGTGGGGTCTGTGGAGTCCGTGGGGTCCATGGGGTCTGTGGGGTTTTTCTAGCTCTGTGAGGTGTATGGGGTCTGTGGGGTCTGTGGAGTGAGCTGGGTCTGTGGAGTCTGTTTGGTCTGTGGAGTCTCTGGGGTATGTGGGGTCTGTGGAGTCTGTGGAGCTCTGTGGGTTCTGTGGAGTCTGTCGGGTCCGTGGAGCTCTGTGGGGTCTATTGAGTCTGTGGGGTCTGTGGAGTCCATGGGGTCTGTGGGGTCTGTGGAGTTCTGTGGGTTCTGTGGAGCCTGTGGTGTCTGTGGATTCTGAGGGGTCTGTGGTGCTTTCGAGTCTGTGGAGCTCTTTGGGGTCTGTGGAGTCGGTGGGGTCTGTGGAGCTCTGTGTGGTCTGTTGAGTCTGTGGGGTCTGTGGAGTGTATGGGGTCTGTGGGGTCTGTTGAGCTCTCTGGGGTCGGTCGAGTGTCTGGGATATGTGGGGTCTGTGGAGTCTGTGTGGTCTGTGGTATCTGTGGAACTCTGTGGTGCCTGTGGAGTCAGTGGGGTCTGTGGAGCTCCTTGGGGCCTGGTAAGTCCGTGGGTTCTGTGGAGTCGGCAGGCGCTGTGGGCTCCGTGGGGTCTATGGAGGCTGTGTAGCTTTGTGGGGTCTGTGGAGTCTGTTTGGTCCGTGGAGCTCCGTGGGGTCTGTGGAGTCTGTGGAGTCTGTTTGGTCAGTGGAGTCTCTGGGATCTGTGGGGTCTGTGGAGTCTGTGGAGCTCTGTGGGGTCTGTGGAGTCCGTGGAGCTCTTTGGGGTCCGTGGAGTCTCTGGGGTCCGTGGGGTTTTTGGAGCTCTGTGGGGTCTGTGGAGTCTTTGGAGGTCTCTGGGGTCTGTGGAGCTCTCTGGGGTCTGTGGAGTCTGTGGAGCTCTTTGGGGTCCGTGGAGTCTCTTGGGTCTGTGGAGCTCTGTGGGATCTGTGGAGCTCTGTGGGGTATGTGGACTCTGTGGGGTCTGTGGAGTCTGAAGGATTTTAGTGGTCTGTGGAGTCTGTGGGGTCTATGGGGTCTGTGGAGCTCTGTGGGCTCTGTGGAGTCTATGGAGTCTATGGGGTCTGTGGTGTCAGTGGAGGTCTGTCGGGTCTGTGTGCTCTGTGGGCTCTGTGGGGTCTGTGGAGTCTCTGGGGACTGTGGGGTCTGTGGAGCTCTTTGGGGTCCGTGGAGTCTGTGGGGTCTGTGGAGCTCTCTGGGGTCTCTGGAGTCTGTGGAGTCCATAGGGTCTGTGGAGTCTTTGGAGCTCTGTGAGGTGTATGGGGTCTGTGGCGTCTGTGGAGCTCTGTGGGGTCTGTGGAGTCTCTGGGGTCTGTGGGGTCTGTGGAGTCTGTGGGGTCTGTGAAGTCTGTTGAGTCCATGGGGTCTGTGGGGTCTTTGGAGTTCTGTGAGGTGTATGGGGTCTGTGGGCTTTGTGGGCTCTGTGGGGTCCGTGTTGTCTGTGGAGTGTGTGGGGTCTCTGGAGGTTTGTTGAGCTCTGTGGGCTCTTTGGCGTCTGTGGAGTCTATGGGGTCTGTGGGGTCAGTGGAGCTTTGTCGGGTCTGCGGGGTGTGTGGAGTCTGTGGGGTCTCAGGAGTCTCTGGGGTCTGTGGTGTCTACGGGGTCTGTGGGGTCTTTGAAGCTCTATGGGGTCTGTGGAGCCTGTTGTGTCTGTGGAATCTGTTTGGTCCGTGGAGCTCAGTGGTGTCTGTGGAGTCTGTGGAGTCTTTGGAGTCTGTGGAGTCGGTGGGGTATGTGGAGCTCTGTGGGGTCACTGGAGTCTGTGGTGTCTGTGGGTTCTGTGGAGTCTCAGGGGACTGAAAAAGGTCTGTGGAGTCGGTAGGGTATGTGGAGCTCTGTGGGGTCACTGGAGTCTGTGGTGTCTGTGGTGTCTGTGGGTTCTGTGGAGTCTCAGGGGACTGAAAAAGGTCTGTGGAGTTCTTTGGGGTCTGTGGAGCCTGTGGTGTCTGTGGAGTCTGAGCGGTCTGTGGAATCTGTTTGGTCCATGGAGCTCAGTGGTGTCTGTGGAGTCTGTGGAGCTCTTTGTGGTCCGTGGAGTCTCTGGGGTCTGTGGAATCTGTGGAGTCCGTGGGGTCTGTGGGATCGATGGAGTCTCTTGGATCTGTGGGATCGGAGTAGTCTGTTGAGACTTTGGGGTGCGTGGAGTCTATGGGGTCTTTGGGGTCTGTGGAGTTATGTGGGGTCCGTGTAGTCCGTGAGGTCTGTGGGGTCTGTGGAGTCTGTGGAGTCTGTGGGGTCTGTGGGGTCTCTGGAACTATGTGAGGTCTGTGGAGTCCGTGGGGTCTGTGGAGCTCCGTGAGGTCTGTTTATTCCGTGGGGTCTGTGGAGTCTATGTAGCTCTGTTGGGTCTGTGGAGTCTGTGGGGTCTGTGGAGTTCGTTGGAGTCTGTGGAGCCTGTGGTGTCTGTGGAGTCTGAGCGGTCTGTGGAATCTGTTTTGTCCGTGGCGCTCAGTGGTGTCCGTGGAGTCTGTGGAGTCTTTGGAGTCTGTGGAGTCTGTGGAGTCTTTGGAGTCTGTGGAGTCTGTGGAGTCTTTGGAGTCGGTGGAGTCTGTGGGGTCTGTGGAGCTCTGTGGGGTCTCTGGAGTCTGTAGGGTCTGTGGTGTCTGTGGCGTTTCTGGGGTATGTGGGGTCTGTGGAGTCTGTGGAGCTCTGTGGGTTCTGTGGAGTCTGTTTGATCCGTGGAGCTCGGTGGGGTCTGTGGAGTCTGTGGAGTCTGTTTGGTCAGTGGAGTCTCTGGGATCTGTGGGGTCTGTGGAGTCTGTGGGGTCCATGGGGTCTGTGGGATCTTTGGAGCTCTGTGAGGTGTATGGGGTCTGTGGGGTCTGTGGAGTGAGTGGGGTCTGTGGAGTCTGTTTGGTCTGTGGCGTTTCTGGGGTATGTGGGGTCTGTGGAGTCTGTGGAGCTCTGTGGGTTCTGTGGAGTCTGTGGGGTCCGTGGAGCTCTGAGGGGTCTATTGAGTGTGTGGGGTCTGTGGAGTCTATGGGGTCTGTGGGGTCTGTGGAGCTCTGTGGGGTCTGTGGTGCTTTGGAGTCTGTGGAGCTCTTTGGGGTCTGTGGAGTCTGTTGCGTCTGTGGTGCTCTATGTGGTCTGTGGGGTCTGTGGGGTCTCTGGGGTCTGTGGAGTCTCTGGGGTCTGTGGAGCTCTGTGGGGTCTGTGGAGTCCGTACGGTCTGTGGGGTCTGTGGAGTCTGTGGAGTCTGTGATGTCTGTGGGGTCTGTGGAACATTGTCGGGTCTGTGGAGTCCGTGGGATCAGTGGAGCTCCGTGGGGTCTGTGGAGTCTGTGTAGCTCTGTGGGGTCTGTGGAGTCTGTGGGGTCTGTGGGGCTCCGTGGGGTCTTTTGAGTCTGTGGGGTCTGTGGAGTCTATGGAGTCTGTGGGGTTTGTGGAGCTCCGTGGGGCCTGTTGAGTCCGTGGGGTCTGTGGAGTCGGCGGGCTCTATGGGCTCTGTGGGGACTGTGGAGTCTGTGTAGCTCTGTGGGGTCTTTGGAGTCTGTTTGGTCCCTGGAGCTCCATGGGGTCTCTGGAGTCTGTTTGGTCAGTGGAGTCTCTGGGTCTGTGGGGTCTGTGGAGTCTCTGGAGCTCTGTGGGGTCTGTGGAGTCCGTGGGGTCCATGGGGTCTGTGGGGTTTTTCTAGCTCTGTGAGGTGTTTGGGGTCTGTGGGGTCTCTGGAGTGAGCTGGGTCTGTGGAGTCTGTTTGGTCTGTGGAGTCTCTGGGGTATGTGGGGTCTGTGGAGTCTGTGGAGCTCTGTGGGTTCTGTGGAGTCTGTCGGGTCCGTGGAGCTCTATGGGGTCTATTGAGTCTGTGGGGTCTGTGGAGTCCATGGGGTCTGTGGGGTCTGTGGAGTTCTGTGGGTTCTGTGGAGCCTGTGGTGTCTGTGGATTCTGAGGGGTCTGTGGTGCTTTCGAGTCTGTGGAGCTCTTTTGGGTCTGTGGAGTCGGTGGGGTCTGTGGAGCTCTGTGTGGTCTGTTGAGTCTGTGGGGTCTGTGGGGTGTGTGGAGTCTGTGGGGTCTCAGGAGTCTCTGTGGTCAGTGGGGTCTGTGGAGCTATATGGGGTCTGTGGAGCCTGTTGTGTCTGTGGAATCTGTTTGGTCCATGGAGCTCAGTGGTGTCTGTGGGGTCTGTGGGCTCTCTGGGGTCTGTGGAGCTCTGTGGGATCTGTTGGGTCTGTGGAGTCTGTGGAGTCCGTGGGGTCTGTGGGGTCTTTGGAGCTCTCTGAGGTTTATGGGGTCAGTGGCGTCTGTGGAGTCTTTGGGGTCTATGAAGTTTGTGGAACTCTGTGGGGTCTGTGGAGTCCGTGGGGTCTGTGGAGCTCCGTGGGGTCTGTTGAGTCCATGGGGTCTGTTGAGTCTGTGTAGCTCTGTGGGGTCTGTGGAGTCTGTGGGGTCTGTGGAGCTCCGTGGGGTCTTTTGAGTCTGTGGGGTCTGTGGAGTCTCTGGGGTCTGTGGTGTCTGAGGGGTCTGTGGTGCTCTGTGGGGTCTGTAGAGTCTGTGGACCTCTTTGGGGTCCGTGGAGTCTCTGGGGTCTGTGGAGCTCTGTGTGGTCTGTTGAGTCTGTGGTGTCTGTGGAGTCTGTGGGGTCTGAGGAGTCTGAGGGGTCTGTGGAGCTCTCTGGGGTATGTGGAGTCCGTGGGGTCTCTGGAGTCTCAGATGGTATGTGGAGCTCTGTGGGCTCTGTGGAGTCTGTGGAGTCTATGGGGTCTGTGGGGCCTGTTGAGTCCGTGGGGTCTGTGGAGTCGGCGGGCTCTCTGGGGTCTGTGGAGTCTGTGTAGCTCTGTGGGGTCTGTGGAGTCTGTTTGATCCATGGAGCTCGGTGGGGTCTGTGGAGTCTGTGGAGTCTGTTTGGTCAGTGGAGTCTCTGGGATCTGTGGGGTCTGTGGAGTCTGTGGGGTCCATGGGGTCTGTGGGGTCTTTGGAGCTCTGTGAGGTGTATGGGGTCTGTGGGGTCTGTGGAGTGAGTGGGGTCTGTGGAGTCTGTTTGGTCTGTGGCGTTTCTGGGGTATGTGGGGTCTGTGGAGTCTGTGGGGCTCCGTGGGGTCTTTTGAGTCTGTGGGGTCTGTGTAGTCTATGGAGTCTGTGGGGTTTGTGGAGCTCCGTGGGGCCTGTTGAGTCCGTGGGGTCTGTGGAGTCGGCGGGCTCTGTGGGCTCTGTGGGGACTGTGGAGTCTGTGTAGCTCTGTGGGGTCTTTGGAGTCTGTGTGGTCCCTGGAGCTCCGTGGGGTCTCTGGAGTCTGTTTGGTCAGTGGAGTCTCTGGGTCTGTGGGGTCTGTGGAGTCTCTGGAGCTCTGTGGGGTCTGTGGAGTCCGTGGGGTCCATGGGGTCTGTGGGGTTTTTCTAGCTCTGTGAGGTGTATGGGGTCTGTGGGGTCTGTGGAGTGAGCTGGGTCTGTGGAGTCTGTTTGGTCTGTGGAGTCTCTGGGGTATGTGGGGTCTGTGGAGTCTGTGGAGCTCTGTGGGTTCTGTGGAGTCTGTCGGGTCCGTGGAGCTCTTTGGGGTCTATTGAGTCTGTGGGGTCTGTGGAGTCCATGGGGTCTGTGGGGTCTGTGGAGTTCTGTGGGTTCTGTGGAGCCTGTGGTGTCTGTGGATTCTGAGGGGTCTGTGGTGCTTTCGAGTCTGTGGAGCTCTTTGGGGTCTGTGGAGTCGGTGGGGTCTGTGGAGCTCTGTGTGGTCTGTTGAGTCTGTGGGGTCTGTGGAGTGTATGGGGTCTGTGGGGTCTGTTGAGCTCTCTGGGGTCGGTCGAGTGTCTGGGATATGTGGGGTCTGTGGAGTCTGTGTGGTCTGTGGTATCTGTGGAACTCTGTGGTGCCTGTGGAGTCAGTGGGGTCTGTGGAGCTCCTTGGGGCCTGGTAAGTCCGTGGGTTCTGTGGAGTCGGCAGGCGCTGTGGGCTCCGTGGGGTCTATGGAGGCTGTGTAGCTTTGTGGGGTCTGTGGAGTCTGTTTGGTCCGTGGAGCTCCGTGGGGTCTGTGGAGTCTGTGGAGTCTGTTTGGTCAGTGGAGTCTCTGGGATCTGTGGGGTCTGTGGAGTCTGTGGAGCTCTGTGGGGTCTGTGGAGTCCGTGGAGCTCTTTGGGGTCCGTGGAGTCTCTGGGGTCCGTGGGGTTTTTGGAGCTCTGTGGGGTCTGTGGAGTCTTTGGAGGTCTCTGGGGTCTGTGGAGCTCTCTGGGGTCTGTGGAGTCTGTGGAGCTCTTTGGGGTCCGTGGAGTCTCTTGGGTCTGTGGAGCTCTGTGGGATCTGTGGAGCTCTGTGGGGTATGTGGAGTCTGTGGGGTCTGTGGAGTCTGAAGGATTTTAGTGGTCTGTGGAGTCTGTGGGGTCTATGGGGTCTGTGGAGCTCTGTGGGCTCTGTGGAGTCTATGGAGTCTATGGGGTCTGTGGTGTCAGTGGAGGTCTGTCGGGTCTGTGTGCTCTGTGGGCTCTGTGGGGTCTGTGGAGTCTCTGGGGACTGTGGGGTCTGTGGAGCTCTTTGGGGTCCGTGGAGTCTGTGGGGTCTGTGGAGCTCTCTGGGGTCTCTGGAGTCTGTGGAGTCCATAGGGTCTGTGGAGTCTTTGGAGCTCTGTGAGGTGTATGGGGTCTGTGGCGTCTGTGGAGCTCTGTGGGGTCTGTGGAGTCTCTGGGGTCTGTGGGGTCTGTGGAGTCTGTGGGGTCTGTGAAGTCTGTTGAGTCCATGGGGTCTGTGGGGTCTTTGGAGTTCTGTGAGGTGTATGGGGTCTGTGGGCTTTGTGGGCTCTGTGGGGTCCGTGTTGTCTGTGGAGTGTGTGGGGTCTCTGGAGGTTTGTTGAGCTCTGTGGGCTCTTTGGCGTCTGTGGAGTCTATGGGGTCTGTGGGGTCAGTGGAGCTTTGTCGGGTCTGCGGGGTGTGTGGAGTCTGTGGGGTCTCAGGAGTCTCTGGGGTCTGTGGTGTCTACGGGGTCTGTGGGGTCTTTGAAGCTCTATGGGGTCTGTGGAGCCTGTTGTGTCTGTGGAATCTGTTTGGTCCGTGGAGCTCAGTGGTGTCTGTGGAGTCTGTGGAGTCTTTGGAGTCTGTGGAGTCGGTGGGGTATGTGGAGCTCTGTGGGGTCACTGGAGTCTGTGGTGTCTGTGGGTTCTGTGGAGTCTCAGGGGACTGAAAAAGGTCTGTGGAGTCGGTAGGGTATGTGGAGCTCTGTGGGGTCACTGGAGTCTGTGGTGTCTGTGGTGTCTGTGGGTTCTGTGGAGTCTCAGGGGACTGAAAAAGGTCTGTGGAGTTCTTTGGGGTCTGTGGAGCCTGTGGTGTCTGTGGAGTCTGAGCGGTCTGTGGAATCTGTTTGGTCCATGGAGCTCAGTGGTGTCTGTGGAGTCTGTGGAGCTCTTTGTGGTCCGTGGAGTCTCTGGGGTCTGTGGAATCTGTGGAGTCCGTGGGGTCTGTGGGATCGATGGAGTCTCTTGGATCTGTGGGATCGGAGTAGTCTGTTGAGACTTTGGGGTGCGTGGAGTCTATGGGGTCTTTGGGGTCTGTGGAGTTATGTGGGGTCCGTGTAGTCCGTGAGGTCTGTGGGGTCTGTGGAGTCTGTGGAGTCTGTGGGGTCTGTGGGGTCTCTGGAACTATGTGAGGTCTGTGGAGTCCGTGGGGTCTGTGGAGCTCCGTGAGGTCTGTTTATTCCGTGGGGTCTGTGGAGTCTATGTAGCTCTGTTGGGTCTGTGGAGTCTGTGGGGTCTGTGGAGTTCGTTGGAGTCTGTGGAGCCTGTGGTGTCTGTGGAGTCTGAGCGGTCTGTGGAATCTGTTTTGTCCGTGGCGCTCAGTGGTGTCCGTGGAGTCTGTGGAGTCTTTGGAGTCTGTGGAGTCTGTGGAGTCTTTGGAGTCTGTGGAGTCTGTGGAGTCTTTGGAGTCGGTGGAGTCTGTGGGGTCTGTGGAGCTCTGTGGGGTCTCTGGAGTCTGTAGGGTCTGTGGTGTCTGTGGGGTCTCTGGAGTGTCTGGGGACTTTGGGGTCTGTGGAGCTCTTTGGGGTCCGTGGAGTCTGTGGGGTCTCTGGAGCTCTCTAGGGTCTGTGGAGTCTGTGGAGTCCATGGGGTCTGTGGGGTCTTTGGAGCTCTGTGAGGTGTATGGGGTCTGTGGCGTCTGTGGGGACTGTGAAGTTTGTGGAGCTCTGTGGGGTCTTTGGAGTCTCTGGGGTCTGTGGGGTCTGTGGGGTCTGTGGAGTCTGTGGGGTCTGTGAAGTCTGTTGAGTCCATGGGGTCTGTGGGGTCTTTGGAGCTCTGTGAGGTCTATGGAGTCTGTGGGGTCTGTGGTGTCTGTGGGGTCTCTGGAGTCTCTGGGGACTTTGGGGTCTGTGGAGCTCTTTGGGGTCTGTGGAGTCTTTGGGGTTTGTGGAGTCCTTGGGGTCTGTGAAGTCTGTGGAGCTCTGTGGGGTTTGTGGGGTGTGTTGAGCTCTGTTGTATATGTGGGCTTTCTGGGCTCTGTGGGGTCTATGGAGTCTATGGGGTCTGTGGGGCCAGTGGAGCTCTGTCGGATCTGTGGGGTCTGTGGGCTCTCTGGGGTCTGTGGAGCTCTGTGGGATCTGTGGAGTCGGTGGAGTCTGTGGGGTGTGTGGAGTCTGTGGGGTCTCAGGAGTCTCTGTGGTCAGTGGGGTCTGAGGAGTCTGTGGAGCTCTATGGGGTCCGTGGAGTCTCTGGGGTCTGTGGAGCTCTGTGGGATCTGTGGAGCTCTGTGGGGTATGTGGAGTCTGTGGGGTCCGTGGAGTCTGAAGGATTTTAGTGGTCTGTGGAGTCTGTGGGGTCTCTGGGGTCTGTGGAGCTCTGTGGGCTCTGTGGAGTCTGTAGAGTCTGTGGGGTCTGTGGGGTCTGTTGAACTCTCTGGTGTTTGTGGAGCATGTGGTGTCAGTGGAGTCTGTGGGGTTTGTGGAGTCGGCGGGCTCTTCGGGCTCAGTGGGATCGCTGGAGTCTGTGGGGTGTGTGGAGCTCCGTGGGGTCTGTTGTGTCTGTGGGGCCTGTGGAATCTATAGGGTCTATGGGATCTGTGGAGCTCTGTGGGGTCTGTGGAGCCTGTGGTGTCCGTGGAGTCTGATGGGTCTTTGGTGCTCTTTGGGGACTGTGGAGTCTGTGGAGCTCTTGGGGTCTGTGGAGTCTGTGGGGACTGTGGAGTCTATTGACTCTGTGGTGTCTGTAGAGTCTGTGCGGTCTGTGGGCTCGTTGGGGTCTTTGATGTCTGTGGAGCTCTGTGGGATCTGTGGAGTCTCTGGAGTCTGTTGGGTCTGTGGAGTCTGTGGGGTCAATGGAGCTCTGTGGGTTCTGTGGGGTCTGTGGAGCTCTGTGGGGTCTATTGAGTCTGTGGGGTCAGTGGAGTCTATGGGGTCTGTGGGGTCTGTGGAGCTCTCTGGGGTCTGTGGAGTTCGTGGAGCTCTTTGGGGTCCGTGGAGTCTCTGGGGTCTGTGGAGCTCTGTGGGGTATGTGGAGTCTGTGGGGTCTATGGGGTCTGTGGAGCTCTGTGGGCTCTGTGGAGTCTGTGGAGTCTATGGGGTCTGTGGAGTCTGTGGAGCTCTGTGGGGTCTGTGCAGTCTGTGGGGTCTGTGGAGCTCTGTGGGGTCTGTGGAGTCTGTGGAGTCTGTGGGGTCTGTGGGGTCTGTTGAACTCTCTGGGGTTTGTGGAGCATGTTGTGTCCGTGGTGTCAGTGGGGTCTGTGGGGTCTGTGAGGTCTTTGGAGCTCTGTGAGGTGTATGGGGTCTTTGGCGTCTGTGGTGTCTGTGGAGTCTGTGGGGACTGTGAAGTTTGTGGAGCTCTGTGGGGTCTGTGGAGTCTCTGGGGTCTGTGGGGTCTTTGGAGCTCTGTGAGGTGTATGGGGTCTGTGGGGTGTGTGGAGTCTTTGGGGTCCGTGGAGTCTCTGGGGTCCGTGGGGTTTTTGGAGCTCTGTGGGGTCTGTGGAGTCTTTGGAGGTCTCTGGGGTCTGTGGAGCTCTCTGGGGTCTGTGGAGTCTGTGGAGCTCTTTGGGGTCCGTGGAGTCTCTTGGGTCTGTGGAGCTCTGTGGGATCTGTGTAGCTCTGTGGGGTATGTGGAGTCTGTGGGGTCTGTGGAGTCTGAAGGATTTTAGTGGTCTGTGGAGTCTGTGGGGTCTATGGGGTCTGTGGAGCTCTGTGGGCTCTGTGGAGTCTATGGAGTCTATGGGGTCTGTGGTGTCAGTGGAGGTCTGTCGGGTCTGTGTGCTCTGTGGGCTCTGTGGGGTCTGTGGAGTCTCTGGGGACTGTGGGGTCTGTGGAGCTCTTTGGGGTCCGTGGAGTCTGTGGGGTCTGTGGAGCTCTCTGGGGTCTCTGGAGTCTGTGGAGTCCATGGGGTCTGTGGAGTCTTTGGAGCTCTGTGAGGTGTATGGGGTCTGTGGCGTCTGTGGAGCTCTGTGGGGTCTGTGGAGTCTCTGGGGTCTGTGGGGTCTGTGGAGTCTGTGGGGTCTGTGAAGTCTGTTGAGTCCATGGGGTCTGTGGGGTCTTTGGAGCTCTGTGAGGTGTATGGGGTCTGTGGGCTTTGTGGGCTCTGTGGGGTCCGTGGTGTCTGTGGAGTGTGTGGGGTCTCTGGAGGTTTGTTGAGCTCTGTGGGCTCTTTGGCGTCTGTGGAGTCTATGGGGTCTGTGGGGTCAGTGGAGCTTTGTCGGGTCTGCGGGGTGTGTGGAGTCTGTGGGGTCTCAGGAGTCTCTGGGGTCTGTGGTGTCTACGGGGTCTGTGGGGTCTTTGAAGCTCTATGGGGTCTGTGGAGCCTCTTGTGTCTGTGGAGTCTGAGCGGTCTGTGGAATCTGTTTGGTCCATGGAGCTCAGTGGTGTCTGTGGAGTCTGTGGAGCTCTTTGTGGTCCGTGGAGTCTCTGGGGTCTGTGGAATCTGTGGAGTCCGTGGTGTCTGTGGGATCGATGGAGTCTCTGGGATCTGTGGGATCGGAGTAGTCTGTTGAGACTTTGGGGTGCGTGGAGTCTATGGGGTCTTTGGGGTCTGTGGAGTTATGTGGGGTCTGTGTAGTCCGTGAGGTCTGTGGGGTCTGTGGAGTCTGTGGAGTCTGTGGGGTCTGTGGGGTCTCTGGAACTATGTGAGGTCTGTGGAGTCTGTGGGGTCTGTGGAGCTCCGTGAGGTCTGTTTAGTCCGTGGGGTCTGTGGAGTCTATGTAGCTCTGTTGGGTCTGTGGAGTCTGTGGGGTCTTTGGAGCTCAGTGGGGTCTTTTGAGTCTGTGGGGTCTGTGGAGTCTCTGGGATCTGTGGGGTCTGTGGAGTTCGTTGGAGTCTGTGGAGCCTGTGGTGTCTGTGGAGTCTGAGCGGTCTGTGGAATCTGTTTGGTCCGTGGCGCTCAGTGGTGTCCGTGGAGTCTGTGGAGTCTTTGGAGTCTGTGGAGTCTGTGGAGTCTTTGGAGTCTGTGGAGTCTGTGGAGTCTTTGGAGTCGGTGGAGTCTGTGGGGTCTGTGGAGCTCTGTGGGGTCTCTGGAGTCTGTAGGGTCTGTGGTGTCTGTGGGGTCTCTGGAGTGTCTGGGGACTTTGGGGTCTGTGGAGCTCTTTGGGGTCCGTGGAGTCTGTGGGGTCTCTGGAGCTCTCTAGGGTCTGTGGAGTCTGTGGAGTCCATGGGGTCTGTGAAGTTTGTGGAGCTCTGTGGGGTCTTTGGAGTCTCTGGGGTCTGTGGGGTCTGTGGGGTCTGTGGAGTCTGTGGGGTCTGTGAAGTCTGTTGAGTCCATGGGGTCTGTGGGGTCTTTGGAGCTCTGTGAGGTGTATGGGGTCTGTGGTGTCTGTGGAGTCTGTGGGGACTGTGAAGTTTGTGGAGCTCTGTGGGGTCTTTCGAGTCTCTGGGGTCTGTGGGGTCTGTGGAGTCTGTGGGGTCTGTGAAGTCTGTTGAGTCCATGGGGTCTGTGGGGTCTTTGGAGCTCTGTGAGGTCTATGGAGTCTGTGGGGTCTGTGGTGTCTGTGGGGTCTCTGGAGTCTCTGGGGACTTTGGGGTCTGTGGAGCTCTTTGGGGTCTGTGGAGTCTTTGGGGTTTGTGGAGTCCTTGGGGTCTGTGAAGTCTGTGGAGCTCTGTGGGGTTTGTGGGGTGTGTGGAGCTCTGTTGTATATGTGGGCTTTCTGGGCTCTGTGGGGTCTATGGAGTCTATGGGGTCTGTGGGGCCAGTGGAGCTCTGTCGGATCTGTGGGGTCTGTGGGCTCTCTGGGGTCTGTGGAGCTCTGTGGGATCTGTGGAGTCGGTGGAGTCTGTGGGGTGTGTGGAGTCTGTGGGGTCTCAGGAGTCTCTGTGGTCAGTGGGGTCTGAGGAGTCTATGGGGTCTGTGGGGTCTGTGGAGCTATATGGGGTCTGTGGAGCCTGTTGTGTCTGTGGAATCTGTTTGGTCCATGGAGCTCAGTGGTGTCTGTGGGGTCTGTGGGCTCTCTGGGGTCTGTGGAGCTCTGTGGGATCTGTTGGGTCTGTGGAGTCTGTGGAGTCCGTGGGATCTGTGGGGTCTTTGGAGCTCTCTGAGGTTTATGGGGTCAGTGGCGTCTGTGGAGTCTTTGGGGTCTATGAAGTTTGTGGAACTCTGTGGGGTCTGTGGAGTCCGTGGGGTCTGTGGAGCTCCGTGGGGTCTGTTGAGTCCATGGGGTCTGTTGAGTCTGTGTAGCTCTGTGGGGTCTGTGGAGTCTGTGGGGTCTGTGGAGCTCCGTGGGGTCTTTTGAGTCTGTGGGGTCTGTGGAGTCTCTGGGGTCTGTGGTGTCTGAGGGGTCTGTGGTGCTCTGTGGGGTCTGTAGAGTCTGTGGACCTCTTTGGGGTCCGTGGAGTCTCTGGGGTCTGTGGAGCTCTGTGTGGTCTGTTGAGTCTGTGGTGTCTGTGGAGTCTGTGGGGTCTGAGGAGTCTGAGGGGTCTGTGGAGCTCTCTGGGGTATGTGGAGTCCGTGGGGTTTCTGGAGTCTCAGATGGTATGTGGAGCTCTGTGGGCTCTGTGGAGTCTGTGGAGTCTATGGGGTCTGTGGGGCCTGTTGAGTCCGTGGGGTCTGTGGAGTCGGCGGGCTCTCTGGGGTCTGTGGAGTCTGTGTAGCTCTGTGGGTTCTGTGGAGTCTGTTTGATCCGTGGAGCTCGGTGGGGTCTGTGGAGTCTGTGGAGTCTGTTTGGTCAGTGGAGTCTCTGGGATCTGTGGGGTCTGTGGAGTCTGTGGGGTCCATGGGGTCTGTGGGGTCTTTGGAGCTCTGTGAGGTGTATGGGGTCTGTGGGGTCTGTGGAGTGAGTGGGGTCTGTGGAGTCTGTTTGGTCTGTGGCGTTTCTGGGGTATGTGGGGTCTGTGGAGTCTGTGGAGCTCTGTGGGTTCTGTGGAGTCTGTGGGGTCCGTGGAGCTCTGAGGGGTCTATTGAGTGTGTGGGGTCTGTGGAGTCTATGGGGTCTGTGGGGTCTGTGGAGCTCTGTGGGGTCTGTGGTGCTTTGGAGTCTGTGGAGCTCTTTGGGGTCTGTGGAGTCTGTTGCGTCTGTGGTGCTCTATGTGGTCTGTGGGGTCTGTGGGGTCTCTGGGGTCTGTGGAGTCTCTGGGGTCTGTGGAGCTCTGTGGGGTCTGTGGAGTCCGTACGGTCTGTGGGGTCTGTGGAGTCTGTGGAGTCTGTGATGTCTGTGGGGTCTGTGGAACATTGTCGGGTCTGTGGAGTCCGTGGGATCAGTGGAGCTCCGTGGGGTCTGTGGAGTCTGTGTAGCTCTGTGGGGTCTGTGGAGTCTGTGGGGTCTGTGGGGCTCCGTGGGGTCTTTTGAGTCTGTGGGGTCTGTGGAGTCTATGGAGTCTGTGGGGTTTGTGGAGCTCCGTGGGGCCTGTTGAGTCCGTGGGGTCTGTGGAGTCGGCGGGCTCTATGGGCTCTGTGGGGACTGTGGAGTCTGTGTAGCTCTGTGGGGTCTTTGGAGTCTGTTTGGTCCCTGGAGCTCCATGGGGTCTCTGGAGTCTGTTTGGTCAGTGGAGTCTCTAGGTCTGTGGGGTCTGTGGAGTCTCTGGAGCTCTGTGGGGTCTGTGGAGTCCGTGGGGTCCATGGGGTCTGTGGGGTTTTTCTAGCTCTGTGAGGTGTTTGGGGTCTGTGGGGTCTCTGGAGTGAGCTGGGTCTGTGGAGTCTGTTTGGTCTGTGGAGTCTCTGGGGTATGTGGGGTCTGTGGAGTCTGTGGAGCTCTGTGGGTTCTGTGGAGTCTGTCGGGTCCGTGGAGCTCTATGGGGTCTATTGAGTCTGTGGGGTCTGTGGAGTCCATGGGGTCTGTGGGGTCTGTGGAGTTCTGTGGGTTCTGTGGAGCCTGTGGTGTCTGTGGATTCTGAGGGGTCTGTGGTGCTTTCGAGTCTGTGGAGCTCTTTTGGGTCTGTGGAGTCGGTGGGGTCTGTGGAGCTCTGTGTGGTCTGTTGAGTCTGTGGGGTCTGTGGGGTGTGTGGAGTCTGTGGGGTCTCAGGAGTCTCTGTGGTCAGTGGGGTCTGTGGAGCTATATGGGGTCTGTGGAGCCTGTTGTGTCTGTGGAATCTGTTTGGTCCATGGAGCTCAGTGGTGTCTGTGGGGTCTGTGGGCTCTCTGGGGTCTGTGGAGCTCTGTGGGATCTGTTGGGTCTGTGGAGTCTGTGGAGTCCGTGGGGTCTGTGGGGTCTTTGGAGCTCTCTGAGGTTTATGGGGTCAGTGGCGTCTGTGGAGTCTTTGGGGTCTATGAAGTTTGTGGAACTCTGTGGGGTCTGTGGAGTCCGTGGGGTCTGTGGAGCTCCGTGGGGTCTGTTGAGTCCATGGGGTCTGTTGAGTCTGTGTAGCTCTGTGGGGTCTGTGGAGTCTGTGGGGTCTGTGGAGCTCCGTGGGGTCTTTTGAGTCTGTGGGGTCTGTGGAGTCTCTGGGGTCTGTGGTGTCTGAGGGGTCTGTGGTGCTCTGTGGGGTCTGTAGAGTCTGTGGACCTCTTTGGGGTCCGTGGAGTCTCTGGGGTCTGTGGAGCTCTGTGTGGTCTGTTGAGTCTGTGGTGTCTGTGGAGTCTGTGGGGTCTGAGGAGTCTGAGGGGTCTGTGGAGCTCTCTGGGGTATGTGGAGTCCGTGGGGTCTCTGGAGTCTCAGATGGTATGTGGAGCTCTGTGGGCTCTGTGGAGTCTGTGGAGTCTATGGGGTCTGTGGGGCCTGTTGAGTCCGTGGGGTCTGTGGAGTCGGCGGGCTCTCTGGGGTCTGTGGAGTCTGTGTAGCTCTGTGGGGTCTGTGGAGTCTGTTTGATCCATGGAGCTCGGTGGGGTCTGTGGAGTCTGTGGAGTCTGTTTGGTCAGTGGAGTCTCTGGGATCTGTGGGGTCTGTGGAGTCTGTGGGGTCCATGGGGTCTGTGGGGTCTTTGGAGCTCTGTGAGGTGTATGGGGTCTGTGGGGTCTGTGGAGTGAGTGGGGTCTGTGGAGTCTGTTTGGTCAGTGGCGTTTCTGGGGTATGTGGGGTCTGTGGAGTCTGTGGGGCTCCGTGGGGTCTTTTGAGTCTGTGGGGTCTGTGTAGTCTATGGAGTCTGTGGGGTTTGTGGAGCTCCGTGGGGCCTGTTGAGTCCGTGGGGTCTGTGGAGTCGGCGGGCTCTGTGGGCTCTGTGGGGACTGTGGAGTCTGTGTAGCTCTGTGGGGTCTTTGGAGTCTGTGTGGTCCCTGGAGCTCCGTGGGGTCTCTGGAGTCTGTTTGGTCAGTGGAGTCTCTGGGTCTGTGGGGTCTGTGGAGTCTCTGGAGCTCTGTGGGGTCTGTGGAGTCCGTGGGGTCCATGGGGTCTGTGGGGTTTTTCTAGCTCTGTGAGGTGTATGGGGTCTGTGGGGTCTGTGGAGTGAGCTGGGTCTGTGGAGTCTGTTTGGTCTGTGGAGTCTCTGGGGTATGTGGGGTCTGTGGAGTCTGTGGAGCTCTGTGGGTTCTGTGGAGTCTGTCGGGTCCGTGGAGCTCTGTGGGGTCTATTGAGTCTGTGGGGTCTGTGGAGTCCATGGGGTCTGTGGGGTCTGTGGAGTTCTGTGGGTTCTGTGGAGCCTGTGGTGTCTGTGGATTCTGAGGGGTCTGTGGTGCTTTCGAGTCTGTGGAGCTCTTTGGGGTCTGTGGAGTCGGTGGGGTCTGTGGAGCTCTGTGTGGTCTGTTGAGTCTGTGGGGTCTGTGGAGTGTATGGGGTCTGTGGGGTCTGTTGAGCTCTCTGGGGTCGGTCGAGTGTCTGGGATATGTGGGGTCTGTGGAGTCTGTGTGGTCTGTGGTATCTGTGGAACTCTGTGGTGCCTGTGGAGTCAGTGGGGTCTGTGGAGCTCCTTGGGGCCTGGTAAGTCCGTGGGTTCTGTGGAGTCGGCAGGCGCTGTGGGCTCCGTGGGGTCTATGGAGGCTGTGTAGCTTTGTGGGGTCTGTGGAGTCTGTTTGGTCCGTGGAGCTCCGTGGGGTCTGTGGAGTCTGTGGAGTCTGTTTGGTCAGTGGAGTCTCTGGGATCTGTGGGGTCTGTGGAGTCTGTGGAGCTCTGTGGGGTCTGTGGAGTCCGTGGGGTCCATGGGGTCTGTTTAGTCTGTGGTGTCTGTGGAGTCTATTGGGTCTGTGGAGCTCTGTGGGATCTGTGGAGCTCTGTGGGGTATGTGGAGTCTGTGGGGTCTGTGGAGTCTCTGGGATTTTAGTGGTCTGTGGAGTCTGTGGGGTCTATGTGGTCTGTGGAGCTCTGTGGGCTCTGTGGAGTCTGTGGAGTCTATGGGGTCTGTGGTGTCAGTGGAGCTCTGTCGGGTCTGTGGGCTCTGTGGAGTCCGTGGGGTCCATGGGGTCTGTGGGGTCTTTGGAGCTCTGTGAGGTGTATGGGGTCTGTGGGGTCTGTGGAGTGAGTGTGGTCTGTGGAGTCTGTTTGGTCTGTGGAGTTCCTGGGGTATGTGGGGTCTGTGGAGTCTGTGGAGCTCTGTGGGTTCTGTGGAGTCTGTGGGGTCCGTGGAGCTCTGTGGGGTCTATTGAGTCTGTGGGGTCTGTGGAGTCTATGTTGTATGTGGGGTGTGTGGAGCTCTGTGGGGTCTGTGGAGTCTGTGGAGTTTTTTGGGGTCCTTGGAGTCTCTGGGGTCTGTGGAGCTCTGTGTGGTCTGTTTAGTCTGTGGTGTCTGTGGAGTCTATTGGGTCTGTGGAGCTCTGTGGGATCTGTGGAGCTCTGTGGGGTATGTGGAGTCTGTGGGGTCTGTGGAGTCTCTGGGATTTTAGTGGTCTGTGGAGTCTGTGGGGTCTATGTGGTCTGTGGAGCTCTGTGGGCTCTGTGGAGTCTGTGGAGTCTATGGGGTCTGTGGTGTCAGTGGAGCTCTGTCGGGTCTGTGGGCTCTGTGGGCTCTGTGGGGTCTGTGGAGTCTGTGGAGTCTGTGGGGTCTGTGGACTCTGTGGAGCTCTGTGGGGTCTGTGCAGTCTGTGGGGTCTGTGGCGCTCTGTGGGGTCTGTGGAGTCTGTGGTGTCTGTGGGGTCTGTGGAGTCTCTGGGGACTGTGGGGTCTGTGGAGCTCTTTGGGGTCCGTGGAGTCTGTGGGGTCTTTGGAGCTCTCTGGGGTCAGTGGAGTCTGTGTAGTCTGTGGAGTCCATGGGGTCTGTGGGGTCTTTAAAGCTCTGTGAGGTGTATGGGGTCTGTGGCGTCTGTGGAGTCTGTGGGGACTGTGGAGTCCGTGGGGTCCATGGGGTCTGTGGGGTCTTTGGAGCTCTGTGAGGTGGATGGGGTCTGTGGGGTCTGTGGAGTGAGTGGGGTCTGTGGAGTCTGTTTGATCTGTGGAGTCTCTGGGGTATGTGGGGTCTGTGGAGTCTGTGGGGTCCGTGGAGCTCTGTGGGGTCTATTGAGTCTGTGGGGTCTGTGGAGTCCATGGGGTCTGTGGGGTCTGTGGAGTTCTGTGGGTTCTGTGGAGCCTGTGGTGTCTGTGGATTCTGAGGGGTCTGTGGTGCTTTGGAGTCTGTGGAGCTCTTTGGGGTCTGTGGAGTCGGTGGGGTCTGTGGAGCTCTGTGTGGTCTGTTGAGTCTGTGGGGTCTGTGGGGTGTATGGGGTCTGTGGTGTGAGTGGAGCTCTGTGGGGTCGGTCGAGTGTCTGGGATATGTGGGGTCTGTGGAGTCTGTGTGGTCTGTGGTATCTGTGGAACTCTATGGGGCCTGTGGAGTCAGTGGGGTCTGTGGAGCTCCTTGGGGCCATTTAAGTCCGTGGGTACTGTGGAGTCGGCGGGCTCTGTGGGCTCTGTGGGGTCTATGGAGTCTGTGTAGCTCTGTGGGGTCTGTGGAATCTGTTTGGTCCGTGGAGCTCCGTGGGGTCTTTGGAGTCTGTGGTGTCTGTTTGGTCAGTGGAGTCTCTGGGATCTGTGGGGTCTGTGGAGTCTGTGTAGCTCTGTGGGGTCTGTGGAGTCCGTGGGGTCCATGGGGTCTGTGGGGTCTTTGGAGCTCTGTGAGGCGTATGGGGTCTGTGGGGTCTGTGGAGTGAGTGGGGTCTGTGGAGTCTGTTTGGTCTGTGGAGTGTCTGGGGTATGTGGGGTCTGTGGAGTCTGTGGAGCTCTGTGGGTTCTGTGGAGTCTGTGGGGTCCGTGGAGCTCTGTGGGGTCTATTGAGTCTGTGGGGTATGTGGAGTCTATGGGGTCTGTGGGGTCTGTGGAGCTCTGTGGGGTCTGTCTAGTGGCTGGGATATGTGGGGTCTGTGGAGTCTGTGTGGTCTGTGGAGTCTGTGGAGCTCTGTGTGGTCTGTGGAGCTCCCTGGGGCCTGTTGAGTCCGTGGGGTCAGTGGAGTCGTCGGGCTCTGTGGGCTCTGTGGGGTCTGTGGAGTCTGTGAAGCTCTCTGGGGTCTGTGGAGTCTGTTTGGTCCGTGGAGTTTTGTGGTGTCTGTGGAGTCTGTTTGGTCAGTGGAGTCTCTGGGATCTGTGGGGTCTGTGGAGTCTGTGGAGCTCTGTGAGGTCTGTGGAGTCCGTGGGGTCCATGGGGTCTGTGGGGTCTTTGGAGCTCTGTGAGGTGTATGGGGTCTGTGGGGTCTGTGGAGTGAGTGGGGTTTGTGGAGTCTGTTTGGTCTGTGGAGTCCCTGGGGTATATGGGGTCTGTGGAGTCTGTGGGGTCTGTGGAGTCTATGGGGTCTGTGGGGTCTGTGGAGCTCTGTGGGGTCTGTGGAGTATGTGGAGTTATTTGGGGTCCTTGGAGTCTCTGGGGTCTGTGGAGCTCTGTGTGGTCTGTTGAGTCTGTGGTGTCTGTGGAGTCTATTGGGTCTGTGGAGCTCTGTGGGATCTGTGGAGCTCTGTGGGGTATGTGGAGTCTGTGGGGTCTGTGGGGTCTGTGGAGTCTGTGGGGTCTGTGGAGTCTCTGGGGTCTGTGGGGTCTGTGGAGCTCTGTGGGGTCTGTGGAGTCTTTGGAGGTCTGTGGTGTTTGTGGAGTCTGTGGGGTTTGTGGAGTCCTTGGGGTCTATGACGTCTGTGGAGCTCTGTGGGGTCTGTGGGGTGTGTGGAGCTCTGTAGGATATGTGGGCTTTGTGGGCTCTGTGGGGTCTGTGGTGTCTGTGTAGTCTGTGGGGTCTCTGGAGGTTTTTGGAGCTCTGTGGGCTCTTTGGAGTCTGTGGAGTCTATGGGGTCTGTGGGGTCAGTGGTGTCTACGGGGTCTTTGGGGTCTGTGGAGCTCTATGGGGTCTGTGGAGCCTGTTTTGTTTGTGGAATCTGTTTGGTCCGTGGAGCTCAGTGGTGTCTCTGGGGTCGATGGAGTCTCTGGGGACTGTGGGGTCTGTGGAGTTCTTTGGGGTCTGTGGAGCCTGTGGTGTCTTTGGAGTCTGAGCGGTCTGTGGAATCTGTTTGGTCCATGGAGCTCAGTGGTGTCTGTGGAGTCCGTGGGGTCTGTGAAGTTTGTGGAGCTCTTTGGGGTCAGTGGGGTCTATGGAGTCTCTGGGGTCTGTGGGATCTGAGTAGTCTGTTGAGTCTGTGGGGTGCGTGGAGTCTATGGGGTCTTTGGGGTCTGTGGAGCTATGTGGGGTCTGTGGAGTCCGTGGGGTCTGTGGGGTCTGTGACCCCACAGACTCTGTGGAGTCTGTGGGGTCTGTGGGGTCTGTGGAACTCTGTGGGGTCTGTGGAGTCCGTGGGGTCTGTGGAGCTCCGTGGGGTCTGTTTTGTCCGTGGGGTCCGTGGAGTCTGTGTAGCTCTGTTGGGTCAGTGGAGTCTGTGGGGTCTGTGGAGCTCCTTTGGGTCTTGTGAGTCTGTGGGGTCTGTGGAGTCTCTGGGGTCTGTCGGGTCTGTGGAGTTCTTTGTGGTCTGTGGAGCCTCTGGTGTCTGTGGAGTCTGAGCGGTCTGTGGAATCTGTTTGGTCCGTGGAGCTCAGTGGTGTCTGTGGAGTCTTTGGGGTCTGTGGAGTCTGTGGGGTCTGTGGAGCTCTGTGGGGTCTCTGGAGTCAGTGGGGTCTGTGGTGTCTGGGGGGTCTGTGGAGTCTCTGGGGACTGTGGGGTCTGTGGACCTCTTTGGGGTCCGTGGAGTCTGTGGGGTCTGTGGAGCTCTTTGTGGTCTGTGGAGTCTGTGGAGTCCATGGGGTCTGTGGGGTCTTTGGAGCTCTGTGAGGTGTATGGGGTCTGTGGCATCTGTGGAGTCTGTGGGGACTGTGAAGTTTGTGGAGCTCTGTGGGGTCTGTGGAGTCTCTGGGGTATGTGGGGTCTGTGGGGTCTGTGGAGTCTGTGGGGTCTGTGAAGTCTGTTGAGTCCATGGGGTCTGTGGGGTCTGTGGAGCTCTAAGAGGTGTATGGGGTCTGTGGGGTCTGTGGAGTCTTTGGGGTCTGTGGGGTCTGTGGAGCTCTGTGGGGTCTGTGGAGTCTTTGGAGGTCTGTGGGGTCTGTGGAGTCTGTGGGGTTTGTGGAGTCCTTGGGGTATGTGAAGTCTGTGGAGCTCTGTGGGGTCTGTGGGGTCTGTGGGGTCTCTGGGGGTTTGTGGAGCTCTGTGGGCTCTTTGGAGTCTGTGGAGTCTACGGGGTCTGTGGGGTGTGTGGAGTCTGTGGGGTCTCAGGAGTCTCTGTGGTCTGTGGGGTCTGAGGAGTCTATGGGGTCTTTGGGGTCTGTGGAGCTATATGGGGTCTATGGAGCCGGTTGTGTCTGTGGAATCTGTTTGGTCCATGGAGCTCAGTGGTGTCTGTGGAGTCTTTGGAGCTCTTGGGGTCCATGGAGTCTGTGGGGTCTGTGGAGTCTGTGGAGTCCGTGGGGTCTGTGGGGTCTTTTGAGCTCTCTGAGGTGTATGGTGTTTGTGGCGTCTGTGGAGTCTGTGGGGTCTGTGAAGTTTGTGGAGCTCTGTGGGGTTTGTGGGGTCTATGGAGTCTCTGGGGTCTGTGGGGTCTGAGTAGTCTGTTGAGTCTGTGGGGTACATGGAGTCTATGGGTTCTTTGGGGTCTGTGGGGTCTCTGGAGTCTGTGGAGTCTGTGGTGTCTGTGGGGTCTGTGGAGTCTGTGGAGTCTGTGGGGTCTGTGGAGTCTGTGGAGCTCTGTGGGGTCTGTGCAGTCTGTGGGGTCTGTGGAGCTCTGTGGGGTCTGTGGAGTCTGTGGAGTCTGTGCGGTCTGTGGAGCTCTGTGTGGTCTGTGGGGTTTGTGGAGCTCTGTGGGGTCTGTGGAGTCTGTGGAGCTATATGGGGTCTGTGGAGCCTGTTGTGTCTGTGGAATCTGTTTGGTCCGTGGAGCTCAATGGTGTCTGTGGAGTCTGTGGAGCTCTTTGGGGTCCGTGGAGTCTGTGGGGTCTGTGGAGCTCTGTGGGCTCTGTGGGGTCTGTGGAGTCTGTGAAGCTCTCTGGGGTCTGTGGAGTCTGTTTGGTCCGTGGAGTTTTGTGGTGTCTGTGGAGTCTGTTTGGTCAGTGGAGTCTCTGGGATCTGTGGGGTCTGTGGAGTCTGTGGAGCTCTGTGGGGTCTGTGGAGTCCGTGGGGTCCATGGGGTCTGTGGGGTCTTTGGAGCTCTGTGAGGTGTATGGGGTCTGTGGGGTCTGTGGAGTGAGTGGGGTCTGTGGAGTCTGTTTGGTCTGTGGAGTCCCTGGGGTATATGGGGTCTGTGGAGTCTGTGGGGTCCGTGGAGCTCTGTGGGGTCTATTGAGTCTGTGGGGTCTGTGGAGTCTATGGGGTCTGTGGGGTCTGTGGAGCTCTGTGGGGTCTGTGGAGTATGTGGAGTTATTTGGGGTCCTTGGAGTCTCTGGGGTCTGTGGAGCTCTGTGTGGTCTGTTGAGTCTGTGGTGTCTGTGAAGTCTATTGGGTCTGTGGAGCTCTGTGGGATCTGTGGAGCTCTCTGGGGTATGTGGAGTTTGTGGGGTCTGTGGAGTGTGTGGGATTTTAGTGGTCTGTGGAGTCTGTGGGGTCTATGTGGTCTATGGAGCTCTGTGGGCTCTGTGGAGTCTGTGGAGTCTGTGGAGTCTATGGGGTCTGTGGTGTCAGTGGAGCTCTGTCGGGTCTGTGGGCTCTGTGGGCTCTGTGGGGTCTGTGGAGTCTCTGGAGTCTGTGGGGTCTGTGGAGTCTGTGGAGCTCTGTGGGGTCTGTGCAGTCTGTGGAGTCTGTGGAGCTCTGTGGGGTCTGTGGAGTCTGTGGAGTCTGTGGGGTCTGTGGGGTCTGTTGAACTCTCTAGGGTTTGTGTAGCATGTGGTGTCCGTGGTGTCTGTGGGGTCTGTGGAGTCTCTGGGGACTGTGGGGTCTGTGGAGCTCTTTCGGGTCCGTGGAGTCTGTGGGGTCTGTGGAGCTCTCTGGGGTCTGTGGGGTCTGTGGAGTCTGTGGAGTCTGTGGAGTCCATGGTCTGTGGGGTTTTTGAGCTCTCTGAGGTGTATGGGGTCTGTGGCGTCTGTGGAGTCTGTGGGGTTAGTGAAGTTTGTGGAGCTCTGTGGGTTCTGTGGAGTCCGTGGGGTCTGTGGGGTTGTGGAGTCTGTGGAGTCGGTGGGGTCTGTGGAACACTGTGGGGTCTGTGGTGTCCGTGGGATCTGTGGAGCTCCGTGGGGTCTGTTGAGTCCGTGGGTTTTGTGGAGTCTGTGTAGCTCTCTGGGGTCTGTGGAGTCTGTGGGGTCTGTGGAGCTCTGTGTGGTCTTTTGAGTCTGTGGGGTCTGTGGAGTCTATTGGGTCTGTGGGGTCTGTGGAGCTCTGTGGGGTCTGGGGAGCCTGTGGTGTCTGTGGAGTCAGAGGGGTGTGTGGTGCTCTGTGGGGTCTTTGGAGTCTGTGGAGTCTATGGCGTCTGTGGGGTCAGTGGAGCTCTGTCGGGTCTGTGGGGTCAGTGGGGTCTGTGGAGTCTGTGGAACTCTGTGGGGTCTGTGGATTTTATGGAGCTCCGTCGGGTCTGTGGAGTCTGTGGAGTCTCAGAGGTATGTGGGTTCTCTGGAGCTCTGTGGGGTCTGTGTATTCTGTGGAGTCTATGGGTTCAGTGGGGTCTGCGCGGTCGGTGGAGCTTTGTTGGGTCTGTGGGCTCTGTGGGGTCTGTGGAGTGTGTGGGGTCTGTGGAGCTCTGTGGGGTCTGTGGCGTCTGTGGAGTCTACGGGGTCTGTGGAGCTCTGTTGGGTCAGTGGGCTCTGTGGGGTCCGTGGAGTCTGTGGAGCTCTGTGGGGTCTGTGGAGTCTGTGGAGTCTCAGACGTATGTGGGGTCTGTGGAACTATGTGGGGTCTGTGGAGTCTGTGGAGTCTCAGAGGTGTGTGGGGTCTGTGGAGCTCAGTCGGGTCTGTGTGCTCTGTTGGCTCTGTGGGGTCTGTGGAGTCTGTGGAGTCTGTGGGGTCTGTGGAGTCTGTGGAGCTCTGTGGGGTCTGTGCAGTCTGTGGGGTCTGTGGAGCTCTGTGGGGTCTGTGGAGTCTATTGAGTCAGTGGTGTCTGTGGAGTCTGTGCGGTCTGTGGAGATCTGTGGGGTCTGTGGAGTCTGTGGAGTCTCAAAGGTGTGTGGGGTCTGTGGAGCTCTGTGGGGTCTGTGGAGTCTGTGGGGTCTGTGGAGCTCTGTTGGGTCTGTGTAGTCTGTGGAGTGTATGGGGTCTGTGGGGTCTGTGGGGTCTGTGGGGTCTGTGGATCTCTGTGGGGTCTGTGTAGTCTGTGGAGTCTATGGGGTCTATGGGGTCGGTGGGGTCGGTGGGGTCGGTGGAGCTCTGTTGGGTCTGTGGGCTCTGTGGGGTCTGTGGAGTCTGTGGAGTCTGTGGGGTCTGTGGAGCTCTGTGGGTTTTTTTTGAATATGTGGCATCTGTGGAGTGTATGGGATCTGTGGAGTCTCCGGGGTCTGAGGGGTCTGTGGAGCTCTTTGGTGTCTGTAGGGTATGTGTATATCTTTGGGTTCTGTGGAGTCTGTGGAGTCCGTGGCGTCTGTGGGGTCTTTGGAGCTCTGTGAGGTGTATGGGGTCTGTGGGGTCTGTGGAGTGAGTGGGGTCTGTGGAGTCTGTTTGGTCTGTGGAGTCTCTGGGATATATGGGGTCTGTGGAGTGTGTGTGTGGTTGGTGGAGTCTGTGGAGTCTGTGGGGTCTCAGGGGTCTTTGGAGCTCTCTGTGGTCTGTTGAGTCTGTGTGGTCTGTGTAGTCTATGGGGTCTGTGGGGTCTGTGGAGCTCTGTGGGTTCTTTGGAGTCTGTGGGGTCCGTGGAGCTCTGTGGGGTCTATTGAGTCTGTGGGGTCTGTGGAGTCTATGGGGTCTGTGGGGTCTGTGGAGCTCTGTGGGGTCTGTGGAGTCTGTGGAGGTCTTTGGGGTCCGTGGAGTCTCTGGGGTCTGTGGAGCTCTGTGGGATCTGTGGAGCTCTGTGGGGTATGTGGAGTCTGTGAGGTCTGTGGAGTCTGAAGGATTTTAGTGGTCTGTGGAGTCTGTGGGGTCTATGGGGTCTGTGGAGCTCTGTGGGCTCTGTGGAGTCTGTGGAGTCTATGGGGTCTGTGGTGTCAGTGGAGCTCTGTCGGGTCTGTGGGCTCTGTGGGCTCTGTGGGGTCTGTGGAGTCTCTGGAGTCTGTGGGGTCTGCGGAGTCTGTGGAGCACTGTGGGGTCTGTGCAGTCTGTGGGGTCTCTGGAGCTCTGTGGGGTCTGTGGAGTCTGTGGAGTCTGTGGAGTCTGTGGGGTCTGTGGGGTCTGTTGAACTCTCTGGGGTTTGTGGAGCATGTGGTGTCTGTGGTGTCTGTGGGGTCTGTGGAGTCTCTGGGGACTGTGGGGTCTGTGGAGCTCTTTGGGGTCTGTGGAGTCTGTGGAGTCCATGGGGTCTGTGGGGTCTTTGGAGCTCTGTGAGGTGTATGGGGTCTGTGGCGTATGTGGAGTCTGTGGGGACTGTGAAGTTTGTGGAGCTCTCTGGGGCTGTGGAGTCTCTGGGATCTGTGGGGTCTGTGGGGTCTGTGGGGTCTGTGGAGTCTGTGGGGTCTGTGGAGTCTGTGGGGTATGTGGATTTCTGTGTGGTCTGTGGAGTCTGTGGGCTCTCTGGGCTCGTTGGGGTCTGTGATATCTGTGGAGCTCTGTGGGATCTGTGGAGCTCTGTGGGGTATGTGGAGTCTGCAAAGTCTTTTGAGTCTGTGGGCTATGTGGGCTCTGTGGGGTCTGCGGAGTTTTTTATAGTCTCTGGGGTCTGTGGAGTCTGTGGGCTCTGTGGGGTCAGTGGGGTCTTTGGAGCTCTGTGGGATCTGTGGAGTCGGTGGAGTCTATGGGGTCTGTGGAGTTTGTGGATTCTGTGGGGTCTGTTGAGTTCTGTGGGGTATGTGGAGTCTGTGGAGTCTTTGGAGTCTGTGGGCTCTGTGGGCTCTTTTGGGTCGGTGGACTCTGTGGGGTCTGTGAAGTATGTGGGGTCTGTGGAGCTCTGTGGAGCTCTGTTGGGTCTGTGGAGTCTGTGGGGTCTGTGGAGCTCTGTGGGGTCTGTTGGGTCTGTGGGGTCTTTGGTGTCTGTGGAACTCTTTGGGATCTGTGGTATATGTGGGGTCTGTGGAGCTCTGTGGGATCTGTGGAGCTCTGTGGGGTATGTGGAGTCTGTGAGGTCTGTGGAGTCTGAAGGATTTTAGTGGTCTGTGGA
The DNA here is from genome assembly GCF_951799975.1 of Gobius niger. Lineage (NCBI taxonomy): Eukaryota > Metazoa > Chordata > Actinopteri > Gobiiformes > Gobiidae > Gobius > Gobius niger. The sequence continues at coordinate 7,886,207 of NC_136854.1, forward strand.
GTCTGTGGGGTCTATGGGGTCCGTGGAGTCTCTGGGGTCTGTGGAGCTCTGTGGGATCTGTGGAGCTCTGTGGGGTATGTGGAGTCTGTGAGGTCTGTGGAGTCTGAAGGATTTTAGTGGTCTGTGGAGTCTGTGGGGTCTATGGGGTCTGTGGAGCTCTGTGGGCTCTGTGGAGTCTGTGGAGTCTATGGGGTCTGTGGTGTCAGTGGAGCTCTGTCGGGTCTCTGGGCTCTGTGGGCTCTGTGGGGTCTGTGGAGTCTGTGGAGTCTGTGGGGTCTGCGGAGTCTGTGGAGCACTGTGGGGTCTGTGCAGTCTGTGGGGTCTCTGGAGCTCTGTGGGGTCTGTGGAGTCTGTGGAGTCTGTGGAGTCTGTGGGGTCTGTGGGGTCTGTTGAACTCTCTGGGGTTTGTGGAGCATGTGGTGTCTGTGGTGTCTGTGGGGTCTGTGGAGTCTCTGGGGACTGTGGGGTCTGTGGAGCTCTTTGGGGTCTGTGGAGTCTGTGGAGTCCATGGGGTCTGTGGGGTCTTTGGAGCTCTGTGAGGTGTATGGGGTCTGTGGCGTCTGTGGAGTCTGTGGGGACTGTGAAGTTTGTGGAGCTCTGTGGGGCTGTGGAGTCTCTGGGATCTGTGGGGTCTGTGGGGTCTGTGGGGTCTGTGGAGTCTGTGGGGTCTGTGGAGTCTGTGGGGTATGTGGATTTCTGTGTGGTCTGTGGAGTCTGTGGGCTCTCTGGGCTCGTTGGGGTCTGTGATATCTGTGGAGCTCTGTGGGATCTGTGGAGCTCTGTGGGGTATGTGGAGTCTGCAAAGTCTTTTGAGTCTGTGGGCTATGTGGGCTCTGTGGGGTCTGCGGAGTTTTTTATAGTCTCTGGGGTCTGTGGAGTCTGTGGGCTCTGTGGGGTCAGTGGGGTCTTTGGAGCTCTGTGGGATCTGTGGAGTCGGTGGAGTCTATGGGGTCTGTGGAGTTTGTGGATTCTGTGGGGTCTGTTGAGTTCTGTGGGGTATGTGGAGTCTGTGGAGCTCTGTTGGGTCTGTGGAGTCTGTGGGGTCTGTGGAGCTCTGTGGGGTCTGTAGGGTCTGTGGGGTCTTTGGTGTCTGTGGAACTCTTTGGGATCTGTGGTATATGTGGGGTCTGTGGAGCTCTCTGGGGTCCGTGGAGTCTGTGGAGTCTGTGGGGTCTGTGGGGTCTGTTGAACTCTCTGGGGTTTGTGGAGCATGTGGTGTCCGTGGAGTCTGTGGGGTTTGTGGAGTCGGCGGGCTCTTCGGGCTATGTGGGGTCTGTGGAGTCTGTAGGGTCTGTGGAGCTCCGTGGGGTCTGTTGTATCTGTGGAGTCTGTGGGGTCTGATGGGTCTGTGGTGCTCTGTGGGGACTGTGGAGTCTGTGGAGCTCTTGGGGTCTGTGGAGTCTGTGGGGTCTGTGGAGTCTATTGAGTCTGTGGTGTCTGTGGAGTCTGTGCGGTCTGTGGAGCTCTGTGGGGTCTGTGGAGTCTGTGGAGTCTCAGAGGTATTTGGGGTCTGTGGAGCTCTGTGGAGTCTGTGGGGTCTGTGAAGTCTGTTGAGTCCATGGGGTCTGTGGGGTCTGTGGAGTCTGTGGGGTCTGTGGAGTCTCTGGGGTATGTGGGGTCTGTGGAGCTCTGTGGGGTCTGTGGAGTCTTTGGAGGTCTGTGGGGTCTGTGGAGTCTGTGGGGATTGTGGAGTCCTTGGGGTCTGTGAAGTCTGTGGAGCTCTGTGGGGTCTGTTGGGTCTCTGGGGTCTGTGTTGTCTGTGGAACTCATTGGGGTCTTTGGAGTCTGTGGGGTCTGTGGAGCTCTTTGGGGTCTGTGGAGTCTGTGGAGTCTGTGGAGTCTCTGAGGTCTGTGGGGTCTGTTGAACTCTATGGGGTTTGTGGAGCATGTGGTGTCAGTGGAGTCTGTGGGGTTTGTGGAGTCGGCGGGCTCTTCGGGCTCTGTGGGGTCTCTGGAGTCTGTGGGGTGTGTGGAGTCTGATGGGTCTTTGGTGCTCTTTGGGGACTGTGGAGTCTGTGGAGCTCTTGGGGTCTGTGGAGTCTGTGGGGTCTGTGGAGTCTATTGAGTCTGTGGTGTCTGTGGAGTCTGTGCGTTCTGTGGGCTCGTTGGGGTCTGTGATGTCTGTGGAGCTCTGTGGGATCTGTGGAGTCTCTGGAGTCTGTTCGGTCTGTGGAGTCTGTGGGGTCAATGGAGCTCTATGGGTTCTGTGGAGTCTGTGGGGTCAGTGGAGCTCTGTGGGGCCTATTGAGTATGTAGGGTCTGTGGAGTCTATGGGGTCAGTGGGGTCTGTGGAGCTCTGTGGGGTCTGTGGAGTCTGTGGAGCTATTTGGGGTCCGTGGAGTCTCTGGGGTCTGTGGGGCTCTGTGGGATCTGTGGAGCTCTGTGGTTTATGTGGAGTCTCTGGGGTCTGTGGAGTCTGAAGGATTTTAGTGGTCTTTGGAGTCTGTGGGGTCTATGGGGTCTGTGGTGTCTGCAGAGTCTTTGGAGTCTCTGGGGTCTGTGGGGTCTGTGGAACTCTGTTGGGTCTGTGGAGTCTTTGGAGGTCTGTGGGGTCTGTGGAGTCAGTGGGGTTTGTGGAGTCCTTGGGGTTTGTGAAGTCTGTGGAGCTCTGTGGGGTCTGTGGGGTGTGTGGAGCTCTGTAGTATATGTGGGCTTTGTGGGCTCTGTGGGGTCTGTGGGGTGTGTGGAGTCTGTGGGGTGTCAGGAGTCTCTGTGGTCTTTGGGGTCTGAGGAGTCAATGGGGTCTGTGGGGTCTGTGGAGCTATATGGGGTCTGTGGAGCCTGTTGTGTCTGTGGAATCTGTTTGGTCCATCGAGCTCAGTGGTGTCTGTGGAGTGTGTGGAGCTCTTGGGGTCCATGGAGTCTGTGGAGTCTGTGGAGTCCGTGGGGTCTGTGGGGTCTTTGGAGCTCTCTTAGGTGTATGGGGTCTGCGGCGTCTGTGGAGTCTGTGGGGTCTGTGAAATTTGTGGAGCTCTGTGGGGTTTGTGGGTTCTATGGAGTCTCTGGGGTCTGTGGGGTCTGAGTAGTCTGTTGAGTCTGTGGGGTGCGTGGAGTCTATGGGGTCTGTGGGGTCTGTGGAACTCTGTGGGGTCTGTGGAGTCCCTGGGGTCTGTGGAGCTCCGTGGGGTCAGTTGAGTCCATGGGGTCTGTTGAGTCTGTGTAGCTCTGTGGGGTCCGTGGAGTCTGTGGGGTCTGTGGAGCTCCTTGGGGTCTTTTGAGTCTGTGGGGTCTGTGGAGTCTGAGGGGTCTGTGGTGCTCTGTGGGGTCTGTAGAGTCTGTGGACCTCTTTGGGGTCCGTGGAGTCTCTGGGATCTGTGGAGCTCTGTGTGGTCTGTTGAGTCTGTAGTGTCTCTGGAGTCTGTTGGGTTTTAGTGGTCTGTGGAGTTTGTTGGGTCTATGGGGTCTGTGGAACTCTGTGGGCTCTGTGGAGTCTGTGGAGTCTATGGGGTCTGTGGTGTCAGTGGAGCTCTGTCGGGTCTGTGGGGTCTGTGGAGTCTTTGGAGTTTGTGGGGTCCGTGGAGTCTGTGGAGCTCTGTGGGGTGTGTTGAGTCTGTGGGGTCTGTGGAGTCTGTGGTGTCTGTTGAACTCTCTGGGGTTTGTGGAGCATGTGGTGTCCAAGGAGTCTGTGGGGTTTGTGGAGTCGGCGGGGACATCGGGCTCTGTGGGGTCTGTGGAGTCTGTGGGGTCTGTGGAGCTCTGTGTGGTCTGTGGGGTTTGTAAAGCTCTTTAGGGTCCTTGGAGTTTCAGAGGTATGTGGGGTCTGTGGAGCTCTGTGGGGTGTGTGAAGTCTGTAGAGTCTCAGAGGTAAGTGGGGTTTGTGGAGCTCTCTGGGGTCTGTGGGGTCTGTGGAGTCTGTGGAGTCTGTGGAGTCCATGGGGTCTGTGGGGTTTTTGAGCTCTCTGAGGTGTATGGGGTCTGTGGCGTCTGTGGAGTCTGTGGGGTTAGTGAAGTTTGTGGAGCTCTGTGGGTTCTGTGGAGTCCGTGGGGTCTGTGGGGTTGTGGAGTCTGTGGAGTCGGTGGGGTCTGTGGAACACTGTGGGGTCTGTGGAGTCCGTGGGATCTGTGGAGCTCCGTGGGGTCTGTTGAGTCCGTGGGTTTTGTGGAGTCTGTGTAGCTCTCTGGGGTCTGTGGAGTCTGTGGGGTCTGTGGAGCTCTGTGTTTTCTTTTGAGTCTGTGGGGTCTGTGGAGTCTATTGGGTCTGTGGGGTCTGTGGAGCTCTGTGGGGTCTGGGGAGCCTGTGGTGTCTGTGGAGTCTGAGGGGTGTGTGGTGCTCTGTGGGGTGTTTGGAGTCTGTGGAGCTCTTTGGGGTCTGTGGAGTCTGTGGAGTCTATGGCGTCTGTGGGGTCAGTGGAGCTCTGTCGGGTCTGTGGGGTCAGTGGGGTCTGTGGAGTCTGTGGAACTCTGTGGGGTCTGTGGATTTTATGGAGCTCCGTCGGGTCTGTGGAGTCTGTGGAGTCTCAGAGGTATGTGGGTTCTGTGGAGCTCTGTGGGGTCTGTGTATTCTGTGGAGTCTATGGGTTCTGTGGGGTCTGCGCGGTCGGTGGAGCTTTGTTGGGTCTGTGGGCTCTGTGGGGTCTGTGGAGTGTGTGGGGTCTGTGGAGCTCTGTGGGGTCTGTGGCGTCTGTGGAGTCTATGGGGTCTGTGGAGCTCTGTTGGGTCAGTGGGCTCTGTGGGGTCCGTGGAGTCTGTGGAGCTCTGTGGGGTCTGTGGAGTCTGTGGAGTCTCAGACGTATGTGGGGTCTGTGGAACTATGTGGGGTCTGTGGAGTCTGTGGAGTCTCAGAGGTGTGTGGTGTCTTTGGAGCTCTGTGTAGTCTGTGGATTCTATGGGGTCTGTGGGGTCTGAGGGGTCTGTGGAGCTCTGTGTGGTCTGTTGAGTCGGTGGTGTCTGTGGAGTCTGTGGGGTTTTAGTGGTCTCTGGAGTCTGTGGGGTCTATGGGGTCTGTGGAGCTCTGTGGGCTCTGTTGAGTCAGTGGAGTCTATGGGGTCTCTGGGGTCAGTGGAGCTCTCTCGGGTCTGTGGGCTCTGTGGGCTCTGTGGGCTCTGTGGAGTCTGTGAGTCTGTGGGGTCTGTGGAGTCTGTGGAGCTCTGTGGGGTCTGTGGAGTGTGTGTGGTCTGTGGAGCTCTGTGGGGTCTGTTGGGTCTGTGGGGTCTGTGGTGTCTTTGGAACTCTTTGGGGTCTGTGGAGTCTGTGGGGTCTGTGGAGCTCTGTGGGGTCTGTGGAGTCTGTGGAGTCTATGGGGTCTGTGGGGTCTGTTGAACTCTCTGGGGTTTGTGGAGCATGTGGTGTCCGTGGAGTCTGTGGGGTTTGTGGAGTCGGCGGGCTCTTCGGGCTCTGTGGGGTCTCTGGAGTCTGTGGGGTCTGTGGAGCTCCGTGGGGTCTGTTGTGTCTGTGGAGTCAGTGGAATCAATGGGGTGTATGGGATCTGTGGAGCTCCGTGGGGTCTGTTGTATCTGTGGAGTCTGTGGGGTCTGATGGGTCTGTGGTGCTCTCTGGGGACTTTGGAGTCTGTGGAGCTCTTGGGGTCTGTGGAGTCTGTGGGGTCTGTGGAGTCTATTGAGTCTGTGGTGTCTGTGGAGTCTGTGCGGTCTGTGGAGCTCTGTGGGGTCTGTGGAGTCTGTGGAGTCTCAGAGGTATTTGGGGTCTGTGGAGCTCTGTGGGGTCTGTGGAGTCTGTGGAGTCTCAGAGGTGTGTGGGGTCTGTGGAGCTCTGTGGGGTCTGTGGAGTCTGTGGGGTCTGTGGAGCTCTGTTGGGTCTGTGTAGTCTGTGGAGTGTATGGGGTCTGTGGGGTCTGTGGGGTCTTTGGAGCTCTGTGAGGTGTATGGGGTCTCTGGGGTCTTTGGAGCTCTGTGTGGTCTGTTGAGTCTGTGTGGTCTGTGTAGTCTATGGGGTCTGTGGGGTCTGTGGAGCTCTGTGGGTTCTGTGGAGTCTGTGGGGTCCGTGGAGCTCTGTGGGGTCTATTGAGTCTGTGGGGTCTGTGGAGTCAATGGGGTCTGTGGGGTCTGTGGAGCTCTGTAGGGTCTGTGGAGTCATTGGAGGTCTTAGGGGTCCGTGGAGTTTCTGGGGTCTGTGGAGCTCTGTGGGATCTGTGGAGCTCCGTGGGGTATGTGGAGTCTGTGATGTCTGTGGAGTCTGAAGGATTTTAGTGGTCTGTGGAGTCTGTGGGGTCTATGGGGTCTGTCGAGCTCTGTGGGCTCTGTGGAGTCTGTGGAGTCTATGGGGTCTGTGGTGTCAGTGGAGCTCTGTCGGGTCTGTGGGCTCTGTTTGCTCTGTGGGGTCTGTGGAGTCTGTGGAGTCTGTGGGGTCTGCGGAGTCTGTGGAGCACTGTGGGGTCTTGTGCAGTCTGTGGGGTTTGTGGAGCTCTGTGGGGTCTGTGGAGTCTGTGGAGTCTGTGGGGTCTGTGGGGTCTGTTAAACTCTCTGGGGTTCGTGGAGCATGTGGTGTCTGTGGTGTCTGTGGGGTCTGTGGTGCTCTGTGGGGACTGTGGAGTCTGTGGAGTTCTTGGGGACTGTGGAGTCTGTGGTGTCTGTGGAGTCTGTGCGGTCTGTGCGGTCTGTGGAGCTCTCTGTGGTCTGTGGGGTTTGTGGATCTCTGTGGGGTCTGTGGAGTCTGTGGAGTCTCAGAGGTATGTGGGGTCTG